>NC_092341.1:178219500-178850500 GCF_046630445.1 Rutidosis leptorrhynchoides
GAAATTTGGCAAAACAAACAAAAACCGAAGAAGAAGAAACAAACGAGTCGGAATAAGATAGTTGTATTCGTGTGGTGTAATATATGTAATATAGTGTGCTTATGCTTTATGATATATGTAAAAATTGCTTGTATTAATAAGTATTTTTTTTTATGAATCTAACTCTTGTCTATTTTACAGTATAAAAACACAAAATGGATAGACAACCCAATATTTTAAGAGACCTACCCGGAGACATGATTGATGAAATCTTGTCTAGAGTCGGTCAGAATTCTTCGGCACAACTATTTAAGGCGAGATCAGTTTGTAAGACATTCGAAGAACGTTCCAAGAATGCCTTGGTTTATAAAATGCTTTCGTTCAAAAGATGGGGGATATCACATTGTGAAATCCATAAGTTACGATGTGTTTACTTTGACGCATATATTGCGGGGAACCCAAATGCTATTTTACGCAATGGGTTAAGAAATAATTTTGACTCAATATATCCGAATATTGGACTTCGTGATTTAGAAAAAGCGGCTAACATGCAACATAAAGAAGCATGTTATGCTTACGGATTAGTAATGTTCGCTTCTCACCAAAGTGAGAACAAGAACATCGGGCTACAACTATTAAACAAAACATTCCCACAAGTGACGGAGTCGGTAATTGGGGTAAGAAATGAGGTTTTTAGATTGTTACGGGACTGTTGGACATTACGTAACCCTCGTCCCTTTGACGACGTTACAACACGCTGTCTTATCAACGGCCATAACGTTTATGTTCCACAAGACCAAGGATGGGAAGTAATCCTAGTAAAACCAGAATGCATGACTTGTTTCTGGACGTATGAATTACGTGTCTTTATTGCCTTTGCTGAACGACTTGTGTACTAGCTAGAATTATCTTCACAACCATCTTGTATCAAATTTATTGTGTGCTATATTTCATGCTATATGTAAAATAAGCGGTATTGTAAGTTTGTAAAATATTGTGTAAAAGTTTGAACGCGAAATATTATTATAATCAGTTTTTCATATAGAATTGTAGTAGTTGAATTGTATGTTAGCTACTAAGTATGAACTTAACGGGTAGGTACTACCCGAATTTAAACTTATAAAATGCTAATATGAAGAAAAAGCTTTTATAAATGAGTTCATATTATGCTACGAAATACTATTAACTACTCTTAATATTCTGTATGATTAACTTGTTCCATTTGACTATTTTGAAGGAAATGGCACCGACTACTCGACACACCGTGAATATGAATGAAGAGGAATTTCGTACTTTTCTAGCTTCAAACATAGCGGCAGTACAGGCTGCGCTACATACCAACAATAATATTGGATCTAGCAGTACAGGAAATCTTTTAGGATGCACCTACAAAGAATTCACTGCCTGCAAACCTTTGGAATTTGATGGAACCGAAGGACCGATCGGATTGAAACGGTGGACCGAGAAGGTCGAATCGGTGTTTGCCATAAGTAAGTGTACTGAAGAGGACAAAGTGAAGTACGCTACGCATACCTTCACAGGTTCTGCGTTAACAAGGTGGAATACCTATCTAGAGCAAGTGGGACAAGACGATGCGTACGCACTACCGTGGTCAGCATTCAAGCACTTGATGAACGAGAAGTACCGTCCCAGAACCGAGGTCAATAAGCTCAAGACAGAACTTAGAGGGTTACGAACCCAAGGATTTGATATTACCACGTACGAAAGATGATTCACAGAATTGTGCCTATTGTGTCCGGGAGCATTCGAAGATGAGGAAGAGAAGATCGACGCGTTTGTGAAAGGATTACCGGAAAGAATCCAAGAAGATATAAGTTCACACGAGCCCGCCTCCATACAACAGGCATGTAGAATGGCTCACAAACTAGTGAACCAGATTGAAGAAAGAATTAAAGAACAGACTGCTGAAGAGGCCAATGTGAAGCAAGTCAAAAGAAAGTGGGAGGAAAACGGTGATAAGAATCACCAATACAACAACAACAGCAATTACAACAATAATCGCAACAATTATCCCAACAATCGCAGCATCAATCGCAACTACAACAAACGGCCCAACAACAACAACAACAACAACAACATCAACTACAACAATCATCCCAACAACAATAATAACCGCAACAACAACAACAATCAGAAGCAGCTATGCCAAAGGTGTGAAAAGTATCACTCGGGGTTCTGCACCAAATTTTACAACAAGTGTAAAAGAAATGGTCATAGCGCGGCAAAGTGTGAGGTCTACGGACCAGGGGTTAATAGAACGAAAGGAACAAATGGTGTCGGAACGAGTAATGGCGGAGCAAGTAGTGTCGGAGCAAGTTATGCCAATGTAGTTTGTTATAAATGTGGAAAACCGGGCCACATTATTAGAAATTGCCCGAACCAGGAGAACACGAATGGACAAGGCCGCGGAAGAGTTTTCAATATTAATGCGGCAGAGGCACAGGAAGACCCGGAGCTTGTTACGGGTACGTTTCTTATTGACAATAAATCTGCTTACGTTTTATTTGATTCGGGTGCGGATAGAAGCTATATGAATAGAGATTTTTGTGCTAAATTAAGTTGTCCATTGACTCCTTTGGATAGTAAATTTTTACTCGAATTAGCAAATGGTAAATTAATTTCAGCAGATAATATATGTCAGAATCGAGAAATTAAACTGGTTAGCGAAACATTTAAGATTGATTTGATACCAGTAGAGTTAGGGAGTTTTGATGTGATAATCGGTATGGACTGGTTGAAAGAAGTGAAAGCAGAGATCGTTTGTTACAAAAATGCAATTCGCATTATACGAGAAAAAGGAAAACCCTTAATGGTGTACGGAGAAAAGGGCAACACGAAGCTACATCTTATTAGTAATTTGAAGGCACAAAAACTAATAAGAAAAGGTTGCTATGCTGTTCTAGCACACGTCGAGAAAGTACAAACTAAAGAAAAGAGCATCAATGATGTTCCCATTGCAAAAGAATTTCCCGATGTATTTCCGAAAGAATTAGCGGGATTACCCCCACATCGATCCGTTGAATTTCAAATAGATCTTGTACCAGGAGCTGCACCAATAGCTCGTGCTCCTTACAGACTCGCACCCAGCGAGATGAAAGAACTGCAAAGCCAATTACAAGAACTTTTAGAGCGTGGTTTCATTCGACCAAGCACATCACCGTGGGGAGCTCCTGTTTTGTTTGTCAAGAAGAAAGATGGTACATTCAGGTTGTGTATCGACTACCGAGAGTTGAACAAACTTACCATCAAGAACCGCTACCCACTACCGAGAATCGACGACTTATTTGATCAACTACAAGGCTCGTCTGTTTATTCAAAGATTGACTTACGTTCCGGGTATCATCAAATGCGGGTGAAAGAAGATGATATTCCAAAGACTGCTTTTAGAACATGTTACGGTCATTACGAGTTTATGGTCATGCCGTTTGGTTTAACTAATGCACCAGCTGTGTTCATGGACCTTATGAACCGAGTGTGTGGACCATACCTTGACAAGTTTGTCATTGTTTTCATAGATGACATACTTATTTACTCAAAGAATGACCAAGAACACGGTGAACATTTGAGAAAGGTGTTAGAAGTATTGAGGAAGGAAGAATTGTACGCTAAGTTTTCAAAGTGTGCATTTTGGTTGGAAGAAGTTTAATTCCTCGGTCACATAGTGAACAAAGAAGGTATTAAGGTGGATCCGGCAAAGATAAAAACTGTTGAAAAGTGGGAAACCCCGAAAACTCCGAAACACATACGCCAGTTTTTAGGACTAGCTGGTTACTACAGAAGATTCATCCAAGACTTCTCCAGAATACCAAAACCCTTGACTGCATTAACGCATAAAGGGAAGAAATTTGAATGGAATGATGAACAAGAGAAAGCGTTTCAGTTATTGAAGAAAAAGCTAACTACGGCACCTATATTGTCATTGCCTGAAGGGAATGATGATTTTGTGATTTATTGTGACGCATCAAAGCAAGGTCTCGGTTGTGTATTAATGCAACGAACGAAGGTGATTGCTTATGCGTCTAGACAATTGAAGATTCACGAACAAAATTATACGACGCATGATTTGGAATTAGGCATGGTTGTTTTTGCATTAATGACTTGGAGGCACTACTTATATGGGGTCAAAAATATTATATATACCGACCACAAAAGTCTTCAACACATATTTAATCAGAAACAACTGAATATGAGGCATCGTAGGTGGATTGAATTGTTGAATGATTACGACTTTGAGATTCGTTACCACCCGGGGAAGGTAAATGTGGTAGCCGATGCCTTGAGCAGGAAGGACAGAGAACCTATTCGAGTAAAATCTATGAATATAATGATTCATAATAACCTTACTACTCAAATAAAGGAGGCGCAACAAGAAGTTTTAAAAGAGGGAAATTTAAAGGATGAAATACCCAAAGGATCGGAGAAGCATCTTAATATTCGGGAAGACGGAACCCGGTATAGGGCTGAAAGGATTTGGGTACCAAAATTTAGAGATATGAGAGAAATGGTACTTAGAGAAGCTCATAAAACCAGATACTCAATACATCCTGGAACGGGGAAGATGTACAAGGATCTCAAGAAACATTTTTTGTGGCCGGGTATGAAAGCCGATGTTGCTAAATACGTAGGAGAATGTTTGACGTGTTCTAAGGTCAAAGCTAAGCATCAGAAACCATCAGGTCTACTTCAACAACCCGAAATCCCGGAATGGAAATGGGAAAACATTACCATGGATTTCATCACTAAATTGCCAAGGACTGCAAGTGGTTTTGATACTATTTGGGTAATAGTTGATCGTCCCACCAAATCAGCACACTTCCTGCCAATAAGAGAAGATGACAAGATGGAGAAGTTAGCACGACTGTATTTGAAGGAAGTCGTCTCCAGACATGGAATACCAATCTCTATTATCTCTGATAGGAATGGCAGATTTATTTCAAGATTCTGGCAGACATTACAGCAAGCATTAGGAACTCATCTAGACATGAGTACTGCCTATCATCCACAAACTGATGGGCAGAGCGAAAGGACGATACAAATGCTTGAAGACATGCTACGAGCATGTGTTATTGATTTCGAAAACAGTTGGGATCGACATCTACCGTTAGCAGAATTTTCCTACAACAACAGCTACCATTCAAGCATTGAGATGGCGCCGTTTGAAGCACTTTATGGTAGAAAGTGCAGGTCTCCGATTTGTTGGAGTGAAGTGGGGGATAGACAGATTACGGGTCCGGAGATTATACAAGAAACTACCGAGAAGATCATCCAAATTCAACAACGGTTGAAAACCGCCCAAAGTCGACAAAAGAGCTACGCTGACATTAAAAGAAAAGATATAGAATTTAAAATTGGAGAGATGGTCATGCTTAAAGTTGCACCTTGGAAAGGCGTAGTTCGATTTGGTAAACGAGGGAAATTAAATCCAAGGTATATTGGACCATTCAAGATTATTGATCGTGTCGGACCAGTAGCTTACCGACTTGAGTTACCTCAACAACTCGCGGCTGTACATAACACTTTTCACGTCTCGAATTTGAAGAAATGTTTTGCTAAAGAAGATCTCACTATTCCGTTAGATGAAATCCAAATCAACGAAAAACTTCAATTCATCGAAGAACCCGTCGAAATAATGGATCGTGAGGTTAAAAGACTTAAGCAAAACAAGATACCAATTGTTAAGGTTCGATGGAATGCTCGTAGAGGACCCGAGTTCACCTGGGAGCGTGAAGATCAGATAAAGAAGAAATACCCGCATCTATTTCCAGAAGATTCGTCAACACCTTCAACAGCTTAAAATTTCGGGACGAAATTTATTTAACGGGTAGGTACTGTAGTGACCCGAACTTTTCCATGTTTATATATATTAATTGAGATTGATGTTTACATGATTAAATGTTTCCAACATGTTAAGAAATCAAACTTGTTAAGACTTGATTAATTGAAATATGTTTCATATAGACAATTGACCACCCAAGTTGACCGGTGATTCACGAACGTTAAAACTTGTAAAAACTATATGATGACATATATATGGATATATATATAGTTAACATGATACTATGATAAGTAAACATATCATTAAGTATATTAACAATGAAATACATATGTAAAAACAAGACTACTAACTTAATGATTTTTAAACGAGACATATATGTAACGATTATCGTTGTAAAGACATTTAATGTATATATATCATATTAAGAGATATTCATACATGATAATATCATGATAATATAATAATTTAAAATTTCATTTGATATTATAAACATTGGGTTAACAACATTTAACAAGATCGTTAACCTAAAGGTTTCAAAACAACACTTACATGTAACGACTAACGATGACTTAACGTCTCAGTTAAAATGTATATACATGTAGTGTTTTAATATGTATTTATACACTTTTGAAAGTCTTCAATACACTTATCAAAATACTTCTACTTAACAAAAATGCTTACAATTACATCCTCGTTCAGTTTCATCAACAATTCTACTCGTATGCACCCGTATTCGTACTCGTACAATACACAGCTTTTAGATGTATGTACTATTGGTATATACATTCCAATGATCAGCTCTTAGCAGACCATGTGAGTCACCTAACACATGTGGTAACCATCATTTGGCAACTAGCATGAAATATCTCATAAAATTACAAAAATATGAGTAATCATTCATGACTTATTTACATGAAAACAAAATTACATATCCTTTATATCTAATGAAATGTCCCGTTCTTATTGATTAAAAACGTTCCATATTAATTGATTTCGTTGCGAGGTTTTGACCTCTATATGAGACGTTTTTCAAAGACTGCATTCATTTTTAAACAAACCATAACCTTTATTTCATCAATAAAGGTTTAAAAAGCTTTACGTAGATTATCAAATAATGATAATCTAAAATATCCTGTTTACACACGACCATTACTTAATGGTTTACAATACAAATATGTTACAACAAAATAAGTTTCTTGAATGCAGTTTTTACACAATATCATACAAGCATGGACTCCAAATCTTGTCCTTATTTAAGTATGCAACAGCGGAAGCTCTTAATAATCACCTGAGAATAAACATGCTTAAAACGTCAACAAAAATGTTGGTGAGTTATAGGTTTAACCTATATATATCAAATCGTAACAATAGACCACAAGATTTCATATTTCAATACACATCCCATACATAGAGATAAAAATCATTCATATGGTGAACACCTGGTAACCGACAATAACAAGATGCATATATAAGAATATCCCCATCATTCCGGGACACCCTTCGGATATGATATAAATTTCGAAGTACTAAAGCATCCGGTACTTTGGATGGGGTTTGTTAGGCCCAATAGATCTATCTTTAGGATTCGCGTCAATTAGGGTGTCTGTTCCCTAATTCTTAGATTACCAGACTTAATAAAAAGGGGCATATTCGATTTCGATAATTCAACCATAGAATGTAGTTTCACGTACTTGTGTCTATTTTGTAAATCATTTATAAAACCTGCATGTATTCTCATCCCAAAAATATTAGATTTTAAAAGTGGGACTATAACTCACTTTCACAGATTTTTACTTCGTCGGGAAGTAAGACTTGGCCACTGGTTGATTCACGAACCTATAACAATATATACATATATATCAAAGTATGTTCAAAATATATTTACAACACTTTTTAATATATTTTGATGTTTTAAGTTTATTAAGTCAGCTGTCCTCGTTAGTAACCTACAACTAGTTGTCCACAGTTAGATATACAGAAATAAATCGATAAATATTATCTTGAATCAATCCACGACCCAGTGTATACGTATCTCAGTATTGATCACAACTCAAACTATACATATTTTGGAATCAACCTCAACCCTGTATAGCTAACTCCAACATTCACATATAGAGTGTCTATGGTTGTTCCGAAATATATATAGATGTGTCGACATGATAGGTCGAAACATTGTATACGTGTCTATGGTATCTCAAGATTACATAATATACAATACAAGTTGATTAAGTTATGGTTGGAATAGATTTGTTACCAATTTTCACGTAGCTAAAATGAGAAAAATTATCCAATCTTGTTTTACCCATAACTTCTTCATTTTAAATCCGTTTTGAGTGAATCAAATTGCTATGGTTTCATATTGAACTCTATTTTATGAATCTAAACAGAAAAAGTATAGGTTTATAGTCGGAAAAATAAGTTACAAGTCTTTTTTTGTAAAGGTAGTCATTTCAGTCGAAAGAACGACGTCTAGATGACCATTTTAGAAAACATACTTCCACTTTGAGTTTAACTATAATTTTTGGATATAGTTTCATGTTCATAATAAAAATCATTTTCTCAGAATAACAACTTTTAAATCAAAGTTTATCATAGTTTTTAATTAACTAACCCAAAACAGCCCGCGGTGTTACTACGACGGCGTAAATCCGGTTTTACGGTGTTTTTCGTGTTTCCAGGTTTTAAATCATTAAGTTAGAATATCATATAGATATAGAACATGTGTTTAGTTTATTTTAAAAGTCAAGTTAGAAGGATTAACTTTTGTTTGCGAACAAGTTTAGAATTAACTAAACTATGTTCTAGTGATTACAAGTTTAAACCTTCGAATAAGATAGCTTTATATGTATGAATCGAATGATGTTATGAACATCATTACTACCTTAAGTTCCTTGGATAAACCTACTGGAAAAGAGAAAAATGGATCTAGCTTCAATGGATCCTTGGATGGCTCGAAGTTCTTGAAGCAAAATCATGACACGAAAACAAGTTCAAGTAAGATCATCATTTGAAATAAGATTGTTATAGTTATAGAAATTGAACCAAAGTTTGAATATGATTATTACCTTGTATTAGAATGATAACCTAGTGTAAGAAACAAAGATTTCTTGAGGTTGGATGATCACCTTACAAGATTGGAAGTGAGCTAGCAAACTTGAAAGTATTCTTGATTTTATGAAACTAGAACTTTTGGAATTTATGAAGAACACTTAGAACTTGAAGATAGAACTTGAGAGAGTTCAATTAGATGAAGAAAATTGAAGAATGAAAGTGTTTGTAGGTGTTTTTGGTCGTTGGTGTATGGATTAGATATAAAGGATATGTAATTTTGTTTTCATGTAAATAAGTCATGAATGATTACTCATATTTTTGTAATCTTATGAGATATTTCATGCTAGTTGCCAAATGATGGTTCCCACATGTGTTAGGTGACTCACATGGGCTGCTAAGAGCTGATCATTGGAGTGTATATACCAATAGTACATACATCTAAAAGCTGTGTATTGTACGAGTACGAATACGGGTGCATACGAGTAGAATTGTTGATGAAACTGAACGAGAATGTAATTGTAAGCATTTTTGTTAAGTAGAAGTATTTTGATAAGTGTATTGAAGTCTTTCAAAAGTGTATAAATACATATTAAAACACTACATGTATATACATTTTAACTGAGTCGTTAAGTCATCGTTAGTCGTTACATGTAAATGTTGTTTTGAAACCTTTAGGTTAACGATCTTGTTGAATGTTGTTAACCCATTGTTTATTATAACAAATGAGATGTTAAATTATTATATTATCATGATATTATGATATATAATATATCTTAGTATGATGTATATACAGTTAAATGTCGTTACAACGATAATCGTTACATATATGTCTCGTTTCGAAATCATTAAGTTAGTAGTCTTATTTTTACATATGTATTTCATTGTTAATACACTTAATAATATATTTACTTATCATTTAACATAATTAACCAAGTGTATCAATATCTTAATATGATTCATATGTACCTAGTAAGACGTTGTTATAACGATAATCGTTATATATATCGTTTTCGAGTTTCTTAAATTAATAGTCTCATTTTTATGTATATAACTCATTGTTAAAATACCTAATGAGATACATACTTATAATAAAAACATGTTAACTATATATATAACCATATATATGTCATTGTATAGTTTTTACAAGTTTTAACGTTCGTGAATCACCGGTCAACTTGGGTGGTCAATTGTCTATATGAAACATATTTCAATTAATCAAGTCTTAACAAGTTTGATTGCTTAACATGTTGGAAACATTTAATCATGTAAACATCAATCTCAATTAATGTATATAAACATGGAAAAGTTCGGGTCACTACAGTACCTACCCGTTAAATAAATTTCGTCCCGAAATTTTAAGCTGTTGAAGGTGTTGACGAATCTTCTGGAAATAGATGCGGGTATTTCTTCTTCATCTGATCTTCACGCTCCTAGGTGAACTCGGGTCCTCTACGAGCATTCCATCGAACCTTAACAATTGGTATCTTGTTTTGCTTAAGTCTTTTAACCTCACGATCCATTATTTCGACGGGTTCTTCGATGAATTGGAGTTTTTCGTTGATTTGGATTTCATCTAACGGAATAGTGAGATCTTCTTTAGCAAAACATTTCTTCAAATTCGAGACGTGGAAAGTGTTATGTACAGCCGCGAGTTGTTGAGGTAACTCAAGTCGGTAAGCTACTGGTCCGACACGATCAATAATCTTGAATGGTCCAATATACCTTGGATTTAATTTCTCTCGTTTACCAAATCGAACAACGCCTTTCCAAGGTGCAACTTTAAGCATGACCATCTCTCCAATTTCAAATTCTATATCTTTTCTTTTAATGTCAGCGTAGCTCTTTTGTCGACTTTGGGCGGTTTTCAACCGTTGTTGAATTTGGATGATCTTCTCGGTAGTTTCTTGTATAATCTCCGGACCCGTAATCTGTCTATCCCCCACTTCACTCCAACAAATCGGAGACCTGCACTTTCTACCATAAAGTGCTTCAAACGGCGCCATCTCAATGCTTGAATGGTAGCTGTTGTTGTAGGAAAATTCTGCTAACGGTAGATGTCGATCCCAACTGTTTCCGAAATCAATAACACATGCTCGTAGCATGTCTTCAAGCGTTTGTATCGTCCTTTCGCTCTGCCCATCAGTTTGTGGATGATAGGCAGTACTCATGTCTAGACGAGTTCCTAATGCTTGCTGTAATGTCTGCCAGAATCTTGAAATAAATCTGCCATCCCTATCAGAGATAATAGAGATTGGTATTCCATGTCTGGAGACGACTTCCTTCAAATACAGTCGTGCTAACTTCTCCATCTTGTCATCTTCTCTTATTGGTAAGAAGTGTGCTGATTTGGTGAGACGATCAACTATTACCCAAATAGTATCAAAACCACTTGCAGTCCTTGGCAATTTAGTGATGAAATCCATGGTAATGTTTTCCCATTTCCATTCCGGGATTTCGGGTTGTTGAAGTAGACCTGATGGTTTCTGATGCTCAGCTTTGACCTTAGAACACGTCAAACATTCTCCTATGTATTTAGCAACATCGGCTTTCATACCCGGCCACCAAAAATGTTTCTTGAGATCCTTGTACATCTTCCCCGTTCCAGGATGTATTGAGTATCTGGTTTTATGAGCTTCTCTAAGTACCATTTCTCTCATATCTCCAAATTTTGGTACCCAAATCCTTTCAGCCCTATACCGGGTTCCGTCTTCCCGAATATTAAGATGCTTCTCCGATCCTTTGGGTATTTCATCCTTTAAATTTCCCTCTTTTAAAACTCCTTGTTGCGCCTCCTTTATTTGAGTAGTAATGTTATTATGAATCATTATATTCATAGATTTTACTCGAATGGGTTCTCTGTCCTTCCTGCTCAAGGCATCGGCTACCACATTTGCCTTCCCCGGGTGGTAACGAATCTCAAAGTCGTAATCATTCAATAATTCAATCCACCTACGCTGCCTCATATTCAGTTGTTTCTGATTAAATATGTGTTGAAGACTTTTGTGGTCGGTATATATAATACTTTTGACCCCATATAAGTAGTGCCTCCAAGTCTTTAATGCAAAAACAACCGCGCCTAATTCCAAATCATGCGTCGTATAATTTTGTTCGTGAATCTTCAATTGTCTAGACGCATAAGCAATCACCTTCGTTCGTTGCATTAATACACAACCGAGACCTTGCTTTGATGCGTCACAATAAATCACAAAATCATCATTCCCTTCAGGCAATGACAATATAGGTGCCGTAGTTAGCTTTTTCTTCAATAACTGAAACGCTTTCTCTTGTTCATCATTCCATTCAAATTTCTTCCCTTTATGCGTTAATGCAGTCAAGGGTTTTGCTATTCTGGAAAAGTCTTGGATGAACCTTCTGTAGTAACCAGCTAGTCCTAAAAACTGGCGTATGTGTTTCGGAGTTTTCGGGGTTTCCCACTTTTCAACAGTTTCTACCTTTGACGGATCCACCTTAATACCTTCTTTGTTCACTATGTGACCGAGGAATTGAACGTCTTCCAACCAAAATGCACACTTTGAAAACTTAGCGTACAATTCTTCCTTCCTCAATACTTCTAACACCTTTCTCAAATGTTCACCGTGTTCTTGGTCATTCTTTGAGTAAATAAGTATGTCATCAATGAAAACAATGACAAACTTGTCAAGGTATGGTCCACACACTCGGTTCATAAGGTCCATGAACACAGCTGGTGCATTAGTTAAACCAAACGGCATGACCATAAACTCGTAATGACCGTAACGTGTTCTGAAAGCAGTCTTTGGAATATCATCTTCTTTCACCCGCATTTGATGATACCCGGAACGTAAGTCAATCTTTGAATAAACAGACGAGCCTTGTAGTTGATCAAATAAGTCGTCGATTCTCGGTAGTGGGTAGCGGTTCTTGATGGTAAGTTTGTTCAACTCTCGGTAGTCGATACACAACCTGAATGTACCATCTTTCTTCTTGACAAACAAAACAGGAGCTCCCCATGGTGATGTGCTTGGTCGAATGAAACCACGCTCTAAAAGTTCTTGTAATTGGCTTTGCAGTTCTTTCATCTCGCTGGGTGCGAGTCTGTAAGGAGCACGAGCTATTGGTGCAGCTCCTGGTACAAGATCTATTTGAAATTCAACGGATCGATGTGGGGGTAATCCCGGTAATTCTTTCGGAAATACATCGGGAAATTCTTTTGCAATGGGAACATCATTGATGCTCTTTTCTTCAGTTTGTACTTTCTCGACGTGTGCTAGAACAGCATAGCAACCTTTTCTTATTAGTTTTTGTGCCTTCAAATTACTAATAAGATGTAGCTTCGTGTTGCCCTTTTCTCCGTACACCATTAAGGGTTTTCCTTTTTCTCGTATAATGCGAATTGCATTTTTGTAACAAACGATCTCCGCTTTCACTTCTTTCAACCAGTCCATACCGATTATCACATCAAAACTCCCTAACTCTACTGGTATCAAATCAATCTTAAATGTTTCGCTAACCAGTTTAATTTCTCGATTCCGACATATATTATCTGCTGAAATTAATTTACCATTTGCTAATTCGAGTAAAAATTTACTATCCAAAGGCGTCAATGGACAACTTAATTTAGCACAAAAATCTCTACTCATATAGCTTCTATCCGCACCCGAATCAAATAAAACGTAAGCAGATTTATTGTCAATAAGAAACGTACCCGTAACAAGCTCCGGGTCTTCCTGTGCCTCTACCGCATTAATATTGAAAACTCTTCCACGGCCTTGTCCATTCGTGTTCTCCTGGTTCGGGCAATTTCTAATAATGTGGCCTGGTTTTCCACATTTATAACAAACTACATTGGCATAACTTGCTCCGACACTACTTGCTCCGCCATTACTCGTTCCGACACCATTTGTTCCTTTCGTTCTATTAACCCCTGGTCCGTAGACCTCACACTTCGCCGCGCTATGACCATTTCTTTTACACTTATTGCAAAATTTGGTGCAGAACCCCGAGTGATTCTTTTCACACCTTTGGCATAGCTGCTTCTGATTGTTGTTGTTGTTGCGGTTATTATTGTTGTTGGGATGATTGTTGTAGTTGCTGTTGTTGTTGTTGTTGTTGGGCCGTTTGTTGTAGTTGCGATTGATGTTGCGATTGTTGGGATAATTGTTGCGATTATTGTTGTAATTGCTGTTGTTGTTGTATTGGTGATTCTTATCACCGTTTTCCTCCCACTTTCTTTTGACTTGCTTCACATTGGCCTCTTCAACACTCTGTTCTTTAATTCTTTCTTCAATCTGGTTCACTAGTTTGTGAGCCATTCTACATGCCTGTTGTATGGAGGCGGGCTCGTGTGAACTTATATCTTCTTGGATTCTTTCCGGTAATCCTTTCACAAACGCGTCGATCTTCTCTTCCTCATCTTCGAATGCTCCCGGACACAATAGGCACAATTCTGTGAATCGTCTTTCGTACGTGGTAATATCAAATCCTTGGGTTCGTAACCCTCTAAGTTCTGTCTTGAGCTTATTGACCTCGGTTCTGGGACGGTACTTCTCGTTCATCAAGTGCTTGAATGCTGACCACGGTAGTGCGTACGCATCATCTTGTCCCACTTGCTCTAGATAGGTATTCCACCATGTTAACGCAGAACCTGTGAAGGTATGCGTAGCGTACTTCACTTTGTCCTCTTCAGTACACTTACTTATGGCAAACACCGATTCAACCTTCTCGGTCCACCGTTTCAATCCGATCGGTCCTTCGGTTCCATCAAATTCCAAAGGTTTGCAGGCAGTGAATTCTTTGTAGGTGCATCCTACACGATTTCCTGTACTGCTAGATCCAAGGTTATTGTTGGTATGTAGCGCAGCCTGTACTGCGGCTATGTTTGAAGCTAGAAAAGTACGGAATTCCTCTTCATTCATATTCACGGTGTGTCGAGTAGTCGGTGCCATTTCCTTCAAAATAGTTAAATGGAACAAGTTAATCATACAGAATATTAAGAGTAGTTAATAGTATTTCGTAGCATAATATGAACTCATTTATAAAAGCTTTTTCTTCATATTAGCGTTTTATAAGTTTAAATTCGGGTAGTACCTACCCGTTAAGTTCATACTTAGTAGCTAATATACAATTCAACTACTACAATTCTATATGAAAAACTGATTATAATAATATTTCGCGTTCAAACTTTTATACAATATTTTACAAACTTACAATACCGCTTATTTTACATAAAGCATGAAATATAGCACACAATAACTTTGATACAAGATAGTTGTGAAGACAATTCTAGCTAGTACACAAGTCGTTCAGCAAAGGCAATAAAGACACGTAATTCATACGTCCAGAAACAAGTCATGCATTCTGGTTTTACTAGGACTACTTCCCATCCTTGGTCTTGTGCAACATAACCGTTATGGCCGTTGATAAGACAGCGTGTTGTAACGTCATCAAAGGGACGAGGGTTACGTAATGTCCAACAGTCCCGTAATAATCTAAAAACCTCATTTCTTACCCCAATTACCGACTCCGTCACTTGTGGAAACGTTTTGTTTAATAGTTGTAGCCCGATGTTCTTGTTCTCACTTTGGTGAGAAGCGAACATTACTAATCCGTAAGCATAACATGCTTCTTTATGTTGCATGTTAGCCGCTTTTTCTAAATCACGAAGTCCAATATTCGGATATATTGAGTCAAAATAATTTCTTAACCCGTTGCGTAAAATAGCATTTGGGTTCCCCGCAATATATGCGTCAAAGTAAACACATCGTAATTTATGGGTTTCCCAATGTGATATCCCCCATCTTTCAAACGAAAGTCTCTTATAAACCAAGACATTCTTGGAACGTTCTTCGAATGTCTTACAAACTGATCTCGCCTTAAATAGTTGTGCCGAAGAATTCTGGCCGACTCTAGACAAGATTTCATCAATCATGTCTCCGGGTAGGTCTCTTAAAATATTGGGTTGTCTATCCATTTTGTGTTTTTAAACTGTAAAATAGACAAGAGTTAGATTCATAAAAAAAATACTTATTAATACAAGCAATTTTTACATATATCATAAAGCATAAGAACACTATATTACATATATTACACCACACGAATACAACTATCTTATTCCGACTCGCTCGTTTCTTCTTCTTCGGTTTTGGTTCGTTTTGCCAAGTTTCTAGGGATATATGATGTTCCCCTAATACGAGCCGTCGTTGTCCACATTGGTTTAGAAAAACCTGGTGGTTTAGAGGTTCCCGGGTCATTGTTACAACTTAAGGACTTCGGGGGTTGACGATACATATAAAGTTCATCGGGGTTGGAATTAGATTTCTCTATTTTTATGCCCTTTCCCTTATTATTTTCTTTTGCCTTTTTAAATTCAGTTGGGGTAATTTCTATAACATCATCGGAATTCTCGTCGGAATCCGATTCATCGGAGAATTGGTAATCCTCCCAATATTTTGCTTCCTTGGCGGAAACACCATTGACCATAATTAACTTTGGTCGGTTGGTTGAGGATTTTCTTTTACTTAACCGTTTTATTATTTCCCCCGCCGGTTCTATTTCTTCATCCGGTTCCGATTCTTCTTCCGGTTCCGATTCTTCTTCCGGTTCTGACTCTTCTTCCGGTTCCTCTTCGGGAACTTGTGAATCAGTCCACAAATCATTCCAATTTACATTTGACTCTTCATTATTATTAGGTGAGTCAATGGGACTTGTTCTAGAGGTAGACATCTATCACATAATATCAAACACGTTAAGAGATTAATATATCACATAATATTCATATGTTAAAAATATATAGTTTCCAACAAAAATGTTAAGCAATCATTTTTAAAGAAAACACGGTCGAAGTCCAGACTCACTAATGCATCCTAACAAACTCGATAAGACACACTAATGCAAATTTTCTGGTTCTCTAAGACCAACGCTCTGATACCAACTGAAATGTCCCGTTCTTATTGATTAAAAACGTTCCATATTAATTGATTTCGTTGCGAGGTTTTGACCTCTATATGAGACGTTTTTCAAAGACTGCATTCATTTTTAAACAAACCATAACCTTTATTTCATCAATAAAGGTTTAAAAAGCTTTACGTAGATTATCAAATAATGATAATCTAAAATATCCTGTTTACACACGACCATTACTTAATGGTTTACAATACAAATATGTTACAACAAAATAAGTTTCTTGAATGCAGTTTTTACACAATATCATACAAGCATGGACTCCAAATCTTGTCCTTATTTAAGTATGCAACAGCGGAAGCTCTTAATAATCACCTGAGAATAAACATGCTTAAAACGTCAACAAAAATGTTGGTGAGTTATAGGTTTAACCTATATATATCAAATCGTAACAATAGACCACAAGATTTCATATTTCAATACACATCCCATACATAGAGATAAAAATCATTCATATGGTGAACACCTGGTAACCGACAATAACAAGATGCATATATAAGAATATCCCCATCATTCCGGGACACCCTTCGGATATGATATAAATTTCGAAGTACTAAAGCATCCGGTACTTTGGATGGGGTTTGTTAGGCCCAATAGATCTATCTTGAGGATTCGCGTCAATTAGGGTGTCTGTTCCCTAATTCTTAGATTACCAGACTTAATAAAAAGGGGCATATTCGATTTCGATAATTCAACCATAGAATGTAGTTTCACGTACTTGTGTCTATTTTGTAAATCATTTATAAAACCTGCATGTATTCTCATCCCAAAAATATTAGATTTTAAAAGTGGGACTATAACTCACTTTCACAGATTTTTACTTCGTCGGGAAGTAAGACTTGGCCACTGGTTGATTCACGAACCTATAACAATATATACATATATATCAAAGTATGTTCAAAATATATTTACAACACTTTTTAATATATTTTGATGTTTTAAGTTTATTAAGTCAGCTGTCCTCGTTAGTAACCTACAACTAGTTGTCCACAGTTAGATATACAGAAATAAATCGATAAATATTATCTTGAATCAATCCACGACCCAGTGTATACGTATCTCAGTATTGATCACAACTCAAACTATACATATTTTGGAATCAACCTCAACCCTGTATAGCTAACTCCAACATTCACATATAGAGTGTCTATGGTTGTTCCGAAATATATATAGATGTGTCGACATGATAGGTCGAAACATTGTATACGTGTCTATGGTATCTCAAGATTACATAATATACAATACAAGTTGATTAAGTTATGGTTGGAATAGATTTGTTACCAATTTTCACGTAGCTAAAATGAGAAAAATTATCCAATCTTGTTTTACCCATAACTTCTTCATTTTAAATCCGTTTTGAGTGAATCAAATTGCTATGGTTTCATATTGAACTCTATTTTATGAATCTAAACAGAAAAAGTATAGGTTTATAGTCGGAAAAATAAGTTACAAGTCGTTTTTTGTAAAGGTAGTCATTTCAGTCGAAAGAACGACGTCTAGATGACCATTTTAGAAAACATACTTCCACTTTGAGTTTAACTATAATTTTTGGATATAGTTTCATGTTCATAATAAAAATCATTTTCTCAGAATAACAACTTTTAAATCAAAGTTTATCATAGTTTTTAATTAACTAACCCAAAACAGCCCGCGGTGTTACTACGACGGCGTAAATCCGGTTTTACGGTGTTTTTCGTGTTTCCAGGTTTTAAATCATTAAGTTAGAATATCATATAGATATAGAACATGTGTTTAGTTTATTTTAAAAGTCAAGTTAGAAGGATTAACTTTTGTTTGCGAACAAGTTTAGAATTAACTAAACTATGTTCTAGTGATTACAAGTTTAAACCTTCGAATAAGATAGCTTTATATGTATGAATCGAATGATGTTATGAACATCATTACTACCTTAAGTTCCTTGGATAAACCTACTGGAAAAGAGAAAAATGGATCTAGCTTCAATGGATCCTTGGATGGCTCGAAGTTCTTGAAGCAAAATCATGACACGAAAACAAGTTCAAGTAAGATCATCACTTGAAATAAGATTGTTATAGTTATAGAAATTGAACCAAAGTTTGAATATGATTATTACCTTGTATTAGAATGATAACCTAGTGTAAGAAACAAAGATTTCTTGAGGTTGGATGATCACCTTACAAGATTGGAAGTGAGCTAGCAAACTTGAAAGTATTCTTGATTTTATGAAACTAGAACTTTTGGAATTTATGAAGAACACTTAGAACTTGAAGATAGAACTTGAGAGAGTTCAATTAGATGAAGAAAATTGAAGAATGAAAGTGTTTGTAGGTGTTTTTGGTCGTTGGTGTATGGATTAGATATAAAGGATATGTAATTTTGTTTTCATGTAAATAAGTCATGAATGATTACTCATATTTTTGTAATCTTATGAGATATTTCATGCTAGTTGCCAAATGATGGTTCCCACATGTGTTAGGTGACTCACATGGGCTGCTAAGAGCTGATCATTGGAGTGTATATACCAATAGTACATACATCTAAAAGCTGTGTATTGTACGAGTACGAATACGGGTGCATACGAGTAGAATTGTTGATGAAACTGAACGAGAATGTAATTGTAAGCATTTTTGTTAAGTAGAAGTATTTTGATAAGTGTATTGAAGTCTTTCAAAAGTGTATAAATACATATTAAAACACTACATGTATATACATTTTAACTGAGTCGTTAAGTCATCGTTAGTCGTTACATGTAAATGTTGTTTTGAAACCTTTAGGTTAACGATCTTGTTGAATGTTGTTAACCCATTGTTTATTATAACAAATGAGATGTTAAATTATTATATTATCATGATATTATGATATATAATATATCTTAGTATGATGTATATACAGTTAAATGTCGTTACAACGATAATCGTTACATATATGTCTCGTTTCGAAATCATTAAGTTAGTAGTCTTATTTTTACATATGTATTTCATTGTTAATACACTTAATAATATATTTACTTATCATTTAACATAATTAACCAAGTGTATCAATATCTTAATATGATTCATATGTACCTAGTAAGACGTTGTTATAACGATAATCGTTATATATATCGTTTTCGAGTTTCTTAAATTAATAGTCTCATTTTTATGTATATAACTCATTGTTAAAATACCTAATGAGATACATACTTATAATAAAAACATGTTAACTATATATATAACCATATATATGTCATTGTATAGTTTTTACAAGTTTTAACGTTCGTGAATCACCGGTCAACTTGGGTGGTCAATTGTCTATATGAAACATATTTCAATTAATCAAGTCTTAACAAGTTTGATTGCTTAACATGTTGGAAACATTTAATCATGTAAACATCAATCTCAATTAATGTATATAAACATGGAAAAGTTCGGGTCACTACATCTAATCCATACACCAACGACCAAAAACACCTACAAACACTTTCATTCTTCAATTTTCTTCATCTAATTGATCTCTCTCAAGTTCTATCTTCAAGTTCTAAGTGTTCTTCATATATTCTACAAGTTCTAGTTACATAAAATCAAGAATACTTTCAAGTTTGCTAGCTCACTTCCAATCTTGTAAGGTGATCATCTAACCTCAAGAAATCTTTGTTTCTAACAGTAGGTTATCATTCTAATACAAGGTAATAATCATATTCAAACTTTGGTTCAATTTCTATAACTATAACAATCTTATTTCAAGTGATGATCTTACTTGAACTTGTTTTCGTGTCATGATTCTGCTTCAAGAACTTCGAGCCATCCAAGAATCCGTTGAAGCTAGATCCATTTTTCTCTTTTCCAGTAGGATTATCCAAGGAACTTAAGGTAGTAATGATGTTCATAACATCATTTGATTCATACATATAAAGCTATCTTATTCGAAGGTTTAAACTTGTAATCACTAGAACATAGTTTAGTTAATTCTAAACTTGTTCGCAAACAATAGTTAATCCTTCTAACTTGACTTTTAAAATCAACTAAACACATGTTCTATATCTATATGATATGCTAACTTAATGATTTAAAACCTGGAAACACGAAAAACACCGTAAAACCGGATTTACGACGTCGTAGTAACACCGCGGGCTGTTTTGGGTTAGTTAATTAAAAACTATGATAAACTTTGATTTAAAAGTTGTTATTCTGAGAAAATGATTTTTATTATGAACATGAAACTATATCCAAAAATTATGGTTAAACTCAAAGTGGAAGTATGTTTTCTAAAATGGTCATCTAGACGTCGTTCTTTCGACTGAAATGACTACCTTTACAAAAATGACTTGTAACTTATTTTTCCGACTATAAACCTATACTTTTTCTGTTTAGATTCATAAAATAGAGTTCAATATGAAACCATAGCAATTTGATTCACTCAAAACAGATTTAAAATGAAGAAGTTATGGGTAAAACAAGATTGGATAATTTTTCTCATTTTAGCTACGTGAAAATTGGTAACAAATCTATTCCAACCATAACTTAATCAACTTTTATTGTATATTATGTAATCTTGAGATACCATAGACACGTATACAATGTTTTGACCTATCATGTCGACACATCTATATATATTTCGGAACAATCATAGACACTCTATATGTGAATGTTGGAGTTAGCTATACAGGGTTGAGGTTGATTCCAAAATATATATAGTTTGAGTTGTGATCAATACTGAGATACGTATACACTGGGTCGTGGATTGATTCAAGATAATATTTATCTATTTATTTCTGTACATCTAACTGTGGACAACTAGTTGTAGGTTACTAACGAGGACAGCTGACTTAATAAACTTAAAACATCAAAATATATTAAAAGTGTTGTAAATATATTTTGAACATACTTTGATATATATGTATATATTGTTATAGGTTCGTGAATCAACCAGTGGCCAAGTCTTACTTCCCAACGAAGTAAAAAATCTGTGAAAGTGAGTTATAGTCCCACTTTTAAAATCTAATATTTTTGGGATGAGAATACATGCAGGTTTTATAAATGATTTACAAAATAGACACAAGTACGTGAAACTACATTCTATGGTTGAATTATCAAAATCGAATATGCCCCTTTTTATTAAGTCTGGTAATCTAAGAATTAGGGAACAGACACCCTAATTGACGCGAATCCTAAAGATAGATCTATTGGGCTTAACAAACCCCATCCAAAGTACCGGATGCTTTAGTACTTCGAAATTTATATCATATCCGAAGAGTGTCCCGGAATGATGGGGATATTCTTATATATGCATCTTGTTAATGTCGGTTACCAGGTGTTCACCATATGAATGATTTTTATCTCTATGTATGGGATGTGTATTGAAATATGAAATCTTGTGGTCTATTATTATGATTTGATATATATAGGTTAAACCTATAACTCACCAACATTTTTGTTGACGTTTTATGCATGTTTATTCTCAGGTGATTATTAAGAGCTTCCGCTGTCGCATACTTAAATAAGGACGAGATTTGGAGTCCATGCTTGTATGATATTGTGTAAAAACTGCATTCAAGAAACTTATTTTGTTGTAACATATTTGTATTGTAAACCATTATGTAATGGTCGTGTGTAAACAAGATATTTTAGATTATCATTATTTGATAATCTACGTAAAGCTTTTTAAACCTTTATTGATGAAATAAAGGTTATGGTTTGTTTTAAAATGAATACAGTGTTTGAAAAACGTCTCATATAGAGGTCAAAACCTCGCAACGAAATCAATTAATATGGAACGTTTTTAATCAATAAGAACGGGACATTTCACTTACGGCCTAGGGTGGTCCTTGTTCCCATTATGGGACACGCTTGTGGATCTCGAATGCCAGACTTAGATTCTGGTCAAGAATCGTGGGCGCCCGGTAACAACAGATCATCAGAGTAACTTACTTGATAGCAACGAGATTTGGGTAAAGGTGTACAATGTCTTAAGAAAGATTATAACCCGAACTTAATAAATTTGGAAACTTACTATAAATGGTAACCTTCCAAAAATAGTAACTTTTTAAAAACAGAACTCTTTTAGTAGACCATCACTACGAATATAGTTTGATATACTTATAAGTATACTTATATCCGTTCTTTCGTTCTATCTCTAGGTTGAGATTTCTGGCCTACTACTTCAGTTCATTCATTTCTTTCAAGAATACTCTACTTACTATTAAGGTGATTTCATAGCCCCATTTTCTTTTACTATTTTTATAAATTGGGGTGAGACACATGCTATCTTTTAAATGTTTTATATGTTAGACACAAGTGCAAAACCTTAAAATGTCATGCTATATGCTTAAGTTATATGAAATTTCCCTTAGAGTAATATCGTTAATTTCTATGTGATTTAGTGAACTTACTTATTATGAATAGCGCTGTTGAGGGTAACGCCTCTGTCCATTAACCTATGGTTGTGGATACATGTGACAACCAGGAAATTTTTGACCAAATTTAAACTTTATCTTTAAATAATTTAACGTTTCCGACACGATAAGCAAAGTCTATGAAGTTGAATCTCAAAATTTTAGAACTGTTTCATTACATTTGACTGCTCTCGATAATTCATGAATAATTATATGTATGTATATTGTGACAACCAGGAAATTTCCAACCAAATTTAAACTTTAATCTTTATATGATTCCGACACGATAAG
Organism: Rutidosis leptorrhynchoides; assembly: GCF_046630445.1. Taxonomy (NCBI): domain Eukaryota; kingdom Viridiplantae; phylum Streptophyta; class Magnoliopsida; order Asterales; family Asteraceae; genus Rutidosis; species Rutidosis leptorrhynchoides. The sequence continues at coordinate 178,242,906 of NC_092341.1, forward strand.
CAATATTTGTTAAGTTAAATTTCAAGAATTTTAAACTATGTTCATACATTCATTCAACCTCGACCAAGTTCCAACGATTCACGAACCATTAAACGAATATGATTATATATGTATATCTGTATATATATTATAACTTGAAACGTAAACAAAATATTAGATTAAATACTTTATATGATTGTATTTGTTTCAAAATGTTAATCAATGGAATTAGAAGATAAAATCAAATGATTGAATTATCAGATATATTAAATTATGATTACAAGTCTCTGTTGAAAGGCCCACGTTGATTTGAGAAATCTTTTCATTTTAACAATATTCGGAAAATGGTAAAGTGATTTATAAATATGAACAAATTGTCAATCATTGAGAACTAGACAAAGGATAGTGGAAGATTGAATCTCATAAAGACTCGATTGATCTATTTAGTTTCAAACGTACAAAAACGTTTTCAGTTTAAAAAGAACTTTATTATTAAAACGTATATAACTTTTATAAATATCTAGAACCACTTTTGACAACTCATTACTTAACTAGTATGATAAAAATAAAGATAACGATATTTATATTAAATATATATAACGATTTAAATTAATATTATATATATTTATACGCGTATTATACGTACATAGTTTTATACTTTTACTATACTTAAACTTTATCTTTACTTTATTTTTACTTTACTTTAACTTTAATAATTCATACTTTAATAATTCATATTTTAATAATTCACTTTAATAATTCATACTTTAATAATTCACTTTAATAATTCATACTTTAATAATTCACTTTAATAATTCATACTTTAATAATTCACTTTAATAATTCAAAAATCTATTATAAATAGAATTCAATAGGTTTCATTATTTCATAGAAACTTGAAAATAGTTTTCTCTAAACTCTCTCAATCGATTTACATATATATATTTACTCCGTATTATCTCAAGATATTATTAGTATACATAAAATATTACGACGGAGTGCTGTTCGAGTGATTTCCAAGTTGTTTTTTCGAGTGGGATAGGATTAAGGAAATTATGGGTTATAGCTATGGAGGTGATTGAGTATGGTTCATGGGTAAGCTCGTGAGGTCAATATAGTGTTTATCATCTCCGTTGCGTTTACGTACCTTTCCTGCAATATTGAATCTCAATATTGATATGTGAGTACTCATACTTTAATTTTTACATACTAATAGTGTATCCCTGACTAGTGCTCGAGTATATAGGATTATGCATGCTTGTACTTTTGATATTGCCATTAGATAGGTTATGTTGATTCCTGAATTAGTTACATATACGATTTAGATAAGGTATAAGATAAGCATGTGGTTGGAAAGCTAGCGAAAAATAGTTGAATTTTGGTTTAAGAATCACTTGAATCCAAGTAACGGTTAGAAAGTTATGAAATAAACAAATTGCATAATTAATTTCGTAATTAAAATTACTGATGATAATTAGTGAAATAATTTTCTGGGTTATAAAAAGTGGTTATTTGGATTCTAATCGTCGAGTAGATGAATTTTCATATAAAGCACGTCTCGTTTCGTTGAACGGTTGTCAAGTTATGGACAAAAGAAGTTTTGCAAATTTTGATGAAATGTCGAAACGGGAACTGAAATTCTCGTTGATCTGCGTTGTTTCATATATAAAAAAAAATACCACTGAATTCTTTGATGTAAGGTCTAACAAACGACTCTAGCCGTTTGTCAATTCGAGTCTCGACGATTTTTCTAAAAATCATCAAAGTTGACGGTTTGGTCACATTTTAAAATTCTAAAGAGCTGAAACTTTTTTATTTAAAAATGTCAGTTTTGTATCAGTTGTCATGGTCGGCATGATATGTGTTTACTCTTGCCAAAAATCATGTTATATCTTTGTGGTAACGAGAATTTGCAGGCTTTGACCGTTTGTCAATACGAGTTTTGAGGAATTTTCTAAAAATCTCCAAAGTAGGCTACTCGGTCACTTTTGTAAATTTATTAAAGCTGAAAAATTAACTTTGAAACGCCGAGAACGCGTTGGCAACTACGAGTTGTCTAGGTTTAGTTTACTTCTGTAATATTTATGCTTAATCTTTTTGGTAATGTGTAACTTTTATCTTTGGCCGTTTATCAATCGGAGTTCCGATAATTTTTCTAAAAATAGCTGAAGTGGCCCGTTTAGTCATGTTTGACCGAAAATCATTTTTGTATAAGTTATTATATATTTGCATGCGACCTCATTTTTACTTTGACCTTTGACTTTTGACTTTAACCTTTGACTTTTGACTTTGAACTTTGACTTTTCCTGTTAACTTTTCAGTTAACTTTTTGTGTTGATTTTCTCTATAAAAAAAAAAAAAAACCTAAAATACTATTTTATGATTATGAAACCATTTGTGTTACGTTGTTTCACTCGTCACCTTTTACTAGAATCTTAATTGAGCATGAGTAATATAACATGTTACTATACTGTAGAGTCAGACTCGAGCTATAGGATAGGATTACACTATGACCTGACCTAAATTGCTATACAAATATTGACCAACATATAAATATATATAATTAATATAGGTTCGTGAATCCGAGGCCAACCTTGCACTTGTTCAATGACGTTATATGTATTTTTACTACGAAATACAGTATGGTGAGTTTCATTTGCCTTTTTACCCTTTATATTTTTGGGCTGAGAATACATGCGCTGCTTTTATAATTATTTTACGAAATAGACACAAGTAATCGAAACTACATTCTATGGTTGAATTATTAAACCGAATATGCCCCTTTTTATTAAGTCTGGTAATCTAAGAATTAGGGAACAGACACCCTAATTGACGCGAATCCTAAAGATAGATCTATCGGGCCCAACAAGCCCCATCCAAAGTACCGGATGCTTTAGTACTTCGAAATTAATATCATGTCCGAAGGAGGATCCCGGAATGATGGGGATATTCTTATATGCATATTGTTAATGTCGGTTACCAGGTGTTCACCATATGAATGATTATTTTTGTCTCTATGCATGGGACGTATATTTATGAGAACTGGAAATGAAATTCTTGTGGTCTATTAAAATGATGGAAATAAATGATTATGATAAACTAATGAACTCACCAACCTTTTGGTTGACACTTTAAAGCATGTTTATTCTCAGGTGTTAAAGAAATCTTCCGCTGTGCATTTGCTCATTTTAAAGATATTACTTGGAGTCTTTCATAGCATATTTTGAAGAACGTTGCATTCGAGTCATTGAGTTCATCAAAGATTATTATTAAATCAACTTATAGTTGGATAGTGGATATTATGAAATGGTATGCATACCTGTCAATTTTCGATGTAAAGAAAGATTGTCTTTTAAAAACGAATGTAATGTTTGTAAAATGTATCATATAGAGGTCAAATACCTCGCAATGTAATCAACTATTGTGAATCGTTTATAATGTATATGAACGGGTCCTTTCAGTTGGTATCAGAGCGGTGGTCTTAGCGAACCAGGTCTGCATTAGTGTGTCTAATAGATAAGTCGATAGGATGCATTAGTGAGTCTGGACTTCGACCGTGTCTGCATGTCAATAGTTTTGCTTATCATTTTGTGTCAAAAATTAACTACTTATCATCCTCAGGAAATTACCTGCTTATCATTTTTAGTCTAAGACACGTCTTGCTGCATTGATTGCATGAATAGTGTATAGACAAAAATTCATATCTTAGCGTATCTGCTAAATCATATCTTATCGTATCTATTACTGTAAACGTTGCCTGATATATCCCGTAAATTCCTCCGTAATTTACGAAATCTTTTGTTCTATATATATGGATATTCTATGTAATTAGAATACCATCCGATAACCGAAAATCATTTCATATCGAAAAGAAAAAAAATCCTTATTTAATTGTACGAAATGGAATTCATCATTAATTCAAGTTCCTCGAATTTCGAAATGGAATCCCACTCCAGCTCCGAAAGCAGTGTGACCGGAATAGATCAACCAATCAGTCATCACCTTTTCTGGATGAATTGGGGATGGGTTCGTAGCCTCCTCAATCATTGGAGACAAGAAGAAGGTGATCCCTTCCATCCACCACATTGCCCTCTTGATGAAGAACCTGAAGCACTTACCGGCGAACCTGTTCGAAACACCATTTTCTCGCTCATTTCCAGAGTATCTCGTCACGATTATATATTACATCAAATTTTAGATTTTATTTATCCGCTCGTCCGAACCGACAATCACCCCGGTGTAATAGAAGAAGTCAACGAGCTTCGCGCTCGGGTAGTGGCTTTGGAGAATATGGTGCAGAGATTACAAACACCAGCAGCAGCATCAGCAGCATAACCAGTAACACCATCATCAACGCCAATAGTACCATTACCACCCCAACCACAACCACGTCGTAAACCTCAACTTTACACTCTGTCCCACGAGCACCAATGTCATACGCCCTGTAGATACCAAGGAATACCAACAACAATAACCGACTAAGTATTAATTCATAACTTCATTGGAGAAACATTCCGCACAGATTATGTAATCTCTAAAGTCTTAGAGATTATCTAATCTAGCCCTAACCATAAATCAGTTAAGCGAACCAAAATGATAGAAGGAAGAGTAGAAACCCTGACAAAAATGGTATGTGATTAACAACCTAAACTTGTTTTACCAACAGCATCAACAGTACCGTCAGCCTCACCAGCATCATCAGTACAGTCAACATCAGAATCAACAACACCTATAACATCACAAACTCCATCAGCTCAAGAATCACTATGGACATCATTACGAATCAATAACCCGTATACTGTATCAACGAGTTATGAAGAATTAACTCATTCCCTTTGAAGAAATTATATATATTTTGAAATAAAAATAAATCTTTCCGTGCTAAGCTATTGTGTGTGAATCTTAACTACTCGGTTAATTCATATTACAAATATGCAATAATGTACGTCCTTCGGCCGCAACTTAACCAGCGTTAACTACAATCTCTGTCGCAATTCAACAAATTCCAATTCATAATAAATCAAGTATATATTTGATTTTACACTTTCATCATCGATGTACCCGAAACTTTTCAGATAACATCATTCGTACTTTGCGAAATTCACAAGAATTCCACGAACCGAACATCATACATCAACAAATAACGAAGTATTGATTCATAATTTCAATGTCATTAAAGAAATACTGCGTAAAAGTTATGTACTTTTTAAAGCCTTTAGGGATTATTAAATTCTAGTTTCAACCGTAAATCAAATGAGTTTAATTTAACATTAACTCATTAAATCTATGTTACATCTGAAGAAAATATACATATATATATATTTTCATAAAGACTGTAATAAAATTCTTTTATACAAAATATTAATTGTGAAATTTTTTTTAACGGGTAGGTAATACCCGAGAGATATATAAATTCACAATTAATATATTACATTCTTCGAATCTGATTCAGCAAATCATCCATTATACTCCCTACTTTCACAACAATATACATTCTTTTATAGAAATCAAAACAACCATACTTATTCAAAATTTAATTACATATTCTGATTTTGAAATCTCAAAATTCAACTTGAGATATGACCAAAATCATCACTCTTAGATCCTTACATCTTTCACAAGCTATATTTTGACTTCAAAACTGTGTTAGAACATCAAATGTATGTTAACGATTACAATCTGTGTTCAAAACTCTTCGAAATTCCTGAAGACACTTCAAATAATGAACAATCGAGATGATGATCCAACCACATATTAACCACAGTCTTGCATCTGAAAAGCTCTCGAAACCAGAGTCATAATTTAACACGTATCCGTGTCAGACCCTTTGGCATTTATTAGCAAAAATAACTTTGCGATTTCTTTTCAAATTAGTCAGTTTTGTCACAGCTTTAGCAAGTCAACTTCGACTTTTCAGTTGAAACAGTCTTATTATAACCTTGATATAGACGTTGCCCTTTCGTCATCGTTACCGTAGAACCTTTTATGTCTCACCACATTAAAAATAAACTTACCAACAACTTCACTGATCTTTGACTTACCGAAAAGTCATTATATTTATCGAAACCCCATCATTTACTCATCCGCATCTTGTAACAAGAATTGTCATGCCAATTACTGGGAATCAGCAATTAGTATTTTGAAATCTTGCAGCATGTCTCTGCCAATGGTTATAGGTGTATATATAACGTCTATCTCCTAGACTTATATACTTTGAATGTGCAGTTTCTGAAAAACACTCTAAACTGCGAACTAGTTCTCCGAAGTTTGGAAAATGCTGTTGAAGCAGCAAAAACTGTAAACGACCTTAACAGTCAAAAGTTTGATAATAAAGGATAGTGTGTTGGAAAAGCTTAGAAAAAGAGAAGGTATGGAACTGGAAAACGGATTAAGCAAACCATGAAGGAGGCTATGGACAAATCACAAAGACTAAACCTGCCTTCAAAGAATCCAAATGATTCAGTGTCTGCTGAAATTATTATCAAATACCTTACTCCTGACTCTAAACCCTTGTGAATAATATTCTTCATCATCCTCTGATCTTAGATATTCTAAAATATCATCATATCTTTCATTATAAATATCCTCCATATTTCTGAAGATATTTTCTAAATTTTTCTTATTTGAAATCATTTACCTCTTCGCGCTATCTGTATTACATCATAAAAGAAACTATTTTAGTTTCTAAATTCTGAAACATTCAAGTTTAAAATAGGAATATTTTAAAGTAGTGTTGGGAACTGAAGCATGAATTAGTATAATATAATGACACTTGATCAACGTGATTATATTACAGTAAGTCATGCTGAGTTTCTAAATGGAACATGATGATTCACAGATCATAACATCATCATGTGCCATGTTATACGACTCTTGTATTCTATTTAACCTCTAAAATATCAAGAAAATATTTCTTGATGATTCGGCCTTTTCCAAGGTATTCTAGTAATTTGACAAGTCAAGATCGTGCCATCACAATTTCCTTCCTAGAACATTAACAATGTTCATTTCGAAATTCATATCTGTGAATTCTGGACCATTACAAGCGGTGCTTAATCGCAAGAAGAAGAAACGAAAGGACAAAACTCCGAAATAGAAATTGGGGTATAAATTGCAGCAAATAAAAGAGAGTATTAACTGTGAATGATAATGATTATAGAAGACAGAAGCAGAGACTTTGAAATATAAGGGAACATATAAAGCCCAACGACAAACCAGAAATTATAAACCATATATATATCGATGCATATAGCAATATAAAGACACGGGAGAACTAGGAACACTATAAACCCAAGAGTATAGTAGAAGTAAATAGATTCTTCCAGCGGTAGATGAAAAAAAGAAGAATGACCGATATGAAAGTTATAAGTATATCGAGAATCAGAACTGGATGGAGCATATTGATAAATACTTTAAAATATGAGTTGAGGGGGAAAGAATAGAAGGTGATGAAACATGACTAAGAACTTAGAAATCAACAGATTTAACACACACAATGGCAGAATAAGTGAATCAAACCCTCTAGTGAATAGGTTAAGTTTTTTTTTTTTTTTTTGATTAATTTAGTCAAACCACAACTAAATCAAGTGTGATTAGATCAACACCTAGAGCTATTATTCACCACCTGGGTGATTTGGACTGAGAGAGAATCGAAGGAGCTCACTAGATCTGAGTGTGTGTAACAAATGAGAGGCTTTACCTAAAATGAAGAACATAAGACTTTATATACCCCTGCTGTTGACACACCCATACGATTCATTCATCACACGTACGAGTTGGATTCATCAACCATACGGGTGATCACTCACTCGTGTCTTATCATTTAGGTTGTAATTGTGACTTAGCTCAGCATCAACCATGCGTATGAGCCTGTCAGCCGTACTAGTGAGGCTTCACTCGTATGTCTGACTAAGTCTAACATAGTCAAACATCTAAATCTCATTCTTGCAGTTCTTGTAACCACATACAAACACGGATAGGATAATAACGAGCAATCATGGTGGCCTGTAAACTGTTGTACCTGCAATGGACGTGGGTAGATGTCTAGGGACTTGCATAAAATGCATCAACAGATGGTGTGAGTTGTAAGGAAACGAAGGAGGTGAATTTATAAGAAAATCTCCGACAGAACAATTAAAATGGATGATCGCATTTAAAGCGGATCCTAATTCCCTTGATTACCGGAGAGTCAAATCTTATTAAGAAGATTTTCTTCAAATCTCTTAAAATCTGGGAATCAATCATATCTACGTCAAATGATAAGATGAATCTACACTTACTCATTTCACTCTTCTATGTTAGCTTCATTCGTACTCTTCATATAAATGGATTGTTTATCCAAATTATTCGCTGATGATAAAACTCTAATTTTCAGCCCGTATGCTTCATGAAAACATACTTATTATCATTCACGACCTTTCCACTCAAATTTCGGGACGAAATTTCTTTAACGGGTAGGTACTGTGACAACCCGGAAATTTCCAACCAAATTTAAACTTTAATCTTTATATGATTCCGACACGATAAGCAATATTTGTTAAGTTAAATTTCAAGAATTTTAAACTATGTTCATATATTCATTCAACCTCGACCAAGTTCCAACGATTCACGAACCATTAAACGAATATGATTATATATGTATATGTGTATATATATTATAACTTGAAACGTAAACAAAATATTAGATTAAATACTTTATATGATTGTATTTGTTTCAAAATGTTAATCAATGGAATTAGAAGATAAAATCAAATGATTGAATTATCAGATATATTAAATTATGATTACAAGTCTCTGTTGAAAGGCCCACGTTGATTTGAGAAATCTTTTCATTTTAACAATATTCGGAAAATGGTAAAGTGATTTATAAATATGAACAAATTGTCAATCATTGAGAACTAGACAAAGGATAGTGGAAGATTGAATCTCATAAAGACTCGATTGATCTATTTAGTTTCAAACGTACAAAAACGTTTTCAGTTTAAAAAGAACTTTATTATTAAAACGTATATAACTTTTATAAATATCTAGAACCACTTTTGACAACTCATTACTTAACTAGTATGATAAAAATAAAGATAACGATATTTATATTAAATATATATAACGATTTAAATTAATATTATATATATTTATACGCGTATTATACGTACATAGTTTTATACTTTTACTATACTTAAACTTTACCTTTACTTTATTTTTACTTTACTTTAACTTTAATAATTCATACTTTAATAATTCATATTTTAATAATTCACTTTAATAATTCATACTTTAATAATTCACTTTAATAATTCATACTTTAATAATTCACTTTAATAATTCATACTTTAATAATTCACTTTAATAATTCAAAAATCTATTATAAATAGAATTCAATAGGTTTCATTATTTCATAGAAACTTGAAAATAGTTTTCTCTAAACTCTCTCAATCGATTTACATATATATATTTACTCCGTATTATCTCAAGATATTATTAGTATACATAAAATATTACGACGGAGTGCTGTTCGAGTGATTTCCAAGTTGTTTTTTCGAGTGGGATAGGATTAAGGAAATTATGGGTTATAGCTATGGAGGTGATTGAGTATGGTTCATGGGTAAGCTCGTGAGGTCAATATAGTGTTTATCATCTCCGTTGCGTTTACGTACCTTTCCTGCAATATTGAATCTCAATATTGATATGTGAGTACTCATACTTTAATTTTTACATACTAATAGTGTATCCCTGACTAGTGCTCGAGTATATAGGATTATGCATGCTTGTACTTTTGATATTGCCATTAGATAGGTTATGTTGATTCCTGAATTAGTTACATATACGATTTAGATAAGGTATAAGATAAGCATGTGGTTGGAAAGCTAGCGAAAAATAGTTGAATTTTGGTTTAAGAATCACTTGAATCCAAGTAACGGTTAGAAAGTTATGAAATAAACAAATTGCATAATTAATTTCGTAATTAAAATTACTGATGATAATTAGTGAACTAATTTTCTGGGTTATAAAAAGTGGTTATTTGGATTCTAATCGTCGAGTAGATGAATTTTCATATAAAGCACGTCTCGTTTCGTTGAACGGTTGTCAAGTTATGGACAAAAGAAGTTTTGCAAATTTTGATGAAATGTCGAAACGGGAACTGAAATTCTCGTTGATCTGCGTTGTTTCATATATAAAAAAAAATACCACTGAATTCTTTGATGTAAGGTCTAACAAACGACTCTAGCCGTTTGTCAATTCGAGTCTCGACGATTTTTCTAAAAATCATCAAAGTTGACGGTTTGGTCACATTTTAAAATTCTAAAGAGCTGAAACTTTTTTATTTAAAAATGTTAGTTTTGTATCAGTTGTCATGGTCGGCATGATATGTGTTTACTCTTGCCAAAAATCATGTTATATCTTTGTGGTAACGAGAATTTGCAGGCTTTGACCGTTTGTCAATACGAGTTTTGAGGAATTTTCTAAAAATCTCCAAAGTAGGCTACTCGGTCACTTTTGTAAATTTATTAAAGCTGAAAAATTAACTTTGAAACGCCGAGAACGCGTTGGCAACTACGAGTTGTCTAGGTTTAGTTTACTTCTGTAATATTTATGCTTAATCTTTTTGGTAATGTGTAACTTTTATCTTTGGCCGTTTATCAATCGGAGTTCCGATAATTTTTCTAAAAATAGCTGAAGTGGCCCGTTTAGTCATGTTTGACCGAAAATCATTTTTGTATAAGTTATTATATATTTGCATGCGACCTCATTTTTACTTTGACCTTTGACTTTTGACTTTAACCTTTGACTTTTGACTTTGAACTTTGACTTTTCCTGTTAACTTTTCAGTTAACTTTTTGTGTTGATTTTCTCTATAAAAAAAAAAAAAAACCTAAAATACTATTTTATGATTATGAAACCATTTGTGTTACGTTGTTTCACACGTCACCTTTTACTAGAATCTTAATTAAGCATGAGTAATATAACATGTTACTATACTGTAGAGTCAGACTCGAGCTATAGGATAGGATTACACTATGACCTGACCTAAATTGCTATACAAATATTGACCAACATATAAATATATATAATTAATATAGGTTCGTGAATCCGAGGCCAACCTTGCACTTGTTCAATGACGTTATATGTATTTTTACTACGAAATACAGTATGGTGAGTTTCATTTGCCTTTTTACCCTTTATATTTTTGGGCTGAGAATACATGCGCTGCTTTTATAATTATTTTACGAAATAGACACAAGTAATCGAAACTACATTCTATGGTTGAATTATTAAACCGAATATGCCCCTTTTTATTAAGTCTGGTAATCTAAGAATTAGGGAACAGACACCCTAATTGACGCGAATCCTAAATATAGATCTATCGGGCCCAACAAGCCCCATCCAAAGTACCGGATGCTTTAGTACTTCGAAATTAATATCATGTCCGAAGGAGGATCCCGGAATGATGGGGATATTCTTATATGCATATTGTTAATGTCGGTTACCAGGTGTTCACCATATGAATGATTATTTTTGTCTCTATGCATGGGACGTATATTTATGAGAACTGGAAATGAAATTCTTGTGGTCTATTAAAATGATGGAAATAAATGATTATGATAAACTAATGAACTCACCAACCTTTTGGTTGACACTTTAAAGCATGTTTATTCTCAGGTGTTAAAGAAATCTTCCGCTGTGCATTTGCTCATTTTAAAGATATTACTTGGAGTCTTTCATAGCATATTTTGAAGAACGTTGCATTCGAGTCATTGAGTTCATCAAAGATTATTATTAAATCAACTTATAGTTGGATAGTGGATATTATGAAATGGTATGCATACCTGTCAATTTTCGATGTAAAGAAAGATTGTCTTTTAAAAACGAATGTAATGTTTGTAAAATGTATCATATAGAGGTCAAATACCTCGCAATGTAATCAACTATTGTGAATCGTTTATAATGTATATGAACGGGTCCTTTCATATATATATATGTACAAGTAAAAACGACTTTCCTACAGTAAAACACTATTTGCTACGGTAAAACACTATTTGCTACAGTAAACACTATTTGCTACAGTGAAACCGTATTTTGCTACAGTGCTACAGCGAAAATGAATTTGCTACAGTGATTACCACCACCAACAACATCCGCATCACAAACCTCAACCAACAACATCCGCATCACAAACCTCAACTTCACAATCTGTCCCACGAGCATCAACGTCATACGCACCATAGTTATCAAGAAAATACCAGCAACAATAACCAATGAAATATTAACTTATTTCCCCTGAAGAAATTTTATGTATATTTAATATATATGAATTTTGAAATCAAAATAAATCTTTTCGTAATAAGCTATTACGTGTGAATCTTAACTGGTAGGTACTACTCGGTTAGTTCATATTACTAATATGCAATGATGTACATCCTTCCTTAACAACTTAACCATTGTTAACTACAATCTCTGTTTCAACTTAATGAATTCCATTGCATAATAAACCAAGTGTATTATTCAATTACATAATTGATTTTACATTTTCATTTTCGATGTACTCGAAACTTTCCAGAAAACATCATCGGTGCCTTGTAAGGTTCACAAAGATTCCACAAGCATCAACATCCTTCACCGAGAAATAAGAATAAATAATGAAGTATCGATTACATTAGCGAAATACTCCGCAAAGATTATGTAATCTTTAATGTTTTAGAGATTAATCATTTCTAAGTCAAGTCGAAAATCAAATGAGCTTAATATGATATTAACTCATTAAATCTGTATTAGATTTGAAAAAAAATATACATACATATATTTTCATAAAGACGGTAATAAAAATTCTTTTGTACAATGTATTAATTGTGAAATCTTTAACGGGTAGGTACTACTCGAGAAATATTTAAGTTCACAATTAATATGTTACACTGTACATTCTTCAATTTTGATTCAAAAATCATTAACTATACTCACTATCTTCACAATGATACACAATTATTTCATACAAATTCAATCACATATTCTGATATCGACGGATCAGAATCCAAGCCATAACTCTGAACCGGTGACATCATTCTTAGATCTCTACATCTTTCAAAGCTATACTTTGACTTCAAAACTATGCAAGATCCTTTAGCATTGTTTTTACCAAAAATAACCTTGCAATTCCTTTTCAAAGTATCCAGCATTATCAACCATTCAACCAGTCAACGATGACCTTTCAGACTTGTAACGTTGGCATATATGTTTTTGTTACTGGGGAACCTTTCATGTTCCACCACATTAGAAGTAAATTTACCAACAACTTCATTGATCTTTGACCTTCCGAAAAATCCTTATACTCATTGAAACCGTATCATGTACTCATCCACATCTTGTAACGGCAATTGCCATACCAACTATCGGGAATTAGCAATCAGTATTTTGAAATCTTGTAGCACGTCTACGCCAACAGTTATATGTGTACATATAACGTCTACCTCCTGGACTTACATACTTCGAATGTGAAGTTTTCGAAAAACACCCCAAACTACGAAACTAGTTCTCCGAATTTTGGAAAAATGTTGATGAAGCAGCAAAAACTACAAATGACCTTAACATTCAAAAGTTTGATGATAAAGAATAGTATGGTGGTAAAGCTGAGAAAAAGAGAAGGTTTGGAACTGGAAAACGGATTGAGCAAAGTATGAAGGAGGCTGTGGATAAATCACAAAGACTAAACCCGCCTTCAAAGAATCCAAATGATTCAGTGTCTGCTGAAGTCATTAACGAATACCTTGCTCCTGACTCTAAACCTTCACAGACAAATCTTCTTCACCATCCGTTGATATTAGAAATTCTAAGATATTATCATATCTTTCATTATAAATATCTTCGATATTTCTGAAGATATCTTCATAACTATCATTGTTCGAGAGTATTTATCTCTTCACGCTATCTGTGTTATATCATAAAAGAAACTGTTTTAGTTTCTAGATTCTAAAAAATTCGAATTTAAAATACGAATGTTTTTGAAGTAGTGTTGGGAACTGAAGCATGAATTAGTATAATATAATGACAATTGATCAACGTGATTATATTACAGTAACTCATGCTAGGTTTCTAATGGAACGTGATAAAGGTTCACAGATCATACCCTCATCATGAACCATGTTGCATAACTCTTTCATTCTATATAATCTCTAAAAATATCAAGAAATTTTTTTCTTAATGATTCGGTCTTTTTCGAGGTATTCTGGTAATTTGACAAGTCAGATTGTACTATTACCATTTCTTTCTTAGAACATTAGTTATGTTCATCTGAAACTTCATACCTATGAATTCTGGACCATTATCCGCTTGACTTAAGGTCGGGAAGAGAAAATGAAAGCATGAAGCTCTGAAATATAATGGAGAATATAAAGCCCGATAACAACCCCGAAATTACAAACCGTGTATATCAATGCGTATAGCAATATAAAGACACGGGAGAATGAAAAACACTATAACCCCAAGGTAATGGTAGAAGAAAATAACTTCCTCTGGTGGCAGATGAAAAAGAAGAATGAATGATATGATAGCCAAGAAAATATCAATAATCAGAACTGGATGAAGCATTTTCACAAATCTTTTGTAAGTATGAAATAAGAAAGAAGATTATAGGAGTGGTGAGAATAAATGAAACGGAAGAGGTTAATTTATAGCAAAATATCAGACATAGCAATCGAGGCAGATTACGCATTTAATCAAAGGAAATCCTAATTTTCTTAAATTCCGAAGAATCAAATCTTATTTAAATTATGAAGATTTTCTATTCCTTAAATTCCAAAAATCAATCGTTACTACATCAAGAGATAAGACGAATCTCTATTCTCCATTTCACTCTATTACGATAACTTCTCACATACGCTTCGAGTAATCGGATTGTTTTATCCGTATTATTCAATGGTGATAAAATTCTATTTACCAACTCATATTCGTCATGAAAACATTTTTATTGTCAGCCATGACGACCTCACTCAAATTTCGGGACGAAATTTCTTTAACGGGTAGGTACTGTGACAACCCGGAAATTTTTGACCAAATTTAAACTTTATCTTTAAATGATTTAACGTTTCCGACACGATAAGCAAAGTCTATGAAGTTGAATCTCAAAATTTTAGAACTGTTTCATTACATTTGAATGGTCTCGACGATTCATGAACAATTATATGTATGTATGTATGTATGTATATATATATATATATATATATATATATATATATATATATATATATATATATATATATATATATATATATATATATATATATATATATGTACAAGTAAAAACGACTTTCCTACAGTAAAACACTATTTGCTACAGTAAAATGACTTTGCTACAGTAAACACTATTTGCTACAGTGAACACTATTTGCTACAGTAAAATGACTTTGCTACAGTAAAACACTATTTGCTACGGTAACTATTTGCTACAGTGAAACCGTATTTTGCTACAGTGCTACAGTTAAACGACTTTGCTACAGTAAACACTATTTGCTACAGTACACTATTGATATAGTAAACACTATTTGCTACAGTAAACACTATTTGATGTCGGCGAACTAGCAAACAAAAACGGATAAGGCTGCCATGCGATCGCATGGAAAAAACACTGAAAACTCATGCGATCGCATGATGTACTGTAGCAGGCCACATACTATAAAAGCTCGATTCATTCCTCCGTATTATTATTTTTTTATATTATTATTATTATTATTATTATTAAGATTAATATTATTATTATTAATCTTATTATAATATTATTATTAGTAGTATATATACCTAAAATACTACGACGAGGTCATGAGCGAGTCACTTTCAAAATATGTTTTCGAGCGGGATAGAGCTAAGGAAATTATGGGTTATTGCCAAGGAGGTTATGGGTAATGTTCGGGGGTATATTTGTGAATCAAATCTAGTGTTTATCATCTCTGTTGCATCTACGTACTTTTCTACAATATTAAATCTCAATATTGATACGTAAGCACTCATATTTTTTATCATTTATATATTAATTGTGTATCCATGTCTAGTGCTCGAGTATATATATAATTATATATGCTTGTATGCTAAATTTCGTCGTTAAACAGTTATAATGAATCACGAATTAAATACATATATTACTGGTAAAAAGTATATGATATACATGTTTTTGGAAAGCTGGCGAAAAATCAATAACTTTTCATTTAGATATCGAATAATTTCGATGAACGGATTAAAAGATATGATCAACTGAATTATAATTGACGTTAATTGAAATTGCTTTTGGATCTACAATTAAGATTTAAACAACTCGTTTACGAGATTGATAATTTGGATTTTTGAATATTACCAACCGAGTAAATGAATCCTTATATAAGGTACGTCTCGTTTTGTTAAACAACTGTCAAAATTGACTTTTTGAAATGACATTGGATAACTTTTGTATGTCGATCTCGAGCATTAGGATTGTGATACACTATGACCAGACCTAGCTTGATAGTCATTTGTTGACCAACATATGTTCTCTAGGTTGAGATCTATGGTTATTTGGTAATCCGAGTTTCGATCACATTTTGGTGAACGACGTTATATGCTGCTAAGGTGAGTTTCATTTGCTCCCTTTTTAATTGCTTTTGCAATATATATTTTTGGGCTGAGAATACATGCACTTTATTTTAAACGCAATGGATACAAGTACATACTAAATTCTATACTGAGTTTGAACCGAAAATCCCTTAGCTTTGGTAACTAGTAACTGCCGGTTATAAGAACTGGTGGGCGCGAGTAGTAGTATATGGATCCATAGGGCTTGATATCCCCGTCCGAGCTAGAGCACTAGCCTTTTAACGGATGTATGCTATTTGAGAAGCGTACACGTTGGTTTGCGTGTACTATTAAGATGATTATACAAAGGGTACAAATTATATATACGTTAAGTTTAGTTACCAGGGTGCTCAATCTTGTAGAATATTTTGATAAACGTTTCTAGATGAAACAACTGAAATCTTGTGATCCACCTTTATGTACAGATTATGCAAAACATTAAAACTATGAACTCACCAACCTTTGTGTTGACACTTGTTAGCATGTTTTTTCTCAGGTTCCCTAGAAGTCTTCCGTTGTTTGCTTATATGTTAGACAAGCTATGTGCATGGAGTCTTACATGGCATATTTTTCAAGGAAACGTTGCATTCACCAAATCATCACCATGTATCTTATTTTGACTGCATTGTCAACAGAAGTACTATTGTAAACTATTATATTACGATGATTGTCTATATGTAGAAATCATCAAATGTCGAAAACCTTTGATTTAAATATTCATTTATGGTGTGCCTTTTCAAAAGAATGCAATATTTACAAAACGTATCATATAGAGGTCAAATACCTCGCAATGAAATCGATGAATGACGTGTTCGTCTATATAGATTTGGAGCGATCGTCACAATACATAATAATGATTTGGGTCCAGAAAGAGCCTTGGGGTTACCGTTTAGTCTGGATATTACAATTCGGCATATATTATTAAAGATTGATATAATGAATGTCAGTCTATTTTATTACAAATCTTGTGGTCTTAACCATTCAGGAATAATTATAAACCTATGATATCACTAAACCTTTGTGTTGACTTTTTAAAGCATGTTTTGTCTCAGGTAATTAAGATGCCGATAATGTGGATTGCTAGCTTTACAAGGAGTCTGCATATTATCATCATTAAACATTTACTTTAGTTTCATTTAATACATTGTTATTTCAATGTAAAGACATTATTTACTTCCGCTGCCAATAAAGAAGTTTATTTTATAAAACGTCTCATATAGAGTCGTTCTCGTTTATGTACAATACTTGTTTTGATATAATTGGTCACAAATACCCCGGCCCTATTTGGGGGTGTGACACATCCCATAGTCAGGGGAATGATAGGAGGAGATTTTGGCACGTAATTAGCAATATGGGGCGCAAAATTTTCTTTAGCTGGCGCAGCTTCTATGAAGGATTTTACCTTTAGCCTCATTATTCCTGCATAGAAGTTATCCAACACTTCCTCACATTTATCTGGCATCGTGAATGCCTGCGCATATTTGTCTGGCGCAGCTTGAGACAGTACGGCAAGTAAATCTTCTTGACTCTTCTTCTTTCTTTCGCCTGCGAAATCAGTAGTGCGCCCTGAGGACGTACCTGGTGGAAGCAATGATGACAACCTGGATATAGGTGAAGGCCCGCGCTTTCTCCGTATATTGTCCAAGGGAGTGTGATCGTTAGTTGGATAACCAACATCGATGTTCTGCCCTGCTAAATACTCGCATGCACTCGCAGGTGTCATTGTCCGCCTGATATGAACCGTTGACTTTGGCGTAGAGAATATGGGGAAGGACCTCATTGTAGTAATAGGGTTTCTTCCTCATAATCATCATCATCGTTTTCATCCCCTGGTACCCAATATTCATCAGTTTTTTGCGATGTCATTGGCAGTGATACCGGGGGAACAACAGCTGACAATGTTTTTGATTTTTCTGGGAGCTTTACTGCTCCGAAGTTTGGATTTTTGTTCGTGACAGGAGTCTTGTCTTGGTTTGCTTGTTTCGACACCGTAACATCAGGATCCTGAGAACGAGATGATTGATTGCTACCGGACTTTCCCATTGAAACCTGTTACACAAGAACAACCACAAAAAGATTAAAAGCTTTATAGTTAATCGTTCGTAACATATAAAACTTTTTACGCAATTCCAATTATGGTCCCATGGATGGAGCCATTTGATCGAACATAAACCTGCTTAAATAGCAAAGTTAATGTTGAGTGCATGATGGAGTGTTTAAGAATGTGTATAGCTTTGATCTCCGGTCCGGTTTACTGTGAATAACCCTTATTGAGATGATGATCTACGAAAGGGTGATCAAAGCTACGTCCACCATTGATGGCAACTGCCGCCACAATGGCTACTAAGGGTGGTTGCATAGGGTTTATGTTCGAAAAACATACATGTTACCGTAAGAATGTTTTCCGGATGCAATCGTATATTCAGGTAATACAGAAAACATTGTTGTTGAGTGAAGGAGGTTAGGGTTGTATTTATAATAAAACCCTAACCCTAGATTATCTCTTAATTATGTTATGTATCCTTCCGAATAACAACCATAAATAACGGTTTTATAGTTGGAGGAGGATTACGTTTAATTATGGATAAGATTAATCCAATTGCTTTCGTGTGCGCTAAGTAATACTTGTATGCGCGCCTCAAGATCAGATGTTTTTGTACCGTTTAAGTCGTGCGCGCTGCACGTGATACGCACAAACGCCATGCGCATAGGTACGCGTATTATTAGGGCATATATGAGGATGTTCATGTTCATAATATCATCGCATATGATGAGGATGTGCAAATTTCATCATCAGAGATGGTTAATGGCAATGAACAGAAGGACACCAAAGAAATGAAGGAGATGAATACATATGATCATTTAGAGGTCAAAAACGTCTCCCTTCGTTCCAACAGAAACAATGGTTTTTCTGCTGCGTTTATTCAGGAGATTGATAAGATGGCAAAAGTAAGGCCACAAATAGGTATGGATGAGAGAAAATGAAAACTTTATTTACTAAACTCATTGATCAAATAAGGATCCTTGTGAAAGAGAATTGAGAATTCTCTCTTTAAATATCAAAGGTTGTAAAAAGCGTAGTAAAAGGGTTTGGGTGACGAAGTTATGTTTTGCGAATAATGTTCACTTTTTGGGATTTAAGAATCCAAAATGGCCCATCTGGATCTATTTAGAATTAAATCTATGTGGGAAAACCACGCATTTTATTATACGTTTAGTTTGTCAAGAGGTATGTCGGTTGGAATTATTTCAATTTGGGATCTTAATTACTTTATTAAGGATCAAATTTAGTGAGACAAGAACTTTGTAATTGTAAAGGGGAAATGGGTTAATTCAGCAGTTAATATTTATGAACCAGCCCCTTCGTTGCTCAAGTCGAGAATGTGGGTTAGATTACGTAGTTATATTAGTACACATAATGGTTATTATGTTTAATTTGGAGATATGAAGAAAGTAAGGGAGAACTCGTAACATTTTGGGTCGGTCTTTAATAAGGATAAGGCAAATGTCTTTAATTCCTTCATCGAGGATAATGTTTTAATTGATGTTCTGTTGGAAGGGAGATGTTTTACGTGGATAAACAAGGCGGCAACAAAAATGAGTCGGTTAGATTCTGTTCTTACTAATGATATGTTTACGGATCATAAAATGGTTGCATACCTCGTGGTTTATCAGATCATTTACCTTTACTTTATCATAATAGTAAGGTTGATTTTGGCTCGACACCATTTAGATTCTTTAACTCATGGCTTCGCAAGATGGGTTCAATAATATCGTTACAACTGTTACTAGTGAAGTGTTTGGAATTGCTAAATTCATTTTCATGATAAAATGAAACATGTCAAGGTTGCTATTAAGGATTGGTCCAAGAAAAAACGTGGAGCTAACATATCTAGGAAAGTATCTATTCGCAACTGTATCAATGTTATTGAAGCTGAGCTTAATGCGGGCGACATCACAGACTCTTTGTTGATAGAAAGAAGAGATCTTGTAAAAGATTTTGAGGACTTAGATATGGTTTAGAAGACTTGTATTTAAGGAGACGCTGAAGGTGATGAAATTTCCAAATTTTTTCATTGCCCTTTACAACATCGTACGAGCTCTCAAATGGTGCGTGGTATTTCCTTAAATGGGAACTGGATTTCAGACCAGAATGACATTAAGAATGTTTTTTTTCTTCATTTTATATACTTAAATTTCAGAGAGGCTTTAAGGTTATGCCATTTCCTGATCTTATTCCGCTTAAATTTTTGTCTAGTAATGACAATGTAATGCTGGAGTTGATTGTTACTGAAGTAGAAATTCGTGATGCAGTATGGTCATGTGGTAGCGATAAAGCTCCAGGGCCTGATGGATTCTCATTCACTATTATAAATAGATTTTGGGATAATATAAAAGTTGATTTAATTTCCACTGTTAGCTCTGCTTTTGTTGATAGGAAAATGCCGAAGGGAGCCGGAAGTGCTTTTATCACTCTAGTTCCCAAAGTATCCAATCCTACGTTCATTAAGAATTATAGACCAATCTCATTAGTCGAAGTGGTGCAAAAATTATTACGAAAATTCTTGAGAAACGTTTATTATGAGTTATTGATAAACTCAATTGCGAGGAGAAATCGGAGTTTATTTCAAGTAGACAAGTTTTAGACGGGCCAATTATTCTAAACGAGACGATATACAGATACAAAAAGAAACAGAAGCTACTGATTTTCAAAGTGCACTTCGAGAAAGTTTATGATACAGTTAGATGAGAATTTTTAGATCATATGCTCGCAAAGATGGGGTTTGGTAATTCTTGGATGTTTTGGATCAAAATGTGTTTGAATTAATCTCGTACTTCTGTTCTTATTAAAAGTAGTCTGACTAATGAGTTTGTGGTTTAGCGTGGTCTTCATCAAGGGGATCTGCTAAGTTCGTTTATGTTTTTTATAATAGTGGAAGGACTTCATTTATTATTGCATGATAAATTTCCTTTATATCACTAACTCATCACATTTCACTAATATTCATGACATACATCTTCATATTAACACCGAACCACCTCTATTATTTTATTATTAAATTTATATCTATTACTATTTATTTACATAATTTATAAATAATATATTATTACTAATTATTATTATTATTACTATTTATATTTTTATATAAATTTTTTCTAATAATTATTAGTAGTATTATTTAAAATACAATTTTATTTAAAATTAAGATACCTCATTATTTCAAATTTCTTTTTTGGACAATGGGTATACTTCGATGTATATTTTTAAAAATAATAAAAATCTGAGACACTTAACCCTGGAGCTACAAGACTAGCCAAGCAGCTACAGACAAACGCCATAAGCAAAAGAAAAGATTGACACACAGGCAACTAAAAACATAAAGTTACATGCACCAATCACTATAACATTCGCACCCTTTGAGCTCTTAAACCGAATGGATAAAAGATTCAAACGAACCATATACAAGACATCCTCATACATGTAGTTATATGAAAAAGGATTATATTTGTTTGATGATAACTGATGTGGTCAAAACGGACGGTTTAATTAGCCGCGGTGTCGTCAGGTCGCCACCCGTTTGTCTAGGTTTGTCACAGGAGGAACATTGTTTTAAATTTATAATATGTGGGGTCTAGATTTACTACTCCTACCTAAGGATGGGTAAGGGAAGTATGACCTAAGTTCGTTCGTTTTAAGAAGACAACAGAATCGAACCTTTCATAGTAGTAAACACTTTTAGACTTATAATTTCTAAGGAGTAGTGTTGGGTGTATTTTGGGTTTTTCTATTTTCTAAGACAGATAAATACAGGAAAGCGATAAATATAAAATTTGTAAATTAGATAAGGTTAAAAGCAAGTGCATTTTTTAATTTCGTTAGTCACATAGCTGAAATGTATGGCGTTCGCTCATGAACAGGTGATGACCTTAAACCAGTTATAATGGTCATACCACCCTTATCAGAACACTGACATGTCACTGGTAAATACGTTAGGCTTGAAGATTCTGAATAGATGAAAATGTCCCATACCCCCGACACCCGAGAAACATGAACTACATGCAAACATTGACGACTCATCAATAGGAGCGACCCGGTGAGGTGACATATTAATGATCCTTAAGTTCTAAACTTTCTTAAGTATAAACAGAGATAGAAGGTATCCCTCATCCGAGAGACATGATGTGTATTCGATGTTTTCCTTAATGATTGAACTTATTAAATCAGTTAGGCCCTTACTTAAAAGAGAAGTACCATAAAGAACACCATGGCCAAGTTACATAGTAACCTCCATAGATACGTTCGGTTATCCTAACGGTTTCCTTTATGGGTTTCAAACAAACAGTTCCTTAATTAACCAAAAGTCCCTCAAGCGGAGTGCAATGCTTGAGACCGCGTTATGTTGCAATGTATTGTATCCGCACTGAAGATTAGCTTCCATAGCCATACATGGCAGAGGCATAGAGTACTACAACTTGTGCCTCCTCGTATGCTTACAGTGTTTAAATGCTAGTTACTGCACATGCATAGCTCAGGGCCAACCATGTACTGCATATCTCAGTCAGAGTTTCCATTACGAAAGAGCGATTGTCAGAATCCATAGCGTAGGTTGCCTTACTACAACTGATGTACCTCTAACAAACGCACTATGTATCCGGCAACATTTCATACTAAGGAGTGACACAGATAGTGTACTCTGAATCGGGCCTCATGACTTCCCAATAACAAAGACAATAACCACGTTCTATTAGTTGGAAAAGCGATTGAGTTTTAATCAAAATCAAAAAACATCTCAACGACATCACGCTTATACAGTTATTATTTCAGCATCGTAACTAACTACATCATAACAAACAATTAAAGATAACTACTCACCAATTATGGGAACAATATCATCTATCATCATAGGAATGGAAAGCATTATAACATATAGAAAAAGGGATAAAAGTACCAGTAGATTAAGCGAGTTCCGAAAGTACAAAAGTGACAACTACAACCTCTAAACAGCTCCTACCATGATCTTCGGTGTTCACCTCCGGGTACTAATTTTCCCGCTCGGAGGTGAGAAGACCTCTAAAGTGTCTAAAGTGAAGTATTTAGTAAGAAGTGTGAAGTGGGAATTGTGTGTTGAAAATGGATTACAAATGACCTATTTATAGCCAAAAATCCCAGGTGAGCAACCGTGTACATGGGCCGTGTGAGGCAGCTGTGTGGCAACATTTCACGTGTAAGGCAGCAGTGTGCTAGTCATCTTCGGCAAACCGTGTGGGCAGGCAGTGTGGCTAGTGTTACTTGGTCGTTTTTGATGATTTCTTGGATCATAACTTGATTTCCGGGTCGTAACTTGACTTTCACCGTTTTTGCTCTAAATTTTTCATTTTAAGCCCGTTTTCGTCGATTCTTCTTGCATCGTCTTTGTAATCACTTGATCTATGAAATAAAGCAGATAAACGCTTAATCCAGAGATAAAGTTTGTATCTTTAATGTTTTAGGACTAAAAATCGGGAGTAAAAACATGACATTTTACCCGATATCAATAACCCATCAAACTAAGTATTTAAAATTTTTACTTTAGGCATGAAGTTTATGTTTTTTATGGATAACATACTTACATTTGATGTTATAAGTTTTTTTGCACCGACACTTGATAAGTCTTAATCGTATTCTTTTATTATCGTATAGCAGCATACTTATAGTGTTATAAGTCTTCATCATATTCTTGTATGATCTTATATGGCCACATGACTTACCTTTGTATGACAGAATAATGGATTGGCTAGAGGTGATTTTCCGTAAACTGGAAACTGACCATCTACTATTTCACATCTCGATTTACACCTAAATATAGTATTTTGGGGGATTATAGTTTGTAATCGTTACTCGGATCATGTTAATTAAATAACCTGCAAAGATTTTATTTAGTTATTGCTCTTTGTCTATAAAGATAGCTTATCCTTAATTGTTGGTAATTTGTTTTGTCACCTTTGTGAAACGACTCTAACCCATTAACGAAAACGACGCACTTTTTTTTCTTTTCAAAGTTTGACAGTCACCAAGTGCCGACAATTGGAGCGGTGCGCCATGTTGTGGAGTGGCGCTCCACTTCACTGCGCCAAGTACCCGGTTTACAGTTTACAGGCGGGATTAAAAACCCGTTATATGGAGCGGCGCGCCAGGATTTGGAGCGGCGCTCCACTGGAACTGGAGCTGCAATTTTGCCGTTAAAACCAAAACACAAATTCATAACAATACAAGTCTTAAATCACATTAACCTGTCTAAAAGTTGGCTACAACCCAAAATACACCAAGATTTACATGTTCACAACACCGGGTACTCAAGACCCATAATTTAACAAAGTGTCTAGTGCAGCCTATTACACCAAAATGACTCAATTTAGAGTATGACCGTCAGGACCATTACCAAAAGCGTTCTTCCCAAAACCACCAACATGTGAGCTAAGCCAAGCCCCTACTCTTATCCTTCGAAGTGCAAGAATCTATAAAGAGAGTAAAAACAACGAGGGTAAGAAATGCTTAGTGAGAAGAATAAATATACATATATGCACACAACTTACCGACTCGAATTACCACAATAATTCCAATATATATATATATATATATATATATATATATATATATATATATATATATATATATATATATATATATATATATATATACATAGCAACGCAACAACATAGCACATGTAATCCGAATAGCATGCGAAACACAACATTGTAATCCGACATTTCATGGTTAATCAATAGCATAAGGGAGTGGTTCTTTCAAGGACCACCAACTGTTCACAACAACCGTTAGTGACATGAACACACGATATACACTAACCCCAGGTGATAAGAACACACGATATACACCATATACTTCATGGTGACATGAACACACGATGTACACCATACAACCCTTGCGGTATCGAACACACGAACTTGAGTGAAACCGACACACTTGGTAATCCCTATAGTGAAACCGACACACTTGGAATCACAAAACCACATCAAACTCAAGCAAGTAAACCATACACATAAATGCATAAGTATTCCACTCACCTTAATCAACTTGATGAGTTACAACCAAAGCTTGAGCTTCACTATCTGATGTGTGCGAGGTGGTGTATAAAATAGTTATAATTTTTACAAGGAAATACTATTAAATACGATACAATTTTACACAAGTGATTTATTTATTTATAGAATGGATATACTTAAACCTTGCTACAACACTTATAGGCAATGTACCTAATCGTACAGTAGTGTAGTTTTTAGTAAGTCCGGTTCGTTCCACAGGGATCTTTTAAACAAGCTTAACGCTATATTTTTAACTTATAATTGTAAAAATACAAAAATATATATAAGTAGTATTATTATTATAAAAGAGGGTTTTTTTACCGTTTTGTGACCAGATTGTCGATTTTAAAACTTTAGTCGCAGTTAAAACCTAATGTAAAATATTAATTATATAAAAGACTTAATTTAAAATGTAAAGTAAATAACGAAAATAAAATTGCGATAATTAAAAAGTACGATAATTAAAAGTGCAATTAAATACAATGACAATAAATAAAAGTGCGATAATTAAAAGTGCAATTAAATACGAAAATAAAGGAATTATGCTTATTTAAACTTACGTAATCATGATGTTTGACGTGTTGATTTTAGTTTATTCCCATGGGTTAATTGTCCTTTGTCCTGGATTATTCAATATGTCCGTCTGGTTTTTGTCCATAACAGTCCATCGGTCATAAATTTAAAGTACGAGTGTCCTCGTCAAATTATCCTTATATCCGAAGTCAAATATTCTAACTAATTGGGGGTACGAAGGTCTTAATACTTTGTTTAATAATTACACCAGGATATCGACTGCGTGTAACCCAAGGTTTTAATACTTTGTTAACAATTACGCCAAGGGTCCTTGTACATAATTTCACCCCTGTTTTAATAATTCCATAGACTATTAATCCATTCCCATGTCCGGTTAAATGAACGATTATTCGTACATATAAATATCCCGCCCATCGTGTCCGATCGAGTGTATATGGATATTTATAGGTACGTCCAATTGTAAATCTTTATATTAAAATTAACAAACTATCATTTAGTTAAACAAATATAAAGCCCATTAATAGCCCATAGTCTAATTTCCACAAGTGTCGTTCTTTTGTCCAAACCCCAATTATGGTACAAAGCCCAATTACCCAATTTTAAATATTTTAGTCCAACATCATGATTACTTCGTCTTAAATAAGCATAATAATAACTTAGCTACGAGACATTAAATTAAAAATAACATTAACCATAACTTACAGTGATGAAAAATAGCGTAGCGTTACACGGATAGAATTTTGACTTACACCATTACAACATTCGCTATCATACCCTTATTATTAGAATTTAAAATTAAAATTAAAATTAAAATAATATATATATATATATATATATATATATATATATATATATATATATATATATATATATATATATATTTGCGTATGAACGAAGAAGAGAAAAAGATGGATATAATCGATCACCAAACTGCGAATTTATAGGGGTGTGGCTTGTCACCTACTGCCATGCGATCGCATGGATTTTTGCCTTCCAGGCCATGCGATCGCATGGCCCCTTTTTCCAGCTCACAAGAGTTTGGCTCCTAGCTTGCCGACGGTTTTTATTATAATATATAATATATAAATAATTTATATAATTATTTAAATATTATATTTTATTCTTGTGCATAGTTGACTTGTAATTTTTAGTCCGTTGTGTCGAGCGTTGAGAGTTGACTTTGGTCCAGGTTTCGGATTTTCGAACGTCCTTGCGTACAATTTAATATCTTGTATTTTGCGTTTCGCGTCTTGTACTCTTGTAATTTTGAGACGTTTCTCATCAATAATTTGAACCACTTTGATTGTACTTTGTACTTTTGAGCTTTTTGGTCGTTTGCGTCTTCAATTCGTCGAATCTGTATTTTGTCTTCACCTTTTATTATTTAAACGAATATCACTTGTAAATAGGACAATTGCAACTAAAAGCTTGTCTTTCTTGAGGGATAATGCTATGAAATATATGTTCGTTTTTAGCATTATCAAATATTCCCACACTTGAGCGTTGCTTGTCCTCAAGCAACATATTCTTGAAATAAAAATACTAGAATCACTTCTTTATTCTTCACACTTTGTACATCAGTGATTTCTATACGGCGGTATGAACAATGGTAGTAACTATGTGGTTTACAGTCCCACATGACTATAAAATTTAGATCCCTTAAGGAAATTGGATCTTTATGAAAACATTTGATCTTTTGAAAATTAAATCTAGCTTTTACCCTATATAAGTTTTCCAGAATAACCCTTCACCGATGTTTGCAAATTGTTTTTGTGGGTTTGGTGGGTTTCATATTTGAAAATTTTAGCTCAAAACTTGCGGTTTTATGTCACCCACTTGCTAAACGTCCAGTTTACTTGTTCCGTATATTACCTTTCGGTAAACTACCGTCCGGTTGTAAAGGAAAGCGTTGAACAAGTAACTGTTTAGGCAATGTCCCCTGACATGCTTTTAATTATGGTCTATAACGTGTCGGATGCAATTACTATCCTTTGTAGGAGCAATAGTAAAGCTTACCCCTATAATTTTTTGGTCTGGCATAGGGTCCTGTCTTCGACCATACTATGCAACCACTGTTCTTACGGTTGACACCCGATTTGGTTCAGGTGACCTAATGAATTCCAGGTGAATTCTCAGGATTTTACGTTCAATGGTAATGAACGCATTAAAAATGGGTTTTTAGAAAATAAATCGGTTTTAATTTTGATCAAAATATTTTCTCGTTCAAGCTCGAGTTTAGATATCATCGAATTCTATGAGTTTGTAATTCTCAATCTTTAAAGTCAATCTCAAGGATTGAGTAATATCAGGCTTAAAAGCTGATTTTTAATCTTTAAGGAGATTATCCTTTCTGGGGGTCTGATTCATTAGTCTTATCAAGCTAATTTGCACGGCGTCCTCGCCATTGTACGAGACAGATCCTCTCATGGTTAGGATAAGTTTGACCACTTGGCGACCCTGTTTGATGTTGAGGTCCGTGGATTTCCAGCTGATTTTCGAGAAAACTTTTCAAGATTTTTCGTAGACTCTACAACTGGTCTGGACGACAACTTCCTGACCTAAATCAAGAAGCGAGTGTCTTTTTTGGAAGACTTTACTTCCTTTTAATGATGGAATTGATTCATCGTGTAGATCTATCTTTCTTTCAAATATATTACAGTAAATCGGGTGAAACTGATTAGTTTAGTCTAAAGCAAAAGCATCTTCAGTTATTTGTACAAAAATATGTGATATATGTTCAAAATAACTTGGAAAATTTTTCCCACACTTGGCTTTTATTTTCCTTTCTTTGCCTTTTTATTGTCCTCTATTCCATTTTAAATGAATTCTAACATTTTGGTTTGTTCCTCAATTTATGTCCTTTCCGAGGTAACAATAATTTCAGTGTTAACACCTAGTTTTATCGTTCATAAATATGTATAAACATGATTTTGAGTTCATTTAATTGAAAATTTTTACTAGAATTGGGTAGTCAGTATATAAGACTAGGGCTGTTCTTTATTATCAGAGAGCACTAGATTCTAATACAACTACTGCGTTACTAGTATTTTTAATGGTAACCAAGTGTTTAAATAAAAATTTTTTAAATCCAAAAGAATTTAACCCCTTCCCACACTTAAGATCTTGCAATGCCCTCATTTGCAAGAAATCAGTAACAATTTAAATTATTGAGGCTGATTAGCGTAGAAAAATGATTAAATTTTACCAAAGTTTCCAAACTTATTGGCGTTTGTTTGCTTAATGATAAATGGTGCACATCATTTGTTCATTCCGTCTTGTTGTTACATCACATTTGTTTTTCGTTTTGTCGTCAAAATTATTAGCTTTTGCTGAACTTAATGCCAGTCTTTGAAAATGCGTTGTTTTAACCTGTTGTGTATAATTGACAATATACATACAATACAAATATAAACATGCATGGTAATTTGAAATGGGACTTAAAATCCCACTTTCAAATCAAATATGAAATATTAGTACCAAATAATAAAAATATTAAACAATACATTAATGTATCACAATATCATATGATTAAACATATATAAATAAAAATAATAAAAAGATAAAAATCATAAAAATCACCAACTGAACTATATCAATCTGGATAGGGGTTGCAGTTCATGTCGTCGTCCGGGTTCCATGCTTGGTGATAGGTGTACTGGTAGGCCTGGTTAGGGTCGTAGAGAGTATATGGTGGTCTCATCTCAGGCTGGTGTGGAGGATAGTAAGCGGGTCGGGTCGGAACGTAGTGATCCTGAGGTGACAGCCGGCTCATAATCATTCCGGGCTTGCCACTGCTCCATCCGATGAAATCTCTCCGCATTTGTCATATCTACCTCATTTACACGCTGGTAGACATCAGTCATACCTCCCGAACTGTAACAACCCGACTTCATAAACCCAAAAACGCGTACCAAAAAAAAAAAATTTTATGGCAGTGCATCTGGACGGCTTCCAGAATCCTGGACGGCGTCCAGCTCAGAAATATGGGACGGCGTCCAAAGTTTGGGATGGCGTCCAGCTCAACACAACTGGGACGGCGTCCAATCAATTGGGACGGCGTCCCAATGGCCTTCCAGCTACTGATCACGGGTCCAATTCACACGAGCGGAAAACCCACTTCCCGACATTTTCAAACGAAACCCTTTTTACCACAAGTCAATATAAGTGGAACTAAGAGATTTTCATCATCAAATCAAGTTTTACATCAACGGGCCCACATCGCCCATTTTACGAGTTTCGTTCAAAAATAAAAGTTTCGACCAAATATAAGTTTAAGTTCCAAACGACACTAGAGCATGGTGTTTGGGATTAAACTACCCAATCTCGGTCGAACTCCAAAAGCTAACACCCAAAAGCATCCCCTAACAAGACAAGCGGGAGATCACTAATCCAATTGAACGCTCTTACCCTTGTCAACGCCCGTGCCTATAAAAAAAGGTAAACAACGAGAGGGTAAGCAAAGCTTAGTGAATGCAATAATTATACGAATACATATATAATTATACCTACTTGCATACACTTACACAACCCAAAACATGCTAGCATACATCATTAGCTTATCGTCGCCACAACAAGCTATAATTCACCAATACCCCCAAGCTAGCATAACAACCGCATATAAATATAACTCGAATAATATAATATGCTTACAACACAAATAACCATGGTTAACCAATAGTACAAGGGAACGGCGCTCGCGAAAACGCCATCGGTGTTCATAACATCCGTTAGGGCACTTAACACCTCGCACCACTAACCCCTAGGGTGGCACCTTAACACCTCGGCACATCACCCCGAGTGGCATCTTAACACCTCGATGCAACACTCATTATTTTACGGAGTGGTGTCTTAACACCTCGACACTACACTCCTAGGTGGCATCTTAACACCTCGATGCTACACCCGAGTGGCATCTTAACACCTCGATGCTACACTCTTCACGTGAAACGTGGCGTCTTAGCACCTCGACACTACACATTTCACGCTACAACAAATAGATACATTATATACCTACACATATAATTATTCCACTCACCTCAAAGTCTTCGTGTAAGATAACCGAACTTGCAACGTCAATGTAACGTACCTATTACATTTTAGCACATAATCAATTCACAACTCAAGTCGATCAAGCAACTCACTTAACAATCTAGAGTCTTTTGACCCTAAGTGCAATCCCGACCCATTTTGCACCTTTAACCCTAATAATGGGTTAACTTTACCAAAAACCCTAATTCTAGCCATTTAAGGTCTTAACACGCATTTAAACACCAAGTTGACTCATTTTCACGCATGCAAGACAACCTAGGTCATCAAAGACCCATTTGACCCATTTCAAGGTCAACATACCCATTTAGGTCACCCACAACCCAAATGACTCCCACTAACACTAACTATAGGTGTACTAGTGATCTATTAGGCCTTTAAGACCCATTTACACATTTCAACATTTCAAAACCCTAAGTTAGTCACCATTTGGGTCTTCATGACCCAAACTTACCCAAAACCCCCAAATCACTCATACATGGGTTTTATGTACAACATTAACCCAAACCCTAACCCTTAAACATATTTACTAGAGAAATCAATTTTAGGGCTTACCACCACAATCAAAACGAAGCTAACGAGGAGATGAACAACTTCAATGCTCGAGCTAGAACCCGAAACAAGCTTCTTCCTCTCCTATTTGAGCTTTCTCACACTTAAGAGCACTCTCTCTCTAGAATTAAAGTAGATGATGTTTGGTGGTTGTGAATGGAGTAATGAGACACCAAAAACTGATCTAGGGCTTTAAAATTCGTCCAAGAAGTGAAATTACCAAAATACCCATCAAAAATAATTAATAGCAAAAAGACATGCCTGCCAGCCATTCTGGACGGCGTCCAAAATGTTAGACGGCGTCCAGGTCTTCAAACTGGGACGGCGTCCGAAATGTTTGGACGGCGTCCAAACTCAAAAAAAGAAAACAGGATCTTACAACTCTCCCCCACTCGAACCGGATTGCGACCTCGCAATCTAAGCCGCATGACACGAGGGAAGATAAACTAACACGAACTCTTCGGGCTCCCAAGTGAACTCGGAACCTTTACTTCGTCGCCATTGAACCTTGAAAGTTCTCACCTCTTTATTCCTCAACATTTTCACCTTCTTGTCAAGGATAGCAATCGGTTCCTCGACATATTCTAACTTGTTGTTTAGCTCGATCTCGTCTAAAGGCATCCATGAGGAATCATCCGCAAGACACTTACGGAGGTGGGAAACATGAAATGTATTATGGATCCCCGCAAGCTCTTCGGGTAATTCCAATCGATATGCAACTTCACCAACACGAGCTGAAACCTTGAACGGCCCAATAAACCGAGGAGCTAACTTTCCCCGTTTTCGAAATCGAATAATACCCTTCCATGGCGAAACCTTAAGCATCACCATATCGCCTTCTTGGAACTCAATCAATCGCCTACGTCTATCGGCATACGACTTTTGCCTATCTTGAGCCTTCTTCAAATGTTCCCGAATCAAATCGATCTTGCTATTTGTCTCTAAAACCAAATTGGTACTCCCGATCTCTCTTTGACCCACTTCTCCCCAACAAACGGGAGTTCGACACCTACGCCCATAAAGCATTTCGTAAGGTGGCATCCTGATACTAGTATGATAACTATTATTGTACGAGAATTCCACCAAAGGCAAATGCTCATCCCAACTACCACCAAAGTCAATGATGCACGCCCGTAACATATCTTCCAAAGTTTGATTGGTACGTTCGGTTTGACCGTCCGTTTGAGGATGATACGCCGTGCTCAACTTCAATTGCGTACCAATATCTTCATGAAACTTTTCCCAAAACCGAGATGTAAAACGGGTATCTCGATCTGAAATAATAGATATAGGAACCCCATGTCGCGAGACCACTTCCTTGATAAACAACTTGACCAAGGCCTCCGACGATATCACTTCTTTAATGGGAAGAAACAAAGCGCTTTTTGTCAATTGGTCAACTATAACCCAAATCGAATCGAATTGGGTTCTCACCATTTTAGGTAACTTTGTAATGAAATCCATGGTAATGTGTTCCCATTTCCACTTCGGGATTTCTAACGGTTGCAACTTACCATACGGCTTTTGGTGTTCGGCTTTTACTTGTAAACACGTGACACATTGCTCAACATACTTCACAACATCACGTTTCATGCCCCGCCACCAATAATGTTTCTTCAAGTCATGATACATTTTTGTCGCGCCCGGATGAATGGAATATTTTGACTTATGTGCTTCATCAAGTAGCACCCGTCGGTAATCACCCATCTTAGGCACCCACACCCTTCCTTGAAAAGACAACAAACCACGCGGCCCATAGTAATGAACTCCGATTGGCCCACGATTCGTTCCACATGCTTATTGTGAACGTAAGCCTCTATTTGAATCTCGCCAAGCTTATCAAGAAAATCGTTGGAAATAATCAAACGTAATGACCCCACTTTTATCATCGGATGTTGACTCTTTCGACTCAACGCATCCGCGACAACATTCGCCTTACCCGGATGATAAAGTATTTCACAATCGTAGTCTTTCACCACATCCATCCACCTACGTTGGCGATAATTCAAATCTCGTTGATTAAAGAGATGTTTCAAACTCTTATGATCCGAATAAATCGTACACTTGACACCATACAAGTAATGGCGCCAAATTTTCAACGCATGCACAACCGCCGCCAACTCAAGATCATGAGTCGGATACCTCGTTTCATGATCCTTTAATTGTCGAGAGGCATAAGCGATGACTTTACCTCTTTGCATTAGAACACACCCGAGACCATTTAAGGAAGCATCACAATAAACCACCATATCTTCTACCCCTTCCGGCAACACTAACACCGGAGCTTGACACAACTTCTCTTTTAATAATTGAAAAGCAATCTCTTGCTCGTTCTCCCAATTAAATCTTGCATTCTTTCTTGTCAATTTCGTCAATGGAGAAGCGATCTTAGAAAAATCTTGGATAAACCGATGATAATAACCGGCCAATCCGAGAAAACTTCGAATTTCCGTAGGCGTAGTCGGTCGTCCCCAACTCTTCACCGTCTCGATCTTCCCCGGATCTACTTGGATACCGTTTTCGTTCACAATATGACCAAGGAATTGAACTTCCCTTAGCCAAAATTCACATTTGGAGAACTTTGCATACAACTTCTCCTTTCGTAGCGTCTTTAATACTTCACGCAAATGACGTTCATGTTCGTTCATGCTTTTCGAGTAGACTAGTATGTCGTCAATGAACACTATTACCGACTTGTCCAACATAGGTTGGCACACTCGGTTCATAAGATCCATGAATGCCGCCGGTGCATTCGTAAGACCAAAAGGCATAACCACGAACTCAAAATGCCCATAACGCGTTCGAAAAGCCGTTTTCTCAATGTCTTCCTCGCGGACCCGCATTTGGTGATAGCCGGACCGTAGGTCGATTTTTGAGAAATACGTTGCACCTTGAAGTTGATCAAACAAATCGTCAATCCTAGGTAACGGATAACGATTCTTGATCGTCACTTTATTCAACTCGCGGTAATCAATGCACATACGCATACTACCATCTTTCTTCTTCACAAATAACACCGGAGCACCCCATGGCGAAGCACTCGGTCGGATAAAACCCTTCTCAAGCAACTCTTTGGTTTGATTTAACAACTCTTGCATTTCCGGTGGTGCTAAACGGTAAGGAGTTTTAGCAATGGGGGTAGCCCCCGGAAACAACTCAATGCGAAATTCAACTTGTCTTTCCGCCAGAACACCCAGTAATTCATCCGGAAAAACGTCTTTAAATTCACTAACCAGCGGAATTTCATGAATGGGTGGTGGCTCATTACGAGTATCAACAACATGAGCAAGGAAAGCCATGCCACCGGTAACAACGAGACGACGTGCCCGTGCAAAAGTGCATATCGGCACAGGTCTCCTTCGCTTATCACCATGAATAACCAACTCTCCCCCACTTGGGGTCTTCACATGAATAAACTTATCATGGCATGCAATATCGGCTCTATAACGATCGAGCCAATCTATACCAACGACAATATCAAAGTCGCCCAAGGTCATTGGAATAAGATCGATTTTAAAGGTTTCGGCACCAAAAACAACATCATAATTTTCACACACATCGACCACTAGCACCGTCTTGCCGTTCGCTATTTCGACTTCTACCGGACGACTTAACTTAGCTAACAGTCTATCAAGTTTAGGCACAAATCTAGGAGACACAAACGACAAATTTGCACCGCTATCAAAAAGAATCCTCGCCGGATTAGAATTAACCATGAAAGTACCTGAGACAACTTCGTTCGATTGTTTGGCTTCATCATTAGTCATCAAGTAGTTTCGACCCCTAGCCGTACCCGCCGCCTTCTCTAACCGCTTCACATTATCATTTCGCAAATCGGGACACTCCGGCTTCTTATGCCCCTCTTTGCCGCAATTAAAACAAGTGACTTTGTTTCCGGAAGATGGTTTCGGACACTCACGAGCCATATGACCCGGTTGCCCACAATTGTAGCACGTATAAGAAAACCCGCCGGTAGTGCCCTTCTTTGCACTATTGACACTTTCGGCCCCCCTCTTG
The DNA here is from genome assembly GCF_046630445.1 of Rutidosis leptorrhynchoides. Lineage (NCBI taxonomy): Eukaryota > Viridiplantae > Streptophyta > Magnoliopsida > Asterales > Asteraceae > Rutidosis > Rutidosis leptorrhynchoides. The sequence continues at coordinate 178,278,702 of NC_092341.1, forward strand.
CTCTTGCTCTTCTTGCTTGAGGCGTTAGAGTAACTAAAACCTTCAAATTTTCTTTTGGAAAACATGAAATCACTCTTTCTTGGAACTTCCGGCTCAAAACCCCGAGCCAACTCGAACAATTCATCAAAAGACTTAGCCATACCCCGACTAATCTTCCCCTTGTACTCATCATTCAAAGTACGGTAGAAATCCTTTATGAGCTTATGATCATCACCAACATATTCCGGGCAAAAACGAGTCTTTGCCAAGAATGTAGACTTAAGAGTAACTAAGTCCATTGAGCCTTGTTGCAAATGGTGCAACTCGTCCCGGATTCTATCGAGATCGGAAGAAGTTCGGTATTCCTTGAAAAACTCCTTCTTAAACTCTTCCCACGTCAAGCCCATACATTGTTCCTCACCATACAAGTTGATTTTATCATCCCACCATAACTTAGCCTCTTCTCGTAGCATGCTAGAGCCATACCTCGCCTTCTTCTCGGGAGGACATTCCGAGGTACGGAAAGCTCCCTCGATGTCGGGGATCCAACATGTACTTTTTAAAGGATCTCGTACCCCATTAAACATCGGGGGTTGAGCGTCCTTGAAATTCTTGTAGTGGAAATCCCGCCTTCCTTCACCTCCTTCACCACGAGGATAAATGTTTCTAGCATCAAGGGCCCCTTCGATAGTGGCCTTCATTCGTTCATTTATCAAATCGGTCACCTGCCCATTGACCGAATCTTGAAAGACCTTTCGGACGTCCGTAAGAAAATCCGCTTTTAACTTTTTAAATACGGCCTCAACCTTGGCCGAAAACTCGGCGTCCTCGCTTGTACTTCCGTTATCATGATCGGGACCGTTTATCGTCTTCATTCTATAAAACGAAATAGGTTAAACCACAAAAAAAGGACAAATTACATATGTATATACATATATGCCACACTACTCCATCTCGCTCAACAATCGTCGTACATTGCTTGTTTAACACGATTTGCACCCGTAACAACGGTAGCTACTCGTTGTTACGCGAGCACGTCGCATTCACTTGCTAGTACAACGTCCGTCTTGCTTGATGATTGCTAAACACAACACAAAACAATTAGCACAAGGTTAATTCTCATAAACCAAAGCAGTAACAATTCTCGATTAGACCCAAAGTCCTACAAGTCCCGCATAAGGCGCTCACACAATAAAGTCTAAGTCTAGGCACCTATCTCAAGTCGCCTAAATCCCTTAGACCATGCTCTGATACCACTTGTAACAACCCGACTTCATAAACCCAAAAACGCATACCAAAAAAAAAAAAATTTATGGCAGTGCATCTGGACGGCGTCCAGAATCCTGGACGGCGTCCAGCTCAGAAATATGGGACGGCGTCCAAAGTTTGGGACGGCATCCAGCTCAACACAACTGGGACGGCATCCAATCAATTGGGACGGCGTCCCAATGGCCTTCCAGCTACTGATCACGGGTCCAACTCACACGAGCGGAAAACCCGCTTCCCTACATTTTCAAACGAAACCCTTTTTACCACAAGTCAATATAAGTGGAACTAAGAGATTTTCATCATCAAATCAAGTTTTACATCAACGGGCCCACATCGCCCATTTTACGAGTTTCGTTCAAAAATAAAAGTTTCGACCAAATATAAGTTTAAGTTCCAAACGACACTAGAGCATGGTGTTTGGGGTTAAACTACCCAATCTCGATCGAACTCCAAAAGCTAACACCCAAAAGGATCCCCTAACAAGACAAGCGGGAGATCACTAATCCAATTGAACGCTCTTACCCTTGTCAACGCCCGTGCCTATAAAAAAATGGTAAACAACGAGAGGGTAAGCAAAGCTTAGTGAATGCAATAATTATACGAATACATATATAATTATACCTACTTGCATACACTTACACAACCGCAAACATGCTAGCATACATCATTAGCTTATCGTCGCCACAACAAGCTATAATTCACCAATACCCCCAAGCTAGCATAACAACCGCATATAAATATAACTCGAATAATATAATATGCTTACAACACAAATAACCATGGTAAACCAATAGTACAAGGGAACGGCGCTCGCGAAAACGCCATCGGTGTTCATAACATCCGTTAGGGCACTTAACACCTCGCACCACTAACCCCTAGGGTGGCACCTTAACACCTCGACACATCACCCCGAGTGGCATCTTAACACCTCGATGCAACACTCATTATTTTACGGAGTGGTGTCTTAACACCTCGACACTACACTCCTAGGTGGCATCTTAACACCTCGATGCTACACCCGAGTGGCATCTTAACACCTCAATGCTACACTCTTCACGTGAAACGTGGCGTCTTAGCACCTCGACACTACACATTTCACGCTACAACAAATAGATACATTATATACCTACACATATAATTATTCCACTCACCTCAAAGTCTTCGTGTAAGATAACCGAACTTGCAACGTCAATGTAACATACCTATTACATTTTAGCACATAATCAATTCACAACTCAAGTCGGTCAAGCAACTCACTTAACAATCTAGAGTCTTTTGACCCTAAGTGCAATCCCGACCCATTTTGCACCTTTAACCCTAATAATGGGTTAACTTCACCAAAAACCCTAATTCTAGCCATTTAAGGTCTTAACACGCATTTAAACACCAAGTTGACTCATTTTCACGCATGCAAGACAACCTAGGTCATCAAAGACCCATTTGACCCATTTCAAGGTCAACATACCCATTTAGGTCACCCACAACCCAAATGACTCCCACTAACACTAACTATAGGTGTAATAGTGATCTATTAGGCCTTTAAGACCCATTTACACATTTCAACATTTCAAAACCCTAAGTTAGTCACCATTTGGGTCTTCATGACCCAAACTTACCCAAAACCCCCAAATCACTCATACATGGGTTTTATGTACAATATTAACCCAAACCCTAACCCTTAAACATATTTACTAGAGAAATCAATTTTAGGGCTTACCACCACAATCAAAACGAAGCTAACGAGGAGATGAACAACTTCAATGCTCGAGATAGAACCCGAAACAAGCTTCTTCCTCTCCTATTTGAGCTTTCTCACACTTAAGAGCACTCTCTCTCTAGAATTAAAGTAGATGATGTTTGGTGGTTGTGAATGGAGTAATGAGACTCCCAAAACTGATCTAGGGCTTTAAAATTCGTCCAAGAAGTGAAATTACCAAAATACCCATCTAAAATAATTAATAGCAAAAAGACATGCCTGCCAGCCATTCTGGACGGCGTCCAAAATGTTGGACGGCGTCCAGGTCTTCAAACTGGGACGGCGTCCCAAATGTTTGGACGGCGTCCAAACCCAAAAAAAGAAAACAGGATCTTACACGAATGACATCCCTAATGTCATCCGCTTCCTCCATTTCCTCGTCTGATCCTCTCTCTACCTGTGGATGACTACCTTCATAGGGTTTTGCCTGGTTGCATCTACTCTTCAATACCTTAGCACCCGCATAAACCCTCAATCCTAAAGTCTCAACCTGTTCCCTACATTCCAAAAGTGGACCCCCTTGATCCTTATCTACACCTAAATACTCTCCAATGGGAGTAATAAAAATACCTCCTCCAATAATTCCCCCTTCCTATATTCCTTCTACCATCTTAGACAAATAAAAACGAACACAGTAAGGGATATTAACAAAGCCTCTTGGGTCTCGAATACACTTTAGGTAAAATAAATCATGTAAGGTCAATTTTTCCTTGTTGTGACCTCTCTGTGTAATCGAGTTAGCCAAAAATCTATGAATTATGCGAAGCTCGGCTCTGTTAATATGTAATTAGGTATGTGTTCCTGCCCGCCCAAAAACATTATAATCTGACATACGCCTCCAGACGGCGTTCGCATCAAAATTCTTATCTACCCTTTCACCACGATAAATCAAATTCATACAATCGGGTAGTAGTAATTCAGCGGGCGTATATATCTACAAAGCCCAGGCCATGTCGAGCATGGACATCCTGTACATCCTACGGCCAAGTATAAATCTAAGAAAACTTCTATCATCTAATCTCTCTACATCTACATTTAACGCTATAGTAATCATGAGCTCAACACACCATTCCTTATATACAGGTCTACGAATGGTGAATAGACGTTCCCAATCGGTAAAAGAAGAACTGCCATACCTTTGGATCAGATGCTCCCTAATTGATTTAGCTAGTTGGACCCTTTCCAAAGGATCCCAATCAATTACCCTAGGCACCTCTACATCTTTCGTTACTAATTTGAATTTATTACTTTGATATGCCAGGTAATCTCTCCAGCTTCTATCGAATCCCAGATTAGGATGCAATGTATGTTCAGGAATCGTTGGGTATTCTACTGGCGGATGCATCGGAAATACTATGAATTCATTAACAAACTGTAGCGGATCATAATAAGGTACATGTTGATCAGGCTGATGTTGTTGTTCCTGTTGTGTTTCTTGTTCGGGTTCTGGCTCGTATTGCGGCTCATATTCTGGTTCAGGTTCTTGTTGTGGTTGTCTAGATGATGATGAAGCACCAGCAGTATCGGTTTTCAGCAAAACACATTAAACACAAAATTTGTGCATCCAAATATGCATTAGTGTTAGCAAAATAACAACTTAAATTAACCACAATAACATGTTCAATCAAAATTAAACTTATACACATTTTCACAATTTTATTAATTCTACACTTTTTCAAATAAGCCTATATGAAAATGTATACAAAGTTCATAAGCTTTTAACTGAAATAACATGTCAAAATAGTCATTACTAACAATTAAACAAGTCTCAAATGGCAATTATATCAAATTAATCAAGTTCATGAATTTTAGACTTAAAAAGTCTACTTTAATCTCCAAAAATCATGTTTAGGATCAATGTTTGGATCAATTAGCTACCTAAACATGTTACACTACTTAATTTAGCAATAATTCATGACAAAAATCGGCCATAACCTGTTTATATCAAAAAGCCCCAAATTGCTCAAGAACACAAACCCTAGATTTCTAAAAATTTTGAAGTTTTTGCCTTTAAATCATGTTAAATAGCATCAATCTAGGTTATACATGCATAAAATACTAACAATTTAACACTAATTACACTAGAAATTAACAAAATCAAATTAGGTAAAATATTGGTAATTATCACAAAAACTAGAAAATTTATGAGTTTAGGGGTGTAATTTTTACCTTTTTGTTGAAGAATCCGAACCTAGGCATGATTAGAGCAAGAAATTTGACGAATTACGGTGAAAATTTGGTGAAGATTTGAGAGAATTTCGTGTGTTTTGTGTGTGTGTGTTTGTGGTAACAGAGAGCAGCTCGCTGAGCTCTTGCATCTGACCAGAATTTTCTATCCATGCGATCGCATGGCTCCAAAGGCCAAACTCCATGCGATCGCATGGAGTCCGGGTACAGTGACTTTTGCCCTTTTTTTTTTTTTTTTTATAAAAACCTTATAACTTTTAAAACATATATTAATAAAATTTTAAAATTTTGTTTCTTTTTAGGATGAGAGCGTTTCGGAATGATGTCCTAGTCCGTCCCTCGACAAAATTTTAAAATTTGTCATTTTTAAGCGCGGTTTTAAAAGTAAAGATTTTTGGGTTTTTTAAATGTTTTTGGCTTACTTTAATCCAATAAGATTAAAAATAATGATAATAAAAGTTCTCGTCCCTCCCTTGGGTAGAGCAATTTCGGTTCAATGACCTAGTTTTCAACTCACGACGAATTTTTAAAAATCATATTTTTAACTTAGCTAAATAAAGTAAATTTTTGTTTTTAAATTCACACCAAACTTAAATTTAAAATGCATAAAATAAAAAATTCATATTATTAAAATTTTAAAAATTCACACCAAATTTATATTATAATTTTGTTTTTATACATACAAACTTATATTAAAAATATTAATTTTTCAAATATTTACAAATTTAAATATATTGATTTTAAAAAGTTTATAATATTAATTTAATATTTATATATTAATTTTAAAAACAAAGTAAAAATAAAATTAAAAATCTTTTTGTTCTTTTATCCCACTTTAATCAATAAAATATTATCAAAAATATACGCCCCTCTTTTCGGTAAAGTAATTTCGGTTCCATAACCTAGTTTAACTCATGACAAATTTTTGAAATATTTTGGGTTGAATGATTAAAGATATTTATACCTTAAGAATAAACGGTAAATTTCGCAGTGATGTAATAAATTTTTGTATGATATCAATAATTTCGGTCGCAAAACCTAATTTTATTGAATACCAATTTAATACTTTATAGCGAACGATTTAGCGTTTATTATCAAAAGGTTCAAAGCAATAAAAATAAAAACTGTACATACTTACCTGTGATATGGAATTCTCAGTGACCTGTTTTAGCCCACTCATAAGATAGTCGGACTAATTGGTTTTTCATAGCTACATAGGCGTAACCTCAAGCATTCAACGTTTTTTCTTCGAAACATATGAACGGTCCATCTCTGCAAAAAGTAACGAATTCGGTATTGGAATATGTCTGATTCGTCGAGCATTTTCCTTCGTGTGACCATTTTCCACATTTGTGACATCTTTCAAGGTGTCGTGCTCTTCTTTTCGCTGCGGATTTCAATTTTCCTTTACCAAAATGTAACTTATTATTTTCGTTCCTGGATTCTTTTCTTACTCCGTCCAATTTACCTCTGATTAATGATACCAATTCACTTGGAAGGGTGTCATTATTACGTTTAGTGATCAAAGCGTCTAGCATTAGACCATGGTTTAGTTCACAGGAAGTCTTCATCTCGTAAAACCTAAAAAAAATAAAAAATTCAGAATGGGGGGAGAAGACTAGTTCTTTAGGGTCTGCTAGGGAAAGACCATTCGGATTCCATTCTCGAAAACTACACGAAAACAGAACATCTAACTCTAACGGAAATACTTATTATCCTTTAAAGACTTGATTCTCCCCACACTTAGTTAGCTGTGGTGTTGAAATTGTGATTAACTTCGTTGTCAACTTCCATCAGACTATCTATGTAATGTTTAACTCTGTGACCATTAACTTTAAATTCAATCCCATTTGAATTTATTAATTCTATTGTTCCGTACGGGAAAACTCTTTTGACTATGAATGGTCCAGACCATCTTGATTTCAATTTTCCAGGAAATAGCTTGAATTGTGAATTGAAAAGAAGAACTCTGTCTCCTTCTTTAAATTCTTTTGAACTTCTGATTCTTTTATCATGCCATTTCGTCGTTCTTTCCTTATAGATTAACGAATTTTCGTATGCTTCATGTCTCAATTCTTCTAATTCATTTCGTTGACTTAATCGTAGACGTCCGGCTTCATGTAAATCCAGATTACATGTCTTCAAAGCCCAAAATGCTTTGTGTTCAATTTCTACTGGAAGATGACATGCTTTTTCATAAACGAGTTTAAAAGGTGTGGTCCAATTGGAGTTTTGTAGGCTGTTCTAAAAGCCCAGAGTGCATCCTCCAATTTTATGGACCATTCCTTCGGATTTGATCCTACGGTTTTCTCTAGAATACGTTTTAATGCTCGGTTGGTATTTTCAACTTGTCCACTTGTTTGTGGATGATATGCGGTGGAGATTTTATGAGTTACTCCATATCTTTTGAGAACTTTCTCAAGTTGATTATTACATAAATGAGTACCCCGATCACTTATTAAAGCTTTCGGTGTTCCAAACCTAGCAAAAAGACGTTTTAAAAAATTGACTACAACTCGTGCATCGTTAGTTGGGAGAGCTTGTGCTTCCGCCCATTTAGATACATAATCAATGGCAACGAGAATGTAGAGATTATTATGAGATTTTGAAAATGGACCCATAAAGTCAATACCCCAAATGTCAAATACTTCACATACTTGAATGACATTTTGTGGCATTTCATCACGTTGACTTATTTTTCCGGCCCTTTGACAAGCATCACAGGATTTTCAAAGAAGGTGTGCGTCTTTGAAAATTGTAGGCCAATAGAATCCAGCATCGTAAACTTTTCTTGCTGTGAGTTGAGGCCCATAATGCCCTCCTGTTGGTCCTGTGTGACAATGGTTTAAGATTTGACTAGCTTCATCTTCGAATACACATCGGCGTATTATTCCATCGGGACAACTTTTAAACAAAAGTGGATCTTCCCAGAAATAGTGTTTTATATCACTAAAGAATTTCTTTCATTTTTGGTACTTTAATCCTTTTTCAAGGAATCCACATACTAAGTAGTTTGCATAGTCTGCAAACCATGGAATTTCATTATAATCTATCTTCAATAGATATTCATCAGGAAAGTTGTCTTGTATGGCCGATTCATTTAGAACTTCTAATTCAGGATTTTCAAGACGAGAAAGATAATCAGCGGCGAGATTTTATGCTCCCTTTTTATCTCGGATTTCAATATCGAACTCTTTTAAGAGTAAGATCCAACGGATTAATCTTGGTTTAGCATCTTGTTTCGAAAATAGGTATCTAAGAGCAGAATGGTCGGTATAGACCACCGTTTTAGCTAGAACGAGATATGAACGAAATTTGTCAAAAGCAAAGACAATAGCAAGGAGTTCTTTTTCAGTAGTTGTGTAATTCGTTTGTGCTCCTTGTAATGTCTTACTAGCATAATAAATAGGTTGAAATCGTTTTTCAATCCTTTGTCCTAAAACGGCTCCCATTGCAAAATCACTTATATCGCACATAAGTTCGAATGGTAGATTCCAATTTGGTGTTATCATGATCGGCGCATTAGTGAGTTTTTTTTAAGAATATTAAAAGATTTGATGCATTCATCTGAAAAGATGAATGGAGCATCCTTTTCTAGGAGTTTATTCATAGGAGTGGCAATTTTAGAAAAATCTTTTATGAAACGTCGGTAAAAACCGGCATGCCCTAGAAAACTCCTAACTCCTCTAACATTGGTGGGATGTGGAAGTTTAGCAATTACATCTACTTTAGCTCTATCCACTTCAATTCCTTCCTTTGAAATTTTATGACCAAGAACGATGCCTTCTTTAACCATGAAATGGCATTTCTCCCAATTAAGTACTAGATTTGATTGTTCGCATCTAATAAGCATTCGTTCAAGATTAATTAGACATGTTTCAAAAGTATCACCTAAGACTGAAAAGTCATCCATGAAAACTTCCATGCATTCTTCTATCATGTCGTGAAAAATCGCCATCATGCACCTTTGAAAGGTTGCATGGGCGTTGCAAAGTCCAAATGGCATGCGTTTGTAAGCAAAAGTACCATAAGGGCATGTGAACGTGGTTTTCTCTTGATCCTCGGGTGCTATTGGAATTTGAAAATATCCGGAGAAACCGTCAAGAAAACAATAGTAACTGTTTCCGGCTAATCTTTCCAACATTTGATCAATGAAAGGTAAGGGAAAGTGATATTTTCTGGTGGCGTCATTTAATTTTCTATAATCAATACAAACACGCCATCCTGTTACAGTCCTAGTAGGAATAAGCTCATTTTTTTCATTTGTGATGACAGTCATGCCACCCTTCTTAGGTATGCATTGAACTGGGCTTACCCATGGACTATCAGAAATTGGATAAATTAAACCTGCATCAAGCAGTTTAATAATTTCTTTCTTAACAACATCTTGCATATTTGGATTTAGTCTTCGTTGGTGTTGCACATACGTTTTATGACCTTATTCCATAAGGATTTTATGTGTGCAATACGAAGGACTTATTCCTTTAATATCATGAATTTTCCATGCAATAGCTGGTTTATGAGCTTTTAGCACAGAAATGAGTTGAGATTTTTCATTTTCAGTAAGAGAAGACGATATTATTACAGGTAATTCAGATTCACCATGTAAATAAGTATATTCCAAATGGTTTGGAAGTGGCTTTAACTCTAATGTCGGTGGTTCTTCTATCGATGATTTATATCGATATCTGTCTTCTTCTTTTAGCATTTGAATTTCTTCTGTTGTTGGTTCATATCCATTAGCCATTAGTGTAGCTAACATTTCAGTTTCATTAATTGGTTCAGTACCTTCTCCTAAAGAATATTCTACGGTTCCTTGTAATTCTAGAAATTCTTCTAACAATTCTGCATGTGAATATATAGTTTGAATATAATAACATGTATCATCTGCAGATTGCGGTTGTTGTATGGCTCTATCAATAGAAAAGGTAACACTCTCGTCCTCTATACTTATGGTCAGCTTCTTACCAAACACGTCTATTATTGCTTTGGCCGTGTTTAAGAATGGTCTTCCTAATATAAGAGGTACTCGAGAATCTTCTTCCATGTCCAGAATAACAAAATCTAGTGGAAATACTAAAGTACCAACTTTAACTAGCATGTTCTCCATTATCCCTCTAGGATATTTTACTGATCTATCTGCTAGTTGTATACTTATTCGTGTTGGTTTCAATTCTCCAAGGTCTAGTTTAGCGTATAGTGAATACGACATTAGATTTATACTAGCACCTAAGTCTGCCATTGCTTCTATTGAACTAAGACTATTCTGCCATCGCTTCTATTGAACTAAGACTACCCAGAAAACATGGAATCGTGAAACTTCCTGGATCTGATAATTTTTCTGGTATCTTATTCAACAACACTACAGAACAATTAACATTCATAGTAACAGCCAAGAGTTCTTCCATTTTCTTTCTATTTGTGATTAGATCTTTCAAAAATTTAGCATATCTAGGCATTCCTGAAATCACATCAATGAAAGGAAGATTTACATTTATTTGTTTAAACATATCCAAGATTTTGGATTGCTCGGCTTCAAGTCTTTCTTTTCTCATTTTACTCGGGTAAGGAAGTGGTGGTTGGTATGGTTTAACATAAGGTTTAGCCTTAACTGTGTTATCTTCATTAACCTTTTCAACTACCGGTTCTTTTTCTTTATCTTGATCAGATTGTGGTTCTTGTGGAGTAGGAATAGCATCATCAGAAATTACAGGTATTTCAGGTGGTTTAAGTGTGATACCACTTCTTATGGTAATGGCTTTAGCTGTTTCATTCCGGGGGTTAGCATTTGTATCACTAGGTAGACTTCCCGGTTTTCTTTCACCTATCAACCTTGCTAGGTTGCTTACTTCTTGTTCCAAATTTTAAATAGAAGCTTGTTGATTTCTAAATGCTTGAGCATTTTGTTCATTGGTTTGTTTCTGAGATGTGAAAAATTGAGTTTGAGATTCAACTAACTTCGACATCATATCTTCTAAATTTGGTTTTTTATCATCGGTTTGTGGTGGTTTGTTTTGAAAAATAGGTCTTTGCTGATTGTAAGTATTATTGGATACTTGTTGATTGTTAGGACCTTGTTGGTTGTTGTATGGAACATTTCGATTATAATTCTGGTTTTGATTGTAGTTTGGTCTTGGCGGTTGATAATTATTCTGATAATTATTTCCAGGCCTTTGGTTTATGTATGAAACATTCTCTCTTTGTTCCATTGTTAGTTCAATACTGAGACAATCTTTTGTTAAATGTGGTCCTCCACACTGCTCATAACTAATTCTTATTGAGTAAATATCTTTAGTCATCTTTTCCATTCGTCTCTCGACAGCATCTATCTTTGCGGAAATGGAATCTAAGTCATCGCTAGAATCGGCTCTAGCTGCTTTAGATGATCTAACGATATCTTTTTCTTGGTGCCACTCATGTGAGTGGGAAGCAGTGTTATCAATAATTTTGTAAGCGTCAGTTGCTGTTTTCTTCATAATGGAACCACCAGCTGCTATATCGATGTCTTTCCTTGTAGTGATGTCGCATCCTTGGTAGAATATTTGTACTATTTGACAAGTGTCTAAACCATGTTGCGGACATCCTCTTAATAACTTTCCAAATCTTGTCCACGCCTCATATAGAGTTTCATTTGGCTTTTGCGTGAACGTAACAATTGAAGTCTCACGGCTTTAGATGCCGGAAAGAATTGTTTAAGAAATTTTTCAACTAAAACGTCCCATGTATCAATCGCCCCTTCAGGTAACGATTCTAACCAATCTTTGGCTTCTCCCTTTAAAGTCTAGGGAAATAACATGAGATATATCTGTTCATCCTCCACTTCTCGAATTTTAAATAGAGTGCAGATCATATTAAATGTACGAAGATGTTCATTTGGATCTTCCTTCGGCGCACCACTAAATTGGCATTGATTAGTTACCATGTGTAGGATTTGTCCTTTGATTTCATAATCTGGCGCATTAATGTCTGGTTGAGTAATTGTGTGACCTTGACCAGTGCGTTTAGCTCGCATTCGGTCTTCCATACTTAGAGGTTCCAGATTCTCCATTATTGAATTTGTTAAATCTGAATCAATAGAGGACTCTGATTTAATGGTTGGTTCCTCAACAATCTCTGTTTGAATGATTGGTGGTTCCGGAGGAAAGATTAATGGTTCAGGATCTCGGAATCGTCCCTGAATATTCTCCGGATTCTCAATTGTGAGGTCGGGTTCAAAAAATGGATTATCGGAAATTTGAATTGGAGTACTTGGTCGACTTGATGATGATTCTAAAGAAAAATCAACGACGACAATATTTGCTAGATGTCTTGATCGAGTTACAGGTGGTGAACGTACAAAAGGTGGTGAACATTTTGCTCGGTGCATTCACTGAATATCCTATTAGTTATAAAAGATAAAAATTATATAAGTTATCAAATTAACAGATTTTTCTGCTTTTGCCCACGTTTCGAATAGCCAATAGATGCAGCAGGGAGCCAGAACCCTTTAAATCGGAAGCTCACAACTCAACCACTAACAAATCCAACTATTACTACGAAGCAGAAAATTTGGATGTCTATCAATTCAACCACTTAAAATAATTTTTCGTCGAAATTTAAAGAAATTTTAGAGAAGAAATAGAAAAAATCTAAGTCCTAAAAACTAGAGTGGCGAAAAATAAGAAAGAAAAAGAGCGCGTCGGAAAACATAGAAAAATAAAAGACGTCGAAAAATAAAAATAAGAAAGTAGCGCGTCGAAACTTAAAAGTCTAAAAACTAAGAATTAAAAGTTGCGTCTAAATATATTAAAGCTTAAAAGAAAAACTATATCCCAAATGACAATAACTTAAAAAGGTACTAAAATTTATAAAACGGCGTCGCAAAATTCTAAAGCACCTAAATCTTAGTCTAAAGAAAAAGTACTTAAGGGATTTTACGGCAAAGCCTAAAAATCTAGAAATAAAAATAACTATGGTAAAAACTATGATTTAAAACTAAATATGAGCGAAAAATACAAAAATTACGCTAAAACAAATAAAAAGATACAAAATATAAAAATATACTTAAAGATGTAAAAAGTACAATTTTATAAAAATATTATTTTTATATTATTTATTTTATAAAAGTATTAATTTTATATATTTATTAAAACTAAATAAACTAAAAATACAAATTAATAATAAAAACTAAAACTAATTAATTTAAAATTAAACCCTAATTAGGGTTTTAATAATAATAATAAATAATACTCCGTAATTAATGCTGAAAGAGGTCAACTCTGGTGTGTCAGTCAGGGCCATGCGATCGCATGGATATCCTGTTATAATTTCATGCGGTCGCATGGAGTAGGGTTTCGGGCCAGGAATTGGGCTTCAACAGTACTCGGGCCGAGTGACTTATATATTTTTTTTCTGTTTTATATATTTATATAAAAATATTTATATAAAACTTATATTTTTACAAACTAAAATAAAAATAAAGAAACTTTATAAAACTTATATATTTAACAATCTCTAAAAAATATATAAATTTTGTTTTTCTTTTTATATTTTTTTATATTAAAACGTATTTTTACAAAAGCATATTTTTATAAAAGTAAACTAAAAATTAATAAAAATCTTTTTTTTATATATATAGCGTTTCGCTTCCAGCGTTTTAGTTCTCCGGCAGCGGTGCCAAAAATACTTGATGTGTGCGAGGTGGTGTATAAAATAGTTATAATTTTTACAAGGAAATACTATTAAATACAATACAATTTTACACAAGTGATTTATTTATTTATAGAATGGATATACCTAAACCTTGCTACAACACTTATAGGCAAGGTACAGTAGTGTAGTTTTTAGTAAGTCCGGTTCGTTCCACAGGGATCTTTTAAACAAGCATAACGCTATATTTTTAACTTATAATTGTAAAAATACAAAAATATATATAAGTAATATTATTATTATAAAAGAGGGGTTTTTACCGTTTAGTGACCGGATTGTCGATTTTAAAACTTTAGTCACAGTTAAAACCTAATGTAAAATATTAATTATATAAAAGACTTAATTTAAAACGTAAAGTAAATAATGAAAATAAAATTGCGATAATTAAAAAGTACGATAATTAAAAGTGCAATAAAATACAATGACAATAAATAAAAGTGCGATAATTAAAAGTGCATTTAAATATAAAAATAAAGGAATTATGCTTATTTAAACTTCCGTAATCATGATGTTTGACGTGTTGATTTTAGTTTATTCCCATAGGTTAATTGTCCTTTATCCTGGATTATTCAATATGTCAGTCTGGTTTTTGTCCATAACAGTCCATCGGTCATAAATTTAAAGTACGAGTGTCCTCGTCAAATTATCCTTATATTCGAAGTCAAATATTCCAACTAATTGGGGACTTAAACTGTAACAAGGTCTTAATACTTTGTTTAATAATTACACCAGGATATCGACTGCATGTAACCCAAGGTTTTAATACTTTGTTAACAATTACGCCAAGTATCCTTGTACATAATTTCACCCCTATTTTAATAATTCCATAGACTATTAATCCATTCCCGTGTCCGGTTAAATGAACGATTATTCGTACATATAAATATCCCACCCATCGTGTCCGATCGAGTGTATATGGTTATTTATAGGTACGTCCAATTGTAAATATTTATATTAAAATTAACAAACTATCATTTAGTTAAACAAATATAAAGCCCATTAATAGCCCATAGTCTAATTTCCACAAGTGTCGTTCTTTTGTCCAAACCCCAATTATGGTACAAAGCCCAATTACCCAATTTTAAATATTTTAGTCCAACATCATGATTACTTCGTCTTAAATAAGCATAATAATAACTTAGCTACGAGACATTAAATTAAAAATAACATTAACCATAACTTACAGTGATTAAAAATAGCGTAGCGTTACACGGACAGAATTTCGACTTACACCGTTACAACATTCGCTATCATACCCTTATTATTAGAATTTAAAATTAAAATTAAAATTAAAATATAATATATATATATATATATATATATATATATATATATATATATATATATATATATATATATATATATATATATATATATATATATATATATATATATATATATATATATATATATATATATATATATATATATATATATATTTACGTATGAAGGAAGAAGAGAAAAAAATGGATATAATCGATCACCAAACTGCGAATTTATAGGGGTGTGGCCTGTCACCTACTGCCATGCGATCACATGGATTTTTGCCTTCCAGGCCATGCGATCGCATGACCCCTTTTTCCAGCTCACAAGAGTTTGGCTCCTAGCTTGCCGACGGTTTTTATTATAATATATAATATATAAATACTTTATATAATTATTTGAATATTATATTTTATTCTTGTGCATAGTTGACTTGTAATTTTTAGTTCATTGTGTCGAGCGTTGAGAGTTGACTTTGGTCCCGGTTCCATATTTTCAAACGTCCTTGCGTACAATTTAATATCTTGTATTTTGCGTTTCGCGTCTTGTACTCTTGTAATTTTGAGACGTTTCTCATCAATAATTTGAACCACTTTGATTGTACTTTGTACTTTTGAGCTTTTTGGTCGTTTGCGTCTTCAATTCGTCGAATCTGTCTTTTGTCTTCACCTTTTATTATTTAAACGAATATCACTTGTAAATAGGACAATTGCAACTAAAAGCTTGTCTTTCTTGAGGGATAATGGTATGAAATATATGTTCGTTTTTAGCATTATCACTATCAACCAACTTCATGTCACCTAAATCAAATTACACATAACAAGCTATGATCAACTATAGCTCTTGCAACCCAAAACACCCCAAGTGCAATTGCATCCCATTTTGTACCTGGTCACCCAACCAAGTTAAGGCCATGCTTAACACCCTAAAACACTAGTAGTTAGTGATCTAGTTCCCAAAATCCACCAATTTAACTATTGGTCTAGTACTTGAAGCACTTTTAGACCCATTTTGATAGCAAAACCATTTGACCCAAATTAGAGTTTACACCCAAAACCAACTTCATACGTGTACCAATAACACAAATTTACACTTGTTCTAGTGAAAATCAAACACATGCATGACCTAAATCTTGCTATTTCGTCAATCAAAACCTTAAGTCAACAAACAGGGTTCACATACCCAATTAGCACCTGAAGAACCCTATTTCACAAGGAAATGGGTCTTGAACCCCATACCACCACAAACCCTAACCCATACACGAAATTAAACAAGATGATTTATGACGACCCTCAATTTTCCATTTCTGTTTTATACTGTTCAATTATTAGGATTTCTTGTACTCATAAACTTTGTTAACATCTTTGATTAAATAGTATATTTGATCAAAATTTCCTGTTAATGTAAATATATATCTTTCTGTGTTTTTATATTTATAAAGCTATATGTATTATTAAAAGTGATATTATATAACCTTTAAGAATTAATATAAATTAATTGGAACAAAATAAAATTAATAAAAGTTAGGGTCTAATAATTAAATAAAATGTAATCTAAATAAAATGTAACTATAATAATAACTATAAAAAATTAAATAATAAGTATTATCCTATAAAAAACAGCTAGGACTAATAAAAAAAAGAAATATTAAACTTGATCGCTAAGTATCCACAAATCCTAGTTTAAGCCTAATTCAAGTCCTTGATCTTAAAGTAAATTGAGTGTAATTAGGAAAACAACACATCTATATAAGGCATCATTTATTCCAAGTTTTTCATCACAAAATAAACCCTTCAATCTCCAATTGTCGACTGTTTTTCCATCTTGTTCCCTCCCTTCTAGTCGACTGAAGCAATCCCCAAGAAAACCCCACCTGTAGTTGACACTTTCAGCCTCCTATTCAGCCCTTTTTAGTCATCAATCACCACCACCAAACAGCCTCCATTCGATGTCCCTAACAGCCCTTCATCCTCCTGGTCTTGCTGCTGTCCTGTCGAACAAAAACAGTCCCAGTTAATCGATCAATTGTTGCTGCTGGTTGCTGTATATGTCATGACCAAAGAAGCCCAAGAAAACCTCCTTTTGGTTCGTGTTTATCCTACTGCAGTCTGCTTCTGTTTCGCATCACCATCATCATCATATTCTGATCTTAATCTTAGTAAGGTAGTCACTAAAACCCTAGTTTAATTGTGCTTTTGAATCAATTACTTTTAAGATGATATTAAGTATTATGTTTAAGTATTATGTTAATAAGATTAATCATGTTAAGTTATAAGTATTATGGTTAAGTTATGAACTAGTGAATATAAACAAGTATGAATTATGTATGAACATTAATATTACATGAATAATGATAATGAATATGGTTAATAAGTTAGGGTTGTTGAATTATGATTTTGATTATGCAAAAGTTAATGATGATGTTAAAAGGGTTATGAATAAGGTTATGTAACACCCCAGCTTAACATGACCACAATATTGTCCGCTTTGCCCGCAGGCGCACGGCTTTTTCTTGGCGACCACACATGAGAAGCACTTTCCCAGGAGGTCACCCATCCTGGTAGTGCTCTTGCCCGAGCACGCTTAACCACAACGTACTCGCACTTCTACTCAGCCTGTGATCCCAAAACGCGTTGTGTCATTTAAGCGTGAGTATTACCTTATAATCCCATGATCACTCATGTTCGTGGGCGATGTGGGATTTGCCTAGGGTGTTACATTCACCCCCCCTTAGGGACTCATCGTCCTCGATGAGGTTTGCCCCACCACCCCCAACGGCACATGAGTGGCTCTGATACCATTCTGTAACACCCCAGCTTAACATGACCACAATATTGTCCGCTTTGCCCGCAGGCGCACGGCTTTTTCTTGGCGACCACACATGAGAAGCACTTTCCCAGGAGGTCACCCATCCTGGTAGTGCTCTTGCCCGAGCACGCTTAACCACAACGTACTCGCACTTCTACTCAGCCTGTGATCCCAAAACGCGTTGTGTCATTTAAGCGTGAGTATTACCTTATAATCCCATGATCACTCATGTTCGTGGGCGATGTGGGATTTGCCTAGGGTGTTACAGGTTAATGGTATATATAAAGATTATGAAAAAGAATTGATTATGAATATTAAGGTTAGGGTTAAAATTTTTGAATAATAATTATGGTTAATAAAGATTAGAGTTGATGAATATTGTATGATTAATTATGTAGTATTATGTTATTAGGTTATGAATATGAATAAAAGATATGATTTTATGTGCATGAATCTTGATTAGGAAGTAATAATGATCATGATGTACATGAATGCATGCATGCATGCATGCATACGTACGTATATGCATGTATACATTGTAGGTATATGGTTGTGTGTATATGTAAATATATACATACGTGTATATGTACGTGTATATATGTATGTATATGTACGTGTGTATGTATGTATAAATGTGTATTATGTAAGTTATATAAGGTTAGTAAACATAATAAGAAAAGTAATAAGTGTATATATACATGTATCATCTTATACATATATATGTAACACATACACCTAATATATATATATATATATATATATATATATATATATGTATATATATATATGTATATATATATATATATATGTATATATATATATGTATATATATATGTATATATATATGTGTGTGTGTGTGTGTATATATATATATATATATATATATATATATATATATATACTATATAGTTATGAACATGTATGATCATAAATAAAGAATATATATATGTATGTATCACATATATGTATATTTATATATGTAACATATAATGATAAGTTTACATAATAGTTGATTTATTAAATAATAATACTATTATTATTATAACTTATACACTTATCTATATAGTAACACTTAATTACACTAAGTATATTATCACTTATATATATATATATATATATATATATATATATATATATATATATATATATATATATATATATATATATATATATATATAATTAACAAGTGCATTAATAACTTGTTGTGTATATACCTATAACGTGAAGGTTATAATTAAAGATAGCGTACAAAGACTACAAACATCACCGCTACTTGTGGCCTAGGGTGATCCTTGTTGCCATTATGGGACACGCTTGTGGATTTCGAATGCCATGACTTAGATTCTGGTCAAGAATCCTGGGCGCTCGGTAACAACTGGTCATTCAAGTGACTTGCATGATAGCAACGAAGTTTGGGCGAGATTGTACAACATCTTTGTTAAGAATTATAACCCGAACTTCTTAAATTAGAAGCTTACTATAAGTAGAAGCTTTCCATAAATAGTAGGTTTCCAAATATAGAAACTTTTGCGAAATAGGAACTTTTCTCGAAAACCGTCACTGTTAATATAGTTTGTTATATTAATAAACAAACTTTATGTCTATTAGACATTAACTAATTAAAGGTTATATCTCTAGGTTGAGATCTCCGTTTACATACTCTGTTTATACTACTTGCATGGAATTACTTACTTGCTATTTAGGTGAACTTCATAGCCCCACTTTTTAACTATCTTTATATACTTATTTTGAACTTTTGGGGTGAGACACATGCTTGCTTTTAAAACTGTTTTACGCTTAGACACAAGTACTCGAAAACTTTATTTTAATTAGTTCAAACTGTGCTATGACATGCTTTATTTCATGCTTAATCCTTGCCATGATATCGTTAGTTGCTGGAATTAGGCAAGCTTAATTGTTGTGGGTAGCGCTATTGAGAGTGACGTCTCTAACCATTTGACTATTGGTCTTTGGTTACATAATAATGATTTAACGACACGAATGAATAAAGTGATCACGGGGTAACTTTGTTTAGTCTCGATATCATACACCTCAGCACTACTAATGAACTGATTAAACTTTATAACTAAATCTTGTGATCTAAACACTATTATAAACCTATGTTTGTCACTCAACCATTTTTAGTTGACACTTTAAGCATGTTTTGTCTTAGGTGAAGATTGCTAGAGTTTTGTGTGCTACTTGGACTTTGCTGCTTTTGGAGTCCGCATTTTATCATTTATATTATTGCATTAAAACACTTAGATTACATTTACATTTTTAAAGGATTCATTTGTAATGACTTATACTTTCCGCTGCTTTAATACATTGGCTTTTAATTAAAACGTCTCATATAGAGTCGTTCTCGCTTTACACTTGTCTTATGATATTGGTTAGTCACATATGACCCCCGGTCCCATTTAGGAGGTGTGACATGATTCGAATTTAGGGCTCACCACAAGTGTAGAACTAAGCTAGATAGCAGCTACACAAAAAATTGGACTTCAATTTGGGGATGGATGTGCTTCTTCTTCACAAAAACCCACTTTCTTGCACTACAAATACTTCTCTCTCTAGTTGAGTGTTAGATGGAGTGAAAAAAGGGGATAAAAGACTGATTTGGTTCAGTCTCTAACCCTCAAACCGACACCATGCAAAATTGCACTCTAGTCCTTCTTATTTTAAATTTCACAAAACAGCCACCAGACCCCGTCAGTTGGTGCGTCGCGCGAGTAGGTGGCGAGGCGCGCCACTGTGCTATGTTACACTTTGAATGTTTCTCATGAAATTTTGTATTTACATTGATACAGCTACTCCAGTTCTATGGTATTGGTTTGAAGATTCATTAAAAATTAGAATATTCTTGGTGTCATTATTAACTGTAATATATTATGTTGCTATTGATATACAGAAAGATATCATGTTGGTTAAATACTAATAATGATATCATGTTGGTTAAATCGATGCCAGAATTATGAAGGGTAACACCTCGCCCACAAACTCATTTCCGTACTACAGTTGCCTATAAACTTTCCAATAGTGTACCAATATAAACAAAAACTTTTAAAAAGTGTACCAATGTAAAAAAAAATGACTTGCTATCGGCTAAACTGGTTAAAATCAATACGTGTCATTCGTGGATTGGATCTAAATTCTTAAAAAAAATAAAAAAAAAATTATCAGGTAAAAATTAGTATGTAACACTTCAAAACTATAAAATGTTGATATTAGCACATTTTTTTAAAGTTTGTAGGCGACAGTAGGACGAAAATGGGTTTGTGGGCGACATCGGTACATTTGTTTAAGTTTGTAGCCTATTTTTGGCTTTAACCCTTTTTCTTATAGGTTGTATTTGTGATTACAAACTAATAGTTCCTTTTTGGTAATAAATGTTGACAGGCCAAAAGAGCAGTGCTAATAGCATCTTTCATTATACACAATCATAGGGAAGGATCACATACCATGAGTTCACTAGAGACAGTATGCATAATACTCCGTAACATTTAATATCGATAAGTTTGGTTATTATAGGTATAGTTTAAATATTAATGTTTGATACAGGGAGAAAAAGTGATTCTCAGTGGTAACAGGCATGGCCTAGGCTTCACTATTAAAGTATTGATGTTAGCTGGCTTTATGTACTTTGGTGACGTTTATGATTTTATTTGTTTTTGAAACTTTTAAGGTTATCTTTTATAGCTGGTTGATGATGATGATTTACATCTCTAAAGACATAGATCGGTGTCAGGGAGTGCTGGTTGCATCATCAATTTGGTATATTTTTTCTCAGTGTTTCCAACTTTCAAGTTGTATCTAGAGTTGGGAAAAAAACAGTTGTGTAATGAATTCCAGTGGGTTAGGTGAAACAAGTTTGCAAAATGATCATATACATACTATGTATATGTATATTTTTAGTGCGAAAATCTACTCAAAGGAAAAGGGACAACACATTTAAACCGCGGTAAACCTTAATGAATGCGGTAGGATTACGCAGAATACTAAAGAGTGCGTAGGATTCTCGCAGTACTTGTGCGGAATGCCTAAGTGCCCGCACATCTTACTTTTGCGTAAGTTCTGAACCTATAAATAGGGAGCGTGACCTCTCATTTTAGGTTGTTGATTCTGGAAGAATTGCTCTAGCCATATTGATCTCTCTCGTGACTTTGCCCGAGACTTAATCTTTGTTGGTTAAGGTAATTTATGAAGACCGGGACATGGTTGTTGATCGTTTAGCACTTAACGAAATATGACAATAAGGTCCCAAAACCATAATCGACATCCATTGTACCCCCTCATTGCACTCAATCCTTGATTAGCCTTAATTGAATAATCTAGGATTGATCAATTGGCGCCATCCGTGGGACACGAATAGAATTGAAATGAGAAATCTGCGTTCGTTATAATTGAGCTATTCAACTCATTTTCTAATTCTAATCGTGTTATTTTCTTTGTTATATTGCCGGAAAACATAATTTCTCTAATAAAAGTTGTGAAAACTGCAAGTTATTCTTGAGTTAACATGACTACGTGTAATAAAAAGAAGAATACAAGCACTATAGGTGCGTCGGATCCAAAAAATGCTATGAATTTTGACTTTCAGTCAAGTCCTAAAGTTAGCCTGCAAACTAAAGAATTGCTTGAAAAAGCATCTGTAAATGCTAAAACAATTGAAGACACACAATCGAATGTCTTGACTAAAAAAGTGAACGCGGCAAGGCGAAATATTGTGCAAACGCGTGAAGAACAAAAGACGGAAGAAATGAGGTTAAAATCAGCCTCTACAAGTGCGCAGTCAAAAAAGGATAGAGTTTCGGATAATGAAGGTAATGCGCATAATGGCGCTTAAACGGCAGAAAAGGGAATGTCAAAAAAGATTGCGAAAAAGTGCTTACGCCTTTGGAGGCAAAGGAATTGTTAAAGGAAAGAGGTTTTGACCTCCGCATTCCAAATAATTTCGAAAGGCCACTCAACGAAACATCACCAAGTGTGGAAGGGTTAACAATACAACATGATGAGGATATACGGGATGAAATTCAAGACCAAAGGGCTTTTGGTTCACCAGTGTTAATTTTAAAGAAAGCAGGAAGTGCTAAAGTTTTCTCTGATAATTCTGAAAATTCTGAAAGTGATCCTGAAGTGGTTGAAGTTGCGAAGTTAAAAAGCAAAAGACCCTCCACGCCTGTTCCGCGATATTATGAAGAAGGAGAAACATCTCAGGCTGCGAAAATGGAGAACGCGCAAACGTTTTTGGCAGATATGTTCAAGAAGTTGGCACCAAAAGATATGCAACACAAGTTTGAGCATCCAGATGTTATTCAACAAATGATTGAGAAATATTGCGCAGAAAATAAGGAAGTGCGGCCTAAAAAGGCAACTGAAATAACGTTCGCAATAGACAAATTTGTGGAGCACATATCTGATTACCCAATCACTACACCACCCATTGTGCCTGCAACTTTGGGTGTATATTCGGGGCTAACAGATCCACTTGATTTTTTACAAAGATTTGAAGGTGTTGTAAGCACGTACAACTGGGATGAGGCGGTTGTGTGTCGCGTTTTCCCAATGGTCTTACAGGGCTTAGCGCGTGAATGGTTTCACAATCTAAGCGTAAGAAGTATTGCGGGGTTTGTTGATTTGAGAGAAAAATTTCTTTTGCAGTTTTAAAACTTGTTACCGTAGAAAAAGACACACATCGAGTGTCATGATATTAAACAGGGCTTTAAAGAAACATTGAAAAGTTTATTGACAAGGTACATTTATGAATGTCAAAAAATCCCAAATCTCAATGAGGATCAGAAAATTTCTGGTTTTGTATATGCGATAATTCCGCAGAGGCACCCAACACTTGTGCGACGCCTTTGCATATATGTTCCGCGTAATTTTGCTAAATTTATGCAAGAAACATATGATTATATTCGCTGTGGTGAGGACAGAAATATAGTGCAAAATTGTGGATGGGGCAAGGACAGAGGTTGGCGTGATGATAATGACACATATCGTGATGGTAACGGGGATGGATACCGCGATTATAACCGCGGATCTGGTCAGCAAAGAAGGAATAACAATGGTGGTAATTAGCGCAGTGATCGACAGCGCAATAATGGAGATGGTGGTAATCAAGGTTATAATAACCGTGACAGGAATTATACGCGAAAATAGAATAATGATTCCTTTGCCGTAATCCAAACCTTGTCAAAATCGCCAAAGGAGATACTTTTGAAGGAGCGTGTTGCTAGGGCATTTCCAGACCCACCGCAGTTGAGTGATAACAATAGGCATGACAAATCTAAATTTTGTATCTTTCATGATGATTATGGGCATGATACAAATAGATGTCGCGACCTTGTTGAGTTAATTGCGGATGCAGTTGGGCAGAGAAAGTTAAATCATCTCTTGATTAATAAAGAAACAAGCACCACTAATGCAATGGTGGTACCCGCATTGGCAACTACTCCAAAAATGCCAAATGTTAATACAGTGGTGCAACAAGAACGCAAAGCACCCGCGGTTAAAAACTTAGGTGCAAAAGTAGTTGGCAAAAAAGATAGTTTGCAGTAAATTGAAGTCATAAATATGGTGACAGCTAATGGTGATATACAGAAGCATAAATCGTTTGAAAGTTAAGAAAAATGGCAGCTAGAGCCTATAACTTTCGTAACAGAAAGTGGTTGCGGATTTCTACAAGAACCAATTGTGATATCATGCAAGATTGCGGGACTTGGTATTCAAGTGATGAAAGTGCATGTAGACACTGGTAGTAGTGTTGATGTTATGTATAATCAATGTTTTCGCAAGCTGCCAAAGGATATTCAATCCAAGCTCAAGTCAACCGCAATGTCTTTATCAGGCTTTTCTGGTGAATCTGCGTAGCTTATAGGGCAGTTAGAATTAGAAATTGAAATTGTTGATGAACATAATACAGTGCTCACACGTAAAGCACTACTGGTTTTGTATGTGTTGTAAATTGTTTCGCGCTATAATATTCTTCTGGGACGCACAGCTGTTTGTAAGCTGGGTGTTGTTTCATCACCAATTCATGGGATGGTGAAGTTTGCAACCTCTAATGGCATTGCGACAGTTACGTCCGCGGTTCAAGCGCCATTATGTGCATCTATAATGGTGAATGACAATGTTGGAACAGAAGGCCATGTAGTGGTTACAAACGCAGAAGTTATGGTGATAGTTTGATATTTTTAAATTTCGCTGAGACGTTTTAATGCGAATGTTGGACGTATGGGTGTAGATGCACAGGTTGTTGTTTATAAGTGAATGTGGCAAATGCGTTTAGACACTGTGTTGACAATGAATATTGTCTATTATTTGTGGCATGCGGTTTTAGTGTTACTAATGTAATAGGTAGTTTACTTGTTATGTTATTAGTTAGTTTAACCATGGTAAATATAACTTACAATGTTAAGTTACCACTTGGAGGTTACTATTATAAAAGCAACCTCTCACTCTCATTTGTAACTAGTTGAGTTAATTACTAGTTGAAGTTATTCTCTCTCACACATTATCTCTTTAACTTCTCACTAGTTCATCACATCTTCAAGTAAATCACTACCAAAACCCATAAACACTTAATATAAACCAATCAGACCCTTGAATTGGGGCTAACAATTGGTATCAGAGCAGGTCTAGACATCGTGACTAGAAGATCCAAGGCTCGAAGGTCCCCATCACGTTTTTGAAGTGTTTGTGCTCTCTACTTCGGTTTTGGTATCTTGCGAAACTCAACTCCTTGTTTTTGTTGGTTTAAACTCATATAAATTTGTTGTATGTTTAACTAACCACTAAAACTTGAAAAATTGTTAAATTAAATATTCATACATACGGGCACTGTTATTGCATGTTCATAAACTTGAATTTGAACAAATACATTCAAATGGAACCGTTTTTTTTTGGGCTACTGATGGAAGTGTGCATATCCTCTTTATCTTTGGCTTATTTTTTGGCCATCAAATTTAAGTTTACCTTATAGATATTCTATTACACTACATCACAGCAAAATAAAAAAAAATAAAAAAGGGGGGCATCACAGCTCATTTACACACCAAGTGTGTTTTAGTGTTCATCTATTTTGTATGCTTATTTGAATGTGTGTGTTAACTTACTAAACGTTCAACCCACTGATTAATGGTTTCGAACATAAAAACTTGTTAAAACAACTTAGAAATCTCATCTTGTATAGGTTAAAACTTGGCTTATTTAGTTTTGAAACTTAGAAAAACCTTAGAACATCCATAAAATTACCTTCTAGGACATTGTTAGTGTGCTTTAGTTGGTGTTCGAAAATCTCAATTTTTTTTACCAGTTTGCTGCTCGAGAACCTGCTTTTACCGTCTGAGAACCTTAAATTTAAGTTTAAAAACGTTTATCTTTTGGACAAATAGGATCTAAGACATAATGCTCACTGGATTTTAGTATCCCTAAAAAGGTGGTGGTCTCCATACAAGGTTGTGGATAACCAAGTATCTTTCCATTTACCTAAGCTTCTCAAGTACACAAGTACAAGAGAAGTGGGTAAGAGGTGTCTTAATATTTGTGCTTAAGTACTATTACCTAGGTTTAAGGTTAAATCATAGTACAAACCCACATGAGAAACTGCAATGTTCTGAATAGTTTAAGGGAAGGTTGAAGGGTTTCAAAGTTGTTAAGTTATTTATACACAGCAATATATGTCAAAAACATAATCTGCTCGAGAACCAATCTTGGCTGCTCTAAAACTTGCTCAAAATTGTGTTTGATTTCTGCTCGAAAAGATGAATCAAAAGTGATCAAAAATAGGAAACCATCTGCTGCTCGAAACTCTTTCTGCTCGAAATAACTGTTGCTCGAGAAACTTTGCTGCTCGAAAAGCTTGGTGTTTGAATAATCTGGTGAACCGATCGAAAACTTCTCTTAAATTGTTCTGATCCTGCTCGAAAAGTTGCTAATCTTCTGCTCGAAAACTTGTTGTCTGAATTCGTGGTGCTCAAATTTTTTTTCTCGAAAATTATCATTTTTTTTCCTGTGGTTTCAGCCAAGGGAAGAAGAACAGATACTCAGAAATCAAGGATGGCAAGACTGTAAATTGGTTGAAATTTAGTTCGTGGGACCCATCTGCTTTATTACTTTTGCTCTTTTGTTCCTTAACAAACAACCATATGAACCTGAACATAATTTTCAACCAAATTCATTCTGACCTCCCATGAACCCTTATCTTGAATCTGACCCCTATTTCATTTTAAACAGAACCCCTTTGTGGCCTGACCCCCAATCTGAACCTGATCCACCACCATGAACCTCATCTTATGTGAACCCCTGCCAATCTTGTAACCTTGAACCACCCATTTATCATGAACCTCTATCTAGTTCAGATCCATAACTGGCCCAGTCTTTTATTCGGAAAAAAAAACCACCCAAAAGATCATTTGGCCCCAGAAAATTTAAATTTAAATTTAAATTTTTCTTTGACTTTAAAAGATCATTTTTACGCGAGATTTAAATTTCCACGGCAGAAAATTTTTCGGCCCCAGAAACCACCCAAAAACGCACGATTTTGAACGAAATTTGCCAGAAAATTTCGGAAACAGTCAAAATTTTTTCTTAACCCCTCGGTCACATATTAGTTCATATCCCAAAAGTTTACGACATAAATTTTTGGCCGAAAATTTTGGAGGGAAAACCAAAACGTGCAAATAACGGACACTTAACTGACACTTAACGAGAAATTAACGAAAACCGAAACCTTATTTTCAAAATTTGATTCATGTGAATCATATTTTGAGGGGGGAGAAAAGTGATATTTCTTAAGATTATTTGTCATTTCGTAGTTTGCTAGTAAACCTTATCTGTCTTAAGCCCTTTGTTGAACACCCGTCTTGTTAACATGGCAAATCGTGATGATCACGTGTCCTCTAATGTTGAGAAAGAGGTACAATTATACACTGATATTACTCATGAATATTACAACTCTCTGCATAATAAGTCTGTGTTTATATCTGATGTATTGAGAACTTGTCCTGAAACACCTCTTCATCAAAATGATACAATTGCATGTAGCTCCCCACTCCCACCTGTCCAAATGAAACTGCCCATTAAATCTGAATCTGTGCCTTTTAATGATGAATGTGTGTTTCCTATATTACCTGATATGTATGTAGACAACTTTGCCAAGATGAATAGAGACCTTAGATCATTTGCTAGTCAAATTAGCAAACTCAAAAATGAGAACTCTAGGTTGAAATCTGAATTGGAAATGAAAGTGTCAAATCATACTTATTTGAAAATAAAACAAGATCTAGCTGACAAAGTAACTGAATTAAGAGAGCTAGAAAGTAGTGTGAAACCCCTACGGATAGAAAGGATAGATTTTAAACTGAGGAATGCAGTTCTTACAGAAAAAGTTAACAACGCTGAAAAAGAACTTAAGAAGCTTAATGATTCTAAGAAACTTTTCCTAGAGACTGTAGAACAGAACACTAGAAAGCCTTTAAGTGATTTAGCCGAGAAGACTTCTGAATGCTCTAAGTTAGTTACAAAAAACTTAGACTTGAAAACCCAACTAAGTTTACTTGAAGAAAAACTTTACAGAACTGACCAACCTAAAGTAGTCTTAGATGGCCACATTTCTAAAAAGCTGTGTTCTTGAATCGACCCAAAAACTCCTACCAAAAAAACCAGGGGTTAGGGTTTGAAAATCCTCAAATACAGTCTAAGATCTCCAAAGTCGAACCTTGTTTATATGATGGTAGATACATTAAGATAGGTTTGCCAGAGAGACTCGCTTTCGCTAATGAAAGTGAGATTGAGGAGAGAATAGCCAATCGATCAACAAAAATGAAACGTGAGGTGTCGTTAATTTATGACAAAATAAATGCAAATTACATGAGAAAAGATGGTTCATATTATAACACTCCTCTAGATTTATTCAATGATTTTGAAAGTTTGAATGCTCAAAATAGTCCTAAAAGGCGTATAATCTATTTACCAACCTTGGTTTTAGAAAGATACATCATCAGTCTAGAGGACCAACTTGATCAAAATAAAATCAAATATTTTGACAACGAACTCTAATTTCAAATGATCATTAAGGCTTTACAACACCAAATCTTTGTCATTGAATCCCAAAACAACAAACTGGTCTTCAATGTTCATAAACTTGAAAAACAAATTACAAATTGTGACAACCCGTAAATTTCCGGAAAAATTTAAACAAAAATCTTTATATGATTTCATTTAACCTCGACTAATTCTGACGATTCACGAACAATTATTTGTAAATAATTACGCATTAATTTGATATATTAATATTATTATTATTAATATCCTTTTTAAACAAGATATCATTAATTAATATCTTTATTATCAGTATTGTTATTATGAATAAAAAAAATATTGACAAATATTCTTGGAAAAGTAGTAAATCAATTTGTTTATTTTAAAAAAAAATATATATATATAAAAAATCCTTAAAATAAATGATTTTTTTAATAAAATAAATAAATAAATTACTTTTTAATTAAAAATTATAATGGAAAACTACTTTTATTATTTTATTTTGTGCATTATCCCATGACCTAACATTTAATACTTTTGAATTTTAAAATCCCATTAAAAATTAAAATATTTCTTTTTCTTTTAATTATTTTATTCTTTTTACCTAATTTTTTCAAGTATAAATACCCCTCATTTCTCATTCAAACTCACACCAAAAATTTCTCTCATTCTCTCTTTGAAGAATTACTACTAGTAAGTATTCATTTCTTACTTTTTACTTTTTACTTTTTACTTTTTACTTTTTTCTATTTACTTCGGTTTATTATTTTTTTACCGAAACATGTAAATAATGTTATAAATTATATGCAATTAAAATTAAAATAAATAACATGTTATAATTAGTAATATATGTTACTTAAAATTATAAAAGTATTTTTATGAATTAATATATAGGAGTTATAATTAAAATCGAATTAATGAATATATATGTATATACGCACCTAACGTGAAGGTTAAAATTAAAGATAGCGTACAAAGACTACAAACATCGCCGCTACTTGTGGCCTAGGGTGATCCTTGTTACCATTATGGGACGCTTGTGGATCTCGAATGCCAAGACTTAGATTCTGGTCAAGAGATCCTGGGCCGCTCGGTAACAATAGATCATTCGAGTGACTTGCATGTTAGCGATGAAG
The DNA here is from genome assembly GCF_046630445.1 of Rutidosis leptorrhynchoides. NCBI lineage: Eukaryota > Viridiplantae > Streptophyta > Magnoliopsida > Asterales > Asteraceae > Rutidosis > Rutidosis leptorrhynchoides. Next base: position 178,308,831 of record NC_092341.1, read on the forward strand.
TTTGGGCGAGATTGTACAACATCTTTGTTAAGAATTATAACCCGAACATTCTTAAACTAGAAGCTTACTATAAGTGGAAGTTTTTCATAAATAGTAGGTTTCCAAAAATAGAAACTTTTGAGAAATAGGAACTTTTCTCGAAAACCGTCACTGTCAATATAGTTGCTATATTAATAAACATACTTTATGTCAAGTTAGACATTAACTAATCCAACGTTATACCTCAAGGTTGATATCCAGATCACTTACTTGCTTTACTTTCCTTCTTGCGTGGAATACTTCAACTGCTATTTAATGTGAGTTTTCATATGCTCCCTTTTACTCTTTACATTTTTGGGCTGAGAATACATGCGCTACTTTTATAACTGTTTTTATGAAATGAATACAAATACTAAAACTGATTTTTCGTGAGTTTATCTGCTCCCTTTTTATATATTTTTGGGCTGAGAATACATGCGCAACTTTTATAACTGTTTTACACGTATCAACTATTAAACTGTGATATGTTGGGCTATGACCAGCAAGTCCCCGACCGACAAGTATAAACGATAACTTGTACGGGGTAAACTTGAAAGTCCAGTCTAAATATCAGTACCAACTATTAAACTAAGATATGTTGGGCTATGACCAGCAAGTCCCCAACCGACAAGTATAAATGATAACTTATACGGGGTAAACTTGAAAGTCTAGTCTAAATATCAGTACCAACTATTAAAGTATGCTATACCCGGCTATGTCCGACTAAGTCCCTACAGTGATATTTTTAATTGCTGCGGCATTCTTAATTATTGGGGATAGGCCTATCGGGAGTAACGTCCCCGATACATTTGACTAAGTCTTTGTATTACTTGATAATGAAATTAAACGACAAGGACAGAACAACTTGTCATGGGGCAAACAACGTTTAGTCTAAATATCACGCACTGGCATAACTTTTTGATCCTGCGGGAGATCAACTTTTGGATCTGCGAGATCTACTTAATTAAATCTTATGGTCTATATCTATTACTGAAATCATTATTAATTACAAACCTATGAACTCACTCAACCTCGTGTTGACTTTTTAAGCATGTTTATTCTTAGCTACTTAAATATTGCTTCCGCTGTATATCTACTGCTTTGATGATGATTGCTTGCTATGCTTGGAGTCTTCATTACATATCATATCAATTAAAGACATATTTATCTTCCGCTGCAAAACTCAACAAAACGTCCCATGTAGAGTCGTTCTCATTTATACAACTGTGATTTGATATAATTAGACACAAATACCCCAGGCCCTATTTGGGGGTGTGACAGATTGGTATCAGAGCAGGTTGTTGTAGAGAACCAGGATTGCATTTTATGTGTGCCTTATATAATTAGGTACCTTAGCAATGTAGGACTACAACTTTTCTTGACCGTAGTGCCTTTACTTGTTGCCTTTAACTGTTAAATGCTACACTATACTTTATAAACTTTACTTATCTTAGAATGCCGAGCCAACCTAAGAACTCTGCTCACTTTCCTAAGTACTATCCAATTCCGCCACCACATTTAAATGCTCACGTCATACTGTCATTATTGCATACGTGGAGTATATCTTATCATATCTTATCATATCTTATCATATCTATCTCAATAGACTTTGTCTAAAACGTTTCCTAAATTTCCTCCGTAATTCACGGAAATCTTTTGCTATATATACGTATTCAAGGAGATGAATATATCATTCAATATTCGACACCCATTTCATATCAAACCCTATTCCAAACACATAAAATGGATTTCTCACATGATTCTTCAAGTTCCTCTAGCTCCAAAGGTAGCGTGACGGGAACACACCCACCGATCACTTACCGTGATTTCTTCAGAAAATGGGGATGGGTTCGCGAAATACTCACCCTATGGAGAAATGAAGAAGGTACTCCTTATCACGAGCTAAACTTACCACCAAACGTCGGAGTACTCGATCCGCTTACTGGCGAACCTGTTCGTAATACCGTTTACACTCTTTTCGCAAGGATTTTCCACCTCGAAGGTCGACTCGATGTATCCCAAGACAGTATTCATCCTCTACTCCCAAATTCTAATCAGATAGGATTACTAGAAGAAGTTAGAAGACTTCAAACTAAATATCAAGAATTGACAAACCTTACGGAGGAATGGGTAGAACAAATCCATAGACTCGAGCGTAAAGTAGAAACCCTGGAGGAAACGGTGCACGATTTGGAAGCTAGCCTCACACCTACTACCCAAGTACCACAAGCAACACCAGCAACACCACTAGTACCATCAGTACCACCAACATTACCAACACCACAAGAATTGTAAGCACCATCAGCATCACCACCAACAGCATCAGCTTCATCAACAACAACATCCGCATCCCACGCCTCAACATCACACTCAGTACCTCAAACATTAACATCATACGCCCATAGATACCAAGGAATATTAATGATAATGAGTTAAGATGTATTGACTCATTCTTCGCGAAGAATTATATATGTATACCTTTATATATATATATATATATATATATATATATATATATATATATATATATATATATATATATATATATATATATATATATATATATATATATATATATATATGATTTGGAACAATAATAAATCTTGTCGTACTAAGCAATTACGTGTGAATCTCAACTAGTATGTACTACTTGGTTAATTCATATCACTAATATGATATGATATACACCCTTCGTTAATGACTTAACAATTGTTAATCACTGCTTCAACACAATAAACTCCATTTCATAATAAATCAAGTGTAACGATGAATGTATTGATTCATAACTTCATTAGCGAAATATTACGCGACAATTATGAAATCTCTAAAGGTTTTGGAGATTATTCATTCTCGTTTCAACCGTAAATCAAATGATTTTAATATTATATTAAATCCATGATTACATCTGAAGGAAAATATATATGTATGTATAATTTCATAAAGACTGTAATTAAAACTCTTTTGTACAAACTGTTAATTGTGAAAATATTTTAACGGGTAGGTAATACCCTAGAAATATTTATATCTCACATTAATATATTACATTGTACATTTTTCAATTCTGATTCTCATGAATTGTATTCATTCATATTCTATGATGAATTATCATATCAAACCACTGAAATTATCATTCATTACTTTTAAAATCAATAACGCCTATTCGTTTAGCATTAGACCCGTTGACGATTACAATCAGCGTTTAATCATCTAAAAATAAAATTTCTTGAAACCATTGATAACCGAAGATTCAAATATGACTGCATTAAATGCAGAGGAAACAGCAAAATTGTAGAAGGTCTTAAGGGCCAAAAGTTTGATGATAAAGAATGGTATAAGCTCAGATTTGGAACTGGAAAATGGATTGAGCAAACTATGAAGGAGGCTGTAGACAAATCACAAAGATTAAATCTGCCTTCAAAGAATCCAAATGATTCAGTATCTGCTGAGGTCATTAACGAATACCTTGCTCCTGACTCTAAACCTTTACAAACAAATCTTCTATATCATCCTTCGATCTTAGAAATTCTAAGATATCACTGTATCTTTCGTTATAAATATCCTCTATATTTCTGAAGATATCTTTATAACGATTCTTGTCCGCAATTAATTATCTCTTTGCGATAACTTTATTACATCATAAAGGAAACTGTATTAGTTTCTATATTCTGAAAAATTCATGTTTAAAATGTTTTGAAGAAGTGTTGAGAATTGAAGCATGAGTTAGTATAATATAATGACGTCAGGCCAACGTGATTATATTACAGTAAGTCATGCTAAATTTTTAATGGAAGATGATGATTCATATACTTTATAATCATCATTTCCCATGTTACATGACTCTTACATTCTATTTAAACTCTAAACATATAAAAAAAATATTTCTTGATGATTCGGTCTTTTTCGGATATTTTAGTAATTTGACAAATCAAATCGTGCTATTTCCTTTCCATTCTACCTTATATATTATGATCATTTGAAACTTCATACCTACGAATTCTGGACCGTTACTTGCTTTACAAAAGCATGAAGCTTCGACATATAAGGGAAAATATAAAGCCCGATAACAACACTGAAATTACATACCGTGTATATCAATGCGTATAGCAATATAAAGACACGGGAGAACTAAAAACACAATAAATCCTAAAGCATAGTAGAAGTAAACAGACTCCTCTGGTGGGAGTTGGAAAAGAAGGATGATTGTGGCGATAACCAATATAAGGTCAAGAACAAGAATTGGATTGAGCATATTAACAAAACTTTTGGAAGTATGAATTTAGAAAGAAAGTATAGAAGTGGTGAAGATAATTAAACGGAAGAAGCTAATTTATAGCAAAATTCCAGACACAGCAATCTAGGCAATTCATCGCATTTAATTAAAAGAAATCCTAATTTCCGTAATTACCGGAGAATCAAATCTTATAAGGATTATGAAGATTTCTTTAAATCCCTTGAATTCCGGAAATCAATCGTAACTACGTCAAAAGTTAAAGCGAACATTTAATTTCCTCATTTCACTCTTTTAGGATAGCTTCGTTTATACTCTTTCTATAATCGAATTACTTTATCCATATTATTTAATGTCGATAAAACTCTAATTCATCATTCTTGTTGTAAAGAATGACGATCTCTATCAAATCTCATGACTATGATTTTCATGAACTCCTCTCTATTTTGTCTACCCTAATATTGTGGCATAAACGCTCAAGGTTTAAATAAGCTCACTATTATTCATCACACATTTCATGTATATTGAAATGCTTGTATAACGTCATCATCTCTTTCTGAAGAAAACCTAATCAATGACACTCTTGTTAAATCCTTTAGATAACCTCCGCATTAATAATAAAATGCACTTCGTAGAATTTATGGATCGTAAGATTTAAACGCTAGAAACAAAACAATATCCTATTAGTTGGAATTCACGAAAGGCCCCGAGCATACCTGGGAACGTGAAGACCAAATAAAATGAAAATATCCTCACCTGTTTACAAACAACGTCGACTGATGGCAACAACTAAATTTCAGGACGAAATTTCTATTAACAGGGGGATACTGTGACAACCCGTAAATTTTCGGAAAAATTTAAACAAAAATCTTTATATGATTTCATTTAACCTCGACTAATTCTGACGATTCACGAACAATTATTTGTAAATAATTACGCATTAATTTGATATATTAATATTATTATTATTAATATCCTTTTTAAACAAGATATCAATAATTAATATCTTTATTATCAGTATTGTTATTATGAATAAAAAAATATTGACAAATATTCTTGGAAAAGTAGTAAATCAATTTGTTTATTTAAAAAAATATATATATATATATAAAAAATCCTTAAAATAAATGATTTTTTTTAATAAAATAAATAAATAAATAAATAAATTACTTTTTAATTAAAAATTATAATGGAAAACTACTTTTATTATTTTATTTTGTGCATTATCCCATGACCTAACATTTAATACTTTTGAATTTTAAAATCCCATTAAAAATTAAAATATTTCTTTTTCTTTTAATTATTTTATTCTTTTTACCTAATTTTTTCAAGTATAAATACCCCTCATTTCTCATTCAAACTCACACCAAAAATTTCTCTCATTCTCTCTTTGAAGTATTACTACTAGTAAGTATTCTTTTCTTACTTTTTACTTTTTACTTTTTACTATTTACTTCGGTTTATTATTTTTTTACCGAAACATGTAAATAATGTTATAAATTATATGCAATTAAAATTAAAATAAATAACATGTTATAATTAGTAATATATGTTACTAAAAATTATAAAAGTATTTTTATGAATTAATATATAGGAGTTATAATTAAAATCGAATTAATGAATATATATGTATATACGCACCTAACGTGAAGGTTATAATTAAAGATAGCGTACAAAGACTACAAACATCGCCGCTACTTGTGGCCTAGGGTGATCCTTGTTACCATTATGGGACGCTTGTGGATCTCGAATGCAAAGACTTAGATTCTGGTCAAGAGATCCTGGGCCGCTCGGTAACAATAGATCATTCGAGTGACTTGCATGTTAGCGATGAAGTTTGGGCGAGATTGTACAACATCTTTGTTAAGAATTATAACCCGAACATTCTTAAACTAGAAGCTTACTATAAGTGGAAGTTTTTCATAAATAGTAGGTTTCCAAAAATAGAAACTTTTGAGAAATAGGAACTTTTCTCTAAAACTGTCACTGTCAATATAGTTGCTATATTAATAAACATACTTTATGTCAAGTTAGACATTAACTAATCCAACGTTATACCTCAAGGTTGATATCCAGATCACTTACTTGCTTTACTTTCCTTCTTGTGTGGAATACTTCAACTGCTATTTAATGTGAGTTTTCATATGCTCCCTTTTACTCTTTACATTTTTGGGCTGAGAATACATGCACTACTTTTATAACTGTTTTTATGAAATGAATACAAATACTAAAACTGATTTTTCGTGAGTTTATCTGCTCCCTTTTTATATATTTTTGGGCTGAGAATACATGCGCAACTTTTATAACTGTTTTACACGTATCAACTATTAAACTGTGATATGTTGGGCTATGACCAGCAAGTCCCCAACCGACAAGTATAAACGATAACTTGTACGGGGTAAACTTGAAAGTCCAGTCTAAATATCAGTACCAACTATTAAACTGTGATATGTTGGGATATGACCAGCAAGTCCCCAACCGACAAGTATAAACGATAACTTATACGGGGTAAACTTGAAAGTCTAGTCTAAATATCAGTACCAACTATTAAAGTATGCTATACCCGGCTATGTCCGACTAAGTCCCTACAGTGATATTTTTAATTGCTACGGCATTCTTAATTATTGGGGATAGGCCTATCGGGAGGAACGTCCCCGATACATTTGACTAAGTCTTTGTATTACTTGATAATGAAATTAAATGACAAGGACAGGACAACTTGTCAAGGGGCAAATAACGTTTAGTCTAAATATCACTCACTGGCATAACTTTTTGATCCTGCGGGAGATCAACTTTTGGATCTGCGAGATCTACTTAATTAAATCTTGTGGTCTATATCTATTACTGAAATCATTATTAATTACAAACCTATGAACTCACTCAACCTCGTGTTGACTTTTTAAGCATGTTTATTCTCAGGTACTTAAATATTGCTTCCGCTGTATATCTACTGCTTTGATGATGATTGATTGCTATGCTTGGAGTCTTCATTACATATCATATCAATTAAAGACATATTTATCTTCCGCTGCAAAACTCAACAAAACGTCTCATGTAGAGTCGTTCTCGTTTATACAACTGTGATTTGATATAATTAGACACAAATACCCCAGGCCCTATTTGGGGGTGTCAAACAAATCAAGTTGTTAATTTTTGTGAATTGATTTCAAAGAACACTGAATCACGGGACTCAAACCCAAAATTCGTGAATGACTCCATCGATTGTGAAGGTCTAGCACAAGAACTCAAAGACTTTAGTGATTCTCTCTTGACCAAGGTTGACACTGTTGAACGTAGGTTAGAATCATCTAGGTCCAAATCTCTAGATCACTTCTTAGAATCTCAACCCAAGATTCCAGAAGTTAAGGTAGAACCACAACTCGAGAAAGAACCTATCTCTTTAGGAGCTCTGGATGAAGAGACTGACCTTACTCAATTTGTTGACAAGTTAGAACAAGAAAACATAGATCTTCAGGTAAAATGTGAGACCTACAAGAAAACTCTAGCAACAATTGAGAAGATGCCTGTAGTTCCCAAAGTAGAACCCACTTATGAGTCAAAGACTCTGATGTAGTTTCCATTGATGACCTTGTCTTAGAAATTCAGGAGTTAAAAGCTCATGTGAATCTACTTAAGGAAGAGAATGAGACCTTGCATGACCAATGTGATTCACTGGAAAGTTTGAACTTCGTGACCAAGACCATATATTCAAAACCTGGTTCTTATAAGATCTGTCCTGGTACTGAGACCATACTGACCTCCACTGACACTACAAAATCAAATGTGTTAGTTGGTTCCCAAGCTACTAAGTCTGAGTTGTCTAATGCTTCAACGTCTACACCCAAGACTAAGAAAAAGCAAGTAACTTTTGTCAAGACCAATCCTAAACCCATAGTGTACCAATCATCAATGTACTCAAAGACTGTTGTACGTAAAACACCAAAGACCTTGGAGGCTCCAAAATCAAAAGGTAACGGTCCTCCTAAGTCTACACAGACACCGAGGAAAACCCCCGTGAAACCAAAAGTTCACCAGGATACCCCACCCAAAAGGTTCTCTAATCCCAAACCAAAAGAACGGGGTTCTCCAAAGTCAATGGTGACTCTGAGAAAAACATCCTCGAAACCAAACGAACCCAAAGTTACTCAACCCAAACCAAAGGAACCTAACGTTTCCCTACCCGTAGCATCCAAGTCCCCAAGAAAAAAGATTTACTCCGGTTATCAGACCAACATCAACAGTCCGTTTCTGGAAACAACTTATGGGAAAAATGGGGAGATTACGGGGCTTCGCGATCAATATGGTTGGCTTCCACACAAACCCATGAAGCCATCCATAGGTCCGAAATATATCCCGCGCACCAAAATTGACCTTGTTTCTAAACACTCAAAGAATAATCTTGCTAAACAAGTGTCAAATAAGAAGTGGACAACCAAACCATTTTCAACACCAAGATCCACTTCTTCTTCAAATCCAATGAAGTACTCTTCGTCTGAGTTACTTAAACTTAAGCCGAGATCCGTTTCTCTGGCTTTGTCAAAAGATTTTCAATCACCCTTGATTCTACAAAATCAACTTTCTAAGGATACATCATGTATCAAACCCAAGTGGAATTCAACATCCATAAGTCAGATCGACAATGACTATAAATGGTATTCTAATTTAAATTTGAGAAAATGATTTGACTGCAAGATGGTTCTTGGACACATCGGTTCAAGACCCAGACTTAACCCGCTAACACCTGACTATCCACTCAGGCATGTCCCACTCGCAACCTCAGATGACCTGATGTGTTGTTTGAACCTTTCTTTCCTCCAACCTCGCCCAATCCCATGGTTTCTCTAAAAACAATTTTGCCCTAATCCATAACATTTGGCACATCTACCTCAGTAGTTGTAGGCGAATCACCATCCGTTGAAAAAGACTCATCTGAGTTTCTTCTCCTGGATGAACTTGACAACTGCATGTGTCTAGGGGGAGTAATGCATGTTCTTAGGGGGAGCAATGCATGTGCTAGGGGGAGCAATGAGACCCGCAATGAAATTATGATTATCAAAATCTGAAACGTCAAAATTTTTTTAGGGGGAGAAGGGTGGAATGTGGGTTCCCATATAGATCATGATGGTTTCCATAATAGATCTGTATGGGACTCGCACTTTAAAGAAGGTTTTTACCAAAACCTTATACGGTGTATGCACACATTTCAGTGTATGCTCAGAGTCTCAAATGTCACTATTTCTTTCTTTCTCTTAAAAACATTTCAATGGAGAAACGTCAAATTTTTTTTTAGGGGGAGAAGGGGAAAATGAAGGTTCCCATAGAGATCATGATGGTTCCCATAATAGATCTCTATGGGACCCGCAAACCAAAGAAGTCCCTAGGAATGATGGTTCTCATAATAGATCTCTAAGGGACTCGCAAATCAAAGAAGGTTTTCACCCAAACCTTATATGGTGTATGCACACATTTCAATGTATGCCCCACGTCTCAAATGCCTTCCACTCTTTCTCTTAAAAATATCTTAGTGGAGAAACGTCAAAATTTTTTTAGGGGGAAAAGGAGGGAATGATGGTTCCCATAGAGATCATGATGGTTCCCATAATAGATCTCTATTGGACCCGCACTGCAAAGAAGGTTTTCACCCAAACCTTATATGGTGTATGCTCATATATCCGTGTATACCCAACGCCTCAATTGTCTTCCACTCTTTCTCTTAGAAACATTTCAATGGAAACGTCAAATTTTTTTTTAGGGGGAGAAGGAGGGAATGTGGGTTCCCATATAGATCATGATGGTTCCCATAATAGATCTGTATGGGAACATGGGAACCGCACTGCAAAGAAGGTTTCATCCAAATGGACCCGCAATGAAGATTTTCACCAAAACCTTATATAGCCCGTGTCTCAACTGCCTTACAACCTTTCTCATCAAAACCTATATTTTCTGTGTAGCAAATTGGTAAAATATGTTTTAATTCCAAATAAATCATATTTTGAGGGGGAGAAAAAGACCAAGAAAATAAAGGTTTTATCAAAACATGACACGTCATATATTGAGGGTGAGGGTAAAAGGATCAAAACTAACATGTGTTCCATCCAAAATGGCTTCTACATACTTCTGTGTAGAACCCGCATCTCAAAGTGGTGTCAAACACACTTCAAAGTGGTGTTAAACATCAAAACAGCTTTTGCACAAATAACAGTGTAAAACCCATATTTACACACATAACTCTCCCAATAAACTAAAGCTAAAACGTGCAACTATCAAGGGGGAGTTTAAAGATTCAAATGTCAGTAATGACGGTGGATGTGTCCTAGTGACTGCCTCAGGAGGATGTGTCTAGATGACTGCCTCAAACAAAATAGTCATCAAATGACGGAGGATGTGTCTCAGTGACTGCCTCAGGAGGATGTGTCTAGATGACTGCCTCAAAAGTGGAATGACCCAACAACTTGATGCAAGTTAAGTGTTTGGAGTCTCGAACTGCTGAAGGGGTTTCGAAAACCATGAATAGGAACCCTGCGTATCAGCCGAAAATCCTCTATCAACACCTTATGTTAGAAGGTGGGACCTCAAACAGGGTCCAGAGGTCAGACTTATCTTGATGAGTGAGATATGTCTAGTTCAACGGAGAGGCAATATGACAATACTTAGGCTTACCTTGGTAGATTTATCAGACCTCCAGAAGGATAATCACCTTAACGATCAGTCAGCATTTAAGCTTGACCACACATAATCCTTTGAGAGTACAACAACTGAAAGAGATTTGTCACCTCATGACATATCAATGACTTCAGGACGCGATATAACATCTTCCTACATTACATTGATTTCTACCGACACCAATGCGGTGTTAGGTACAGTTGGAAGACTTGGTATAACCAAGAGCGCCATAGTCGCACAAAAGTCCCATGATACTTTAATCATGGAGGTGGATAGCTTGCTAACGCTGACTGGAACTTCGGTGACCAGTCACCCTCAACATCCATCGAGGTTAAACTTGGACCTACCAACACCGGTGAGGGCCCCAAATCCGGAAACAGTTTTGGTTTTAGAAAACTTGTCTAATGTAACAACTAGCATGCCTGATTTAAACCTGTCTAGTATAACAACTAGCTTGATTTTTACAAAACCTAAAACAGTTTCTGAAAGATCCGGTTTTCCCTGAGGATCAAACTTTTACCTTAACCTATTTGTTTCTTCTTAGCAGGTACTCATTCCCTCTCTAATGATAATCATAAATGCTCTCTCTGCTATTTTACGATGAACACGGGATGCCATATTCGTGCTACACATGCTGAACATGGTACACCATATTCATCATGCTGAGAGAATGACACACGAGTCAAAATCAAACCAATCACGGTCACCAAAAAGACGACTCAACATTTGAGGGGGAGCAAAAGAGGTTTACACAAGATCATATCAAGCTACTTTCAATTCACAAAGATGGTTGAAAGTCAAAGATCAAGACCTCATCGCCCGCCCGAACCAAAGAGGAAGACAAAACAAATCAACCATAACACTCCAAGATCAGTTCATCCTATGTGCAAGTTCGTGTTCAAAGCTGATAGCATCAAAAGCTTCATAGCTTCAAACCGAAATCAATGCCCAGAAGAAGGCTGCACAAGAAACTACAAGAGAATGTTCAAGGGAGGGTTACATCTATTGAAAACCCTATGTAAAGGACTAATGATCGACAATCAAGAAGAAGACTGATGACAAAGGGAAGACTGTTGACAATCAACACTATTTTGAAAACCCCATGCCAAGGGGGAGATTGTTTACAATGAATATTGTCTATTATTTGTGGCATGCAGTTTTAGTGTTACTAATGTAATAGGTAGTTTACTTGTTATGTTATTAGTTAGTTTAACCATGATAAATGTAACTTACCATGTTAAGTTACCACTTGGAGGTTGCTAGTATAAAAGCAACCTCTCACTCTCATTTGTAACTAGTTGAGTTAATTACTAGTTGAAGTTATTCTCTCTCACACATTATCTCTTTAACTTCTCACTAGTTCATCACATCTTTAAGTAAATCACTACCAAAACCCATAAACACTTAATATAAACCGATCGGACCCTCGAATTGGGGCTAACACACTGTATGTTATTTTTTAAAAACAACACAATGTAAATAAATAAAGTGTTTTGGTTTCTGTTAACGCGTCATTATACGCGAGTGCAATTATGAAACGCATATATATAATATGACAAATTCTTCATGAGAATTTCATCAAGAATGAAATTCTTAATGAATATAGCATAAAGTGATGGAAAAGACCACTTTATGCATAATGGTGTTTATATTTGTGATGAAATTCATCTTGTGACAATGAAGCTGTTTAAGTTGATCGTCATTGTGAAACCGCGTTCATAGTTTTGTGCGGAGTAAGTGACAATACAAGGTGTAACTTTGTGTGTAAAATATTGGTTCGAGACATTGTAAAAGTAATAAACTCGCAATTGTATAAGTGATGGTAAAGCCCACTTATTTTTTAATATACATAAATAAAAAGTGTGTGTGAATGGATAGATACTTGTAATTTTCCCAAAGTATTTAACATGGCAATACTTGGATGCTTCGCATAAAACACATATTTACCTAAGGATCATTTTGGTAGACTTAGAAGATTCATAATGTGTAGAAAAACACGCGTATACAGGTTGTTTCGCATAAAGTAATTGTTTGTTATGTGCACAATAATAAACAATGAAATTGCAAAGGACAATGCTAGTGATTATGAATATTGATAAAGTACTTAAAGTGCTATAAAAGTAGACAGTTGCAACTGATATAAATATTTTACTATTAATAGAACCGCGTAACAATGCGGTCATGAGTTACAAGAAACGAACGCAATCTTAATTGCGGATTTACTGCGAATTTACAATTTAAGATCTACAATGTCTTTAACAGTGACATTTTCTTTTTGACTAAGTGCAATAAGATTTGGAATATCAATATGTTCTATACCCTTGATGGTTTCTGTATACACGTCATTCGCAATCTCCATGTCGCATACTTCCTTCTCAATAACCTCTGGATATGGCGGCCCAATACCATAAGCGGTTGAGATTGATGATAAAAATTCACAGTGTTCGCGGAGTTTAACTGCGCTAAGATAAGCTTGGAATTTTTGCGACACTAGTTTGGAATCCATAATCTTATGACCAAGGTCAGGTAGATATGTGACGAGCTGTTTGAATTGATCATCTGTGGCGGAAAATTGCTGTTGAGACTCTAGAGCGATAGTAAGTGTAGTAACTTGAGCTTCTGCTGATTGAAGTACGGTCTGTGTAGTCTCAAGCCCTTTTTTCAGCTTTGCGTTCTCTTTCTCCAGAGGAGCAATTTTGTTGTCAGAATGCTTTAACGCTTTAGTTTGATTCATAACCTCTGTGACTAATCTGTCTCTACGAGGAATGTCATCAACTAGAAAGCATACTGCAGAGTATAGATTCTGCACTCTGGCACTTTCCATGGTTTCGTCGTCAATTTTCTCAAATTCTGCACGAACATCTTCTGGAACCGCATATCCAAGATGTTTCAATTAGTCTGCGGCTATTTCTCGTTCAATGTCCACGTGTTCGTGGAGATGATCAAATCTGACAGACATTATTGGACTTGCTGGGGTAAAGTCCTTGTCAAAAACATTATGCGGAATTCTTGTGAAATGTTGAATTGAGGACCCTCTTGGGAGCTTTTAGTAAGGTCGATGGGTTCTGCATAAAAAAGATTAAAAGGAATGTTGTTAAGCAAACATAGTATGAATGCACAATAATCGCAGTATGAATGCAGTAAATATTAAATAGAGTAATCGTAATAAGTATTTCACATACCTTCCTCAGACTCTTCTTGAACAATGCATTTAGCGCGTTTCTTTCCTGATGTGGTTGGATTGGTTGTGGAGCTCTTGCGTTTAGATTTTTCATGAATATCTGCGATAATATTCTCATTAATCAGAGGTTCTTCGATGTCAGTAATTTCGTCACTCTCCAATGAACGACGATATGAAGTGAATCCCTTGATATCCTTCTCGCGCATAAGTTGTGCGAGTGAAATCTCTGCAAAAATAACGAAAATATTAATAATAACGAATATGCGAAAGTGCGCGTTTGTTGTATTGAAATTCTAAAAATAATAAGCGCATACCGTTACCATTTGCATCCATAAAAATGCCAATTTGGTTAGTCCATAACCAATGCATCGAAATTCTGCCTACATGCAGAGGCACGATCCCATAGGGACGAATCTGTAAGTGCGCGTTGGTGATTTGTTGAAATGTTTCTGTTTGAAATTCGTCAAGGGTAACACGGTTTTTGCTGTTCTCTGAGCATGTGGTTACCCAGGTGTCAACATTATGATATCCACGAAGGACGGTGGTTTTCACAAAGAAATAAGATTGTTGCCAATTGCCAACATTTTCTTTTGGTGTATCCATTACACCATTGCGGCAATTAAGCGTGAACCAACTGGCATCATGTGTCAGAATGCTAGAAAATTTGCGGAAAATGTCTAATGAGGCTGGCCTGTTGATTGCGTTGCAGTACATCTGAAATAAAATGAGTTTTGCAACCACGTTAGGGTGGAATTGGCCAGGATTTACTGCGTAGAATTGACACGCACTCAGAAAGAAATATGTAAAGGGGAATCTAAGATTGCCTAAATACAAAGAGGTTTCATATATGGTAGTATAATCCTTCGGTGGATTATTAGCAATAACACCTAATGCAAAAGCAATGGGCTCGAATAATTCAAGCATTGGATAATTGAGCTTGATCTGTACAAGTGTTTCATCCGTAATCAGCGAATCAAAGTCACTTACGGATGGACTTGAAGGGGCTGGAGAACGTGATGTTGACATAATGATCAGTAATTTAAAAAGTTTAGAAAAGTGATTAAGGATGTGTAAAGAAAGCGCAAAAAGATGCGTAAATGCGATGAAATTTATGAATGCACTTTTTTAGAAAGAGAAACTAGTAAGAGAAAGTGAACCTGGAAATATGCGGCTACCTCCTATATTTATACTCACAAGATTGCAAAAAAGGGCCGTTTACAAGTAATGATGATAAAACAACGGCTATTAAATTGCGAAGGGATTGCAACGGATAAAAATATAGCCGTTAGTGCAAAACTACAATGCGGGTGGATCATTTGGATGATATGCGAAATTGCGTACATATGCGAATGGTTTTTAAACCTCATACAAACTGCAAATTTTATTTTTTAGAGTTTATTTTATTACTTTTTTTGCATAAATGTAACATAATAAACTGGGGGGACTTGATCATATACATACATATGTATATGTATATTTTTAGTGCGAAAAGCCACTCAAAGGCAAAGGGACAACGCATTTAAACCGCGGTAAACCTTGATGAATGCGGTAGGATTACGCAGAATACTAAAGAGTGCGTAGGATTCTCGCAGTACTTGTGCGGAATGCCTAAGTGCCGCACATCTTACTTCTGCGTAAGTTCTGAACCTATAAATAGGGAGCGTGACCTCTCATTTTAGGTTGTTGATTCTGAAAGAATTGCTCTAGCCATATTGATCTCTCTCGTGACTTTGCCCGAGACTTGATCTTTATTGGTTAAGGTAATTTATGAAGACCGAGACATGGTTGTTGATCGTTTAGCACTTAACGAAATATGACAATAAGGTCCAAAAACCATAATCGACATCCATTGTACCCCCTCATTGCACTCAATCCTTGATTAGCCTTAATTGAATAATCTTGGATTGATCACAAAACATGTCATTTTAGGAGGTTCAACTAGCTTAAAATACACTTTAGGAAATGTTTGACCCATTAGACCTACCTGACTAGCTTAAAATACACTTTAGGAAATGTTTGACCCATTAGACCTACCTGACTTGGTTAATTAGTGTATACTTTTGTCAATATGTATATATCTTAATAATGTTTGATATTTACTATGTGTTGATTTGCTTTAATATTTAGCACCAATATGAAATAGGGTCAAAATCCATACAATGCGCTTAATTATAAAATGTTAAAACCAGGTTTTAACATAGTAGCAGCTTATAGAATGAATCGTAGAGTGTTTGCTGGTCGCTGGTTGCTGGTTGCTGGTTGACCTAAGTAGTAAGTACTTAGGTAGTTCAATTGTGGACTTAGAATTATTCACTTAGAATTGTTGTTTTTGACCACAACAGAGTCACACACGTAATTGCCCACATTTTAAATGAGGATTATTGTCAAAAGGCATATTGTCCAACGTAAAGTAACGCAATATCGTGTTCGCTCTTTTTACTCTATTCTTTTAAATGAGGATTATTGCCAAAGTAAAGTAACGCAATATCGCGTTTACTCTTCTTACTCTATACGAGGTAGTTATTTTTTTTTTTTTTTAGATTTATGAGTTACAAAAGGTGATTGTTGATAGTTGTTGAAGATATTGACAATCAAGCTTTAGCCACCCTCATTTTTCAAAAACTCTGTTCTGTATGCCTTTTATTGGTTATGACCAAGTTTTTTCACTTTTTTATGTTAAGCTTAACAAATATAATAGTCACATCACCTTAATAGAAATGTAAATAGATGCTCATTTAACTTTAAAACGGAGATGGGGTATATACGAGTACCTTGAAATAATAATATTTCATAGCCTTAAGGTATTATTTCAAAAGAAATATACAAAGTTTCGAATATGAAGTATCCATGATCGATGATATTACATCCTTCTTACTTTGAAGAGATCGTTTGAACTGGTTTGGTAAAGAATAAAGTGCACCTTCTCTTATCATTATAGTGGTTGTTATATACTTAAACCTGAACAAGAAGGAAGATTGTTATTTGTTAGTACTATTTTCCGTATAGCAGATGAAAGGTACCAGTACAGTACTATAATAGCTTAGCATTGAGCGATGTTTGCCCACGGGATTGGATCCCTGCAAACCCGGAACAAAGATGAGAAATCCGTGGGGTGGCTCAATTAGTCTTTTAACCAAGCTGAAGTTGGTCTGTGTAGCGTTCTGTTGCTAAGCGGTTAAAGTTTTAGAGTGGAAAAGTACTGTGTGGGAGAGAAAATGTACTTCTCTCTGACTGAAGTTCAGATGTGAAATTTGGTGACCCAGGGGGTCTATTTATAGGCGTAGAATGTCCGAAATTCTTGAGAACACGTGTCAAGCGCTGATTAATTCAGTACGTCATCTCAGAAGGACACTTGTAACGTAAATACTATTCAATCAACCATGACGGAAGCACAATTAGATGAACTTTGTATAACATAATAAAATCTTAGTCGCTTGAATCCAAAAGTTCCTTCGCCTGTTGATAGAGCCAATAAACCACCCTCAAAAATGATAACCTTGTATAAATTGCAAATAACTGTAGGAAACCTGCGTATTCCACCGTCTAAATTTTTACAAAAAATTCTTGCCCACTATGGGATAGGGTTGAGTCTAATTCACCCTTTTGGTCTGCAAAAAATTATTTTGTTTGAAATGTATTTTAAATAGAAAATCTATAGTACATGTTTTTCACAAGTTATTTAGAACTCGATTAGTTAGCCAATGCTGGTATACATTCGACTGTCAACCAGGGAAAACCTTTGTGGTAAAAAAGGAATCCTCTCTGAAAAACTGGAAAGAAGCATTTTTCTTTGTAAATGAGAGGATTCGCCGATGGGCTATTTTGGTCCTCTGCGGTATGAGTGATAATTGGCGTACTAGTTTTGTGCCAAGATTGCATTTGCCAGGCCATGGTAGGCTCCATTATGAATATGTTATGCTTTTAATGTCGCAATACAACTCATATATGTGCTTATGTATGTTTTTCCTACTTGTGTTTGTGTTTGCGTTATATAGACGAAGAGATGAAGGTTTACAACACGTTCAATAAGGCCAACCTTGATAATGTCATTGATGAAGAGAGAGAAAAAAATTCTGAGGAAATTGAGGCTGAGAAAGCCAAGGATGCTGAATTTGAGCAGCAATTGAAAAGCACAGAGCGGACGGCGGAGGGCGAAGGTGGTGATGCTGCACACCCATCACCTGATCTGGAATTTACTGAAGTCACCCCTCGTCCTTCTGGCTCAAAGAAAACTTCCAAACGCTCGAAGCGTGGTGGTAAACGCCCAATGGTTGAGTATGCTTCTCCACCCAAGAAACAAAGAAGTACGTATTGTATTTATTTATTGCAATAATGCATTTCTCATGTCAGTATGTTCATTTATTACATTATTGATCAGAACTGATCCTTTAAGATGACGATGAAGATGATGATGAAGCTACTGTTGATGGCAACAATGATGATGATGATGATGGTAATATGAAATGTCCCGTTCTTATTGATTAAAAACGTTCCATATTAATTGATTTCGTTGCGAGGTTTTGACCTCTATATGAGACGTTTTTCAAAGACTGCATTCATTTTAAAACAAACCATAACCTTTATTTCATCAATAAAGGTTTAAAAAGCTTTACGTAGATTATCAAATAATGATAATCTAAAATATCCTGTTTACACACGACCATTATATAATGGTTTACAATACAAATATGTTACAACAAAATAAGTTTCTTGAATGCAGTTTTTACACAATATCATACAAGCATGGACTCCAAATCTCGTCCTTATTTAAGTATGCGACAGCGGAAGCTCTTAATAATCACCTGAGAATAAACATGCTTAAAACATCAACAAAAATGTTGGTGAGTTATAGGTTTAACCTATATATATCAAATCATAATAATAGACCACAAGATTTCATATTTCAATACACATCTCATACATAGAGATAAAAATCATTCATATGGTGAACACCTAGTAACCGACATTAACAAGATGCATATATAAGAATATGCCCATCATTCCGGGACACCCTTCGGATATGATATAAATTTCGAAGTACTAAAGCATCCGGTACTTTGGATGGGGTTTGTTAGGCCCAATAGATCTATCTTTAGGATTCGCGTCAATTAGGGTGTCTGTTCCCTAATTCTTAGATTACCAGACTTAATAAAAAGGGGCATATTCGATTTCGATAATTCAACCATAGAATGTAGTTTCACGTACTTGTGTCTATTTTGTAAATCATTTATAAAACCTGCATGTATTCTCATCCCAAAAATATTAGATTTTAAAAGTGGGACTATAACTCACTTTCACAGATTTTTACTTCGTCGGGAAGTAAGACTTGGCCACTGGTTGATTCACGAACCTATAACAATATATACATATATATCAAATTATGTTCAAAATATATTTACAACACTTTTAATATATTTTGATGTTTTAAGTTTATTAAGTCAGCTGTCCTCGTTAGTAACCTACAACTAGTTGTCCACAGTTAGATGTACAGAAATAAATCGATAAATATTATCTTGAATCAATCCACGACCCAGTGTATACGTATCTTAGTATTGATCACAACTCAAACTATATATATTTTGGAATCAACCTCAACCCTGTATAGCTAACTCCAACATTCACATATAGAGTGTCTATGGTTGTTCCGAAATATATATAGATGTGTCGACATGATAGGTCGAAACATTGTATAGGTGTCTATGGTATCTCAAGATTACATAATATACAATACAAGTTGATTAAGTTATGGTTGGAATAGATTTGTTACCAATTTTCACGTAGCTAAAATGAGAAAAATTATCCAATCTTGTTTTACCCATAACTTCTTCATTTTAAATCCGTTTTGAGTGAATCAAATTACTATGGTTTCATATTGAACTCTATTTTATGAATCTAAATAGAAAAGTATAGGTTTATAGTCGGAAAAATAAGTTACAAGTCATTTTTGTAAAGGTAGTCATTTCAGTCGAAAGAACGACGTCTAGATGACCATTTTAGAAAACATACTTCCACTTTGAGTTTAACCATAATTTTTGGATATAGTTTCATGTTCATAATAAAAATCATTTTCTCAGAATAACAACTTTTTAATCAAAGTTTATCATAGTTTTTAATTAACTAACCCAAAACAGCCCGCGGTGTTACTACGACGGCGTAAATCCGATTTTACGGTGTTTTTCGTGTTTTCAGGTTTTAAATCATTAAGTTAGCATGTCATATAGATATAGAACATGTGTGTAGTTAATTTTAAAACTCAAGTTAGAAGGATTAACTTTTGTTTGCGAACAAGTTTAGAATTAACTAAACTATGTTCTAGTGATTACGAGTTTAAACCTTCGAATAAGATAGTTTTATATATATGAATCGAATGATGTTATGAACATCATTACTACGTCAAGTTTAGTAGGTAAACCTACTAGAAGTGACAAGAAATGATCTAGCTTCAAAGGATCTTGGATGGCTTGAAAGTTCTTGAAGTAGGATCATGACACAAAAACAAGTTCAAGTAAGATTTTTACTCGAATTAAGATAGTTTATAGTTATAGAAATTGAATCAAAGTTTGAATATGAATATTACCTTGAATAAGAAAGATAACCTACTATATATAACAAAGGTTTCTTGATCTTAGATGATTACTTGGAATGGATTAGAAAGCTTGGAAGTAAATTAGTAAACTTGAAGGGATTTTTGAAGTGTTCTTGAAGTGTTCTTTCTATGATGATTATAGCTTGATTCTTGAAATGATTTTTGATGAAGATGATGATTAACTACTGGAAAAATACGTTCATAATAGTGTGTGTGTGTTGAGAGAGAATTAGAAAGAGAATTGGAAGTGAAATGGAGTGAATGATGAGTGGTAATTAGTGAGTGGTGAGTGGGGTTAAAAGGAGTTCTAGTTAGTTGACTAGCTCATGGTAGAAGTTAAAATTGATTAGTCATACATGACATAATCAAGAGTGGAATCCCATGCTAGTTCCGATTGGTATATACTCATAGTAAGTACGTTTTGAAGCTGTGTATAATACGGGTAAGAATACGACTAGAATTCTTGATGAAAGAAAAGAATGGAAAAGTAACTGTAACCATTTTCGTTAAGTATGAGTGTTTTGATATATGTCTTGAAGTCTTCCAAAAATATTTTAATACATCTAAATACACTACATGTATATACATTTTAACTGAGTCGTTAAGTCATCGTTAGTCGTTACATGTAAGTGTTGTTTTGAAACCTTTAAGTTAACGATCTCAATTAATGTTGTTAACCCATTGTTTATTATATCTAATGAGATGTTAAATTATTATATTATCATGATATTATGATATATTAATATATCTTAATATGATATATATACATTTAAATGTCGTTACAACGATAATCGTTACATATATGTCTCGTTTCGAAATCCTTAAGTTAGTAGTCTTGTTTATATGTATATAACTCATTGTTAATATACTTATGGAGATACTTACTTATCATAATCTCATGTTAAACATATGTATATCCATATATATATCGTCACGTCGTTTTTACAAGTTTTAACGTTCGTGAATCGCCGGTCAACTTGGGTGGTCAATTGTCTATATGAAACATATTTCAATTAATCAAGTCTTAACAAGTTTGATTGCTTAACATGTTGGAAACATTTAATCATGTAAATATAAATCTCAATTAATATATATAAACATGGAAAAGTTCGGGTCACTACAGTACCTACCCGTTAAATAAATTTCGTCCCGAAATTTTAAGCTGTTGAAGGTGTTGACGAATCTTCTGGAAATAGATGCGGGTATTTCTTCTTCATCTGATCTTCACGCTCCCAGGTGAACTCGGGTCCTCTACAAGCATTTCATCAAACCTTAACAATTGGTATCTTATTTTGCTTAAGTCTTTTAACCTCACGATCCATTATTTCGACGGGTTCTTAGATGAATTGGAGTTTTTCGTTGATTTGGATTTCATCTAACGGAATAGTGAGATCTTCTTTAGCAAAACATTTCTTCAAATTCGAGACGTGGAAAGTGTTATGTACAGCCGCGAGTTGTTGAGGTAACTCAAGTCGGTAAGCTACTGGTCTGACACGATCAATAATCTTGAATGGTCCAATATACCTTGGATTTAATTTCCCTCGTTTACCAAATCGAACAACGCCTTTCCAAGGTGCAACTTTAAGCATGACCATCTCTCCAATTTCAAATTCTATATCTTTTCTTTTAATGTCAGCGTAGCTCTTTTGCCGACTTTGGGCGGTTTTCAACCGTTGTTGAATTTGGATGATCTTCTCGGTAGTTTCTTGTATAATCTCCGGACCCGTAATCTGTCTATACCCCACTTCACTCCAACAAATCGGAGACCTGCACTTTCTACCATAAAGTGCTTCAAACGGCGCCATCTCAATGCTTGAATGGTAGCTGTTGTTGTAGGAAAATTCTGCTAACGGTAGATGTCGATCCCAACTGTTTCCGAAATCAATAACACATGCTCATAGCATGTCTTCAAGCATTTGTATCTTCCTTTCACTCTGCCCATCAGTTTGTGGATGATAGGCAGTACTCATGTCTAGACGAGTTCCTAATGCTTGCTGTAATGTCTGCCAGAATCTTGAAATAAATCTGCCATCCCTATCAGAGATAATAGAGATTGGTATTCCATGTCTGGAGACAACTTCCTTCAAATACAGTCGTGCTAACTTCTCCATCTTGTCATCTTCTCTTATTGGCAGGAAATGTGCTGATTTGGTGAGACGATCAACTATTACCCAAATAGTATAAAAACTACTTGCAGTCCTTGGCAATTTAGTGATGAAATCCATGGTAATGTTTTCCCATTTCCATTCCGGGATTTCGGGTTGTTGAAGTAGACCTGGTGGTTTCTGATGCTCAGCTTTGACCTTAGAACACGTCAAACATTCTCCTACGTATTTAGCAACATCGGCTTTCATACCCGGCCACCAAAAATGTTTCTTGAGATCTTTGTACATCTTCCCCGTTCCAGGATGTATTGAGTATCTGGTTTTATGAGCTTCTCTAAGTACCATTTCTCTCATATCTCCAAATTTTGGTACCCAAATCCTTTCAGCCCTATACCGGGTTCCATCTTCCCGAATATTAAGATGCTTCTCCGATCCTTTGGGTATTTCATCCTTTAAATTTCCCTCTTTTAAAACTCCTTGTTGCGCCTCCTTTATTTGAGTAGTAAGGTTATTATGAATCATTATATTCATAGATTTTACTCGAATGGGTTCTCTGTCCTTCCTGCTCAAGGCATCAGCTACCACATTTGCCTTCCCCGGGTGGTAACGAATCTCAAATTCGTAATCATTCAATAATTCAATCCACCTACGCTGCCTCATATTCAGTTGTTTCTGATTAAATATGTGTTGAAGACTTTTGTGGTCGGTATATATAATACTTTTGACCCCATAAAAGTAGTGCCTCCAAGTCTTTAATGCAAAAACAACCGCGCCTAATTCCAAATCATGCGTCGTATAATTTTGTTCGTGAATCTTCAATTGTCTAGACGCATAAGCAATCACCTTCGTTCGTTGCATTAATACACAACCGAGACCTTGCTTTGATGCGTCACAATAAATCACAAAATCATCATTTCCTTCAGGCAATGACAATATAGGTGCCGTAGTTAGCTTTTTCTTCAATAACTGAAACGCTTTCTCTTGTTCATCATTCCATTCAAATTTCTTCCCTTTATGCGTTAATGCAGTCAAGGGATTTGCTATTCTGGAAAAGTCTTGGATGAACCTTCTGTAGTAACCAGCTAGTCCTAAAAACTGGCGTATGTGTTTCGGAGTTTTCGGGGTTTCCCACTTTTCAACAGTTTCTATCTTTGCCGGATCCACCTTAATACCTTCTTTGTTCACTATGTGACCGAGGAATTGAACTTCTTCCAACCAAAATGCACACTTTGAAAACTTAGCGTACAATTCTTCCTTCCTCAATACTTCTAACACCTTTCTCAAATGTTTACCGTGTTCTTGGTCATTCTTTGAGTAAATAAGTATGTCATCAATGAAAACAATGACAAACTTGTCAAGGTATGGTCCACACACTCGGTTCATAATGTCCATGAACACAGCTGGTGCATTAGTTAAACCAAACGGCATGACCATAAACTCGTAATGACCGTAACGTGTTCTGAAAGCAGTCTTTGGAATATCATCTTCTTTCACCCGCATTTGATGATATCCGGAACGTAAGTCAATCTTTGAATAAACAGACGAGCCTTGTAGTTGATCAAATAAGTCGTCGATTCTCGGTAGTGGGTAGCGGTTCTTGATGGTAAGTTTGTTCAACTCTCGGTAGTCGATACACAACCTGAATGTACCATCTTTCTTCTTGACAAACAAAACAGGAGCTCCCCACGGTGATGTGCTTGGTCGAATGAAACCACGCTCTAAAAGTTCTTGTAATTGGCTTTGCAGTTCTTTCATCTCGCTGGGTGCGAGTCTATAAGGAGCACGAGCTATTTGTGCAGCTCCTGGTACAAGATCTATTTGAAATTCAACAGATCGATGTGGAGGTAGTCCCGGTAATTCTTTCGGAAATACATCGGGAAATTCTTTTGTGACGGGAACATCATTGATGCTCTTTTCTTCAGTTTGTACTTTCTCGACGTGTGCTAGAATAGCATAGCAACCTTTTCTTATTAGTTTTTGTGCCTTCAAATTACTAATAAGATGTAGCTTCGTGTTGCCCTTTTCTCCGTACACCATTAAGGGTTTTCCTTTTTCTCGTATAATGCGAATTGCATTTTTGTAACAAACGATCTCTGCTTTCACTTCTTTCAACCAGTCCATACCGATTATCACATCAAAACTCCCTAACTCTGCTGGTATCAAATCAATCTTAAATGTTTCGCTAACCAGTTTAATTTCTCGATTCCGACATATATTATCTGCTGAAATTAATTTACCATTTGCTAATTCGAGTAAAAATTTACTATCCAAAGGCATCAATGGACAACTTAATTTAGCACAAAAATCTCTACTCATATAGCTTCTATCCGCACCCGAATCAAATAAAACGTAAGCAGATTTATTGTCAATAAGAAACGTACCCGTAACAAGCTCCGGGTCTTTCTGTGCCTCTGCCGCATTAATATTGAAAACTCTTCCGCGGCCTTGTCCATTCGTGTTCTCCTGGTTCGGGCAATTTCGAATAATGTGGCCCGGTTTTCCACATTTATAACAAACTACATTGGCATAACTTGCTCCGACACTACTTGCTCCACCATTACTCGTTCCAATACCATTTGTTCCTTTCGTTCTGTTAACCCTTGGTCCGTAGACCTCACATTTTGCCGCGCTATGACCATTTCTTTTACACTTGTTGCAAAATTTGGTGCAGAACCCCAAGTGATACTTTTCACACCTTTGGCATAGCTCCTTCTGATTGTTGTTGTTGTTGTTGTTGCGGTTATTATTGTTGTTCGGATGATTGTTGTAGTTGCTGTTGTTGTTGTTGTTGTTGTTGGGCCGTTTGTTGTAGTTGCGATTGATGTTGCGATTGTTGGGATAATTGTTGCGATTATTGTTGTAATTGTTGTTGTTGTTGTATTGGTGATTCTTATCACCGTTTTCCTCCCACTTTCTTTTGACTTGCTTCACATTGGCCTCTTCAGCAGTCTGTTCTTTAATTCTTTCTTCAATCTGGTTCACTAGTTTGTGAGCCATTCTACATGCCTGTTGTATGGAAGCGGGCTCGTGTGAACTTATATCTTCTTGGATTCTTTCCGGTAATCCTTTTACAAACACGTCGATCTTCTCTTCCTCATCTTCGAATGCTCCCGGACACAATAGGCACAATTCTGTGAATCGTCTTTCGTACGTGGTAATATCAAATCCTTGGGTTCGTAACCCTCTAAGTTCTGTCTTGAGCTTATTAACCTCGGTTCTGGGACGGTACTTCTCGTTCATCAAGTGCTTGAATACTGACCACGGTAGTGCGTACGCATCATCTTGTCCCACTTGCTCTAGATAGGTATTCCACCATGTTAACGCAGAACCTGTGAAGGTATGCGTAGCGTACTTCACTTTGTCCTCTTCAGTACACTTACTTATGGCAAACACCGATTCGACCTTCTCGGTCCACCGTTTCAATCCCATCGGTCCTTCGGTTCCATCAAATTCAAATGGTTTGCAGGCAGTGAATTCTTTGTAGGTGCATCCTACACGATTTCCTGTACTGCCAGATCCAAGGTTATTGTTGGTATGTAGCGCAGCCTGTACTGCGGCTATGTTTGAAGCTAGAAAAGTACGGAATTCCTCTTCATTCATATTCACGGTGTGTCGAGTAGTCGGTGCCATTTCCTTCAAAATAGTCAAATGGAACAAGCTAATCATACAGAATATTAAGAGTAGTTAATAGTATTTCGTAGCATAATATGAACTCATTTATAATAGCTTTTTCTTCATATTAGCGTTTTATAAGTTTAAATTCGGGTAGTACCTACCCGTTAAGTTCATACTTAGTAGCTAATATACAATTCAACTACTACAATTCTATATGAAAAACTGATTGTAATAATATTTCGCGTTCAAACTTTTATACAATATTTTACAAACTTACAATACCGCTTATTTTACATAAAGCATGAAATATAGCACACAATAACTTTGATACAAGATAGTTGTGAAGATAATTCTAGCTAGTACACAAGTCGTTCAGCAAAGACAATAAAGACACGTAATTCATACGTCCAGAAACAAGTCATGCATTCTGGTTTTACTAGGACTACTTCCCATCCTTGGTCTTGTGGAACATAACCGTTATGGCCGTTGATAAGACAGCGTGTTGTAACGTCGTCAAAGGGACGAGGGTTACGTAATGACCAACAGTCTCGTAATAAGCTAAAAACCTCATTTCTTATCCCAATTACCGACTCCGTCACTTGTGGGAACGTTTTGTTTAATAGTTTTAGCCCGATGTTCTTGTTCTCACTTTGGTGAGAAGCGAACATTACTAACCCGTAAGAATAACATGCTTCTTTATGTTGCATGTTAGCCGCTTTTTCTAAATCACGAAGTCCTATATTCGGATATACTGAGTCAAAATAATTTCTTAACCCGTTGCGTAAAATAGCATTTGGGTTCCCCGCAATATATGCGTCAAAGTAAACACATCGTAACTTATGGATTTCCCAATGTGATATCCCCCATCTTTCGAACGAAAGCCTTTTATAAACCAAGGCATTCTTGGAACGTTCTTCGAATGTCTTACAAACTGATCTCGCCTTAAATAGTTGTGTCGAGGAATTCTGACCGACTCTAGACAAGATTTCATCAATCATGTCTCCGGGTAGGTCTCTTAAAATATTGGGTTGTCTATCCATTTTGTGTTTTTATACTGTAAAATAGACAAGAGTTAGATTCATAAAAAAAAATACTTATTAATACAAGCAATTTTTACATATATAATAAAGCATAAGCACACTATATTACATATATTACACCACACGAATACAACTATCTTATTCCGACTCGCTCGTTTCTTCTTGTTCGGTTTTGGTTCGTTTTTCCAAGTTTCTAGGGATATATGATGTTCCCCTAATACGTGCCGTCGTTGTCCACATTGGTTTAGAAAAACCTAGTGGTTTAGAGATTCCCGGGTCATTGTTACAACTTAAGGACTTCGGGGGTTGACGATACATATAAAGTTCATCGGGGTTGGAATTAGATTTCTCTATTTTTATGCTGTAACATCCCGCGTTTTTCCGTTAAATTTATTTTTAACACCGTCTTTTTCTTTTAAATAATACCTTTCGTTATTTAAATTCGTAGTTTCCGTTGACTAACGTTCATAATAATTCCGTCATTTAATTATAACATCTCTCGTTAACTTGCGTTTTAAAAATATTCGATCGGTTAAATCCCGCACCCGCTTTGAAACTCGAGGGACCGGAGTTGCCAAATGGGCAAACTAGTTGACTAGGTCAACTAGTCAACCCATTTCATCCATTCCATCATCTCCCTCATCCCTTTTCTCTCCATCTCAAGAACACACACACAAACCCATTCCATTCATTCATCATCTAAATTCAATCTTGGAAGCTCACAACAAATCCGATTACATATTTGGAATCCTCTCTTCATCCTCTACAATTTGATACCAACTTCATCTCGTTTGGGTAACATTTCTAAAACTCTAGATTTCTCTAAATTCGTGTTTTTGATTTGAAATGGTGTTAGTTAGTGTCTATGGCTCGAGTCTAACATGAATATATGTTTGGTTTGCTCGATTTGTTGTTTTTGGAGTAACTAGCATGAACTTGAGATGGGTGTGCTTAATCCTTGATTTTGGATGAGTTAATGTTGTTAGATTGTTAAAGTGCATGTTTTAATTGTGTTACTAGTATCACTAGCTTCATTTTGATGTGTAGGTTGATTTGTAAAACTTCAAAAACATGATTAATGATTTTGTGATTCTTGACTAGGGTTTGATGGTTCTTGACATGAATTTTTGGATGCTTGAATGCCATGGAATGTTAATTGTTAGTGTTTAGTTGTAATGTATGCTCCATTACCTTCAAAACGGCATATCATATGTGTGAATTGGTTTCCCGAAACTCAAATTGCATTTGATGAACTTGAAACCTTGAAATGAATGTTTAATGATCACTTGATGAGTTTTCGGCTATTGTAAATGATGTTGTCGTTTGATGATAAGTGCTTAGTTGTGTTCCTTGTCAAAAGAGCTTTCCAACGGTATAAGATACGTCTTCTAGTTGTTTACGGTTTGCGTTTTATGGTTATCTGAAGTTTTGACCAAGACTTGAACCTTGAAACTGACCAGGTGCCAGACCACGTGTTATGTCGCGGCGCGACACATCTGGCCGCGGCGCGGCATATGCCGTGGTCAGATTCTGACCTATTTTGTCAAATTTCGAAAAATGTTTGCTATGCTACGCACCTCCGATTAACATGTAACTTGGCCAACATGCTCATATATGACTTCTAAGCTTAGAAAAATAGTTCGGGACCCGACCCGAACGTGTTGACTTTTCGTTGACTTTGACCAAGTTTGACTTTTTGTCAAACTTAACCAAATACTTATGCAACCTTTCTAACATGATTATTTACTAGTATCTTGCATGAAACTTGACAATTTGATTCACATGCTAATATAATCGAGTCGTAACGAGCCATAGGACTAATTGAACATCTTTGACCGTTTGTGTTTACCGTTATTGATATAACCTATATGTTTAGGTCAAGACTAGCTTTGTCTTTGCACGCGTCTACTTGTTGAAGTACTTTATTAACTCTTGCACTCAAGGTGAGATCATAGTCCCACCTTTTCAACAACTTTTATTCTTTTAAATCGTGGGCTGAGAAACATATACTTTACATATTTATATACATTTCACATGTATATATACTTTTCATACTTGGAACACAAATACGAATACAAAGATACAGACGAGTTAGAACAAAAGTCCTCAATCCAATTATCATTAGTTCCACTTGCAGGGTGTAAGTGTAAGCGAGTGATTATGTTGTGTGGCCATACGGGTTTAACGAACCCTCATTCAGACGGTTCGCTACCGTTAGTGGATGAAATATAATTTCAACGTGCATAGTGTATGTTCTAACACTATATTCAAAATTCAGAGGGAAGATTCAGTTAAGTTTTGGTAATTGGGTGCTCGTGATACAGACAACATCTTTTGGGATGTATACGCTTGATATTCACTTTATACTAAATTTTATGGTTTACAAACACATCTTTAGAGATGTACACGCATTGATACTAAACCTTGTGATTCAAGATATACCTTTACAAATACATTTATGATTTCACCAACGTTTTCGTTGACAGATTTCTATGTTTTTCTCAGGTCTTGCACGATATGTGAAACATGCTTCCGCTTACTATTTGATACTTGCATCCGATGTCGAGTATACATGCATTTCATGGAGCGTCTTTTGA
Organism: Rutidosis leptorrhynchoides; assembly: GCF_046630445.1. NCBI lineage: Eukaryota > Viridiplantae > Streptophyta > Magnoliopsida > Asterales > Asteraceae > Rutidosis > Rutidosis leptorrhynchoides. Next base: position 178,338,864 of record NC_092341.1, read on the forward strand.
CTTTACTTTAGACCGTGTCGCCTAGACTTCAATCGTACTTATAACGTTGTAACTTAACTTTTGGTTGAACAATTCTTGTAAACTTTGAAACAATCTTTATTTTGAAATGAAGGCGACATATTTTGGTCAAACGTTATCTTAAAGACTTATAATCAGGTAATGGGACCCACGTAGCCGACGCCGTCACTTGACGATTTGTCGGGGTCGCTACAGTTGGTATCAGAGCCTTGGTTGTAGGGATTTAGAGTTCATTTGTGTCCACCTCGAGTCATAAGGTACATAGGTGAATCTAGACTACAACCGGCATATAGACTGAAGTAGGAATTACTTGACTATTTGTGCATTTATACTCGAACCCTTCTATCATATCTAACTCGTATTCGATCTTGATCTTACGTTGATAAATTTTGTTGATGCGCCACCTTGACTTTATGAAGTAATGTTAAATGCACATGAGAATCAGGGTAATATAATTTCCGGGATTATATTACGGTGATTCACATGGACGTTCCGACATTATGACATAAAGAATTTAGGGTGAGTCAAGGAAAATTTTCTCTCTATCCTTAATCCATACTCCGGTTAGTATTGTTGAAAATACTAACCAACGATATTCTTGTGTCTTGAAGGAACAATGGCTCCTCGTCGTGTACGCCGCAATGAAACTCCCGAACAAGCTCTCGAACGGATGATAGCTACCGCCGTAGATGCGGCCATGGCCGGTCACTCATCCAACAACAATAATAATAACAACCACAACAACAACAACAACAACAACAACAACAACAATGGAGCCGGAAACTCAAACGAGGGATGCTCCTATAAAGCTTTCATGGGGTGCAAACCTCACACTTTTGATGGAACCGGGGGACCGGTCGTGCTCACCCGATGGTTTGAGCAAACGGAAGCCGTCTTTAGCATAAGCGGTTGTCGGGACCAAGACAAGGTCAAATACTCCACTCACACTTTCTCCGGAATTGCTCTAACATGGTGGAACACCTATGTTCAATCGGTGGGTACCGATGAAGCTCATGCCCTCTCTTGGGCCGATCTAAAGGAAAAGATGATTGTTGAATATTTTCCGCGCGAGGAAACCCGAAAGCTTGAGGGAGAACTAAGAGCTTTGAAAGCGGTCGGAAACGATCTTAAAGCTTATAATCAATGCTTCGCCGAACTATCCTTGATGTGTCCTAATCTTGTTAACCCCGAATCTCAAAGGATTGAACTCTACATGCTCGGTCTTCCAAAAAGCATCAAACAAGGGGTGATGTCATCCAAACCCACTACTCATCAAGCCGCTATGAACATGGCTCGCCAACTAATTGAAACGGTTGACGAAATCGTAGTTCCGGCACCTAAGGCCGAGGATAAATCGGGCGGCAACAAAAGAAAGTGGGAACCCTCTCAATCAAGCAACAACAACTTTGCTAAGGAGCCTTACACCTCCGACGGCAAGAGGGGTTATACCGGACACCTACCGTATTGTAACGAGTGCTACAAACATCATTTAGGCGAATGTGGCAAACCATTTTGCTTGAAGTGTCAAAGAAGTGGCCATGTAGCCCACGATTGTAGGAATACCACTCCCGTCGCTCAAAAGGAGCCCAATGCACCCAAGACGGGTGTTTGTTTTGAATGTGGCCAACCGGGACATTTTAGGAGTGCGTGCCCAAATAAGAAAATCAACCCCAACGCACGCCGTTGAACTTTCAACATCGACACCTAGGATGCCCGAGACGACGATGGACTAGTCACGGGTACGTTTCTTCACAACAAACCGTATATTTCATACTTATTCGATTCGATTACCGCTAGATGTTTATTAACCAAGTCTTTGACTCGTGCTCTTTACATTCCACTTTTTCCCCTAGACACTACTTAGGCAATTTAAGTGACCAACGGAAAATATTGTGTGCCTATAAATTTTATTGGAGGATATACGTTAAGACTTTTGACTTGACACCTATAGAACTAGGGAGCTCGAAACCTATTCGTTAAAAAAAAAAAAAAAAAAAAAAAAAAAATATTTGTTTCCCCATCATCTTGTATAGATTATTGTGAACTGAGTAATTTTCGGTTGGAAACCGATACCCTCTCCCTCGCATCCATGACCTCATGATTTCTTGCATGAATCCCGTGTGTATTCCAAAACGACCTCCGTTCCGGTTATCATCAATTGGGGGTTAAGTGAGACGATGTCTCCTAAGCCATTTCCGAACTCGCAACGTTAGTTGTAAATCTCTCTTAGTACCGTTTGATTTATTTAGGACTCCGTCCGTATTCATGAACCTCCTAAATCACGTGTGCAACTTATCTAGACAAATCTGTTATCGTATTTATAGATGACGTCTTAACTTATTTAGGTAAAGAAGGAAAACGAACAACATCACCATCTTACGCTCGAACTTTTGAGAAAAGAGCAACTCTATACCAAATTCTCCGAGTGAGACTTTCTGTTAAACGAAGTCAAATTTTCTAGACCATGATGTTAATGGTCAAGGCACTACAATCAATCTCGAAATCAAGCCACACGTGATCATGAAACTCTCTCAACTCAGACTTGTATTCGTAAAATCTTAGAACTCGCCTGTTATCACCGAAGATTCATTTCTGACTTTTCTCGTGTTACCCGACTTTTAAACTCGTTAACTCACTAAGGAAAAACTATAAACCTCTCCGTGTTCGAGCCTTGAACGTGATTCTTCACACCAACATTTCTAGTTAAAATCGTATAGCAACAGATGGAACTCGAACATGGAAATATTTCTATTGGAACGCCGAAAGGCATACTCTCTCGACTCAAAAATCAACATAACTAAAATTCGTTATTTTACACGAAGAATCCGAATACTAAATTGTGGATCCGATCAATCTTCTCGTCATCATGTACCACACTACATACCTCTGTTATTTCACCGTCACCGTCTGATATTACTGGAATTTAAGATAGCACACAATCCAACGATACTTCACTCTTCTTTGACTTAACGCCCTTGTGTTTCTGATAATCGGTCAACTATTATTCAACCCCGAACTATACAACTACGTGTACTACCTCGTTTCTCTTTCAGACTTCAACATTTGACAACTAGAGGCACGTTATGGCAATCTCGAGATGTAAACTCATCCTATTCTAAGTCCTCATTTCACTACTATCTTTACCGTTCGCTTTTCCGTTTAAAGAAACTCCTTGTAACATTTCTCCATGGATAGAGAAACTCCTCATATTACATAAGTATTCGCCACGAGGGTGAATAGTCCTAACGAACATTTTTTTTTCGAACCCTAACTAACTTGTTCAAACGTATCTTAAGAGATTCTATTCCAACACGGTGTATCCTTGTCAATTATTCCGTATTGAAATACTCGTTTCACTTCTAGTTTTACAAGGAACCTTGGAGACCCGCTTAGACACATGTACCGCGTATCTCCCACAAACTGACGAACCGAGCAAACGAACGATTTACGTCTTGGAAAGACATGTCACAAACTCGTATTGTCACCTTTAGTAGATCACTCTTACAACAGTAGTTACCACTCGTGTGTTCACGCGCATTTTCCGAAACCCTATATGACCGCTAATGTCATACCCCTGTTCATTTAACTAAAGCATCAACCACCGAAATCTGAACTCCATCAAGAAACAACAATTGAGATCGTTCAAGTCCGAGAAGGGCTCGAGACAACCCATTGTCGCCAGAAGAGTTATACCAAACTTAGATGAAAACCTCACCAAACTCAGTGTGTAACCGCGTAATATTGAGAAACCGCACCTTGGAGGGGTGTAATCCATTTTGGGGAAATCGAGAAAGGCTATATCCGCAGTATCGAACCCTTTTGAAACCTTGGGGCGTATTGGAACCGCTCCCTACCGTTTAGAACTTCCGACTCAATTAAGTTTCCGTTTACCCTACATTTCGTGCAACAAACTTAGAAACGTGTCCTGCGGAACAGGAACGTGCAATCCTGCTGGATACATCAACTATCGATGACAAACTTCTCTTCATAGGAAAACCAGTTGAAACTGGGGATCGTAAAAACCGAACCTTAATGCAACGTAAAACCCTGACTATCCAAATTCATGAGAACCCTCAAGAACGTACTTTCACTTATTCATAGCATTGACAACGTAAAGTCTCGAGTAAGAGATATCGACTACTACTTCCAACTAAATTTCGGGACGAAATTTCTTTTGAGTTGTGGATAATGTAACATCCCGCGTTTTTCCGTTAAATTTATTTTTAACACCGTCTTTTTCTTTTAAATAATACCTTTCGTTATTTAAATTCGTAGTTTCCGTTGACTAACATTCATAATAATTCCGTCATTTAATTATAACATCTCTCGTTAACTTGCGTTTTAAAAATATTCGATCGGTTAAATCCCGCACCCGCTTTGAAACTCGAGGGACCGGAGTTGCCAAATGGGCAAACTAGTTGACTAGGTCAACTAGTCAACCCATTTCATCCATTCCATCATCTCCCTCATCCCTTTTCTCTCCATCTCAAGAACACACACACAAACCCATTCCATTCATTCATCATCTAAATTCAATCTTGGAAGCTCACAACAAATCCGATTACATATTTGGAATCCTCTCTTCATCCTCTACAATTTGATACCAACTTCATCTCGTTTGGGTAACATTTCTAAAACTCTAGATTTCTCTAAATTCGTGTTTTTGATTTGAAATGGTGTTAGTTAGTGTCTATGGCTCGAGTCTAACATGAATATATGTTTGGTTTGCTCGATTTGTTGTTTTTGGAGTAACTAGCATGAACTTGAGATGGGTGTGCTTAATCCTTGATTTTGGATGAGTTAATGTTGTTAGATTGTTAAAGTGCATGTTTTAATTGTGTTACTAGTATCACTAGCTTCATTTTGATGTGTAGGTTGATTTGTAAAACTTCAAAAACATGATTAATGATTTTGTGATTCTTGACTAGGGTTTGATGGTTCTTGACATGAATTTTTGGATGCTTGAATGCCATGGAATGTTAATTGTTAGTGTTTAGTTGTAATGTATGCTCCATTACCTTCAAAACGGCATATCATATGTGTGAATTGGTTTCCCGAAACTCAAATTGCATTTGATGAACTTGAAACCTTGAAATGAATGTTTAATGATCACTTGATGAGTTTTCGGCTATTGTAAATGATGTTGTCGTTTGATGATAAGTGCTTAGTTGTGTTCCTTGTCAAAAGAGCTTTCCAACGGTATAAGATACGTCTTCTAGTTGTTTACGGTTTGCGTTTTATGGTTATCTGAAGTTTTGACCAAGACTTGAACCTTGAAACTGACCAGGTGCCAGACCACGTGTTATGTCGCGGCGCGACACATCTGGCCGCGGCGCGGCATATGCCGTGGTCAGATTCTGACCTATTTTGTCAAATTTCGAAAAATGTTTGCTATGCTACGCACCTCCGATTAACATGTAACTTGGCCAACATGCTCATATATGACTTCTAAGCTTAGAAAAATAGTTCGGGACCCGACCCGAACGTGTTGACTTTTCGTTGACTTTGACCAAGTTTGACTTTTTGTCAAACTTAACCAAATACTTATGCAACCTTTCTAACATGATTATTTACTAGTATCTTGCATGAAACTTGACAATTTGATTCACATGCTAATATAATCGAGTCGTAACGAGCCATAGGACTAATTGAACATCTTTGACCGTTTGTGTTTACCGTTATTGATATAACCTATATGTTTAGGTCAAGACTAGCTTTGTCTTTGCACGCGTCTACTTGTTGAAGTACTTTATTAACTCTTGCACTCAAGGTGAGATCATAGTCCCACCTTTTCAACAACTTTTATTCTTTTAAATCGTGGGCTGAGAAACATATACTTTACATATTTATATACATTTCACATGTATATATACTTTTCATACTTTTATACTTGGAACACAAATACGAATACAAAGATACAGACGAGTTAGAACAAAAGTCCTCAATCCAATTATCATTAGTTCCACTTGCAGGGTGTAAGTGTAAGCGAGTGATTATGTTGTGTGGCCATACGGGTTTAACGAACCCTCATTCAGACGGTTCGCTACCGTTAGTGGATGAAATATAATTTCAACGTGCATAGTGTATGTTCTAACACTATATTCAAAATTCAGAGGGAAGATTCAGTTAAGTTTTGGTAATTGGGTGCTCGTGATACAGACAACATCTTTTGGGATGTATACGCTTGATATTCACTTTATACTAAATTTTATGGTTTACAAACACATCTTTAGAGATGTATACGCATTGATACTAAACCTTGTGATTCAAGATATACCTTTACAAATACATTTATGATTTCACCAACGTTTTCGTTGACAGATTTCTATGTTTTTCTCAGGTCTTGCACGATATGTGAAACATGCTTCCGCTTACTATTTGATACTTGCATCCGATGTCGAGTATACATGCATTTCATGGAGCGTCTTTTGACTTTACTTTAGACCGTGTCGCCTAGACTTCAATCGTACTTATAACGTTGTAACTTAACTTTTGGTTGAACAATTCTTGTAAACTTTGAAACAATCTTTATTTTGAAATGAAGGCGACATATTTTGGTCAAACGTTATCTTAAAGACTTATAATCAGGTAATGGGACCCACGTAGCCGACGCCGTCACTTGACGATTTGTCGGGGTCGCTACATATGCCCTTTCCCTTATTATTTTCTTTTGTCTTTTTAAATTCAGTTGGGGTAATTTCAATAACATCATCGGAATTCTTGTCGGAATCCGATTCATCGGAGAATTGGTAATCCTCCCAATATTTTGCTTCCTTGGCGGAAACACCATTGACCATAATTAACCTTGGTCGGTTGGTTGAGGATTCTCTTTTACTTAACCGTTTTATTATTTCCCCCACCGGTTCTATTTCTTCTTCCGGTTCCGATTCTTCTTCTGGTTTCGATTCTTCTTCTGGTTCCGACTCTTCTTCCGGTTCCTCTTCGGGAACTTGTGAATCAGTCCACGAATCATTCCAATTTACATTTGACTCTTCATTATTATTAGGTGAGTCAATGGGACTTGTTCTAGAGGTAGACATCTATCATATAATATCAAACACGTTAAGAGATTAATATATCACATAATATTCATATGTTAAAAATATATAGTTTCCAACAAAAATGTTAAGCAATCATTTTTAAAGAAAACACAGTCGAAGTCCAGACTCACTAATGCATCCTAACAAACTCGATAAGACACACTAATGCAAATTTTCTGGTTCTCTAAGACCAACGCTCTGATACCAACTGAAATGTCCCGTTCTCATTGATTAAAAACGTTCCATATTAATTGATTTCGTTGCGAGGTTTTGACCTCTATATGAGACGTTTTTCAAAGACTGCATTCATTTTAAAACAAACCATAACCTTTATTTCATCAATAAAGGTTTAAAAAGCTTTACGTAGATTATCAAATAATGATAATCTAAAATATCCTGTTTACACACGACCATTACATAATGGTTTACAATACAAATATGTTACAACAAAATAAGTTTCTTGAATGTATTTTTTACACAATATCATACAAGCATGGACTCCAAATCTCGTCCTTATTTAAGTATACGACAGCGGAAGCTCTTAATAAACACCTGAGAATAAACATGCTTAAAACATCAACAAAAATGTTGGTGAGTTATAGGTTTAACCTATATATATAAAATCATAATAATAGACCACAAGATTTCATATTTCAATACACATCTCATACATAGAGATAAAAATCATTCAAATGGTGAACACCTGGTAACCGACATTAACAAGATGCATATATAAGAATATCCCCATTATTCCGGGACACCCTTCGGATATGATATAAATTTCGAAGTACTAAAGCATCCGGTACTTTGGATGGGGTTTGTTAGGCCCAATAGATCTATCTTTAGGATTCACATCAATTGGGGTGTCTGTTCCCTAATTCTTAGATTACCAGACTTAATAAAAAGGGGCATATTCGATTTCGATAATTCAACCATAGAATGTAGTTTCACGTACTTGTGTCTATTTTGTAAATCATTTATAAAACCTGCATGTATTCTCATCCCAAAAATATTAGATTTTAAAAGTGGGACTATAACTCACTTTCACAGATTTTTACTTCGTCGGGAAGTAAGACTTGGCCACTGGTTGATTCACGAACCTATAACAATATATACATATATATCAAAGTATGTTCAAAATATATTTACAACACTTTTAATATATTTTGATGTTTTAAGTTTATTAAGTCAGCTGTCCTCGTTAGTAACCTACAACTAGTTGTCCACAGTTAGATGTACAGAAATAAATCGATAAATATTATCTTGAATCAATCCACGACCCAGTGTATACGTATCTCAGTATTGATCACAACTCAAACTATATATATTTTGGAATCAACCTCAACCCTGTATAGCTAACTCCAACATTCACATATAGAGTGTCTATGGTTGTTCCGAAATATATATAGATGTGTCGACATGATAGGTCGAAACATTGTATACGTGTCTATGGTATCTCAAGATTACATAATATACAATACAAGTTGATTAAGTTATGGTTGGAATAGATTTGTTACCAATTTTCACGTAGCTAAAATGAGAAAAATTATCCAATTTTGTTTTACCCATAACTTCTTCATTTTAAATCCGTTTTGAGTGAATCAAATTGCTATGGTTTCATATTGAACTCTATTTTATGAATATAAACAGAAAAGTATAGGTTTATAGTCGGAAAAATAAGTTACAAGTCGTTTTTGTAAAGGTAGTCATTTCAGTCGAAAGAACGACGTCTAGATGACCATTTTAGAAAACATACTTCCACTTTGAGTTTAACCATAATTTTTGGATATAGTTTCATGTTCATAATAAAAATCATTTTCTCAGAATAACAACTTTTAAATCAAAGTTTATCATAGTTATTAATTAACTAACCCAAAACAGCCCGCGGTGTTACTACGACGGCGTAAATCCGGTTTTACGGTATTTTTCGTGTTTCCAGGTTTTAAATCATTAAGTTAGCATATCATATAGATATAGAACATGTGTGTAGTTAATTTTAAAATTCAAGTTAGAAGGATTAACTTTTGTTTGCGAACAAGTTTAGAATTAACTAAACTATGTTCTAGTGATTACGAGTTTAAACCTTCGAATAAGATAGTTTTATATATATGAAACGAATGATGTTATGAACATCATTACTACCTAAAGTTTAGTAGGTAAACCTACTGGAAGTGACAAGAAATGATCTAGCTTCAAAGGATCTTGGATGGCTTGAAAGTTCTTGAAGTAGGATCATGACACAAAAACAAGTTCAAGTAAGATTTTTACTCGAATTAAGATAGTTTATAGTTATAGAAATTGAATCAAAGTTTGAATATGAATATTACCTTGAATAAGAAAGATAACCTACTGTATATAACAAAGGTTTCTTGATCTTAGATGATTACTTGGAATGGATTAGAAAGCTTGGAAGTAAATTAGTAAACTTGAAGGGATTTTTGAAGTGTTCTTCCTATGATGATTATAGCTTGATTCTTGAAGTGATTTTTGATGAAGATGATGATTAACTACTGGAAAAATACGTTCATAATAGTGTGTGTGTGTGTGTTGAGAGAGAATTAGAAAGAGAATTGGAAGTGAAATGGAGTGAATGATGAGTGGTAATTGGTGAGTGGTGAGTGGGGTTAAAAGGAGTTCTAGTTAGTTGACTAGCTCATGGTAGAAGTTAAAATTGATTAGTAATACATGACATAATCAAGAGTGGAATCCCATGCTAGTTCCTATTGGTATATACTCATAGTAAGTACGTTTTGAAGCTGTGTATAATACGGGTAAGAATACGACTAGTATTCTTGATGAAAGAAAAGAATGGAAAAGTAACTGTAACCATTTTCGTTAAGTATGAGTGTTTTGATATATGTCTTGAAGTCTTCCAAAAATATTTTAATACATCTTAATACACTACATGTATATACATTTTAACTGAGTCGTTAAGTCATCGTTAGTCGTTACATGTAAGTGTTGTTTTGAAACCTTTAAGTTAACGATCTCAATTAATGTTGTTAACCCATTGTTTATTATATCTAATGAGATGTTAAATTATTATATTATCATGATATTATGATATATTAATATATCTTAATATGATATATATACATTTAAATGTCGTTACAACGATAATCGTTACATATATGTCTCGTTTCGAAATCCTTAAGTTAGTAGTCTTGTTTATATGTATATAACTCATTGTTAATATACTTATGGAGATACTTACTTATCATAATCTCATGTTAACCATATGTATATCCATATATATATCTTCACGTCGTTTTTACAAGTTTTAACGTTCGTGAATCGCCGGTCAACTTGGGTGGTCAATTGTCTATATGAAACATATTTCAATTAATCAAGTCTTAACAAGTTTGATTGCTTAACATGTTGGAAACATTTAATCATATAAATATCAATCTCAATTAATATATATAAACATGGAAAAGTTCGGGTCACTACATAATAATGATGATGCTTTTGAGAAATCTCCCTTTTCCACACCACTGATCTCAAAAGGTCCTGGCACAACACAATCTTCTTCTTCCTCTCTTCCGCCATCCTCCGTGCCGCTGGCTGGATTAAGAACAGTTCTTGAGGATCCTATCAACAAGTCTGAGAGCTTCGTTGATTTGTTAAAGGTAACTTGTAATCTGATTTCTTCATTGAATAATTAATTATTTGTATACTTGTTAACCACTTGTTTGCATGCAGACATACTCTATTGCTTATGTTTCTTCTTCATTATCCACCATGACCCTTAAGCAAAGCTGCCAATCTACTACTGCTTCTCTTATGTTGCACACTCTACATGTGCTACACAACCTTAAAATGCAGGAGGCACAAGTAGCTGTTGTGGCCAATGTTGTACAAAATGCAGCTAAGCTGAAGAAGCTAGAGGTTGTAGTGCAAGATTTGCACAAAAAATGGAGAACTACAACTGATCTTGTTTAAAAGAGAGATGAGGCTTTGAAGTTGGTAGAGGTTAAGTGTGTGGAGGTGAGGTCTGAGGGAGATAAGTTGCTGTAGGAGAACGAGAAATTGTTGAAGGAAATGGAGGAGTTGAAGAAGGGCATGGAACAGAAAAACTGTGAAGCTGAAGAAAATGCTACTACTGCTGTTGCTGCCCCGAAAGACTTGACAGACTGAGAACTGGTAATCCGGGTCTCGTGCAGAGGATACTAGATTCAGACTTTGTTGGTCAAACATTTCACAAGTACCTTGAAGCCTCCATAGCGAAAGATGTGTCTGAAGTGGTGGAAGAAGTTGTCAACCTCATCCCAACAAACCTGATCCCTTGTCAGCTGAAATTTCAAACTATATCAAACCTAATGCTACAGCTAAGCTAGAAACTGCCAGGGATGCAGTTGCTGCTTTAAAGATTGTTTCTTTAGAAGAGGTTTGTAAGAATGATGAAGCTTCCGTGAAAGAAATACTGGACATGCCAGTATGATGTAAAACAATGTGAAACATTCTGTAATATTCATGTTAATGTGACAAGATATATACGTTTGATATTTAACAATTTGTGATATTATTTATAAAAGTTATGTTGACATCTGATATGATTTGATGACATCATATATATGCTTAATAGTAGGAATGATAAGCTTTCATGCCATATGCCTTAGTATATATGACTGCTCAAATTATGTGTTTATTATATTTGTTTTATGTTAACTTCTCAATAAAATACATTTGCCTTTACTGCTTGTTACATGATGGATGCATTAAAACGTCATCCGTTTTAGGCCAAAAATTTTTCCTGACGTAATATATTGCTATCTATGCTAAAGCCAAAATTTTAAAACAAATGATGATTTTTGTCAACATAATGCACTCTTGTTTGTAAAGATGTGAATTAGTCAAGAAGGATTGAACTTGTAGAATTTGTAGAATATGTATTTAAAGAATTATCATTATTCCGTACACCATGTTGCGCTTTGGCGTTATGCCGCTTTTCAAAAACACACTTGTATTTTGATATGAAAACTTTTCCGTTTTCCGTATTAATGGATTTAAGCTGTTGAGATAAACCATTGTATATGTCATGACATTCGAGAGATATTGTATTTTTGCCTCGGTGTTCGCTAGTGAAGTCAAAACTTACACTAGCCGATCCCTTGTGGCTATAATGTCGACACAAAAGCTTCTACCATCAGGAGCATAAAAATGCTTTACCTTTTGTGGGTAGGATTATGAATGAAATTGATCATATACATAGGCATGTATATGCATATTTTAAGTAAGGCAATGCAAATGCAAGTGCAAACAGAATCGCGCAGACAATACAACAACCACGTACTGCTATATTGTATTGTGAAAGTCTGCATAAATTGAGATTGTGAAGATGTCCCGCATAAACACTGCGGATTTATAAAGTGTGCACGAACATTGGTTCCGCAAAGATTCCAAACTTATAAATAGGGAGCTTGGCCTTTCGTTTTAGGTTGTTGAATCTGTGCAATTGCTCTAGCCTTTGTGATTCACTTGTGACTACGCCCAAGTATCAATCATAATTCGGTTAAGGTAATGCAATCAAGACCGGGACATGGTGATTGATCACTTGAATCTGAGTGAAAGACGATCATAAGGTCCCATAAACATTATCAACACCACCATCTACCCCTTATTGTACTAAATTCCTGGATTAGATCTTGCATCTAATATAGGATTGATCAATTGGCGCCATCCATGGGACACGGATTAGAATTGAATTCGATAAATTTACTTCGCATAATCGAGTGATTTAATTCAGAATTCAATTTTAATCGTGTTCTTGTCTAATGATATGCAGCTTTATACATTTACAGTACTTGATTTCTGAGAAAGTTCTGATTTGAATAGAAGATGAAAAAGTTTTATGATAACACAATTGCTAAGAAAGTTGTGAAAATGTCAAAGCTTCGATGTCGGTAAAGACAAATTTAAAAATGATTCAAGGACTAAAGATCTCATAATTTTAAAGCGAAAATGGCCAGCAGTACCAAATTCACGCAAAGACGAGTTAAATAGTGCAAATATGCAACCAATACAAATTGTAAACATAATGATGCAACCAACGCAAAAAAACTATTGCGGATAAAAATCTTTTAAATGAACATGCACAAATGCAAGAAACACAGATAATAGGCGTGGTTCATAAGCGAAGGAAAGCTCACATGAGAAAAGCTGCGGAAACGCTCAAAAAATGGCAATTTGCGCCAATAACATTTTCGCCAATGAAAAATTATGACATGATTGATGTGCCAGTAATTGTATCCTATAAAATCGCAAACACAGATATAACAATTATGAAAGTGCATGTAGACACTAGAAGCAGCGCGGACATTATAAATGAGCAGTGTTTTTGCAAATTACCAAAAAGTATCAAGGCAGAGCTCATATCTAATGCGGTTTTGCTGCCTGGCTTTGCAGGAGAATCCGCATGACACTTTGGGAAGTTACCACTGAAAATAGAGCTTATTGATTAGACAGAGAACAAAGCTAATGCGTCAAGCATGGTTGGATTTATATGTTATGCTATCTGCTTCACGCTATAATATGCTGTTGGGACGCTCTACGCTATCTAAACTTGGTATTATTCCATCAAAAATACATGGAATGATAAAGTTTGCAACTTGCAAAGGTACTGCAACAATGAATTCTACAGTGCTACAGCCAATTTGTGAAACTGTTAATACGCAAGGCACAGTGATAGAAAGCGCAGGCGCATAGGATTATATGGTTGTGATAAATCGCGCGTATCCAGAATAAACAATCAACATTGGCAGCAGTTTGAGTGCAGATGTAAAAAAGCAGTTAGTACAAATGTTTATAGAAAATATGGATGTCTTTGCGTGGTGTGAGCAAGACATTACTGGTGTTCCGCGAAAAATTGCAGGACATAAACTTAATACAAATCCTGCGTTAAAACCAATAATTCAAAAATGATGAGGCATGGCTCCAAATCGCATGAAATGGTTATGCGGAGAAGTAACTAAACTTGTGAAAGCAGGAATTCTATGTGAAGTACAATACCAAACATGGGTTGCAAATCCAGTGCTTCTTAAAAAGCCGGATGGATCGTGGCGGATGTGCATTGATTTTAAAGATATCAATAAAGCATGCCCTAAAGACAACTATTCGCTTCCAGAAATCAATTGGAAATTTGAATCGCTGCATGAATATCCTTTTATGTGCTTTTTGGACGCTTACAAAGAGTACCATCAAATTCCAATGGCGAAAGAAGATGAAGATAAAATCGCATTTCATAAAGGCAAAGGCATATATTTCTTATCAAGATGCCATTTAGACTTAAGAATGCTGGCGCAACACATCAACACTTGATAGATAGCGCATTTGAGAGTCAAATTGGGCGCAATCTTGAAGCGTATGTAGATGATTTGGTCATCAAAAGTAAAACGCAAGATCAAATTCTGCGGGATGTTGAAGAAACATTCGAGAATCTGCGAAGAATTAACATGAAATTGAATCCATCAAAGTACAGTTTTGGCGAAAAATATTGAAAATTTTTGGGACATTATGTTACTGAGGAAGGCATTAAGGCTAATCCTAAAAAGATAGCTGCAATTGAAAACATGATTGCGCCAAAAACAATAAAGGAAGTGCAAAGTTTAACAGGCAAACTAGCGGCTTTGACCAGATTCTTGTCAATGGCTGCGGAAAGACAATTGCCTTTCTTTAAAACGCTAAAAGGATGTTTGAATTAGAAAAATTTTGTGTGCACTACGGAAGCAGAAAAAGCATTCCAGGATATGAAGAAACTACTTGCGATGCTGCCAACACCAACTGCGCCTATTGATGGTGAAATTTTATATCTTTATGTCTCAATTAAAAATGTTGCTTTTGGATCAGTATCAGTGGCAGAGCGTGAGAAAACTCATAAACCAATTTACTTCGTAAGTAAAGCGCTTACAGGAAGCGAAATTAATTATGCGCCAATGGAGAAATTTGTGTACGCATTACTTTTAACTTCAAGAAGATTGCAGAGGTATTTTCAGGGGCATCTGATTCATGTTTTAACTGATTTTCCAGTTAAACAAGTCCTAAATAAGCCTGAGATTTTTAAAAGGCTTGCCAAATGGGAAATTGAGTTGGGATCCTATGAAATAACTTATCTTCCGTGGACTTCTGTGAAGGGGCAAGTTCTTGCGGATTATCTCGCAGAAATGACTGGCGAATTGGAGGTAATTCATGAAAGAACATAGTTGAAACCTGTGCAAGGTGAACATATATATGCACAAAAGTGCGGGCGTAGGATTAGTTTTAACAAGTCCAAGTGGCGAAGAACATATATATGCATTGCGTTTCAATTTTGATGTTACAAATAATGAGGCTGAATATGAGGCGCTACTTGCTGGATTGAACATTGCGCATAAAATGAATATCAAAAAATTACGCACATATGTTGATTTGCAGTTGGTTTCAAATCAGTTTGATGGTTCATTTGATGCGCATGAACTTTCTATGCAGAAGTATTTACACTTGTTAAAAGAAGCTACATAAAAGTTTGAGAATTTTGAGCTTAGCAAGTTTCAAGAAGTCAAAATAGAAAAGCAGACAAATTAAGCAAGTGTTTAGGGTGCCCTAATCTAGTTGTATTGTCGCTCAGAAGCCAGTCGTATAACGGCTCTCATCATAGGCTTGGTAAAGCATCGATATCTCCACTGGTTAAATAGAGACGGCACTGATCTTCTTCCTAGGCATTCTTTCAAGAGGAAGACGGTTTTGTAGGGTTGGTTTAGGAGTTTATGGAAAGGTGAAAGGTATCCAGATCTTTATTTTTTTAAGAGAATTTATAGATGTTGATTCTTCAGAGTATCCTTTTTGGATAGAGAATGGATTGAATTCCGTGATGAGTTCTTCGGAAGATGCGGATTTCACTAAGACTTTTTTCTAAAATTTTCTTGGCTCTTCCGTTAATCCTTCTTTGGGCAACTTCTCGGATTTTTTCTTTGCCTTTATTCTAGAGACTTTGCTCTCTTTTTAATTTTTTTTAATATCCTTTCTTCATAACTTTTGTCCTTCGTTCTTGTGCCCAGAGAGGAAGTGATAGTTCACCGAAAATAGGCCTTTGACCTATCAAAAACAATCGGGGGTTCGGAATCTTTTAACAAGTGCTTTTGAAGTGATTTTGATCAATCTATCTCTTTATTGATCTCTGGATCTTTTGGAAAAATGGTAAAGGAATGAAGGTGAATAGGTAGTGTATTTTAGGAGTGAATTTGGGGTGAGTATTTTGTGATTCATTAACTCTTTAGTGTGAGTTGGTCGGTTTAAATGAGTGGAGTGAAAATGGAAATGGATGGTTTTTGTCTTTTATATTCAGAATGATTTCAGAAGGAGGATCGCACTTACACCACGTATGGCGCTTACTAACCATTGGTCTTGAAACGTATGTCAAAAGTAAGTTCTAACTCAAACTGTACACCGGCACGCACATCAAATGAATTAACAAAGTACTGTAGATTTGATTGGCCATACAGGTACTTTGGGTCCAAGAATTCCTCACTTTTTGGGAGTAGGGGTCGTGCTTGGTCATGCGTAGCCTTTTAAACATTTATTTGGAAGAAATCTTTTGACACAAATCATGAGTTTTAGCTTAATCATTTCTTTCTAATGAATGTTCCAAAAATTGATTTCTAGCAATTTTATAGAATCTTTTGGGTGACTTGAGGTAAGAATTTTTTGAAATCCCCTAATATTCTTTGCTAATTACTTTTTAGACAAAAGAATTTTACAAAATTTTGGCATTTATGGTCAATGTTTCTTAAACGTTTACCAAATACCTCACACTTAGAAGAACATTGTTCCTAATGTTCTCTGAAATAGAATATTTGAATACTTTAATAAATTAAGGACAAAATATTCTAGAATCACTAAGTTGGTTACGGTAGTTACCCCACACTTACAGATTTTAGTGCGTAATAATTGAAAGAGGTTTGAGGATTGATTACTTCCCTACGGTTAAGTTACTCTCCTAGTGCTGGCCTTTACTACGGTCATTTTCCGAGTGGTGGAAAGGACCAGTCTCTTTGATAAAATTCTTCATGAAAAACAAAAGAGAGTAGCATTTCCACTAGATATATAACTTTTTATACAATGCTTTAAATATAAAACTAGAAGAAAAATAAAGTAGTCTACGAAATACTCTCCTGGCCAAATTGTAGAGCGGTGTCTGTGAAGTATCCATTAGGTTCGAAGATATCATCGTCGTCCTAAAGTCTCGGCAAATACTCAAGCGGCTGTCCTGCATCCATCTCAGGTCCTAAAAGTGTGTTTAGACAAAGGTCCGATGGCAACTCCAGGTGTGAGAGGCTCGAGAATGGCTCCTCATCAGGGATGCTCCCGGAGATCTCAAAGGCCTAGGTCATAGGTGGCTCAACTGATATAGAAACTGTGACTAAGTGGCAGCCCTCAGGTAGCTCATGAGTAGGGACTGTCTCAATTACTAGAGCAGGAGAACCATGCAGCGTGATAGGAGTGGCATGAACTGGGGCTACTGATGAGGCTACTAAATGAACTGAGACTGGAGTAGAGCGCTGAGGAGTAGCTTGTCATGTCGGCGGAACGCGACGTGCTAGTCTGAAGGATGAAGGGCCTAAAGTTGATGCGTGATTATGACTTTAAAAATGCAATTTAGAACAAGCTTTCTCCAGCCAACAGATCTGAAAACGAAACCCCCAATTTGTAACAGTAACATCCCCCAAACAGAGTATAAATCTCTGAAATAAGAACATAAAGGATAGAAGAATCTAAACCCCAAATCGATAAAGATACCACCACAATTAGAGATCTAGAAACACTCCAAATCTTCAACTATAGCTGATAAAGATTCCACCACAGCTATAATATCAGATATGAAGATTTGGATTTCACCACAATGTTTGATAAAGTAACACCACAAACACTGATAAAGAAACCACTCTTAGCCACCAGAATCAAAGATTCGTAAAGACACAGAGATTTTTGTAAATAGATAAGCTCTATCAAACTTTTCATTCAATCATCAACTAACTTTTACAATTACAAGAGCTCTCTATTTATAGGAGAAGCTTAACAGCTATTTTCTAGAAAAGACAAAAACTTAAAAAGGAAATGGAGACAAAAAGGACAAACAATTACAAATTAGCCAATAAGAATAAAGAACACAATCTGCAAAAGCCTACCATTTGGTAGTGCTCCTTCCCATGATAAAAGCATTCAATGATAGATGGGAATCTTCCTTGGACAGCTAACATTCTTCTAGAACAGCCACGCAGGTGTTAAGCACATGACCTGACCGGTTTATTGAAAAGCATAAGTAAACTTCGAATCGTATCAGCAAGTTGGCCCTTCAGGAAGAAAACAACGTCGCCAGCTGGTTGAACTAAGTTTCGTGTGCTGGTTGAGCTTAAAATTCTTCAGCTGGTTAAACTAGCTGGTTTGTCTTAGTATAACTTTGCTGGCTCGATTTGATGTTTACCCAGCTAAGTGAATTAAAGCTTTACTGACTAAACTAAAGCTCATTTGCTGGTCCAGCTAGCTGGTTCTTCTTAATTGCTGGCTTGCCTTCAACTATCAAAAACTTTATTCATGAAAAACATAACTACTTCAGCTTAAGGACTGAAGTAGGGTAACCCCTGACCTTGTTGAAACAGCTCCAAAACACTTAGATGATACGAAAGAGATGGCAACATGACCATTGCTTGACCAGATTCGAGTGTGACATCATTTGAGCTTGTGCTGGTTATGTTGCTGGTTACATTGCCCAGCTCACCCGCATCATCCTCCCCCTCTAAAAAGGAACTTGACCTCAAGTTCTCGAGGTTGTCATCTTCTAAGTAGGGCATCAAATCATCAACATTAAAAGTACTAGACACAGCAGTATCACCAGGCAGCTCGACCTTGTAAGCATTATCACCAACTTTTTCCAGCACTTTAAATGGACCCTCAGCTCTTGGCATCAGCTTGTTCTTCCTTTTTGCTGGGAACCTTTCCTTCCTTAGATGAATCCAAACAAGATCACTAGGAACAAAAGTGGGCTGCTTTCTGTGCTGGTTAGCTTTAGCCTTGTATTGCTGGTTGGTCTTCTCAACTTTGGCCTTCACCTGCTCGTACAGCCTTTTCATTTCTTTTGCCTTTGCTACTGCCTCAACACTTGCCTTAGGCTCAATTGCAAAAGGGACCAGATCAATGGGTGTAAGTGGATTTGCACCATAGCAGATTTCAATTGGTGATTTTTCAGTGGAGTAATTAGGTGCTCTATTGAAAGCAAATTCAACATGTGCAAGCTTCAAATCCCACTCCTTCAAACTCTTCTTCACAAGTGTTCTTAGCAGCATCCCCACAGTTCTATTAGTAACTTCAGTTTGGCCATCAGTCTGGGGATGATGAGAAGTGCTGAACAAAAGCTTAGTACCAAGTAGCTTCCATAATGTCTTCCAAAAATAACTTAAGAACTTGGTCTCTCAATCAGACACAATGGTTTTTGGCACTTCATGAAGACGAATAATCTCTTTGAAGAATAAAGCAGCAACAATAGTAGCATCATTAGTTTTGTTGCATGCTATGAAATGAGCCATCTTTGAAAACCGGTCAACAACAACCATAATAGAATCTTTGCCTCGCCGAGTCCTTGGCAATGCAACAATGAAGTCCATGCTCAAATCTTCCCATGGCTGGTTGGGAACAGGAAGAGGAGTATACAAACCCTTGTGAAAAGCTGATTTAGCTTGAAAACATGTAGCACGACGATTAATCACAGCTTTAACATCTTTATCCATACATGGCCAATAGAAGTGTTCATTTAGGATCTCCAATGTCTTGTTTATCCCAACATGGCAAGCTAAACCACCTCCATGTGCTTCCCTAATCAGCAACTCCCTGATTGAATCTTTTGGGATGCACAATCTGCTGCCTTTGAAAAGAAAACCATATTGCTCAACATAATCTCTCTTAGACTCAGCAGGAGAATAATTCAAAATAGGAGAAAAGTCTGGATCAGCTTCATAAAACTCCTTAACAAATGAGAATCCAAGAACTATAGCTTCTAAAATTGACAACAAAGAATATCTCCTTGTGAGAGCATCGGCAACAACATTAGAAGTACCAGCCTTGTGTTTAGACACAAAGGAGTACATCTGCAAGAATTCAACCCATTTTGCATGCCTTGGATTTAGTTTGTGCTGACCATTGATGTACTTCAAAGCTTCATGATCAGAAAAGAGAACAAACTGCCTTGGCTTCAAATAATGAGACTAGTGATCAACAGCTCGAATGATGGCATAAAATTCTTTATCATAGGTGCTATAATTTAGCTTAGACCCACTTAGCTTTTCACTGAAATAAGCTACTGGTTGTTTTCCTTGCACTAACACAGCTCCAATACCAACACCACTTGCATCACATTCAAGTTCAAAGAGCATATCAAAATTATGCAAAGCAAGTATAGGTGCTGAACTTAACTTTTCTTTCAATGATTCCAATGCTGATTGAGCAGAACTAGACCATTCAAACACCCCTTTCTTCATACAATCAGTAAATGGAGCAACATGTGTGGAGAAGTCCTTGATAAATCTTCTATAAAATGAAGCTAAACCATGAAAACTTCTGACTTCAGTGATGGAAGAAGGACTAGGCCATGATCTAATTGCTTCCACCTTAGATGGATCCAGTGAAATGCCTTCTTCAGAAACCACATATCCAAGAAACAATACTTTACTGACAAAGAAATCACACTTCTCCAGCTTTGCATATAACTGATTCTGCCTTAATAGCTCAAATACTTTCCTCAGATGATCCAAGTGTTCTTCTTTAGTTTTTGAGTACACTAGGATGTCATCAAAGTAAACAACCACAAACTGACCAATAAGTGGCCTGAGCACTTCATTCATAAGTCTCATGAATGTGCTGGGTGCATTAGACAACCCAAAAGGCATAACCAACCACTCGAATAATCCACCTTTGATCTTGAAAGTTGTCTTCCATTCATCTCCTTCTTTCATTCGAATCTGATGATACCCACTTCTAAGATCAACTTTGGAAAACACACAAGAACCATGCAGCTCATCTAGCATATCATCTAATCTAGGTATGGGATACCTATATTTGATGGTGATGTTGTTAATAGCTCTGCTGTCTACACACATTCTCATAGAACTATCTTTCTTTGGAACCAGCAAAGCTGTACTGAACAAGGACTCATGCTGGTTCTAACATACCCCTTTGCAACCGGCTCATTAACTTGCTTTTCTAATTCTTTTGCTTCATGAGGGGAACATCGATAAGTTGCTTTATTAGGAAGAACAGATCTAGGTACAAGATCAATTTGATGTTCAATAACCCTGATTGGTGGTAAACCAGTAGGTAACTCAGTAGGAAACACATCAGCAAATTCGGATAACAATGGTTTTACCCCAGTTGGTATTTCATCATGCTGGTTCAACTCATCACTTTCAACCATCAGCAATAGATAATCACTAGTACCACCCTTTAACTCAGTATCAACTTCAGCTTGAGTCATAAACAAAGTTTTATCATTCTTAACAGTAGGATCAGCTCTAGGTATTTCACTAGGCTTTAAAGAAGTGAGGGTGATCTTCTTTCCATTCACATACATTGAATAAGTATTTTGGTGTCCATTATGATAGATATAATTATCAAATAACCAACGTCTACCAAGTAGCAAATGACAAGCATCCATAGGAATAACATCACAAGTAATCTCATCCTGATAAATAGTACCAATTGAAAATGGAATAGTAACTTGGCGAGTAACCTTTACCTCGCTGCCTTGGTTAAGCCATTGAAGTTTGTATGGATGAGGATGCTTCTTTGTAACCAGCTCAAGCTTTTCCACCATGTGAGCAGATGTTGCGTTTGCACAGCTACCTCCATCAACAATCAGGCTGCACACTTTGCCCTTGACTGTGCACCTTGAATGAAAGATGTTTTCTCGCTGGCTCTTATCTTCAATAGTCTCAGCTGAGTGCGTTACTCTTCAAATCACTAAAAACTCTTCAATATCAGCAGCAACAAACTCTTCACTATCAGACTCATCATATGCTAGTTCAGTTTCAAAACCCCCTTCCAAATCTTCAATCTCTTTTAGTGTAAGAGCACGCTGGTTAGGACATTGAGTTTGAAAATGCCCAAATCCATGGCACTTGAAGCATTTCCTTCTATCATCTTTAGGACCTGCTACAACCTGCTCTTTGCCTTTAGATACTTTGGATGCTGCCTCGTTATGCCTAGGCAGCATAGATGATTGACCCTTCATAGGCAGCACAGCTGGCTTGGAATAAGACTTAAAATTAATTTTCTTCTTTGCTTGTTTCTCTACTTGAATAGCCAGCTTGCAAGCACTCTCAAAAGTCCATAGAGGCTACAATTCAACTTGATCAGTAATAGAAGCATTTAAGCCTCCAACGAATCTTGCTATAGTGTGTTCTTCAGCTTCTTTAACATTTGTACGAATCTTGAGCTGCTCAAACTCTCTGATGTAATCAACAACATTCATGATGCCTTGCTTGAGTGTATTCATCTAGATATACAGCTCTTGCTTGTAAGCTTGAGGAACAAACCTCTTTTGCATACACTCTTTTAACTTGGACCAGGTTTTGATTGTTTTCTTCCCTTCATATTGCCTTTCTTTTTTTAGATTATCATACCACATTGAAGCATACTTCTTCAATCTGATTACAGCAACTTTAAAGGCCTTTTTATCATCATAGCCTTTAACCTCCAAAATTCTATCCATGGCCTGAACCCATTCAAAGTAATCTTCAGGATTAGAGGACCCTTCAAAATCAGGTGGATCTATCTTGATATCTTTCAAATCATCAGCTTTTTTCCTATGCCTTCTTCTTCTTTGTGAAGAAGCATGAGATCCATCAGTAGATTGGCTACCATCCTCAGATTCAGTACTAGAAGACACAATAGTTGTATCTCCATTTTCAGATCTGGGCCTAGTTCTTCTTGGCACACCATCTTCCAACAAATTAACCATTCTTTCCATCTGATGTTGTAGAGCTTCAATAGCTCTATCTCTTCTAAGATTATGAGCTTCTTCAAGAGTCATGTTTCTAGGAATCTCAGCCATTTCAAATCAGATCTGGAAATAAGCTTTTCAGCTTCAAAACAGAGTATGAACTGAAACAACAATAAAAATGATAAGAAAACTTCGATTTGAACAACCTAAGCTCTGATACCACTTTGATGCGTGATTATGACTTTAAAAATGCAATTTAGAACAAGCTTTCTCCAGCCAATAGATCTAAACATGAACCCCCCAATTTGTAACAGTAACAGCCCTCAAACAGAGTATAAAACTCTGAAATAAGAACACAAATGATAGAAGAATCTAAACCCCAAATTGATAAAGATACCACCACAATTAGAGATCTAGAAACACTCTAAATCTTCAACTACAGCTGATAAAGATTCCACCACAGCTATAATATCAGATATGAAGATTTGGATTTCACCACAATGTTTGATAAAGTAACACCACAAATACTGATAAAGAAACCACTCTTAGCCACCGGAATTAAAGATTCGTAAAGACAAACAGATTTTTGTAAATAGATAAGCTCTATCAAACTTTTCATTCAATCATCAACTAACTTTTACAATTACAAGAGCTCTCTATTTTTAGGAGAAGCTTAACAGCTATTTTCTAGAAAAGACAAAAACATAAAAAGGAAATGGAGACAAAAAGGACAAACAATTACAAATTAGCCAATAAGAATAAAGGACATAATCTGCAAAAGCCTGCCATTTGTTAGTGCTCATTCCCATGATAAAAGCATCCAATGACAGATGGGAATCTTCCTTGGACAGCTAACATTCTTCTAGAACAGCCACGCACGTGTTAAGCACATGACCTGACCGGTTTATTGAAAAGCATAAGTAAACTTCGAATCGTATCAGCAAGTTGGCCCTTCAGGAAGAAAACAATGTCGCCAGCTAGTTAAACTAAGTTTCGTGTGCTGGTTGAGCTTAAAATTCTTCAGCTGGTTAAACTAGCTGGTTTGTCTTAGTATAACTTTGCTGGCTCGATTTGCTGGTTACCCGACTGAGTGAATTAAAGATTTACTGACTAAACTAAAGCTCATTTTCTGGTCCGGCTAGCTGGTTCTTCTTAATTGCTGGCTTGCCTTCAACTATCAAAAACTTTATTCATGAAAAACATAACTACTTCAGCTTAAGGACTGAAGTTGGGTAACCCCTGAACTTATTGAACCAGCTCCAAAAACACTTAGATGATATGAAAAAGATGGCATTACGACCATTGCTTAACCAGATTCAAGTGTGACATCATTTGAGCTTGTGCTGGTTGTGTTGCTGGTTACATTGCCCAGCTCACCCGCATCAAAAGTACTCTGGGCATTCCTTTACGCTGAAGATGTGCTCTGAAAGCTCTGTAGAGTCTCTGATGATCTCTAAGTACTGCTCATGTAACAGTTGGATCATTCATGGTAGCTCCATGTTGAATCATAATTTGTGGCTCACGTGGCTCTAACGGCTCTGGATGCTCATATCCTCCTCAACACTCTCTAGAATCAAACGACCTAGTTGTCCTATTAAAGGCCTATGCTGATCTGCACTGCTCTCGGATAGGTAAACCGGGGAGTCCTCCTCCTGCGAATGGGAATGGTATAAGAAGCTCTTGAACTTGGCATTTTGCCTGGATACATTTCAACAAACTACTAAGTACTAAGCCCAAGTATGGCTCTTAGGGTTAGTGCACAATAAAATATTTTGTAGACCGAAAATAAATTGAAATAAAATTAAGAAACTAAAAGGATAAGCAAGGGGTGCCTCCCAAGAGCGCTTTGTTTATCAAGTCATTACAACCCAACTTCTTCTTGCATGTCTTCAAAATGGATCAAAGGAGAAGAGGTGCTCCTACCTGAAGGGTCAAGGTTGTAGGTTTTTAACGCCCAGAGAGCTTTATACTCTAGTTCTAGCGGAAGGTGACAAGCTTTTCCATAGATCATTCAGTAGGGTGTAATTCCTAGAGGATTCTTGTAAGTAGTCCGAAATGCCCACGGATCATCATCTAGTTTTTCGGCCCATTTATTCCCATGATGGCCGACGGTGCATTCTAGAATTCTCTTGAGTGCTCTATTAGTGACTTCTGCTTGTCCGTTGGTCTGTGGATGATAGGCAGGGGACATCTTGTGGGTAACTCCGTATTGTTGCATCACCTTCATGAATTCAGAAATGTGTGCTTCTATCACTTATTATAGCGCGGGGAGCTCTGAATCGGCAGAAGAGTCTCTTTAGGAAGTTGGTGACGACCGTGGCATCGTTGGTTGGAAATGCTTAGGCTTTGACCCATCTGGAGACGTAATCTACTGCTACGAGGACATATTCTTTCCCATTAGACTTGGGGAACATCCCCATAAAGTCTAATCCCCATATATCGAAGATTTCGCAAGCTTGGATATTAGTCCGAGGCATCTCATTCTTCATAGAGATAATACCTTGTCTTTCCCAAGCGTCGTAATGCTTTACAAGCTCTTGCACATCTCGAAATATAGAAGGCCAATAAAATCCTGAATCGTAGACTTTTCTTGAGGTTAAGTTTGCTCCATGATGACCTCAGTTGGTCAGTGGTGACATTGGTGAAAAATCCGTGTTGCTTGTTTTTCCTCTTGATTATGTGATCAGGGCAAATTCTGAATAGGTACGGATCTTCCTAGTAATACTTAGCATCCCTGAAGAACTTCCTTCTTTGGGATGTGCTCATTCCTTTTTGTACTACTCCTGCAACTAGGTAGTTGGCTATGTCAGTGTACCAAGGGGTATCAGTGAATTGTGATCCTATGTTGGCTTGTCCTAAGCTCATAAGATGTTCTTCCAGAAATTTGTCTCTAATATCTTGCTCAGCAAGTTGTTTCGTCGTTGGGTTCTCCATGCGACTAAGATGATCTGATGCGACATTCTCTGCTCTTTTTTTTTTAATCTTTAATCTCTATATAAAATTCTTGAAGGAGTAAGATCCATCGTAGAAGTATTGGTTTAGCATCTTGCATAGTGAATAGATATTTTAGGGCTGAATGATCTGTTTAAACCGTAGTTTTGGACAGGATGAGATAGGAACAGAATTTGTCGAAGGTGAAAACTACTGCTAGCAGCTCCTTTTCCGTGGTGGTGTAATTCTCTTGAGCTCCGGTTAAGGTTTTGTTGGCGTAATAGATTGTATGGAAATGTTTATCTTTCCGTTGTCCTAGTAACGTTCCAACTGCGAAGTCACTCGCATCACACATGATTTCGAATGGTAAGCTCCAATCAGGGGCTATCATGATCGGTGCATGTGTGAGCTGTTCCTTCAGATAATTGAACGCTCGAGTACATTCTTCATTAAAGGCAAACGGAACTTCCTTTTCGTGGAGATGAGTGATAGGTCCTGTCACCTTTCAGAAATCTTTGATAAAACGCCGGTAAAAACGGGCGTGTCCAAGGAAACTCCTCACAGTCAAAAGCTTTGACTATGGTAGGTTCTGGAAGTTTGGTTATGGTTACAATCTTAGCCTTATCGGCTTCTATTCCTGACTTCGATAACTTATGTCCTAAAACTATTCCTTCTTTAATCATGAAGTGAAATTTTTCCAAATTTAGAACTAAATTCAAATCTTCACACCGGTGAACATCTTGTCAAGGTTAGAAACGTACGAATTAAAGGTACTACAAAAGACTGAGAAGTCATCCATGAAGACTTCCATACAACGTTCAATCATGTCATGGAATGTAGCTACCATGCATCGCTGAAATGTAGCAGGTGCATTGCATAACCCAAAGGGCATGCGTCGGTAGGAAAATTTTCCGTAAGGACAGGTGAAGGTTGTCTTTTCTTTGTCCTTTGGATCGAGGAGAATTTGAAAGTAACCGGAAAAACTGTCAAGGAAATAATAGAACTCATTTCTTGATAGGCGTTCTAATATTTGATCAATGAATGGTAATGGAAAATGATCTTTTCGGTTTGCATCATTTAGTTTACGATAATCTATGCAAACCCTCCAACCGGTGACCTCTCGTGTTGGAATAAGCTCATTATTCTCATTTTTGATTACGGTCATTCCTTCCTTCTTGGGTACAACTTGAACAGGACTGAGCCATAGCGAATCAGAAATAGGATAGATCAGACTAGCGTCCAGAAGTTTGATTACTTCTTTCTTGACAACCTCTTGAATCATTGGATTGACCATTCTTTTCCTCTGAACTGATTGTTTGAAATCATCTTCCATGAAGATCTTGTTGGTGCAATAGTTTGGACTGATTCCTTTTATGTCAGAAATCTTCCAAGTGATTGCCTTCTTATGTGATTTCAGAACCTGAATCAGTTTAGCCTTCTCGTGTGGTGCGAGGTCTTTATAAATGATTACAGGGAGTTGCGATTTTCCTTCTAAGAATGCATACTCTAGATGTTCGGGTAACTTCTTTAACTCCAATTCCGGTGGTTCCTCGATAGATGGCTTCATTCTTGCTATATCCTTTCTATATAACGAGTCATATCTCTCATGGAATTCTGATTCTTCTTCTTCCTTAATAGCGATCACTGATGCTATCTGTTCGTTGGTTCTGGAAATATTCCTTCTTAATACTTCGTCTTTAGAAACGTCTTCCTTAGTTTCGAAGGTCGGCTCAAGAATTTCATCACAGTATTCATTTAACTGTGGTTTTTGGAATACCAGAATGAAAACTATTTCTTCATTCGGTCTTTTCCTTAACAGAGGTAGGAGAATGCCTTGGCCTAGCGGTGCTATACGGGTAGTTTTGCCGAGAAAGTTACTTTCGAAGAGGGGAGATTTATATTGACCAGGATCTATGGCTGAATGTTTGTCGAGATTTCCTTCAGGATGTGTAAGGAACAGATCCTCAGAAATTTGATCTTGACTACATCTAGCCATGGTATCCTCCTAATATTTGTTGATGAGTTCTTGAAAAGAATCAGTGAGATTGAGATCTTCCTCGCGAGGATGGGTTATGAGTCGGTCGACATTGAATGTGACATCTTCACTTCCAACTCTTAATTTCAGTGATTTCTTGTGTATATCAATTATGGCCTTGGCAGTATTCAAGAATGGTCTGCCAAGTATGAGTGGAACCTTCGTGTCTTCCTCAATATCCATAATGACGAAATCAATGGGGAATGCAAACTTATCCACTATGACTAGGACATCCTCGGCTATTCCTCGAGGAATCTTAACTGATCCATCTGCGAGTTGGCTAGTCATTCTAGTAGGTCTTAAGGCATTAAGTCCTAGCTTTTTGAATAATGAATAGGGCATTAGGTTTACGCTGGCTCCTAAGTCTGCTAATGAATTGCTAATTTGGACATCTTGCAGGTAGAAAGGTACCGTGAATCTTCTTGTATCTCCTAACTTAGGGGGAATACCATGTTGTAACACTAATGAACATTCCTCACTTAAGGGTAAGCTAACTATTTCTCTTAATCTAACTTTGTTTGAAAGCAATTCTTTGACAAATTTAGCGCAGTTTGGCATTTCTACAAAAGCATCTACTAGTCGTACATTCAAATGCAGATTTTTAATAATATCCGAATACTTAGCGAATTGAGCTTTTTGGTTTTCCTTCCTAAGCCTACCTGGAAAAGGTATGCGGGCTCGCAAAATGATTTTCGGAGCTTTAGGAGAGTTAGGTTTCGGTGGATTGACAACTGGGTCAATTGGCACAGGTTCCGTATCGGGAAAATCTTGTATGGGTATTTTAATAGTTGTTTCCTTCCCACCTCTAGTGACTACTAGAGCATCAAACTCACTACACTCGATCTCAACTTTAGTGGTTAAGCATTTAAGCGCAAGCTGAATATTGGTTATTAATTCTTCAAAAGTCTTTATCAAAGTATCAAAATTATTTTGTCATTCTATGACTTGAAGGTTTATCATGTATTGCTTTTTCATAAAGTCGACTAAAGTTTCCTTAGAGTGGAGAGTAGGTTGGTGTAATAGGAAGATTATATTAGAGTCCAAGCTATTCTGATGTTTATATGCCCATTTAGGGTAAGGATACCTTAGATTGGTTCTGGTAGCGTCGGGTTTTTTAGGAATTGGTAAAATTTGAAGAGTGAGGGTGAGATCTTGTAACCTGGTTTCCAGCATTTTTAGCAATTGAGTGAAGATGTATTCCTTCTCAGCAGCTTCATTGCTCCAATCTTCCTGTTGTGCAGCTATTGTTTCTAATAGATTCCATGATTCGTCTGCTGTTCGTGACATTAAATTACCTTGCGAGGCCATGTCTAGGAGAGACTTATCATCCTTGGTCAAACCATTGTAAAGCGTGCAGATTATGTCTGCCTGACTTAACGAATGATTCGAACATCTTTTAAGCATCACCTTTACTCTATTCCATGCTAGACACAATGACTCGTTTTCTTTTTAAGAAAAGTTTGTGATGTCATTTCTTAAATAGGTTTGCAGGGTGGGTGGATAAAATTTGTTTAAAAACTTTGTGGTTAATTCCTCCCATGAATGTATTGAATTTGGTTTAAGCTCATCAAACCATGTTGAAGCGCGTCTAGACAAAAAATATTGGAAAAGATGAAGTTTTAAAATGTTTTCCTTGTTTTCTTCCTTCTTAAAAGAGTCAATTAGACTGATAAATTTATTCAAGTGAAAGTTTGGATCGTCGGTCAGGAATCCTTGAAATTTACAGATCATACTGACCAGTTTGATCATATGTGAACTGATTTCAGGAATTTCTTCGGTTCCTAAGGTGATTGGTCCTCCTCTTTCTTCTAAGCATGACTTTTGAATAGAAGCAAGTGTGTTTTGTTGTTCCATTTTTTTTTAAATTTTCTGTTTAAAAGACTTGTAAAGTTACTTTTAAAAAATATTAATTAACTAAAAGGATCGATAATTTAATTAAAACAATTATTCTTGAAATTTGTTCGCTAACCTTATCGGATATTTCAACTGATAGAATTTCTTACAGATTACTTTGTATTTAAGTGGCCAGGCTGACTACGGAGAGGCAGGATCCTTTTGGTTCCAATATAATTGAAGACTGTTCGGAAAATCCAATAACCAAGTCCGTGTATAATTGTCTTTCTTAGACACCACCAAACAATACTTTTGTCTATTTAAAATCTTTCTCAATCAATTTATTTAATTCCCCGGCAGCGACGCCAAAAACTTGTCTTACCCTGATATGACCGACACGGACGGTTTTATTTATGTGATGTAGTTAGGCCGCACGGCATCAGAATTAGCTAATCAAGGGAGAGAACAGTGGTTTATTATTTATATTTTGCGGGGCCTAAATTTACTTTTAACTTTCTAAGGTAGAAAGTGTAAGTTAACCTAGGGTCGTAGTTTTGAATTGTTTAACGAATTGAAGATCAAGTGGATAATTGTCTTTGGATAAAATCACCTAGATAAATGATAGTAGTTGGTTTTAAGCTAATAGTCCTAAATACAGAAAAGTAAAGGAGGTGGAAGGATATCCGGAGTATGCAGATCAGGGAAATGTTGACCAAGATATCAGTTTTGGCTAAAAGGTAATTATGTTTATGTTAAAGCTATGATTAGAATGGTGTAGATCTGGTCAGATGAACCAATTACGCAGACCTACTTATCTCTGGACTCTCAGAGTTCTCGTTGAGTAGTGAAAAGTATGTCACTTGGTTGTGTAATTGAAAGGTAACTATACCTCAGAGGTTACCATAAGTAAGTACTAGGTTTATTAGTGAGTTGAGTTCTAATCCTAACCCTCTTTATCAGTTTGGATAACTGAATAACAACGTGCCATGTTGATTGAACACTGATCACAAACGGAAAGAGCCCGTCGGGTTAAGTTGACAAAACCTTAGTTGAAAACTAACAACCATTTCATCATACTAATGAGATCATACCAATCTAAAAATTATATAGCATTGCAATTGATATACTGAAATTAAAGTAGTTAGAAACCTAATAGATACCTAAACCGTTGAGATGACTTAATCCTAGGGCAACAATCTAACAAGAACATGCAATATGTTTGGGTGACACAGTTAAGGCACTAACTAGATCTTAACAGCTCCTAAGAGGTTTCTTCGGAACAGTCAATAGACATACTTCATGTCTCAATTTCTAGGTTCCGTGTCCTAAAAGCGCATTAGATGCCTCTCTGGAACTCCGGCTATACGGAATTAACAGAATCTTCAGATACAGTATAACCAAGGATCTTAATCCTATGAAGTAGCTAAGTTCATGTAGGTGGACAAGTCCTAATCACAACCTAGGTTGGTCAATCTTTAAGATACTAGCATACAGATCTATCTGGGTCACTAGTTCAGCATAAAAACAGTAATCGTACTAATTTGACATAATTACACTAATCCAAACTTCTATCATGGCAACATACAGATTAATTAAGATCACACGGTAATATCAGAATGCATTATAAAACATAAATGATAACAATACATGTTTGATCAATAAGACAAGCGTTTCAGATAAATACCTAAACAAGCTGAAGAAATCTATCCGAGATCGCAAGGACTTGCCGGGATATCCTCCGGAAAATAAAAGCCAAGCTAGCTACTACTAAAAACTAACTAAAAAGCATGAAAATCTAAATTGAAGTGAAAATTGAGTGCGTGTATAAATGAATGCAAAAAAGCCCTTTAAATAGACTTGAGAATTGCCTGTATACGGCTGACAGGCCGTATGGTCTGGCAAGCCATTTTTCATGCCTCTTTGTTGAGACCGTATGTCAGGCCTTTTTTCACACTGGCAGGCCGGATGGCAAGCCGTATGGCCTGCCCTGGTCAGCTGTGTTTCCTGGATCGTAACTTAATTTCCTTGGTCGTAATTTGTCTTTCACCATTTTTGCTCTAGAATCTTCATTGTACCTCGGTTTCACTTGATTCTTTTTGCATCACCTTTGTAATCACTTAATCTACAAATTTAAATAAAAAAGAGATTATTTTGCCGCTAAAGTTTGGAACTTTATGGTTTTAGGGCTCAATATCAGGGGTAAAAATGTAACTTTTTGGCCGATATCATGATTTCATGTGTAGCAAGATGTGACAATGTGCAACTCCTCAGAATTTGGTATTGCATGACAAATTTGGCTCTGAAATCAAGAAAACTTTTAATACTCCTAGGCAGAAGACTTGCAAACCATTCTCTTGCCATCTTCTGCAACACCATGGGAAACATATGACATGCAACCTCATCCTCCCAATGCTGCAATCGCATAACTCCTTCAATCATAGTAAGGAAATCCTATGGATCAGTCGTTCCATCATAAACACCAATAGATGGTATCCCTAGGTTTCTTGAGAGTGGATATTCTACAATTCGAGTGACAAAAAACTGAGTCGATTCTGCCATTGTTGGAGGCTTTATAGCTTAAACTCTTGTTATCAAAGCAAACAAATTATCCACCGCCGTTGCACGGATGGCGGGCTGCGCTAGCTTTTTCTTATATTTCAATGGCGCCGTTTTCATCAAGATCCCATCTAACAACTTTCCTACCATTTCCTCAGACATGAATGGTTGTTCTTCTTCTCTGCCATATTTTCATGTGTTTTCCAGAATACCTTCATCATTATGCTCATTCTCATAATCATCCACCAAAGTATTAACTCATTGAATAGATTGGACAACTGCTGTTTGGAAATTGCCTTCCCTTTGCTTGTGTGCTTGGCATTTACATCAGATGTTCTTTTAAAAGAGATGTTGTACGTTCCACGCCGTGCTTTCCATACTCTCCCGCTTGAATTCTCCATCAATGTTTTCTTCAATTGTGTTGCTGTGTCATTCATATGTTCTTGTGTTGCATCAGCATTCACCTGATCCTCTTCTTCAATTGAAGTCCCTTCCAAAGTTAACTGGTCAACTGGTATGTTCTCGAAAAGGTTTTCAGTAATTTGATCAAGTGGTGTTCGTGTTGAAGTCATGTCAGTTGCTTTTGCGTACTTGGTATTCTTGTGGTTCTTCAAAATGGATGGCGCCATATGTTGTTACTATATAGCGGATGAAAGGTACCAATACAGTACTATAACAACTTAACGTTGAACGATATGTTGTCGACTGATGTTTTCCCTCGGTATTGGATCCCTGCAGACTCAGAACACGGATGAGAAATCCGTGGGATGGCCTCAATCAGACTTTAAACCAAGCTGAAGTTGGTCCGTGTAGCGTTCTATTGCTAAGCGATTAAAGTTTTAGAGTGAGAGAGTACTGTGTGAGAGAGAAAGTGTACTTCTCTCTGAATGAAGTTCAAATGTGAAATGTGGTGACCCAGGGGGTCTATTTATTGGCGTAGAATGTCCGAAATTCTCGGGAACACGTGTCAAACGCTGATTAATACAGTTATGCGATATATCCAGAACCGCCTTTAGCTTGTACTGACGTGGCTGTGTGCCGCTCATGTGCTTAATCAAAAGGGCTTAAGCATAGAAGCTACCTAAAGGTCTTACGCATGACGCTGTGCGGCCTGGCTGAGAGCTGGACGGATAATGCTAAAAACTGCCAAAATTACTATCTTTTATGTGTTTTGATCCTTTCCTTTGTGTAAGAATGATGTTTTTATGCGTTTATCCCCTAGAATACACCATTATTATTCCTCATGCCCGTTAAAAATCTATTTGTCAACGAGTATTCATTGAATAATGTTGAGTTCACTATGCTATTTTCATTTTATTTCGATTTTGTTTCACGTTCGAACTAATAATACTTTGCAACCTCTGAGTTGGAATTGTGGCAAAAATGGAAGGATGCATTCAAAGCCTGATTAATGACCCTACATAATCTCATATACGATTTAAAAATATGCATGATGATTGTGATTCGACTTCTCATTTGTTTAAAGTTTATTAGTTTAGAGTTCATTACGTACTGTAACTAAATATTAATACGTATAGTTCTTAAAATCTATTGATCCATTACAATTGATTTTCTTGTAAAATCAAGCGAATTCGCGGGTTATAAACTAGTAAAGTATAATAACGGATATCATCCTTAATCATAATAGAAGATAATTTGTAAAGATCATCTGGATGTATTGTTTCACACTATATGCTTATTGAGTTTCTCGAACATTGTTTTATGAATAAATGGCATGGAATTTCTCCTCCTTTTGTTGCATCACATGTTTCTCATAAATTGAAGACGAAATTACGCCATTGTACCCTAAAGTTTGCATACAATTACACGGATGACCTTAAAGTTTAAAATTGATTTGGATGACCTTAATGTTTCAATTTGTCTCAATTCAGACCTTGGATGTAAATGTCATTATTTCTTTGCCGTCTAGTTGAATCACGTGCTTACCACGTGAGGATATTTCCATCCTTTTACGTTAACCCTTCTTTACACTAGGTGAACAATCAGTCATTTCATTTTACACCTTTTCTTCTTCCATCAATATCACGATTCCCGCTCACTTTTACCCTAAATTGTCGAAACTTACTCAACCATCTGAAATCAAAATCAAACTATGTATTCATGTTATAGAATACGACAGGATAATGAAGCATTCGAGGCAAAGGATTATTACGGTATGATTTAGGGTTATTGTTTTTTTGTTTCAAAAAATTAATCGAATCTGGCCAATATATTAACTTGCAAAAATTTTGATTTTTTTTGTTTACATGTTTATTTGCAGATACATATGATAGTCTATTTTCATAAAATTACATCCTGGTGATATTTTAGTCATCCTCTAGGTATTGAATACTTAAACGGAAAAACTACGTTTATTGATCTCATTAATTCTGACAAGTT
This sequence comes from Rutidosis leptorrhynchoides, assembly GCF_046630445.1. NCBI lineage: Eukaryota > Viridiplantae > Streptophyta > Magnoliopsida > Asterales > Asteraceae > Rutidosis > Rutidosis leptorrhynchoides. The sequence continues at coordinate 178,373,638 of NC_092341.1, forward strand.
TTCAATCTCATTAATTCTGACAAGTTTTCATAACTTGATGTACGATATTACGCAAAATTTAGGGTATGACGACTTAAAAAATGTATTACCATTTTCTACGACCTAACACGATTTTGGATTATGGATTATGTCCACTTGGTAACGATTCAGATGTTAATAATCTAAGACAATATGTGGTGGAATGTAAGGAAATCAGTATCTACCATGAATATGAGAAAACAAAGTTAAATACTTCTACAAGTCCAACTCAAACTAAGGTAGTCATTCGGGAGATTTATGATGATGAGGTTAGACCAAAACAGAGTAAGGTTTAGAAAAGGTTGCTTCTTGGATTGGACACAAGAATCTGGTGTTGCACTGGTAATCAAGATGATGTCAACATAACACGGGATATCATAATTGATAATCTACCAACTGATGAGGCACCAAAACAGACCAAGGGTAATCATATTGATGAGGGAAGTAATGAGGATTAAGATTACTTAGTTGATAAAGATAATACCATTTTAGATGTGGGTGTAGACATGAAGCAATTTCATTTTAGCATAGATAAGGATGTTGATGTTGAGTCCCCGAGGATGAATTAATTGTTTTTAGAACTTTAGAAGGTGGTCTTAAAGATGAGGGCTATATATAGGACCTCATGGTCTCCTAACTTATTGCTTATAGCCACTAATATGTAATGTTGTTCAAGAGAACTGTGAAAATAAATGTTAATCATTTGACTTATGCTCTCAAACATTCATATCATGTTTATCCATATTCATGTGATAATCATAAAATTCATACCCCAATGGTTCTAAGATTTGATATCAAGAGCTAATCTAGAACGAAACCTAAAGAGATCCTTATGAATTTGATATTTATTCATGAATTTCATTCCAAAATATCATCACCACCACCGAATCCTATCATAAAAATCATCACTAAATCCTCATAATCACAAAATACCATTAAACATCACCACATTTTCACAAAAATATTCCTATTTTTCATCATCAAATCATTATCATTTTTATTTTCAGAAAATCAAAAAAATAAATAAAAGGAAATCAGATTTTCTTTTAACTAGTACTCGTTCTCTATCATCTATTCATCTTCACAAACCTAAAATTTTTAAATCTTTATCTTGATGATCGAATAACATATTGAGACCAGATCTGTGACAATCCGAAAATTTTCGACCAAATTTAAACTTAATCTTTATATGTTTCCGACACGATAAGCAAAGTCTGTAATAATGAGTCACAAAAATTTTGGAATTATATTCATATAATCAATTACCCTTTGACTGTGCCTGACGATTCACGAACCATTATATAAATGGATATAATTATATATGTATATATATATATGTTAACAAAGTATTAAATGTATAATACTTTACATAAACGTATTTGTTTCAATATATTTATCGATGGAATTAGAAGATAATATCAAAAATTGAATTATCAGATTCATTATGATATGATTACAGGTCTCTGTAGTAAGGTCCACTATGATTTAAGAAATCTTTCCCTTTTAACGGTATTCGGAATAATTGATAAGGTGATCTGTAAGTAGGAACAAAGTGTCAAATAACGAAAGCTAGACAAAAGTTAGTGGAGATTCTTGTTTGATCTCCAATACATACTTTATAATAATTTACTCGTATCTTTTGATAAGTTAATTATTTAGCTTTCATAATGATTGATCATATAGAATGAATAATTGGTATAAGGTTCGTCGACTAGATAAACCCATTTGACATGTTACATTAGGATGATTGCATAAGTTTGATTATCCTTTAGACTTAACCCTACGATTCACGAATAAACTGTAAGTTAAAAAAATGAAACCTATTATGATTTATATATGATTTTTACTTTCCTAAACAAAATGGTTTTTCAATATAATAGACTTTTATTTTAAAAACATGTTATGATATAACAACTACTACTAGTATATTTTGAATATAATTTGATTATCAAAATGTTTTAATAAAACGTTTGTGCATAAAAGAGTTATATCAATTTTAAGCTTTAAAATGCAAACGTTACAAAATACTGCTTCCTATTATTTAAATGATTTCAAACATATCTTTAAACTTTATAATATTATTTGATTTCATTTCAAACATATGGAAACAATTTCAAGAACTGAGTTATTAAACCTGTTGTTTATAAAGGTAAATTATTTATATAGAATTAAAAGAATTTAATTAAAGCTTTATATTATAAATTACAAATATATATATATATATATATATATATATATATATATATATATATATATATATATATATATATATATATATATATATATATATATATATATATATTGTTTCAAAAACGTAAACGTAGTACGACATAATATTTTCTATTATTTAAACGATCATAAATGAAAGTTGAAATATAATTAGTTTTGAAAAACTAAATATTATATTATTAAATAAATATTTTAATTATATATAATATGTACAAATTTATATTTTTAAATGAATATATATATATATATATATATATATATATATATATATATATATATATATATATATATATATATATATATATATATATATATATATATATATATATATATATTACAAAGTGATTAAATATAATATTAACTAGATACAAAATGTTTTGATTTAAATTAATATTATCATATATATAAATAACGAGAAGTTGATTTAAAGAAGCAAATGACCAAAATACTCAAATGAATAAATTACATTTTGAGTGGGATAGTTTTTCATTGATTTGAGTCTTGTAATGTATAAAGATACATTACACGAAATATAAAGTACAAGTTTTCTAAGCGTACGAAAATGCGTTCAAGAAACCGAAAGCGGGACATGAGTCGAGCGTCATCGTACAAATCATTGGAACAAAAGTTACAAGTCCACTTTGCACGTAAATATTATATTATATATAATTAATTATATAAATTAAATATATTATATACTAATTATAATTAAAAACCGTCGGCAGCCATAAATTATTGATGTGTGAGCTGGAATGGGCTGCTCCACGATCGCGGAACAGTATACCACAAACCCATCACAATCGAGGTGATCATGGGTCCATGACTGGGCTATAAAGTTCGAACGCGTTTCAGTTGCAATTCACTCAAATGTTTTCAATCTCACGAACTCTCTCTATATATACATATTATCTATATTATTATTTATATTATTATTATTATTAAGATTAAGATTATTATTATTAATCGTATTATTATTATTATTATTAGTATTATTATTTATTAGTATTGTACATAAAATACTACGACGAGGTCATGAGCGAGTATTTTCAAACGGGTTTTTCGAGCGAGATAGAGCTAAGTAAATTATGGGTTATAGCTAAGAAGACTATGGGTATGGTTCGAGGGTATTGCTCTTGAGGTCAATCTAGTGGTTATCATCTCCGTTGCGTTTACGTACTTTCCTGCAATATTGAATCACAATATTGATACGTGAGCATTCATATCTTATCTTTTATATAATAATAGTGCATCCCTGACTAGTGCTCGAGTATATATGTTTATGCATGCTTGTATGCTAAATTTTGTTGTTAAATAGTTTATGATAAATCACGAATTTGATACATATGCTACTGAGATAAGGTATATGATATGCATGTCGTTGAAAAGTGGGCGAAAAATTAATAACTTTTCATTTAGAAATCTGTGATTTCGATTAACGGATTAAAAGATATGGTCAACTGAATTATTGTTATTATTATTATTATTATTATTATTATTATTATTATTATTATTATTATTATTATTATTATTACTATCGTCGTTATTGTTATTGTCATTATTATTATGATCTAATCATTATTATTATTATTATTATCATTATCATTATCATTATCAATATGAGTAATATAATTAAAATTGTTGTTACTAATACTATCGTTATTGTCACTAAGGTTATTATTATTATTATTATTATTATTATTATTATTATTATTATTATTATTTTTTTTATTATTATTATTATCATTATAATAATTATCAGTATTATCATTAGTATTATTATTATTAGTATCATTATCATTAAAACTAATATATGTATTATGTAATTATTATCATTATTATTATCATTATTATAAATGCAATATAAAAGAGGACTAAAAGCTATTAAACAATTCGATTAGGAAATAATGAGTATAAGTATCAGAATGCAATTAAAATATTGTAAGATATTGATTTAGATAAAAATATCATTTTCATTATTTTTATCATTATTATTATTATTAAAAGTATCATTAATATTAAAAACTATCATTTTTATTAAAATTATTATTTTTAATAGAAATATCATTGTTATTATAAAATATCATTATTATTATTATTTTAGTATTATCATTATTAAAAATTATCATTTTGAATAGAATTATTATTTTTATAAAATATTATTATTACAGTTAATATTAAAAAATATCGTTATTATTAAAGTTATCTTGATTAGAATTATCATTTTATTATAATTAATATTAGTAAATAGTAAATATAAATATTGTTATTATTATTAGTAGAATAATAATAATTATTATTATTACAAAATAATACAACTTTTACTCATTATTATTATTATCAATATTATATTATCAAATAAATATGTGATACAAAGATATTTTTACCACACGTAATATAATTACATTAATAATACATACCACTATATTTTTATGGTATTAAGTGAACTTAATAAATTTTATTACTTGAGATATATAAAAATATATTTTTATCATATATAAATTTTAATATAAATTTTTATTAATAAATGACTTGTATTATTTACTCTAATAAAATCTGATAAATATATTTAAATATATAAAACGACTATAATAAACATTTATTGATTTTGAAAGTCATTTTTGGTCAAGTTGACTTTTACATGATAATCTCGAGCATTAGGATTGTGATACACTACGACTTGACCTAAATTGTTAGACAGATATTGACCAACATATAAATATATATACTTAATATGGGTTCGTGAATCCGAGGCCAACCATACACTTGTTCAATGTTGTCATTTACATTAATGCTACGAAATACATTATTGTGTGTTTCATTTGCTCCCTTTTTAAATGCTTTTGCAATATATATTTTTGAGACTGAGAATACATGCGCTGCTTTTATAAATGTTTTACGAAATAGACACAAGTAATCGAAACTACATTCTATGGTTGGATTATCGAACCGAATATGCCCCTATTTAGCTTGGTAGCCTAAGAATTGGTGTTTTTTATAATTGCCACCAATTGACGCAAATCCTAAAGATATATCTATGGGCACTAACAAGCCCAGTCAGAGAATTTGAACTGCTTTAATACTTCGATTTATCATATCCGATGAGAGTCCCAGAATGATGGGAATATTCTATATGCATCCTGTTAAGGTCGGTTACCAGGTGTTCAATCCATTTGAATGATTTTTATGCAGACTGCTATAAGCATGCATGATGTTTATGAGAAATGAAATGAAATCTTGTGGTCTATTAAAATTATGGAAATGATTGATTAGGATAAACTAATGAACTCACCAACTTTTTGGTTGACACTTTTAAGCATGTTTATTCTCAGATATTAAAGAAATCTTCCACTGTGCATTTGCTCTTTTTAAAGATATTACTTGGAGTCATTCATGGTATATTTTGAAAGATGTTGCATTTTTGTCGTTGAGTTCATTAAGATTAATAATAAGTCATTCATAGTTTGGATATATTGTGAGATGGTATGCATGCCTGTCAACTTTTGTTGTAATGAAAGTTTGTCTTTTAAAAACGAATGCAATGTTTGTAAAATGTATAATATAGAGGTAAAATACCTCACAATGTAATCATATGTTATTGTATTCGTCCTTATGGATTCGGACGGGTCATCTCATGTGGTATCAGAGCGGTGGTCTTAGCGAACCAGGTCTTACATTAGTGTGCCTAACGGATAGATATTAAGATGCATTAATGAGTCTGGACTTCGACCTTAGCTTCATGTCAAAAATTTTTGCTTATCATTTCTTGTCGAAAATTACATGAGTATCATTCTTAGTCTGGACATATCATACTGCATTGATTACATAAATAGTGTATAGGCAAAATTCGTATATTAGCGTATCTGCTAATTCATATCATAACGTATCTGTTATTGTAAACTTTGCCTGATTCAAAGATTCCTCCGTAATTTAGGGGATTTTGGTATTATATATACATATGTAATTTACGTATTAAAGATTACCAAATATAAGTCCTATAATCTTCCTCATATCAAAAAATCATTTCCCTACTCTGTACGAGATGGATCCTGCAACCAGTTCCAGTTCCTCGGATTTCGACAGCTATTTCGATACGGAGTTTCACTCGAGCTCCGAAAGCAGTGTGACTGGAATGAATCAACCAATCAGCCATCACCTATTTTGGATGAATTGGGGATGGGTTCGTAGCCTACTTAATCATTGGAGACAAGAAGAAGGTGATCCCTTTCATCCACCACATTTCCCTCTTGGTGATGAACCTGAAGCACTTACCGACGAACCCATTTGAAACACCATTTTCTCTCTCATTTCCAGAGTATCTCGTCACGATTATATACTATCTAAAATTCTAGATCTTATTCACCCGCTCGTCCGAACCACCGATCATCCCGGTGTAATAGAAGAAGTCAACGAGCTTCGCGCTCGAGTATTGGCTTTGGAGAATATGGTACGAAGGTTACAAGCACCAGCAGCATCACCGGCATCAACAGTACCACCATTATCAACACCAACAGTACCATTAGCACCACCAACAACAACATCCACATCACGCGCCAAAACATCACAATCTGTACCTCGAACATCAACATCATACGCACTATAGATACCAAAGAATATCAACAACAACAAACAATGAAGTATTGATTCATAACTTCAATGAAGAAATATTCTTCCGAGAATATGTAGTTTCTAAAAGTTTTATAAATTATATATTCTAGTTTTAATTGTAAACCAGATGAGTGAGCGAATAGAAAAAATGAAATGAAACCCTAACCGGAATGGTGCACGATTTACAAGCTAGACTTGTTTTACCAACAGCATCAACAGTACCGTCAGCATCACCAGCACCGTTAGTGCCGTCAGCGTCGTTAGCATCAGTAACACCTACAACATCACAAACTCCACCAGATCCATAATCACCGCAAACATCTTCACTAATCAACAATGCGTATATTGTATCAACGAGTTATGAAGTATTAACTCATTTCCCCTGAAGAAATTATATGTATATTTTACATATATGAATTTTGAGATAAAAATAAATCTTCTCGTACTAAGCTATTATGTATGAATTAAAAAAGGGTAGATACTACTCGGTTAAATTCATATTACTAATATGCTATGATGTACATCCTTCGTTAACAACTTAACCATCGTTAACTACAATCCCTGTTTCAACTCAATGAATTCCATTTCATAGTAAGCCAAGTGTATTACTCAACTATATGTTTGATTTTACACCTTCATTTCCGATGTATTCAAAACTTTCTAGAAAACATCATTATATCTTGCGAAGTTCACAAGAATTCCATGAACACCAACATCATTCATCAAAGAAATATCAATAGATGAATAACAAAGTAGTAATTCATAATTTCATTCAAGTGGAAGAAATACTCAACGAAGATTACGAAATTTCTAAAGTTTTAGAGATTATTCATTCTAATTTCAGACAAAAATCAAATGAGTTTAATCTAATATTAACTCATTAAACCTATATAATGGTGTATCCTATCATATACATGCATAAAAGGCGTAATGGTTGCATAAAAGTAGCATCAGGAAGGCTGGAAACAACAGTTTTGTGGAGTTATCCATCCAGCGTTCTCCGTTGTACAGGCTGCTCCGTCGTGCGTAAGCCCTGAAGGCCGCCTAGCGCGTAAGCCCTGACCGGAGAACGCCACCTTCAGCGTAAATTTCGGATCACAAGTAACAGAACGTATCATCATCTGACACGTGTCCCCAAGCAATCTGGTGGATCTGACACTATAAATAGACCCCTTGGGTCGTCATTTTACACAGTTCAGACATTCTGTCAAACATGAGAGCTGAGATTTCATCTCTCTCTAGCACTTTCTCTCACTAGAAGTCATCCGGCTAGCATTGTTATGCTATGCGGACGACAGATTGATTAAGCCACCCCATAAGTTTCTATACTTGTGAACCGGGTCTGCAGGGATTATTTCCCAAGGGTAAACATCAATCAGCAACACTCCGCCCTCCTAAAGCTAGATTACTTCTAGTATTGTGTTGACACACTAAGCCTTACCTCATAAGGAAATAGGTGTTAACAACACACTAAGCCTTACCTCATAAGGAAATAGGTGTTAACAATGGCGCCATCTACTAATGCAAAGAACACACGAAACGGAAAAGGAACAAAAACAATTGAAGCTCCATTTGTACTTGAAGCAGTCAACAATACATCAACTGACGACATGATAACTATTGAAGATGTACCTATTCCGCCACTAGATGGTACGATTGAAGAAACAGTTATTGAAACTGCAGAAAGGCTTAAGCATTTGGCAACTAATTCGGAGAAAAGGCCAGTAATCGAAGAAACGACAACCAAAAGTGTAGAAAGACTTCCAAACTTTGTTACTAATCCAGAGAGACGACCATTGATGCAACCATGGCGATGTCCATCATTTATACCTTTTCGACGGATGGCGGATGGCAAAGACAAGAAAATCATGAAAAGGCAATCTGTATCAAAGTACTGGTTGTCTAGACTACTTGACAAGTTGGGCAGTCTTATTGATGACTCTGAAGATGATAATGACTTGAGCTATGTTAATAATGATTCTGATGATGAGGTTGATGGCAGAGATGAGTTAATGTCTGAGAAGCAGGCAGTGTTGCTTTTAAATGACATCCTTAAGCAGACAGCTCCGGCAAAGTATAAGTAACGCATAGCGCAGCCCGCCGTCCGTGCTGTGGCTGTAGATAATTTCTTCACCCTCATTACTAGAGACCAAGCTACAAAGCCACCGGCTATGGCAGAATCAACTCAGTGTTTCATTGATCGAATTGCTAAATATCTGTTACCCAGGAATCTTGGCATACCGGCAATTGGAGTTTATGATGGCACAACATACCCTGAGGATTTCCTTACCATGTTTGAAGGTGCAATGAGGTTTCAGCATTGGGATGATGAGGTAGCTTGTCATATGTTTCCAATGGTGCTGCAGAAAATGGCAAGGGAATGGTTTGCTAGCTTGCCGTCAAGAAGCATTACAAGTTATTTGGACCTCCGTGCAAAGTTTTTTATGCAGTATAAAAATCTTCGAAGCTGTACTTTGACACATCTTGATGCACATGAGATCACAATGCATCACAATGAATCCTTGAGTAATTTCATGAAGCGATACACACTTGAAGCACGGAAGATACCTGATTGTCCAGAATCTCAGCTAGTATCTGGTTTTATTTTTTGTTTGGATCAGCGACAGTTTAGTGCACTTGTTCATGCGTTAAGGTATGACTTGCCAAAAATCTTGCATCAGGCGTTGGAAGTGGCACAGAAGCATGTTCGAGCCGGTGAGCGGGGGATGAACAAGTTTAATGGCAGCAGTAGTAGCAAACCGCACAACAGAGGGCGGTACTTTGACAGAAATCAGAGGAGGAATGACAATTCCAATGGTGGATGGAGAGGCAACAATCATCCTAATGATTTTCATCACAACAGAAGGCCAATAGAGAGGCATCCGTTGATAATGGCGCTGACTAAAACTCCAAAAGAGATTCTTTTCACTGAGCCAATCCGGACCACTTTCAATCCTCCGGCGCCTATGGAAGAAAGAGAGGGTCCAAAAAGTGAGCTATGGTGTGACTTTCATGAGGCATGGGGTCATGATACAGATAATTGCAAATCTCTGATGAGAGAAATCATCTCAAAGATCAAAGCATGAGAGTTAAACCACTTGTTTCCAGGCAAACAATACAGAAGGAATGATCCTTGCAGGAAATTTGGATGGCAAAAGAATGATGGTGGAAGAGGTCGTTGAGGAGATAACAGAAGAAGGGAAGAGCATGGCGGAGGAGATAACAGAAACTAGTACGGAAACCGGATCACGGAGCGTGAGTCAACTCCAGAAGTTGTAATCAAAATGGTGTGGTTGAATGGAAGTCACTATGAGGACGGTGAGCAGTCGGATAACAATGTCGATAGCCGGAGATATGCACCAATTATTTTTCAACCAATTCAAAATTGGGCTTTGTCCGTTCAGCCAGTGGTCATTTAAGCACAAATTGCAAACAAGTTCATCAGCCATATCTACACAGATACAGGCAGTGAGGCTGACATCATTTATTGGCATTGTTTCAAGGCTTTTCCAAGGCATGTGCAGGTAAGAGCTAGGCGAACGAGTTTGAAGGTTTCAGGGCTAACAGGAGCGCCAGTGAATGCAATGGGAAGAGTTCATTTGGAGGTCGTTTTGGGAACATTTCCACTATTGAGAACCGAAACAATCGATTTCACTATTCTGTATGGCAACTCTGGATTTAATGTCCTTTTTGGACGGGCAGCGTTAGCTAAATTTAGAGCGATAACATCAACGGCTCATGCAGAGATTAGATTCCCAACTCCGAATGGAGTAGCCACATTTGCAAACTTACCACAAGGCAATATGAATCAAAAGAGGCGTAATCGGTTGTTTAGGGAGAATGAGGTTCAGGAGTTCTTTATACCATGATCAAGTGTTCAGGCCGGACAGTGCTAGGCGCTTGGCGTTTGCAGAAACAAATTCCAGCATTTTCTCAAGAACAAAATTTATCATTTCAATAAGAGCTGTTTGTTAGCATTCCTGAAGAACAAAATTTATCAATTTACTGTAGACCATTGTGGTCATCATTACAGTGCCTATGTCTTCAATAGCATACACTAAACGTTCATGATGTACTAATTAGGCTTGATCCACCTAAATTCGTCATTAATTGTTTATGTATTGCACAGTACTGATCAAAAAAATTTTATATTTTTCTTATGCAAAGTGCTGCATGTGACAAATGTAAAACATTACATTTATATCCTGCCCTCAGAAGGAGAGTATTTTTTATATACCTCCGATTGCGAAAGCTTTTGTGCCGGCCAGCAAAGGCACAAGGGATCGGCTAGAAAACGTTAAAGTTTTACCAGAACGCACCGACGCAAAATACAAAACTCAGATACTTGTCATGACAAACATTATAAAAACTTACTTCACAGAATGAAAGAAGTTTATATTTTATATGAAGGCCAAAAATATTACACAATTCTTCCTCATATATTTTATGACGGAAGGCGTATGGTGGAAAGATTATTTTATAATCACTCTTCAAAGAACACTTCATAACTATTCCTCATTAATTTGATGACGGAAAGCGTCTAACAAACTACAAATGTCCTACTGCATGTTTGAAGGCATAATGTTTGCTAAGCGAATTTTTGATCTGTTACTCATTTAGCTAAAGTTAACAAATGCAAGACACCTAAAAGTGAATTACCTTAAACAATTTTCAAAATGCTTTGTTCAGTTATACAATACACAATTGTATATGAAATTTTATGGTATGCTTAGTGCATACCAGATGGGTTATAAACAACAAACATCAAAGTATTTGGTGCAAGCATATAAACAAGCATAATCACTACAATAAGCATATGTTTATGGCATTCAAATTATCAATGTTTATTACAAATGGATGTTCATCACATAGTTGCAAATTCATGAAAATTTAACATTGAGCACATCCTGAGCAGAGGACTCCTCTCTGCTACATACTTCATCATACATATCTATTTTCAGGTTAACTAACTTGGCCATTGCTTCATTAACCTTCTCCAACGTTCCAGGAGGCATCAGATTAGTAATAGCAGCAGGGAGAGTCTGGTTTAGAGCAAGGCGTCTGGTCAATTTATCTGTTACATCAGTAATAACATGGGTGCGCATAGCATCAACATAATCATTGTAGGGGTCCCCAACAAGTTTGGACCCAAGAACCTTAGCTATCAGACCCGGTATACCCTTCTTAAGCTCAGCGAAATTACTCTCACCTTTCTCCACCCTCCAGAGAAGCTCAGCAGACTTTTCCCTCTCTGCACTCAGCTGTTTCTCCAGCTCGCCCACTTTCACCTGCTCCTCCTCAACCTTTTTCTTCTCAGCATCCTTTTCCCCTTGCAGTGCAGCAGGAGCATCTTGAGCACTTTTAAGCTCAACTTCTCTAGCCTTTATTGTTGATTGAGCATCGCTCAAGGCATGCTCAGCATCAGCAGCTCTCTTGCGAGCATTGGCACCTTGAGCAATCTCAGCGCGGGCAAAAGCAAGTATGGACTCCTGTTGCTTCTGCAGTTGCAGAACGGAATCCAGATGATTGGTTAACAATACATGAGCTTCAGCAATTGATTCCCTGAGCTGCTCAGAGCGGAGAGAGGTGAACTGGGGTTTTAGTTCAGGGATAGCATAACTCTGTAGAATAAAAATTTTATGGTTAATTTCAAGCAACTCACATAAATAAATTGCAACCTTATACATGCAGGAAGTTTCATTATTCAAACCTGAAGAAGAGTTGAAAATTCTTTGTCCTTAGTAGCAGGATTTTGAATGATCGCCTGCAATGTCCTCACATTAGAAGAAAGAGATGGCTCTTGAACATTGGACGATGTGACAGCAGGGTTAGTGGCACTAGGAAGAGGAGAATGATAAGCAGAGTCGCCTTCCGGCCTCTCTTCATGGAATTCAGATTCCACAAATGGAGTAAAGTTTGGGTCAGGAGTTTTCAGACCCTTATCTCCTTCACCTTCGAGGTTCTCCTCCGGCCTCTGCTCACCGCCTTCCGTAGACTTCCCTTGGCTATCATCAGACTCTGCTAAAATCACAAACAGAAACAAATTAGCATTTTAAACAAGTATAACAGTTATAAACAGAGACATGTGCATTATCAAGAACGAGCAGAATTGACATACTTCTTCCGCGTTTTTGCTTTTGGCTCCCCTCTGTATTCTTCACCCTCTTAGAGCCTATGCTCTTCCTCCTTGTCTTTTGGGTTGGAGGGGGAGTGGATTTTGTTTCACCCGTGATGTCAACCGAACATGATGTCTGCTACTCGGCGGTGGTGGTGTCATCCACTGTCCGTTCAGTGTCTGTCTGTTCAGACCCGGACTCACTGATAGAACTGTTGACAATGATTTCTTCCCCCTTTTCAGCAGCAGCAGCATCAGCAGCAGCTTTAGCTTCTGCTGCAGCTCTCTCTGCCTCTAACTCTTCAGCAGATTTGTCACGAGCAGTGACCTCTACTTCATCATCAAGATCAACGGATAAAAGAGCAGAACGAACCTGCATCACGGAGTTGGCTGCAAAAATTAAACATAAACAGCAATATAAGCAAATATGACAAACAATAGACACACATTTATATATAATAGGATGATCATATCACATCCTACCCTAGTTTTTCTCACGGAGTACTAGCACAGAAGTGCTCGGCCATTCTTGACTCACTTTGCACAGCACAAGAATTCCCTCATACCTCTCGTATGATCTGGGCGGACGGCGGAGCTCTTTCAAACTATTTACTATCCGCTGCTCTGCGGCAGAAATCTTAACACCCTTTCCTATACCAGCATCAATAGCACCTCATTCCCGGATAACGGAGTACTCCTCCAGAATAACAGTCTCATCAATAAAGAAAAATGGACTTTTCCAGTCCTTCAAGTTTGATACTCTATTTGTACCAACAAAATGCGTATTTCATTTACTATCAATAGTAAGCCAGCAGTCACTAATTGTGTGAATTCGAAACGTAGAGATAAAAACTTTAATGCGAGGCTTAATATTAGCAGAATTGCAGTACATTTCAAAAAGGATGATTTTTTGAAGGCCATGGGGATGCATTAGACTAAGGTAGGCCTTATAATATCTAAGAAGGCGAAGGAGAAAGTTAGTAAGGGGAACAAGGAGGTTGCCATGTGATGTGCGCAGAGGTGTATACGAAATAGTTATATTTTTATTGCAAATTACTATTAAATACTATACAATTTTATACAAGTTATTTATTTATTTATAGAGTGGATATACCTAAACCTTGCTACAACACTTATAGGCAGTGTACCTAATCGTATAGTAGTGTAGTTTTTTAGTAAGTCCGGTTCGTTCCACATGGAGACGGCTGAGTTTAACGCTATATTTTTAACAACTATATTTATACAAAATATATATAATTATACATAGTATTATTATTATAAAAGGGGATTTTTACCGTTTAATGACCGGTTTGTCGATTTTAAATAAAGCGTAAAGATAAATGACGATAATATAAATGACAGAATTTAAATTGCGATAAAGTAAATTGCAGTAATTAAAATGACAGTAAATAAAGGTACGATGAAATATGAAATAAAAGTATTATGCTTATTTAAACTTCCGTAATCATGATGTTTGACGTTTTGATTTTAATTAATTGTTACCCGAGTTAATTGTCCTTTGTCCTGGATTATTTGATACCTATTTGGTTTTTGTCCATAATAGTCCATCGGTCATAATTATAAAATGCTCGTCAAATTAACCTTATTTCTGAAGTCAAATATTCCAACTAATTAGGGATTCGAACTGTAACAAGGTTTTAATACTTTGTTAATAATTACACCAGGTTATCGACTGCGCGTAATCCAAGGTTTTAATACTTTGTTAACAATTACACCAATTATCCTTGTATGTAATCCACCCCTGTTTTAATGAGATATGAATATTAATTTACCCACTTGATCAGAATGAATAATCAATTACCCAACCCAAATAATTAATTAAATGATCGTAAAAGATGTCGTATAAACGTCACTAAATAGGACATACATAATCATTTTAATAATTATTAGATTAACTAATTTGAAGATAGGTTCGACAGGTTCCAGTGAGTTGTCACTCAATTAGACAATACCCCTTATCTATTAATAGTCATAGTCCAATTTCACAAGTGTCGGTCTTTTGTCCAAACCTTAATTATGGTACAAAATCTAATAACCCCGTCTTAATATTTAATCTAACATCACGATTACTTCGGCTCAAATAAGCATAATAATAACTTAGTTACGAGACATTAATTTAAAAAGGAAGAACATAGCTTACAGTGGTGATTAATCGCGTAGCGTTGTACGGACAGAATTTCGACTTAAAACCCGTAAAACATTTCTTACAATAACCCAATTATTATTAAACTTAAATTAAAATTAAAATTATAAATATATATATTTATATTACAGATGAAGAGAAGAGAAAACATGTCATAAATTCGTCCGAAAAATGCTGAATTTATAGAATGTGGCCTGCTACAGTAACTAATGCGGTCGCATGAGATTTTAGTGAAAATCTCATGCACTCGCATTGGCTCATTAACTCGCATGAGTTTTATGCCTATTTCTCATGCGATCGCATGGCCGTCATATCCAGCTCACATATTTTTTTATTTGCTAGTTTGTCGACGTTATTTAATATAATATATAATATATAAATAATTTATATAATTATTTAAATATTATATTATATTCTTGTGCATCGTTGACTTGTAATTTTAGCTCCGTTGCGTCGCGGGTTGATAGTTGGCTCAGGTCCCGGTTCCGGTTTTTCGAACGTCCTTTCGTATAATTTAATATCTTGTACTTTGCGTTTTGCGGCTCGTACTCTTGTAATTTTGAGACGTTTCTTATCAATAAATTGAACCACTTGAATTATATCTTGTACATTTGAGCTTTATGGTCATTTGCATCTTCAATTGTCGTTTTCTTCTTTTGTCTTCACACTTATTTATTTAAACGAATATTACATAAAAATAGAACAATTGCAACTAAAAGATTTACATATTGGAAGGATATTGATACTAAATATATGTTCCTTTTTAGCATTATCAAATATCCCCACACTTGAACATTGCTTGTCCTCAAGCAATACAGAACTTGAAATTAAATTACACTTCACTCGAATCACTTTTTTTATTCTCACACTTTATACATCAGTGATTTTGATACGGCGGTATAAACAATGATAGTAACGATGTGGTTTACAGTCCCACATGACTATGAAAATTTAGATCCTTTAAGGAAATTGGATCTTTATGAAAACATTTGATCTTTTGAAAATTCATTCTAGATTTTACCCTAGATAAGTTTTCCGGAATAACCCTTCACTGGTGTTGCAAAATATTTTTGTGGGTTTTGTAGGTTTCAGATTTGAAAATTTTTGTTCAAAACTTGCGGTTTTTGTCACCCACTTGCTAACCTTGTATTAGGAAAGCAACACGTCCAGTATACTTACTCCGTATATTACCTTTCAGTAAACTACCGTCCGATTGTAAAGGAAAGCGTTGAACAAGCAACTGTTAAGGTAATGTCCCGTGACATGCTTTTGATTATGGTCTATATCGTGTCGGATGCAATTACTATCCTTTGTAGGAGCAATAGTAAAGATCACCCTATAGTTTTTGGGTCTAGCACAAGGTCCTGTCTTCGACCATGCTATGCAACCACCGTTCTTACGGTTGACACCCAATTTGGTTCAGTGACCTAATGAATTCCGGGTGAATTCCTAGGATTTTACGTTCAATGGTAATGAACGCATTGAAAATGGGTTTTCAGAAAACAAATCGGTTTTAATTTGATCAAAATATTTTCTCGTTCAAGCTCGAGTTTAGATATCATCGAATTCCATGAGTTTGTAATTCTCAATCTTTAAAGTCATCCTCAATGGTAATGAACGCGTTTTTGCTTTTGGCTCCCCTCTGTGCCGGTGACGTTGGGAGTTTACTCAGGCCTCACTGATCCCTTGGATTTTCTGCAACGCTTTGAGGGCGTCATAAGTACTTACAACTGGGATGAAACAGTCGCATGTAGAGTGTTTCCTATGACCTTGCAGGGGTCAGCAAGGGAATGGTTTCATAGCTTGCCATCTCGCAGTATCATTGAATTTGTGGATCTGCGAGAAAAGTTTTTGCTGTAGTTTCAAAATTTATTACCGCAGAAAAAGACACATATAGAGTGTCACGATATTAAACAAGGCAACAAGGAGACTCTAAGTGCGCTACTTACGCGGTATATTTATGAGTGCCAGAAAATTCCGCGTTTGAATGAAGATCAGAAAATTTCTGGTTTCTTGCATGCTATCAACCCACAGCGACACCCTACGCTTGTGCGGCGATTAAGAAGATATGTCCCGCAGACATTCGCAAAAGTGCAACAGGAAACTTATGATTATATCCGCGGAGGAGAAGATAGCAGTATTACCCCTGCATGTGGCTGGGGTAGAGATAAAAGTTGGCGAGATGACAATGACTCTTTCAGAGATGGTAACAGTGATAGCTATCGCGGTCCAAGCTTTTCGCAAAAAAATGGTGGCGGCGGATATCAGCGTAATGACAGGTTTCAAGGTCAGAACGATAACAATTCATATGGCCGTAATAACCGCTATTCTACGCGCAAGTGGAATAATGAGTCATTCAATATCATTCAGATGCTACAAAAACGCCCAAAGAAATCTTACTGCAAGAGCGAGTTGCTAAGTCTTTCCCTGATCCGCAGCCATTGGGAGAAAACAGCAGGCGTGACAGATCAAAGTTTTGTGTCTTTCACGACGATTACGGTCATGACACCAACCGCTGCAGAGATTTAGCAGAATTTATTGCGGAAGCGTATGAAAAGGGTAAGTTGGACCATTTGTTGGTGCAGAACTCATCCAGCACTGCGAATGTGATCATTATGCCAGCTGAAGCTAATGGTTCGAGTGCCCCAAACGCGGTTGAGCGGAAAGCTCCTGCGGTGAAAAATTTGGGAGTACGGATGGTAAACAAGAAAGAAAATCGGTTCGAGGTACAAGTGATTAATGTGGTGGAAGTGCACGGTGAAATGTCAGTGCTGCAAATTTTGGCGCAAATTGTTAGCTGGAAATGTCCCTCTATTACATTTCCCTCAGCGCGTTTGAATGCGGATGTTGATAAGCCCGTGGTTATTTCATGTCGTGTTGCTAATACCGGCATTATAATCATGAAGGTACATGTTGACACTGGTAGCAGTGTAGATATCATGTACGAGCAATGTTTTCTCAAGCTGCCCGCACAAATTCAGGCTTTGATGAAACCTACTGCGGTTTCATTGGCTGGTTTTTCGGGAGAATCATCATGGCCTGTTGGCCAATTGGAATTACAAATGGAATTGGTTGATGATAGCGATGAGTCGCTAAGGCGTCAAGCCTTATTGAATTTGTACATTATGCGGAATCAATTGCGGTTCAATATGATACTTGGCCGCACAGCTTTGCACATGTTTGGCGCTATACCATCTACAATACATTGTATGCTAAAGTTTTCTGCTAATAAGGGAATTGGCACGCTGATTTCTGCGGAAATGGAGCCTTCATGTGCCATGGTTATGACAAGTGCGGATATGTGTGTTGAAGGGCATTCAGTTAACCCTGCTTAGTGCGAAAATGATTAACAAAATATTGTATTGAAATTCCATTAATGCGAGACATGTTATGTTCATGATTTGAATAATGTAATGCGAATTAATAAAGAATAAAGCGAAGTTAATTTCAGTGTTAGTACTTGTTTCTTTAAATAGCGAAAACACTGCGTGTGGCCACGCGTAGTGTTTATTTCGCAGAATACAAATACTTATCTTTTTGAAACACTAAGTTAATGTTTGCTCTGCGGATGCTTTAAGTAAGGTGGCATTGTTTTCACTAAACATGACCTGCTTAAAATAATATATCAATACATAACTGTATTGCAAAATATTTTGCAGAAAAGCCAAGTGATGAAATTGCCCACTTATGTTAATAAAAATTGCGAAAGGATAAATTTTCCTAAGTGTTTGATCTTGCCAACACTTAGATGCTTCGCAATGCTATATTTTACCTAAGGATCGTTTTGTCGGACTTAGAAGATTCATAATGTTAAAAGATTGTTTCGCACAAAGTACGCTTTGTTATGTGCACAATAACGAATGCGGAAATTGCAATGGACAAGTCTGAATTATGAATAATTAAAGTAAAAGCGCAATAAAAATAAAAAAGTTGCAACTGCGAACTGCGAAAAAGTAAATAATATTAAACGCGTATGCAACACGGAATCTTACTGAAATGTCCCGTTCTTATTGATTAAAAACGTTCCATATTAATTGATTTCGTTGCGAGGTTTTGACCTCTATATGAGACGTTTTTCACACACTGCATTCATTTTTAAACAAACCATAACCTTTATTTCATCAATAAAGGTTTAAAAAGCTTTACGTAGATTATCAAATAATGATAATCTAAAATATCCTGTTTACACACGACCATTACATAATGGTTTACAATACAAATATGTTACAACAAAATAAGTCTCTTGAATGCAGTTTTTACACAATATCATACAAGCATGGACTCCAAATCTTGTCCTTATTTAAGTATGCGACAGCGGAAGCTCTTAATAATCACCTGAGAATAAACATGCTTAAAACGTCAACAAAAATGTTGGTGAGTTATAGGTTTAACCTATATATATCAAATCGTAACAATAGACCACAAGATTTCATATTTCAATACACATCCCATACATAGAGATAAAAATCATTCATATGGTGAACACCTGGTAACCGACAATAACAAGATGCATATATAAGAATATCCCCATCATTCCGGGACACCCTTCGGATATGATATAAATTTCGAAGTACTAAAGCATCCGGTACTTTGGATGGGGTTTGTTAGGCCCAATAGATCTATCTTTAGGATTCGCGTCAATTAGGGTGTCTGTTCCCTAATTCTTAGATTACCAGACTTAATAAAAAGGGGCATATTCGATTTCGATAATTCAACCATAGAATGTAGTTTCACGTACTTGTGTCTATTTTATAAATCATTTATAAAACCTGCATGTATTCTCATCCCAAAAATATTAGATTTTAAAAGTGGGACTATAACTCACTTTCACAGATTTTTACTTCGTCGGGAAGTAAGACTTGGCCACTGGTTGATTCACGAACCTATAACAATATATACATATATATCAAAGTATGTTCAAAATATATTTACAACACTTCTAATATATTTTGATGTTTTAAGTTTATTAAGTCAGCTGTCCTCGTTAGTAACCTACAACTAGTTGTCCACAGTTAGATGTACAGAAATAAATCGATAAATATTATCTTGAATCAATCCACGACCCAGTGTATACGTATCTCAGTATTGATCACAACTCAAACTATATATATTTTGGAATCAACCTCAACCCTGTATAGCTAACTCCAACATTCACATATAGAGTGTCTATGGTTGTTCCGAAATATATATAGATGTGTCGACATGATAGGTCGAAACATTGTATACGTGTCTATGGTATCTCAAGATTACATAATATATAATACAAGTTGATTAAGTTATGGTTGGAATAGATTTGTTACCAATTTTCACGTAGCTAAAATGAGAAAAATTATCCAATCTTGTTTTACCCATAACTTCTTCATTTTAAATCCGTTTTGAGTGAATCAAATTGCTATGGTTTCATATTGAACTCTATTTTATGAATCTAAACAAAAAAAGTATAGGTTTCTAGTCGGAAAAATAAGTTACAAGTCGTTTTTGTAAAGGTAGTCATTTCAGTCGAAAGAACGACGTCTAGATGACCATTTAAGAAAACATACTTCCACTTTGAGTTTAACCATAATTTTTGGATATAGTTTCATGTTCATAATAAAAATCATTTTCTCAGAATAACAACTTTTAAATCAAAGTTTATCATAGTTTTTAATTAACTAACCCAAAACAGCCCGCGGTGTTACTACGACGGCGTAAATCCGGTTTTACGGTGTTTTTCGTGTTTCCAGGTTTTAAATCATTAAGTTAGCATATCATATAGATATAGAACATGTGTTTAGTTGATTTTAAAAGTCATGTTAGAAGGATTAACTTTTGTTTGCGAACAAGTTTAGAATTAACTAAACTATGTTCTAGTGATTACAAGTTTAAACCTTCGAATAAGATAGCTTTATATGTATGAATCGAATGATGTTATGAACATCATTACTACCTTAAGTTCCTTGGATGAACCTACTGGAAAAGAGAAAAATGGATCTAGCTTCAATGGATCCTTGGATGGCTCAAAGTTCTTGAAGCAAAATCATGACACGAAAACAAGTTCAAGTAAGATCATCACTTGAAATAAGATTGTTATAGTTATAGAAATTGAACCAAAGTTTGAATATGATTATTACCTTGTATTAGAATGATAACCTACTGTAAGAAACAAAGATTTCTTGAGGTTGGATGATCACCTTACAAGATTGGAAGTGAGCTAGCAAACTTGAAAGTATTCTTGATTTTATGAAACTAGAACTTTTGGAATTTATGAAGAACACTTAGAACTTGAAGATAGAACTTGAGAGAGTTCAATTAGATGAAGAAAATTGAAGAATGAAAGTGTTTGTAGGTGTTTTTGGTCGTTGGTGTATGGATTAGATATAAAGGATATGTAATTTTGTTTTCATGTAAATAAGTCATGAATGATTACTCATATTTTTGTAATCTTATGAGATATTTCATGCTAGTTGCCAAATGATGGTTCCCACATGTGTTAGGTGGCTCACATGGGCTGCTAAGAGCTGATCATTGGAGTGTATATACCAATAGTACATACATCTAAAAGCTGTGTATTGTACGAGTACGAATACGGGTGCATACGAGTAGAATTGTTGATGAAACTGAACGAGAATGTAATTGTAAGCATTTTTGTTAAGTAGAAGTATTTTGATAAGTGTATTGAAGTCTTTCAAAAGTGTATAAATACATATTAAAACACTACATGTATATACATTTTAACTGAGTCGTTAAGTCATCGTTAGTCGTTACATGTAAGTGTTGTTTTGAAACCTTTAGGTTAACGATCTTGTTAAATGTTGTTAACCCAATGTTTATAATAACAAAAGAGATTTTAAATTATTATATTATCATGATATTATGATGTACGAATATCTCTTAATATGATAAATATACATTAAATGTCGTTACAACGATAAACGTTACATATATGTCTCGTTTCAAAATCATTAAGTTAGTAGTCTTGTTTTTACATATGTAGTTCATTGTTAATATAATTAATGATATGTTTACTTATCATAATATCATGTTAACTATATATATAACCATATATATGTCATCATATAGTTTTTTTACAAGTTTTAACGTTCGTGAATCACCGGTCAACTTGGGTGGTCAATTATCTATATGAAACCTATTTCAATTAATCAAGTCTTAACAAGTTTGATTGCTTAACATGTTGGAAACATTTAATCATGTAAACATCAATCTCAATTAATATATATAAACATGGAAAAGTTCGGGTCACTACAGTACCTACCCGTTAAATAAATTTCGTCCCGAAATTTTAAGCTGTTGAAGGTGTTGACGAATCTTCTGGAAATAGATGTGGGTATTTCTTCTTCATCTGATCTTCACGCTCCCAGTTGAACTCGGGTCCTCTACGAGCATTCCATCGAACCTTAACAATTGGTATCTTGTTTTGCTTAAGTCTTTTAACCTCACGATCCATTATTTCGACGGGTTCTTTGATGAATTGGAGTTTTTCGTTGATTTGGATTTCATCTAACGGAATAGTGAGATCTTCTTTAGTAAAACATTTCTTCAAATTCGAGACGTGGAAAGTGTTATGTACAGCCGCGAGTTATTGAGGTAACTCAAGTCGGTAAGCTACTGGTCCGACACGATCAATAATCTTGAATGGTCCAATATACCTTGGATTTAATTTCCCTCGTTTACCAAATCGAACAACGCCTT
Source organism: Rutidosis leptorrhynchoides (assembly GCF_046630445.1). Classification (NCBI taxonomy): domain Eukaryota; kingdom Viridiplantae; phylum Streptophyta; class Magnoliopsida; order Asterales; family Asteraceae; genus Rutidosis; species Rutidosis leptorrhynchoides. Next base: position 178,396,458 of record NC_092341.1, read on the forward strand.
TCCAAGGTGAAACTTTAAGCATGACCATCTCTCCAATTTCAAATTCTATATCTTTTCTTTTAATGTCAGCGTAGCTCTTTTGTCGACTTTGGGCGGTTTTCAACCGTTGTTGAATTTGGATGATCTTCTCGGTAGTTTCTTGTATAATCTCCGGACCCGTAATCTGTCTATCCCCCACCTCACTCCAACAAATCGGAGACCTGCACTTTCTACCATAAAGTGCTTCAAACGGCGCCATCTCAATGCTTGAATGGTAGCTGTTGTTGTAGGAAAATTCTGCTAACGGTAGATGTCGATCCCAACTGTTTCCGAAATCAATAACACATGCTCGTAGCATGTCTTCAAGCGTTTGTATCGTCCTTTCGCTCTGCCCATCAGTTTGTGGATGATAGGCAGTACTCATGTCTAGACGAGTTCCTAATGCTTGCTGTAATGTCTGCCAGAATCTTGAAATAAATCTGCCATCCCTATCAGAGATAATAGAGATTTGTATTCCATGTCTGGAGACGACTTCCTTCAAATACAGTCGTGCTAACTTCTCCATCTTGTCATCTTCTCTTATTGGTAGGAAGTGTGCTGATTTGGTGAGACGATCAACTATTACCCAAATAGTATCAAAACCACTTGCAGTCCTTGGCAATTTAGTGATGAAATCCATGGTAATGTTTTCCCATTTCCATTCCGGTATTTCGGGTTGTTGAAGTAGACCTGATGGTTTCTGATGCTCAGCTTTGACCTTAGAACACGTCAAACATTCTCCTACGTATTTAGCAACATCGGCTTTCATACCCGGCCACCAAAAATGTTTCTTGAGATCCTTGTACATCTTCCCCGTTCCAGGATGTATTGAGTATCTGGTTTTATGAGCTTCTCTAAGTACCATTTCTCTCATATCTCCAAATTTTGGTACCCAAATCCTTTCAGCCCTATACCGGGTTCCGTCTTCCCGAATATTAAGATGCTTCTCCGATCCTTTGGGTATTTCATCCTTTAAATTTCCCTCTTTTAAAACTCCTTGTTGCGCTTCCTTTATTTGAGTAGTAATGTTATTATGAATCATTATATTCATAGATTTTACTCGAATGGGTTCTCTATCCTTCCTGCTCAAGGCATCGGCTACCACATTTGCCTTCCCCGGGTGGTAACGAATCTCAAAATCGTAATCATTCAATAATTCAATCCACCTACGCTGCCTCATATTCAGTTGTTTCTGATTAAATATGTGTTGAAGACTTTTGTGGTCGGTATATATAATACTTTTGACCCCATATAAGTAGTGCCTCCAAGTCTTTAATGCAAAAACAACCGCGCCTAATTCCAAATCATGCGTCGTATAATTTTGTTCGTGAATCTTCAATTGTCTAGACGCATAAGCAATCACCTTCGTTCGTTGCATTAATACACAACCGAGACCTTGCTTTGATGCGTCACAATAAATCACAAAATCATCATTCCCTTCAGGCAATGACAATATAGGTGCCGTAGTTAGCTTTTTCTTCAATAACTGAAACGCTTTCTCTTGTTCATCATTCCATTCAAATTTCTTCCCTTTATGCGTTAATGCAGTCAAGGGTTTTGCTATTCTGGAAAAGTCTTGGATGAACCTTCTGTAGTAACCAGCTAGTCCTAAAAACTGGCGTATGTGTTTCGGAGTTTTCGGGGTTTCCCACTTTTCAACAGTTTCTATCTTTGCCGGATCCACCTTAATACCTTCTTTGTTCACTATGTGACCGAGGAATTGAACTTCTTCCAACCAAAATCCACACTTTGAAAACTTAGCGTACAATTCTTCCTTCCTCAATACTTCTAACACCTTTCTCAAATGTTCACCGTGTTCTTGGTCATTCTTTGAGTAAATAAGTATGTCATCAATGAAAACAATGACAAACTTGTCAAGGTATGGTCCACACACTCGGTTCATAAGGTCCATGAACACAGCTGGTGCATTAGTTAAACCAAACGGCATGACCATAAACTCGTAATGACCGTAACGTGTTCTGAAAGCAGTCTTTGGAATATCATCTTCTTTCACCCGCATTTGATGATACCCGGAACGTAAGTCAATCTTTGAATAAACAGATGAGCCTTGTAGTTGATCAAATAAGTCGTCGATTCTCGGTAGTGGGTAGCGGTTCTTGATGGTAAGTTTGTTCAACTCTCGGTAGTCGATACACAACCTGAATGTACCATCTTTCTTCTTGACAAACAAAACAGGAGCTCCCCACGGTGATGTGCTTGGTCGAATGAAACCACGATCTAAAAGTTCTTGTAATTGGCTTTGCAGTTCTTTCATCTCGCTGGGTGCGAGTCTGTAAGGAGCACGAGCTATTGGTGCATGTAGCGACCCCGACAAATCGTCAAATGCCGGCGTCATCTACGTATGGTCCCATTACATGGTCGTAAGTCTTTATAACAAAGTTTGACCGAAAAGTATGTTGCCTTCATTTCAAAATAAGGATTGTTTCAAAGTTTACAAGAATTGTTCAACCAAAAGTTAAGTTACAACGTTATAAGTACGATTGAAATCTAGGCGACACAGTTTAAGGTAAGTCAAAAGACGCTCCATGAAATGCACGTATACTCGACATCCAATGCAAGTATCATATAGTAAGCGGAAGCATGTTTCACATATCGTGTAGTGACCTGAGAAAAACATAGAAATCTGTCAACGAAAACGTTGGTGAAATCATAGGTTTAAGTAAGTAGTTGAGTAAAAGTAAAGTAAGCCGAACCACAAGATTTGCAAAATTGAAATGATAATAGTACATTCTAAAAGTTAATATTCACGAGCACCCAATTATCAAAGCTTAACGTTCCGTCCGTTGAATACCCCATCAATTAGTGCTAGAACAACACTGTTCCCGAAAATATATTTCATTCGTAAACGGTAGCGAACCGTTTGAATGAGGGTTTGTCAAACCCATATGGCCATATAACATAAGTTCTCGCTTACACCATCTGATGTAACTAATGATAATCGGATTGAGGATTTTCGTTCTAAACTCGTATGTAGAATGTTTGTTTTCCCGTTCTTGTGTTCACTTAGTTCAAAAGAATCGTTTATGTTTTCTCATCCCAAAAGTAAGTTCAAAAGAGTAAAAAGTGGGACTATGATCTCACCTTTGATTGCAAGTGTAAATAGGTACTTCAACAAGTAATGTGCGCAAAGGACAACGCTAGTCTCGACCTAAACAAAGGTTGTATCAATAACGATAGTCACGAAGGGTCAAAGTTGTTCAATTAGTCATATGGCTCGACACGACTCGATTATGTAGCATGTGAAGCAAATTGTCAAGTTTCATGCAAGATACAAGTATAAAAGCATGTTAGGAAGATTGCATAAAAGTTTGGTTAAGTTTGACTAAAAGTCAAACTTGGTCAAAGTCAACGAAAAAGTCAACACGTTCGGGTCGGGTCTCGGACAAATTTTCTATGCTAGTTTTTCATATATAAGCATGTTAAAACAAGTTGCATGTGAATTGGAGGTCTAGAACATGGCAAACATTTTTGATAAAATGGAAAAGTTGGACAGAATCTGGACAAGGCAAATGTCGCGCCGCGGCAAGGGGTGTCGCGCCGCGACATAACACATGGTCTGGTGTCAGGTCGTTTTCAAGGTTCAAGTCTTGGTCAAAACTTCAAACAAACGCAAAACGCAAACCGCAAACAATTAGAAGACGTATCTTATACCGTTGGAAAGCTCTTTTGACAAGGAACACAACTAAACACAAATCCTCAAACAAAAACATCATTTACAACAATCGAATTCTCGTCATGTGATCAATAAACGCTCATTTCAAAGCCTCAAGTTCATCAATATGCATTTTAAGTTCCGGGAATCCAATTTACACATATGATATGCCGTTTTGAAGGTAATGAAGCATACATTACAACTAATCACTAACAATTTACATTCCATGACATTCAAGCATCCAAAAATTCATTTCAAGAACTAGCAAACCCTAGTCAAGCAACACCAAAATCAATAATCACGTTTTTGAAGTTTCTTTGATCAACCTATATATCAACATGAAGCTAATGATGCTAGTAACACTTTTAAAACATGAACTTTAACAATCTAACAACCTTTAATCATCCAAATCAAAGATTAAGCATACAATTTTCATTTTCAAGCTAGTTACACCAAAATCAACAAATCAAGCAAACAAATCATATATTCATGTTATACACGAGCCATAGTCACTAACTAACAACATTTCAAGTAATTAAAACGAATTTAGAGAAATTTAGTGTTTTAGAAATGTTACCCAAAATCAATGAGGTTGGTATCAAATCGAAGAGGATGAAACGAGGATTCCAAAAGTACAATTTGTTTTGATGTTTGATTCCTTGCTTGAATTTGGATGATGATTGAAGATGATGAAGAATTTAAGGTTTGAGTTTTTGGTTGAGAGAAAAGAAGAAAGAAAAGAAATTAAAAAATGTGGGGAATGGTGGAGAAGTAGTTGACTTAGTCAACTACTAGTGATTAGTTTGGCCATATGGCAAAAATGGTCCCTCGAGTTTGTAATCGGGTGCGGGAATTAACCAAACGAATATTTTAAAAACGCTCGAGTAAACGGGTGACGTTATATTTAAATAACGAGGATATTATGAACGTTAGTTAATGAAGATACAAATTTAAATCGCGAAAGATATTATTTAAAAAAAAAAGACGGTGTTAAAATAAATTTAACGGAAAAACGCGGGATGTTACATTATCCACACCTCAAAAGAAATTTCGTCCCGAAATTTAGTTGGAAGTAGTATTTGTTGAATCTTCCTCCAGATCTCGTGTTGCCAATTCTACGAATAAGTGAAGGTACGTCCTTGGACATTTCAGCGAACTTGACGGTCGGGATCATATGTTGTTTTAAGGTTTGGTTTCACGATCCCTGGTTTTAACTGGTTTTCCCATGAAGAGAAGTTTGTCATCAATAGTTGGTGTATCTGGCAGGATTGCACGTTCCTGTTCCGCAGGACACGTTTCCAAATTTGTTACACGAAAAGTAGGGTAAACGGAAACTTAATTGAGTCGAAAGTTCTAAGCGGTAGGAAGCGGTCCCAATACGCCCCAAGGTTTCAAAAGGTTCGATATTGCGGCTAGCCTTTCTCGATTTCCCCAAAATGGATTACACCTTTCCAAGGTGCGGTTTCTCAACATTATGCGGCTACACACTGGGATTTGTGAGGTTTTCATCTAAGTTTGGTATAACTCTTCTGGCGACCATGGGTTGTCTCGAGCCCTTCTCGGACTTGAAAGATCTCAATTGTTGTTTCTTGATGGAGTTCAGATTCGGTGATTTGCTTTGATTGAATGAACAGGGGTATGACATTAGCAGTCATATGGGGTTTCGGAAAGTGCGTGCGAACACACGAGTGGTAACTACTGTTGTAAGAGTGATCTACTAAAGGTGACAATACGAGTTCGTGACATGTCTTTTCAAGACGTAAATCGTTCGTTTGCTTGGTTCATCGGTTTGTGGGTGGTACGCGGTACTCATGTCTAAGCGGGTCTCCAAGGTTTCTTGTAAAACTAGAAGTGAAACGAGTTTTTCAATACGGGATAATTGACAAGGATACACCGTGTTGGAATAGAATCTCTTAAGATATGTTTGAACAAGTCAGTTAGGGTTCGAAAAATGTTCGTTAGGACTATTCACCCTCGTGGCGAATACTAATGTAATATGAGGAGTTTCTCTATCCATGGAGAAATGTTACAAGGAGTTTCCTTAAACGAAAATGTGAGCGATAAAGATAGGAGTGAAATGAGGACTTAGAATAGGATGAGCTTACATCTCGAGGTTGCCATATCGTGCCTCTAGTTGTCAAAAGTTGAAGTCTGAAAGAGAAACGAGATCGTACACGTAGTTGTTTAGTTCGGGGTTGAATAATAGTTGGCCGATTATTTGAAACACAATGACATTAAGTCAAAGAAGAGTGAAGTATCATTGGATCGTGTGTTATCTTTAGTTCCAGTAATATCAGACGGTAACGGTGAAATAACAGAGATATGTAGCGTGGTATGTGATGACGAGAAAATTGATCGGATCCACAATTTAGTATTAGAATTCTTCGCGCAAAATAACGAATTTCAGTTACACTGATTTTGAGTCGAGAGAGCATGCCTTCCGGCGTTCATGTAGAAATATTTTCATAATTGAGTTCCATATGGTGCTATACGATTTTAACTAGAAATGTTGGTGTGAAGTATCACGCTCAAGGTTCGGACATGGGGGGGTTTAAATTTTTCCCTCAGTGAGTTAACGAGGTTAAAAGTCGTGTAACACGAGAAAAGGCAGAAATGAATCTTCGGTAATAACCGGCGAGATCTAAGATTTTACGAATACAAGTCTGAGTCGGGGGAGTTTCCTGATTACATGTGGCTTGATTTCGAGATTGATTGAAATGCCTAGACCATTCACATCATGGTTTAGAAAATTGTACTTCGTTCAACAGAAATTCTCACTCAGAGAATTTGGTATAGAGTTGTTCTTTTCTCAAAAGTTCGAGCGTAAGATGGTGATGTTGTTCGTTTTCCTTCTTTACTTGAATAACTCAAGATGTCATCTATAAATACGATAACCGATTTGTCTAGATAAGTTTGCATACGTGGTTTAGGAGGTTCATGAATACGGACAGAGTCCTAAATAAATCGAATGGTACTAAGAGAGATTTACAACTAACGTTGTGAGTTCGGAAGATGGCTTAGGAGACATCGTCTCCCCTAACCGGAACGGAGGTCGATTTAGGACGCACACGGGATTCATGCAATAATCATGAGGTCATGGATACAAGGAAGAGGGTATCGGTTTTCAACCGAAAATTACTTAGTTCACAATGATCTATACAAGACGTCGGGGAAACAATTTCTTTCTAACGAATAGGTTTTGAGCTCCTTAGTTCTATAGGTGTCAAGTCAAAATTCTTAACGTATATCCTCCGATAAAATATATAGGCACACAATATTTTCCGTTGGTCACTTAAATTGCCTAAGTAGTGTCTAGGGGAAAAGGTGGAGTGCAAAGAGCACGAGTCAAAGCCTTGGTTATAAAACGTCTAGCGGTAACCGAATCGAATAAGTATGAAATATACGGTTTGTTGTGAAGAAACGTACCCGTGACTAGTCCATCGTTGTCTCGGGCATCCTAGGGGTCGATGTTGATAGTTCAACGGCGTGCGTTGGGGTTGATTTCTTCTTTGGGCACACATTCCTAAAATGACCCAGTTGGCCACATTCGAAGCAAGCACCCGTCCTGTGTGCGTTGGGCACCTTTCGAGCGACGGTAGCGGTACTCTTACAGGCATGGGCCACATGTCCACTTATGTGACACTTGATGCAAAATGGTTTGCCACACTCACCAAAATGATGTTTGCGACACTTGTTACAATAAGGTAGATTTCCGGCATACCCTTTCTTGCCGCCGGGGGTGAGAGGCTTCTTGGAGAGGTTGTTATTGTTGTGGTTGTTTGGTTGCGAGGCTTCCCATTTTCTTTTGTTGTTACTCGAGTGGTTCTCGACCATTGGTGCCGGTGCTTCCATTTCATTCACCGTTTCTAAAGTTTGGTGGGCCTTTGTTAAAGCCTCTTGTAGGTTAGTGGGTTGGGATGCCATTACCCCGTGTTGAATGCTCTTAGGGAGGCCATCCATGTAAAGTTCGACTCTTAGGGATTCGGGAGTCATGAGATTCGGACACATTGAGACTAGTTCGGTAAACCGTTGATTATAAGCTCCGAGGTCATTCCCGACCGTTTTTAAATTCCTTAGACCCTGTTCGAGCCTTCGAGTCTCGTCGCGCAGAAAATATTCGGTGATCATTCTTTCTCTTAATTCGGTCCATGAGAGTGTGTGGGCTTCAGCGATACCCACCGATTGTACGTACTTGTTCCACCACGAGAGAGCAATGCCGGTGAAAGTGAGAGTGGAAAACTTGACCTTATCTTGGTCTCGACAACCGCTTGTGTTAAAAACGGTCTCCATTTGTTCAAACCATCGGGTGAGAGTAACCGGTCCTCCGGTTCCATCGAAAGTGGGAGGGTTGTATTTCATGAAGTTCTTGTAGGAGCAACCTTCGCTTGAATTACCGGATCCATGATTGTTGTTGTTAGAAAAGTGATCAGCCACGGCCGTACCCACGGCGGTGGTTATCATTCGTTGAAGAGTTTGTTCCAGAGTTTCGAGAGGAGTATTGTGTTGACCTTGGTAAGCCATTGTTCCTTCATGACACAAGAATATCGTTGGTTAGTATTTTCAACAATACTAACCGGAGTATGGAATAAGGATAGAGAGAAAAATTTTCCTTGACTCGCCTTAAATTCTTTATGTCATAATGTCGGAACGTCCATGTGAATCACCGTAATATAATCCCGGAAATTATATTACCCTGATTCTCATGTGCATTTAACATTACTTCATAAAGTCAAGGTGGCGCATCAACAAAATTTATCAACGTAAGATCAAGATCGAATACAAGTCAGATATGATAGAAGAGTTCGAGTATAAATGCACAAATAGTCAAGTAATTCCTACTTCAGTCTATATGCCGGTTGTAGTCTAGATTCACCTATGTACCCTATGACTCGGGGTTGACACAAATGAACTCTAAATCCCTACAACCAAGGCTCTGATACCACTTGTAGCGACCCCGACAAATCGTCAAATGCCGGCGTCATCTACGTATGGTCCCATTACATGGTCGTAAGTCTTTATAACAAAGTTTGACCGAAAAGTATGTCGCCTTCATTTCAAAATAAGGATTGTTTCAAAGTTTACAAGAATTGTTCAACCAAAAGTTAAGTTACAACGTTATAAGTACGATTGAAATCTAGGCGACACAGTTTAAGGTAAGTCAAAAGACGCTCCATGAAATGCACGTATACTCGACATCCAATGCAAGTATCATATAGTAAGCGGAAGCATGTTTCACATATCGTGTAGTGACCTGAGAAAAACATAGAAATCTGTCAACGAAAACGTTGGTGAAATCATAGGTTTAAGTAAGTAGTTGAGTAAAAGTAAAGTAAGCCGAACCACAAGATTTGCAAAATTGAAATGATAATAGTACATTCTAAAAGTTAATATTCACGAGCACCCAATTATCAAAGCTTAACGTTCCGTCCGTTGAATACCCCATCAATTAGTGCTAGAACAACACTGTTCCCGAAAATATATTTCATTCGTAAACGGTAGCGAACCGTTTGAATGAGGGTTTGTCAAACCCATATGGCCATATAACATAAGTTCTCGCTTACACCATCTGATGTAACTAATGATAATCGGATTGAGGATTTTCGTTCTAAACTCGTATGTAGAATGTTTGTTTTCCCGTTCTTGTGTTCACTTAGTTCAAAAGAATCGTTTATGTTTTCTCATCCCAAAAGTAAGTTCAAAAGAGTAAAAAGTGGGACTATGATCTCACCTTTGATTGCAAGTGTAAATAGGTACTTCAACAAGTAATGTGCGCAAAGGACAACGCTAGTCTCGACCTAAACAAAGGTTGTATCAATAACGATAGTCACGAAGGGTCAAAGTTGTTCAATTAGTCATATGGCTCGACACGACTCGATTATGTAGCATGTGAAGCAAATTGTCAAGTTTCATGCAAGATACAAGTATAAAAGCATGTTAGGAAGATTGCATAAAAGTTTGGTTAAGTTTGACTAAAAGTCAAACTTGGTCAAAGTCAACGAAAAAGTCAACACGTTCGGGTCGGGTCTCGGACAAATTTTCTATGCTAGTTTTTCATATATAAGCATGTTAAAACAAGTTGCATGTGAATTGGAGGTCTAGAACATGGCAAACATTTTTGATAAAATGGAAAAGTTGGACAGAATCTGGACAAGGCAAATGTCGCGCCGCGGCAAGGGGTGTCGCGCCGCGACATAACACATGGTCTGGTGTCAGGTCGTTTTCAAGGTTCAAGTCTTGGTCAAAACTTCAAACAAACGCAAAACGCAAACCGCAAACAATTAGAAGACGTATCTTATACCGTTGGAAAGCTCTTTTGACAAGGAACACAACTAAACACAAATCCTCAAACAAAAACATCATTTACAACAATCGAATTCTCGTCATGTGATCAATAAACGCTCATTTCAAAGCCTCAAGTTCATCAATATGCATTTTAAGTTCCGGGAATCCAATTTACACATATGATATGCCGTTTTGAAGGTAATGAAGCATACATTACAACTAATCACTAACAATTTACATTCCATGGCATTCAAGCATCCAAAAATTCATTTCAAGAACTAGCAAACCCTAGTCAAGCAACACCAAAATCAATAATCACGTTTTTGAAGTTTCTTTGATCAACCTATATATCAACATGAAGCTAATGATGCTAGTAACACTTTTAAAACATGAACTTTAACAATCTAACAACCTTTAATCATCCAAATCAAAGATTAAGCATACAATTTTCATTTTCAAGCTAGTTACACCAAAATCAACAAATCAAGCAAACAAATCATATATTCATGTTATACACGAGCCATAGTCACTAACTAACAACATTTCAAGTAATTAAAACGAATTTAGAGAAATTTAGTGTTTTAGAAATGTTACCCAAAATCAATGAGGTTGGTATCAAATCGAAGAGGATGAAACGAGGATTCCAAAAGTACAATTTGTTTTGATGTTTGATTCCTTGCTTGAATTTGGATGATGATTGAAGATGATGAAGAATTTAAGGTTTGAGTTTTTGGTTGAGAGAAAAGAAGAAAGAAAAGAAATTAAAAAATGTGGGGAATGGTGGAGAAGTAGTTGACTTAGTCAACTACTAGTGATTAGTTTGGCCATATGGCAAAAATGGTCCCTCGAGTTTGTAGTCGGGTGCGGGAATTAACCAAACGAATATTTTAAAAACGCTCGAGTAAACGGGTGACGTTATATTTAAATAACGAGGATATTATGAACGTTAGTTAATGAAGATACAAATTTAAATCGTGAAAGATATTATTTAAAAAAAAAGACGGTGTTAAAATAAATTTAACGGAAAAACGCGGGATGTTACAGTGCAGCTCCTGGTACAAGATCTATTTGAAATTCAACGGATCGATGTGGGGGTAATCCCGGTAATTCTTTCGGAAATACATCGGGAAATTCTTTTGCAATGAGAACATCATTGATGCTCTTTTCTTCAGTTTGTACTTTCTCGACGTGTGCTAGAACAGCATAGCAACCTTTTCTTATTAGTTTTTGTGCCTTCAAATTACTAATAAGATGTAGCTTCGTGTTGCCCTTTTCTCCGTACACCATTAAGGGTTTTCCTTTTTCTCGTATAATGCGAATTGCATTTTTGTAACAAACGATCTCTGCTTTCACTTCTTTCAACCAGTCCATACCGATTATCACATCAAAACTCCCTAACTCTACTGGTATCAAATCAATCTTAAATGTTTCGCTAACCAATTTAATTTCTCGATTCCGACATATATTATCTGCTGAAATTAATTTACCATTTGCTAATTCGAGTAAAAATTTACTATCCAAAGGCGTCAATGGACAACTTAATTTAGCACAAAAATCTCTACTCATATAGCTTCTATCCGCACCCGAATCAAATAAAATGTAAGCAGATTTATTGTCAATAAGAAACGTACCCGTAACAAGCTCCGGGTCTTCCTGTGCCTCTACCGCATTAATATTGAAAACTCTTCCACGGCCTTGTCCATTCGTGTTCTCCTGGTTCGGGCAATTTCTAATAATGTGGCCTGGTTTTCCACATTTATAACAAACTACATTGGCATAACTTGCTCCGACACTACTTGCTCCGCCATTACTCGTTCCGACACCATTTGTTCCTTTCGTTCTATTAACCCCTGGTCCGTAGACCTCACACTTCGCCGCGCTATGACCATTTCTTTTACACTTGTTGCAAAATTTGGTGCAGAACCCCGAGTGATTCTTTTCACACCTTTGGCATAGTTGCTTCTGATTGTTGTTGTTGTTGCGGTTATTATTGTTGTTGAGATGATTGTTGTAGTTGTTGTTGTTGTTGTTGTTGTTGTTGTTGGGCCGTTTGTTGTAGTTGCGATTGATGTTGCGATTGTTGGGATAATTGTTGCGATTATTGTTGTAATTGCTGTTGTTGTTGTATTGGTGATTCTTATCACCGTTTTCCTCCCACTTTCTTTTGACTTGCTTCACATTGGCCTCTTCAGCAGTCTGTTCTTTAATTCTTTCTTCAATCTGGTTCACTAGTTTGTGAGCCATTCTTCATGCCTGTTGTATGGAGGCGGGCTCGTGTGAACTTATATCTTCTTGGATTCTTTCCGGTAATCCTTTCACAAACGCGTCGATCTTCTCTTCCTCATCTTCGAATGCTCCCGGACACAATAGGCACAATTCTGTGAATCGTCTTTCGTACGTGGTAATATCAAATCCTTGGGTTCGTAACCCTCTAAGTTCTGTCTTGAGCTTATTGACCTCGGTTCTGGGACGGTACTTCTCGTTCATCAAGTGCTTGAATGCTGACCACGGTAGTGCGTACGCATCATCTTGTCCCACTTGCTCTAGATAGGTATTCCACCATGTTAACGTAGAACCTGTGAAGGTATGCGTAGCGTACTTCACTTTGTCCTCTTCAGTACACTTACTTATGGAAAACACTGATTCAACCTTCTCGGTCCACCGTTTCAATCCGATCGGTCCTTCGGTTCCATCAAATTCCAAAGGTTTGCAGGCAGTGAATTCTTTGTAGGTGCATCTTACACGATTTCCAGTACTGCTAGATCCAAGGTTATTGTTGGTATGTAGCGCAGCCTGTACTGCGGCTATGTTTGAAGCTAGAAAAGTACGGAATTCCTCTTCATTCATATTCACGGTGTGTCGAGTAGTCGGTGCCATTTCCTTCAAAATAGTTAAATGGAACAAGTTAATCATACAGAATATTAAGAGTAGTTAATAGTATTTCGTAGCATAATATGAACTCATTTATAAAAGCTTTTTCTTCATATTAGCGTTTTATAAGTTTAAATTCGGGTAGTACCTACCCGTTAAGTTCATACTTAGTAGCTAATATACAATTCAACTACTACAATTCTATATGAAAAACTGATTATAATAATATTTCGCGTTCAAACTTTTATACAATATTTTACAAACTTACAATACCGCTTATTTTACATAAAGCATGAAATATAGCACACAATAACTTTGATACAAGATAGTTGTGAAGACAATTCTAGCTAGTACACAAGTCGTTCAGTAAAGGCAATAAAGACACGTAATTCATACGTCCAGAAACAAGTCATGCATTCTGGTTTTACTAGGACTACTTCCCATCCTTGGTCTTGTGCAACATAACCGTTATGGCCGTTGATAAGACAGCGTGTTGTAACATCATCAAAGGGACGAGGGTTACGTAATGTCCAACAGTCCCGTAATAATCTAAAAACCTCATTTCTTACCCCAATTACCGACTCCGTCACTTGTGGAAACGTTTTGTTTAATAGTTGTAGCCCGATGTTCTTGTTCTCACTTTGGTGAGAAGCGAACATTACTAATCCGTAAGCATAACATGCTTCTTTATGTTGCATGTTAGCAGCTTTTTCTAAATCACGAAGTCCAATATTCGGATATATTGAGTCAAAATAATTTCTTAACCCGTTGCGTAAAATAGCATTTGGGTTCCCCGCAATATATGCGTCAAAGTAAACACATCGTAACTTATGGGTTTCCCAATGTGATATCCCCCATCTTTCAAACGAAAGTCTCTTATAAACCAAGACATTCTTGGAACGTTCTTCGAATGTCTTACAAACTGATCTCACCTTAAATAGTTGTGCCGAAGAATTCTGGCCGACTCTAGACAAGATTTCATCAATCATGTCTCCGGGTAGGTCTCTTAAAATATTGGGTTGTATATCCATTTTGTGTTTTTAAACTGTAAAATAGACAAGAGTTAGATTCATAAAAAAAATACTTATTAATACAAGCAATTTTTACATATATCATAAAGCATAAGAACACTATATTCCATATATTACACCACACGAATACAACTATCTTATTCCGACTCGCTCGTTTCTTCTTCTTCGGTTTTGGTTCGTTTTGCCAAGTTTCTAGGGATATATGATGTTCCCCTAATACGAGCCGTCGTTGTCCACATTGGTTTAGAAAAACCTGGTGGTTTAGAGGTTCCCGGGTCATTGTTACAACTTAAGGACTTCGGGGGTTGACGATACATATAAAGTTCATCGGGGTTGGAATTAGATTTCTCTATTTTTATGCCCTTTCCCTTATTATTTTCTTTTGCCTTTTTAAATTCAGTTGGGGTACTTTCTATAACATCATCGGAATTCTCGTCGGAATCCGATTCATCGGAGAATTGGTAATCCTCCCAATATTTTGCTTCCTTGGCGGAAACACCATTGACCATAATTAACTTTGGTCGGTTGGTTGAGGATTTTCTTTTACTTAACCGTTTTATTATTTCCCCCACCGGTTCTATTTCTTCATCCGGTTCCGATTCTTCTTCCGGTTCCGATTCTTCTTCCGGTTCCGACTCTTCTTCCGGTTCCTCTTCGGGAACTTGTGAATCAGTCCACAAATCATTCCAATTTACATTTGACTCTTCATTATTATTAGGTGAGTCAATGGGACTTGTTCTAGAGGTAGACATCTATCACATAATATCAAACACGTTAAGAGATTAATATATCACATAATATTCATATGTTAAAAATATATAGTTTCCAACAAAAATGTTAAGCAATCATTTTTAAAGAAAACACGGTCGAAGTCCAGACTCACTAATGCATCCTAACAAACTCGATAAGACACACTAATGCAAATTTTCTGGTTCTCTAAGACCAACGCTCTGATACCAACTGAAATGTCCCGTTCTTATTGATTAAAAACGTTCCATATTAATTGATTTCGTTGCGAGGTTTTGACCTCTATATGAGACGTTTTTCACACACTGCATTCATTTTTAAACAAACCATAACCTTTATTTCATCAATAAAGGTTTAAAAAGCTTTACGTAGATTATCAAATAATGATAATCTAAAATATCCTGTTTACACACGACCATTACATAATGGTTTACAATACAAATATGTTACAACAAAATAAGTTTCTTGAATGCAGTTTTTACACAATATCATACAAGCATGGACTCCAAATCTTGTCCTTATTTAAGTATGCGACAGCGGAAGCTCTTAATAATCACCTGAGAATAAACATGCTTAAAACGTCAACAAAAATGTTGGTGAGTTATAGGTTTAACCTATATATATCAAATCGTAACAATAGACCACAAGATTTCATATTTCAATACACATCCCATACATAGAGATAAAAATCATTCATATGGTGAACACCTGGTAACCGACAATAACAAGATGCATATATAAGAATATCCCCATCATTCCGGGACACCCTTCGGATATGATATAAATTTCGAAGTACTAAAGCATCCGGTACTTTAGATGGGGTTTGTTAGGCCCAATAGATCTATCTTTAGGATTCGCGTCAATTAGGGTGTCTGTTCCCTAATTCTTAGATTACCAGACTTAATAAAAAGGGGCATATTCGATTTCGATAATTCAACCATAGAATGTAGTTTCACGTACTTGTGTCTATTTTATAAATCATTTATAAAACTTGCATGTATTCTCATCCCAAAAATATTAGATTTTAAAAGTGGGACTATAACTCACTTTCACAGATTTTTACTTCGTCGGGAAGTAAGACTTGGCCACTGGTTGATTCACGAACCTATAACAATATATACATATATATCAAAGTATGTTCAAAATATATTTACAACACTTTTAATATATTTTGATGTTTTAAGTTTATTAAGTCAGTTGTCCTCGTTAGTAACCTACAACTAGTTGTCCACAGTTAGATGTACAGAAATAAATCGATAAATATTATCTTGAATCAATCCACGACCCAGTGTATACGTATCTCATTATTGATCACAACTCAAACTATATATATTTTGGAATCAACCTCAACCCTGTATAGCTAACTCCAACATTCACATATAGAGTGTCTATGGTTGTTCCGAAATATATATAGATGTGTCGACATGATAGGTCGAAACATTGTATACGCGTCTATGGTATCTCAAGATTACATAATATATAATACAAGTTGATTAAGTTATGGTTGGAATAGATTTGTTACCAATTTTCACGTAGCTAAAATGAGAAAAATTATCCAATCTTGTTTTACCCATAACTTCTTCATTTTAAATCCGTTTTGAGTGAATCAAATTGCTATGGTTTCATATTGAACTCTATTTTATGAATCTAAACAAAAAAAGTATAGGTTTCTAGTCGGAAAAATAAGTTACAAGTCGTTTTTGTAAAGGTAGTCATTTCAGTCGAAAGAACGACGTCTAGATGACCATTTAAGAAAACATACTTCCACTTTGAGTTTAACCATAATTTTTGGATATAGTTTCATGTTCATAATAAAAATCATTTTCTCAGAATAACAACTTTTAAATCAAAGTTTATCATAGTTTTTAATTAACTAACCCAAAACAGCCCGCGGTGTTACTACGACGGCGTAAATCCGGTTTTACGGTGTTTTTTCGTGTTTCCAGGTTTTAAATCATTAAGTTAGCATATCATATAGATATAGAACATGTGTTTAGTTGATTTTAAAAGTCATGTTAGAAGGATTAACTTTTGTTTGCGAACAAGTTTAGAATTAACTAAACTATGTTCTAGTGATTACAAGTTTAAACCTTCGAATAAGATAGCTTTATATGTATGAATCGAATGATGTTATGAACATCATTACTACCTTAAGTTCCTTGGATGAACCTACTGGAAAAGAGAAAAATGGATCTAGCTTCAATGGATCCTTGGATGGCTCAAAGTTCTTGAAGCAAAATCATGACACGAAAACAAGTTCAAGTAAGATCATCACTTGAAATAAGATTGTTATAGTTATAGAAATTGAACCAAAGTTTGAATATGATTATTACCTTGTATTAGAATGATAACCTACTGTAAGAAACAAAGATTTCTTGAGGTTGGATGATCACCTTACAAGATTGGAAGTGAGCTAGCAAACTTGAAAGTATTCTTGATTTTATGAAACTAGAACATTTGGAATTTATGAAGAACACTTAGAACTTGAAGATAGAACTTGAGAGAGTTCAATTAGATGAAGAAAATTGAAGAATTAAAGTGTTTGTAGGTGTTTTTGGTCGTTGGTGTATGGATTAGATATAAAGGATATGTAATTTTGTTTTCATGTAAATAAGTCATGAATGATTACTCATATTTTTGTAATCTTATGAGATATTTCATGCTAGTTGCCAAATGATGGTTCCCACATGTGTTAGGTGACTCACATGGGCTGCTAAGAGCTGATCATTGGAGTGTATATACCAATAGTACATACATCTAAAAGCTGTGTATTGTATGAGTACGAATACGGGTGCATACGAGTAGAATTGTTGATGAAACTGAACGAGAATGTAATTGTAAGCATTTTTGTTAAGTAGAAGTATTTTGATAAGTGTATTTAAGTCTTTCAAAAGTGTATAAATACATATTAAAACACTACATGTATATACATTTTAACTGAGTCGTTAAGTCATCGTTAGTCGTTACATGTAAGTGTTGTTTTGAAACCTTTAGGTTAACGATCTTGTTAAATGTTGTTAACCCAATGTTTATAATAACAAAAGAGATTTTAAATTATTATATTATCATGATATTATGATGTACGAATATCTCTTAATATGATATATATACATTAAATGTCGTTACAACGATAAACGTTACATATATGTCTCGTTTCAAAATCATTAAGTTAGTAGTCTTGTTTTTACATATGTAGTTCATTGTTAATATAATTAATGATATGTTTACTTATCATAATATCATGTTAACTATATATATAACCATATATATGTCATCATATAGTTTTTTTACAAGTTTTAACGTTCGTGAATCACCGGTCAACTTGGGTGGTCAATTATCTATATGAAACCTATTTCAATTAATCAAGTCTTAACAAGTTTGATTGCTTAACATGTTGGAAACATTTAATCATGTAAACATCAATCTCAATTAATATATATAAACATGGAAAAGTTCGGGTCACTACACTTACAACAGACGAAAGTTGTAATTGCGAAAATACATTCAATAAGCAAATTAGTTAAGGCAAAGCTAAAATTCTAATGCTTTGATATCCGAAAATGTAACGCCTTCCCGCTGACTGAGTTCCTCAAGAACAGGTATGTTGATTTTCTCAACCTCTTTCTTTGCCCTCTCAAGTATTTCGCGAGCATCATTGGTGGCGATAATTTCTTTCGCCATGTCAGTGGGAAGAGGTTGCGAAAGATCGCCAAGTTGGCATAATAAATCGTGCCACTCGCAGCGAGTGGCGAGCTTCGATGCTTGGGCATATGTTTGAAATTTTTCAGTGACTGGCTCGGAGTCCATCACTTTATCCGCAAATGTCGGTAGATATTTGACCAGCTGTGCGAACTCGTGTTCCGCGACCTCTGCCCTTCTTTTAAGTCGGGCATTCTCTTCCATCACCTTTTCAAGCCACGATTCAGCCTTTCGCGCCCTTCTCTCTTGGGCGTTGGCAGCCTTAGTTGCTTTCTCATACTCGCCTGACATCTCAGTAAAACGCTCCATGCTATCGACTGTTAGATAAATTGCATTATAGCAATTATGCAGTCGTTGCCTGGCCGCTGCGGGATAAGACAGTTTGTGGTATTGCTCCCTTGTTTCTGCAGGAACAAATTTATAAAGCTTTTGGTACAGCTTAAACGCCCGATCTGCTGCGGCAGTTTCTTCCGTAGTGGCTTCTCTTTCTTCTTCCTCGTTGGACGCTTCTGCATCAGATGGAAGAGATAAATCTTCATTCCCGAGTTCTTTAAGAACATCTGTAGGGATTCTCCCTCTGATGTTATAAAGCGGTGTAGCTTCAGCGGATGACCCTGGAAGAATAGCTATAAACAGATCAGCAAATATAGCAAGTTCATGCCAATATAAACAATGCGTAATCAAATAAATACTGTGAAATAGCATTTTCTTACTTGCTTCTTGTTCAGAGTGAGTGCGCAGGCGTTTCCTGCGTGGAGTGGGAGTCGTATCCGCAACCTTGCGCTTACCGCGGTCCTCACCTCCAATAATAAAGCATGTATTGATGATCGGTTCATCAATAAGAATAATGTTGCCGTCGCCATTTTTTAGGCGACGGGCAGGGCTAATCCTGCTTATATCAGCGGACCTCATGACAAGGTCAAGTGCAACCGCTGAAAAAATAAAAGCGCGTAAATTTATGCAAAGCAAAAATATTGCGAAAAATGAAAGTACGATTGATACATTGCGATAAAGTTAAGCGGCATACTGTTTTTTGATTGGTCAACTAAAAGCGCATCATAGTCGCTCCACGGCCATTGAATCGACACTCTGCCAATGTACAGCGGTACATTCGAGTAAGGTCGCAGAAATATACCCGCATTTTTAAGTATCTTGAGAGTGTCATTCTCAAGATCATCGAGTACAGGCCTCTCATTGATGTCGGGATTAAGCTCTGTACACCACGTTTTCGGAATTTTGCTATTCACATATGCGGTATCGTTAATATAGAAGAAGGAACTGCGCCAATTCCCAATTGAATCTTTTGGTGAAGTCATTATGCTAAGTTTACTGCGGAAAGAAAACCACCCAACGTCATATAGCACCAGGCTATTGCACATCCGAAAAACGTTTAGCAGCGGTGGTTGGCTGATGGCGTTGCAATACATCTCAAATAGCACAATCTTGTTAATTGCGTTAGGATGCAACTGCGCCATAGCGATGTTATAATATTCGCAAACGCTGCGAAAAAAATGGGTAAGGGGAAATCGAAGGTTGCCTTGAGAAATGGCAACCTCGTACACGGATATCATCCCTTTAGGGGGAGTATCGGATCGCTGCTCTGCCGCAGGCACGGTAGGAACGAATTGGGCAAGTGGTGGGTACCATTCTTGCAAAGTTTGCAGTTTTGCTTTCGTCATGTAGGAAACATATCCTCTGGGAGTGTGCATTGAAGAAGACGATGCCATTTGCAAATAAATTGGATGATAAAATCGAAGAAATTAAAGATTAAAATTGATTAATTGCACGGTACGATTATGATTCAACGAATTTGAATGCGAAATTGGGAAAGGAAAGCGTAAAGTTTTTGTGCGGCGTTGTCTGCTATTTATAATTGGGATTAGGGCGAGCAAGTTGAAAAGGTAATCATTGAATTTTAACGGCTGTAATTACTGTGATGCGTAAAACGGTAAAAATCTAGCCGTTAAAATAAGGTGATTTGACAGAATAGCGAAAGTTACCGTTGTAATTACGCGTTTCGCCTAATTAAAACAACGGTAATAAATGGACAGTAAAAAATATATAATAAAGTTCGCGAGATATTTTAAAGATGCACTTCTTTATTTTTAGAGTTTATCATGATGCATTTGCTTCGCGAAAATGCATCATAATAAACTGGGGGGACTAGATCATATACATAGCATTGTATATGTATATTTTATTTTCTAAAAAGCTAAGGACAGAACTACGCGGATTATAAGGCACAGTTATGCCATATTCGCTGAAAATAAATACTGCGGTTAAGTATTCGCTGAAATGCCAAACTGCGGTTTGATCCGCTGACTTTCCGCGGAGAGCCGAGCATCTCGCAGACCGCGGATATCACGGATACTATAAATAGGGAGCTTGGCCTCTCATTTATAGGTTGTTGATTCTCTGCCATTTGCCTAAGCCTTTGTAGATTTCACTTGTGACTTTGCCCAAGGACTTCTTACATTGAGTTAAGGTGAATCATGCTAATCGATAATGAAGACCGGGTCGGGGTGGTTGATCACTTGATAGTTAAAGTGAAAAACGATCATCGGGGCCCAAAATAATCATCGAACATCCCATCCTTCATTATAATCTTATTGCACTCAATCCGTAATTAAGCAACATCATTAATTAAGGATTGATCATATTTGTTTCAATATGTTTATCGATGAAATTAGAAGATAATATCAAAAATTGAATTATCAGATTCATTATGATATGATTACAGGTCTCTGTAGTAAGGTCCACTATGATTTAAGAAATCTTTCCCTTTTAACGGTATTCGGAATAATTGATAAGGTGATCTGTAAATAGGAACAAAGTGTCAAATAACGAAAGCTAGATAAAAGTTAGTGGAGATTCTTGTTTGATCTCCAATACATACTTTATAATAATTTCCTCGTGTCTTTTGATAAGTTAATTATTTAGCTTTCATACTGATTGATCATATAGAATGAATAATTGGTATAAGGTTCGTCGACTAGATAAACCCATTTGAAAAATTACATTAGGATGATTGCACACGTTTGATTATCCTTTAGACTTAACCCTACGATTCACGAATAAACTGTAAGTTAAAAACATGAAACCTATTATGATTTATATATGATTTTTACTTTCCTAAACAAAATGGTTTTTCAATTTAATAGACTTTTATTATTAAAAACATATTATGATATAACAACTACTACTAGTATATTTTGAATATAATTTGATTATCAAAATGTTTTTATAAAATGTTTGTGCATAAAAGAGTTATATCAATTTTAAGCTATAAAATGCAAACGTTACAAAATACTACTTCCTATTATTTAAACGATTTCAAATATATCTTTAAACTTTATAATATTATTTGATTTCATTTCAAACATATGGAAACAATTTCAAGAACTGAGTTATTAAACCTGTTGTTTATAAAGGTAAATTATTTATATAGAATTAAAAGAATTTAATTAAAGCTTTATATTATAAACTACAAAATATATATATATATATATATATATATATATATATATATATATATATATATATATATATATATATATATATATATATATATATATATATATATATATATATATATTGTTTCAAAACGTAAACGTAGTACGACATAATATTTTCTATTATTTAAACGATCATAAATGAAAGTTGAAATATAATTAGTTTTGAAAAACTAAATATTATATTATTAAATAAATATTTTAATTATATATAATATGTACAAATTTATATTTTTAAATGAATATTATATATATATATATTTTACAAAGTGATTAAATATAATATTAACTAGATACAAAACGTTTGTATTTAAATTAATATTATCATATATATAAGTAACGAGAAGTTAATTTAAAGAAGCAAATGACCAAAACACTCAAATGAATAAATTACATTTTGAGTGGAATAGTTTTTCATTGATTTGAGTCTTGTTATGTATAAAGATACATTACACGAAATATAAAGTACCAGTTTTCTAAGCGTACGAAAATGCGTTCGAGAAACCGGAAGCGGGACATGAGTCGAGCGTCATCGTACAAATCATTGGAACAAAAGTTACAAGTCCACTTTGTACGTAAATAATATATTATATATAATTAATTATATAAATTAAATATATTATATATTAATTATAATTAAAAACCGTCGGTAGCCATAAATTATTGATGTGTGAGCTGGAATGGGCTGCTCCACAATCGCGGAGCAGTATACCACAAACCCATCGCAATCGCGGAGCTCATGGGTCCATGACTGGGCTATAAAGTTCGAACGCGTTTCAGTTTCAATTCACTCAAATGTTTTCAATCTCACGAACTCTCTCTATATATACATATTATCTATTTTATTATTTATATTATTATTATTAAAATTAAGATTATTATTAGTAATAGTATTATTATTATTAGTAGTATTATTATTTATTAGTATTGTACATAAAATACTACGACGAGGTCATGAGCGAGTATTTTCAAACGGGTTTTTCGAGCAGGATAGAGCTAAGTAAATTATGGGTTATAGCTAAGGAGGTTATGGGTATGGTTCGAGGGTATTGCTCTTGAGGTCAATCTAGTGGTTATCATCTCCGTTGCGTTTACGTACTTTCCTGCAATATTGAATCACAATATTGATACATGAGCATTCATATCTTATCTTTTATATAATAATAGTGCATCCCGGACTAGTGCTCGAGTATATATATGTTTATGCATGCTTGTATGCTAAATTTTGTCATTAAATAGTTTATGATAAATCACGAATTTGATACATATGCTACCGAGATAAGGTATATGATATGCATGTCGTTGGAAAGCTGGCGAAAAATTAATAACTTTTCATTTAGAAATCATGTGATTTCGATTAACGGATTAAAAGATATGGTCAACTGAATTATTATTAATATTATTGTTATCATTACTATCGTCATTATTGTTATCGTCATTATTATTATGATCTAATCATTATTATTATTATTATCATTTTCGTTATCAATATAAGTAATATAATTAAAATTGTTATTACTAATACTATCGTTATTGTCACTAAGGTTATTATTATTATTATTATTATTATTATTATTATTATTATTATTATTATTATTATTATTATTATTATTATTATTATTATTATTATTATTATTATTATTATTATTATTATTATTATTATTATTATTATTATTATTATTATTATTATTATTATTATTATTATCATTATAATAATTATTAGTATTATCATTAGTATTATTATTATTATTAGTATCATTATCATTAAAACTAATATTAGTTTTATCTAATTATTATGATTATTATTATCATTATTATAAATGAGATATAAAAGAGGACTAAAAGCTATTAAACAAGTCGATTAGGAAATAATGAGTATAAGTATCAGGATGAAATTAAAATATTTTAAAATATTGATTTGAATAAAAATATCATTTTCATTATTTTTATCATTATTATTACTATTAAAAGTATCATTAATATTAAAAACAATAATTTTTATTAAAATTATTATTTTTAATAGAAATATCATTGTTATTATAAAATATCATTATTATTATTATTATTATTTTAGTATTATCTGAAGGTATTTCGTATGCCCGAGAGACATATTAAATTAACGTGGCCACTATGTTATGATCCAAGTCGGGTCATACCCAATAACAAGCTTACCAACACTTTATATGTATTTATTTTAACGGTTGGATTGTTATATGAATACACAACACTTGAACTTTAGAAAATCGGTTTTCTAAAGTATAATCACTTGAGATAAATTATTTGGATAATTTATATATGATGTGGATTTAATTATTTATAGGTTTAAATAATTATGTTGTGTTATATTTTATAAAATGGTTTATAAAATTATTGCAAGTAACAAATACATGTATATTTATACAAGTTTTATAAAATTATTACTAGTTTTATAAAATTAAGTCTTGTTATAAAATATAAAGTGTATGGGCAGTTTTTGGGACTCCTAGGAGACAACCCATGCTCATTTTGGAACTTCCAACACATACACAACTTCATAGGTGCATGCTATATACTTGTACCTAGGCTAGACCACTTCTTTCAAGTGAGATAATAAACAAAAGAAGCTTGTAAACTGCACAGAATCTGCTGGAAATCAGCTGAAGGCCGTGGCCTTTTATTGACCAAAGGGAGTTCTAATTTTAGTTTTAACAAGCTCATATCTAGTGTCAATTAAATCCTAACTCATTACAAAGGTGTTGGGGTTATTGCTTGTAGGTATTACTTGCTTGAGGCTTCAAGTTAGAAGCTCTATAGTTCACCATCTTCATCATCATCTTCATCATCTCCTTCTCCAAGAATCACTACCCTCAATTTACTTGAGAAGGTATATTTCTATGTCTCCTCTTTTACTAGTAAGCATATGCTTCAAAACTTGATGTTAACATGGAATTTAACATAAATGGTTAAAACATATAACATGAACTTTTGCATGCTTCCGCTTACTTTTATCTCCATAAAATGGGTTTTATGAACTTGTTAATATGTAGAACATGTTGTTTAAAAGATTGTTAAATTCCATCAATGGTATCTAGAGCCAAGGTCTTTGAAATATGCTTCTTGTATTTGACTTTAAAACCCACTATATTTAACATGCATGAAAGTAGAGTGTAAAAATTTGTTCGGGTTTGGGTGGTTCTTGGTTTGGCCGAATTTAAGAGGGTTCCAAAAGGGTTTGGAACTTGAAATTTGGTCAAATTTTGTTGTATGATGTTGTTCACAATTAAGCCTAGACCTTGTGTTTGTATGGTTGTATGATTTGGTTGATTTATTCATTCTTATGGTTTGTAATATTAATTCATTCATTTGGTTTGTAATAGTTTGTAATATTTATTCATTTGTAATTTATTTTATATTTGGTATGTAAAATAGATTAGGTTGTAATTTCATTTTCTAGAAAAATGTATTAGGATATATTTTGTAAAGAGAATGAAGATACAAGACGATGAAGGAAGAACACAAGTTGGTGCATTTGGATGCAAGATTAAGTGGGAGATTTAAAATCTCCTATTTTGTCATAACCCCTTAGAAGGTGACAATTGTTTTGGCTAAACAAATGTCTACCACATTGGCTTGATTGTGAACTTATTTGTTTTGCATGTATGGTTGTTTATTGTGTTTGTATGTTTTGGTTACTACAAGTATATCCACATGTTAACAACTTGCAAAACTACAATTTAATTGGTTAAATTAAAAGTGACATAAGGACCTTAATAATTGGTTATTAAGAACAACAAAAGGATAACATATAAAGTGGTTTATACAAGTTTATTGGCTTTAAAACTTGACATGAAAAATGGATTTCAAATGGACCACACACTAAATGCATGTTAGTGTATGGTAATTTTGTTTTCTTAAACTAGAATTTATGAAAACTTAAAAATCCCTATAAAACTAAAACAAGGTAAACAAGTTTAACGCCATCCTTTTGTGGGACACTTAAACATAGTAGGGAACTCATAATGGGATAAATGTTACCTAACCGTTATGAGCCAACTAATATGGTTAAGGTAAAATTCGCATGCTTGTGGGATAAAGGTCACCTAACCACTTGTATGTTAATTTTACATGTTTACATAAGTAGGACGACTTAATTTGGGAATCATGAACTTAGGGTCACCGAAGCATGAGGAACAAATAGGCGTTGATGGGATAAATATGCCATGCAAAAGGATTGCATGATCCCATAATTTAGAATTTGCAAAAGGATTGCAATTGTCATATAAATGACTACCTAGCTAAATCAAATAACGGGATAAAGGTTACCTAACCGAAATTTGATTTACCGTTGGATTCTAATATTTAATAAGTCAATTAAAATTTAAAAGGGTATTGTTTATTAAATTTAAAATCGATACTTAAATGAACTTTGTTAAATTTTGTAGATGGCCGCCAATAACAACAACATGCAAAATGCACCTATTAACTTGAACAACCTATCGTTAAGGTCTCTCCTCGAGAAAGACAAACTCGACCATACGAACTTTATGGATTGGTTCCGCAATCTTAGGATTGTCCTCAAACTTGAGGATAAGGCGTATGTGTTGGAAGACCCCATTCCCAATCAACCCGACGAGGATGATACGGAAGGCATGGCTTATTGGGATAAGTATTGCGCCGATTCGGTGCAAGTCGCTTGCCTAATGCTTGGGACTATGATACCCGAACTCCAAAAGGATTTCGAGCATCATACGGCATACGACATGATCACGCAATTGAAGGAGATGTTCCTTCAACAAGCACGTGTTGAGAACTTTAAGACCGTTCGAGCGCTTCATGCATGTCGTATGGATGACTCCCAATCCGTTTCATCTTATGTCCTTAAGATGAAAAGCCTCATTGATCGCGCAAACCATCTTAATCTCAACATATCTAATGAGCTAGCTACGGATCTTATCCTAAACTCCTTGTCAAAGAGGTTTGACCAATTTGTAATTAATTACAATATGAATGGAATGGATAAGACCATTGGCGAACTTCGTGGCATGCTTAGGACGGCGGAAACTAGCATGGGTAAGAGGGCTTCACCCGTGCTAATGATCAATGATGGTGGGTCCAAAGGTAATAACACCTCTAAGCCAAAGGCGGCTAAGAGGAAAGGACCCGCCCATCAAGGCAAGGGAAAGGGGAGGATGGTTACCCCAACCAAAAACAAGAACAAGAAGCAAAAGGTTGCCGGACAAGCAAACCCCAAGGAAGACCCGTGCTTCGGTTGCGGTGAAATGGGTCACTGGAAACGCAACTGCCCGGTCTACCTTAAGGAGTTGAAGGAAAAGAGGGATGCGGGGCAAACCTCAGGTAATATATATATATATATATATATATATATATATATATATATATATATATATATATATATATATATATATATATATATATATATATATATATATGGTATATATAGAGCTTAGTATTACTTCTTCTAATACATTGGTATTAGACACTGGATGTGGAACTCACATTTGCAATTCTTTGCAGGGGTTCAAAAGAAGTAGCAAGCAAATAGAAACATCAAGTCTCTTTATGGGTAATGGAGCCAAAGTGCAAGTGAAGGCTCAAGGAGACTTTGTATTAAAGCTTCCAAGTGGTTTGGAACTTATTTTGAACAATGTTTTGTATGCACCGGATTTATGTCGAAACATTATTTCAGTTTCCCATTTAAAACAATGTGGTTTTTATCTTAATTTTGTTAATGATGATATCCACATTTATTTAGATAATGTATTCTATTTTAAGGCTTCGCCTTCAAATGGAATTTATGAATTGGTTCATGATGACACATCATCTAGTAGCTCAATATACCATACTAGCACCAAGAAACTCAAAAGAGATTTGAGTGATTCCTACTTATGGCATTGTCGCCTTGGTCACATAAACAAGAATCGAATGCATACACTTCAAAAGAATGGCCTTTGAAATCAAATGAACTAGACTCGTTTGATGTATGTGAATCTTGTTTACAAGGAAAAATGACTAAAGCACCTTTCAAAGGGACCTACGAAAGGGCTAAGGACTTATTGGGATTAATACATTCGGATGTATGTGGACCCTTTAAGCCCATAACTCAGAATGGTGAAAAATACTTCGTTACTTTCATTGATGACTTCAGTCGTTTCGGATATGTCTACTTGTTAAGACATAAGGACGAAACTTTTGAAGCATTCAAAGAGTATCAAAATGAAGTACAAAATCAACTCAATAAGACAATCAAGGTACTTCGTACCGATAGAGGAGGTGAATATCTAAGCGATGCTTTCCAAGATCATCTTAGGAGTTGTGGGATTATCTCACAACTTACTCCACCAGGAACACCCCAACTTAATGGAGTTTCCGAAAGGAGGAACCGAACCCTAATGGATATGGTTCGATCTATGATGGCTAGAAGCTCGTTACCTCTATCATTTTGGGGTTATTGTCTATGCTCCGTGGCTCGTATTTTAAATATGGCCCCAACCAAGAAAGTGGAACGAACTCCTCATGAGATGTGGTTTGGAAAACCTCCATCTCTATCATACTTAAAGGTATGGGGATGTGAAGCTTATCCTAAGCGTTACGTCCCTAATAAGTTGGATGCTAGATCCACGAAGTGTATCTTCATAGGATATCCCAAGGATGATATGGGATATTATTTCTATGATCCTTCCGAGCAGAATGTATTTGTTGCTCAAAAGGCAGAATTCCTTGAGACTAAGTTCCTAATGGAAGGCGATAGTGAAAGGAAGATAGATCTTGAAGAGGTTCGAGATCAAGTAGATGATACACAATTGGTTGACACTAGCACTCAACATGAAAATGTTGAGAATGATCAAATGGATGATCAAAATACACAAGACATTCGCAGATCTGGTAGAATTAGTAATCCTCTTGAGAGATATGGGTTTCTCATGGATGGTTACTATGCGGTTGATTTGGATGAACCAGCAAACTACCAAGATGCTTTATCAAGGATTGATAAGGATAAATGGCAGGAAGCCATGAACGCTGAGATGCAATCCATGTATGACAACCAAGTTTGGGAACTTATTGCACAACCTGCTGGCTCTAGGCTAGTTGATTGTAAATGGCTTTTCAAAATGAAAACCGACATACATGGAAACTTGGATACATATAAATCTAGACTTGTAGCAAAAGGTTTCACTCAAACTCAAGGGGTTGACTATGATGAAACTTTTTTGCCTGTGGCAATGCTAAAGTCTATTAGGATATTATTTGCCATTGCTGCTCATTATGATTATAAAATATGCCAAATGGATGTCAAGACCGCTTTCCTAAATGGATATCTTGTGGAAGATGTCTATATGGTTCAGCCTGAAGGTTTTGTTGATCCGAAATATCCTAAAAATGTATGCAAGTTAAAGAAGTCAATCTACGGATTGAAACAAGCATCTAGAATGTGGAATCATCGTTTTAATGAGGAGACCGAGAAATTTGGCTTCATCAAAAATGGTGATGAAGCTTGTGTATACAAGAAAGCTAGTGGGAGCACTATCATGTTCCTTGTACTGTATGTGGATGATATATTGTTATTTGGAAATGATATTCCAGAAATGCAAGGAGTTAAAACTTGGCCAAGTAAATGCTTCTCCATTAAGGATCTTGGAGAAGCACAATACATTTTGGGGATTGGGATCTACAGGAATAGATCCAAGAAACTGATAGGTTTGAATCAAAGTGCATATATTGAAAAGGTCTTGAAAAGGTTCAAGATGGAGAACTCTAAGAGTGGTTTGGTACCTATTCAAAGAGGAACGCCTCTCAGTTCATCTCAGTGCCCTACCACGAAAGATGAACAAGAGAAAATGAAGAGAGTCCCTTATGCATCTGCTATTGGGTCAATCATGTATGCAATGATATGCACTAGACCGGATGTGTCATGTGCCCTAAGCTTGACAAGTAGATACCAGAATAACCCAGGAAACAGTCATTGGATTGCGGTTAAAAGTATATTGAAATACCTTAGGAGGACTAAGGATATGTTTCTAATATATGGATCTGGTGAGGAGGAACTTGCTGTAAAGGGTTACGTGGACGCAAGTTTCCAAACTGATCGAGATGATTCTCGATCACAATCCGGTTATGTCTTCACGTTAAATGGATGTGCGGTCTCTTGGAAGAGTTCAAAACAGGATGTTGTTGCATTATCCACTACAGAGTCGGAGTACATCGCCGCATCATTGGCAGCTCTGGAAGCTGCATGGATGAAGAAATTCATCGACGACTTAGGAGTAGTCCCTTCCATTCAGGACCCTCTTGAGATCTTTTGTGACAACGAGGGTGCGATTGCTCAAATCAAAGAACCTCGTGCTCACCAAAAGACCCGTCATATTGAGCGGAGATTCAACTACATAAGGGATGAAGTTGAAAAGGGAAAGATATGTATTCGCAAAGTTTACACAGATCTTAATATAGCGGATCCTCTCACGAAGCTCTTACATGGATCAAAACATACAGGACATGTTTGTGCATTAGGGCTTCGATATTCTAGTGATTGGTCATGATCTGTTTTAAGTACTATAACGGAACGAAATTTGTTCAAACTCATTAATATAATTATGTTATTAATTTATTTTGAGTCATGTTCCTATTTTGCATATTTTATCCATGAATAAGTAAATATTCTAAATTTCGTAGTCGATCACATTCGTGGGAACAAGTGTGAGGTTTAGACTATTATGAACTTGGATTGGTATACATTCACGAGCTGAATGTAATGCAAGGTTGCAACCAAGGTTCATAGATATTTGTGGGATACAAATATTGGAAGACCCGCACTCAAGATTCACTAAATGGAGCCTTTGTGGTTGATCACATGTAATCTTGAGTAAAGGCGAATATCATTGTATCCTCTACCCTGAGATACATATTGGGTTCGGATATTTACCAAGTATTGTGCCTTGATTCTTTCCTTCGCTATTTTGAAATATGGTAGTTCATAAGGAAGAGCTCAGGAATAATGCAAGGTATATATTTAGGACGTATGTAGTCAAGATGGAATTTATCCCTCTTATTCGTTGAGAGTCAGATGTCTAAGGCCTGATAAAGTTAAATCTATAAGAGAGTGATCACTCTGTATCTCTTGGATTTAACATGACATCTAGGATGAAAGGATAAATGAAAAGATTCACCTATTCATATTCAAAATGGGAACTCGAAAAGGATGATGTTATTGAATGGCACAAAGTCATAACATATTGGGGGTGATGGACGGTCGTTAGGTGGTATCCATCACTTGCATTAATTTCTTATGTTTCTCGTGCAAGTGGGAGATTGAAGGTATTTAGTATGCCCGAGAGACATATTAAATTAACGTGGCCACTATGTTATGATCCAAATCGGGTCATACCCAATAACAAGCTTACCAACACTTTATATGCATTTATTTTAATGGTTGGATTGTTAAATGAATACGCGACACTTGAACTTTAGAAAATCGGTTTTCTAAAGTATAATCACTTGAGATAAATTATTTGGATAATTTATATATGATGTGAATTTAATTATTTATAGGTTTAAATAATTATGTTGTGTTATATTTTATAAAATGGTTTATAAAATTATTGCAAGTAACAAATACATGTATATTTATACAAGTTTTATAAAATTATTACTAGTTTTATAAAATTAAGTCTTGTTATAAAATATAAAGAGTATGGGCAGTTTTTGGTACTCCTAAGAGACAACCCATGCTCATTTTGGAACTTCCAACACATACACAACTTCATAGGTGCATGCTATATACTTGTACCTAGGCTAGACCACTTCTTTCAAGTGAGATAATAAACAAAAGAAGCTTGTAAACTGCACATAATCTGCTGGAAATCAGCTGAAGGCCGTGGCCTTTTATTGACCAAAGGGAGTTCTAATTTTAGTTTTAACAAGCTCATATCTAGTGTCAATTAAATCCTAACTCATTACAAAGGTGTTGGGGTTATTGCTTGTGGGTATTACTTGCTTTAGGCTTCAAGTTAGAAGCTCTATAGTTCATCATCTTCATCATCATCTTCATCATCTCCTTCTCCAAGAATCACTACCATCAATTTACTTTAGGAGGTATATTTCTATGTCTCCTCTTTTACTAGTAAGCATATGTTTCAAAACTTGATATTAACATGGAATTTAACATAAATGGTTAAAACATATAACATGAACTTTTGCATGCTTCCGCTTACTTTTATCTTCATAAAATGGGTTTTATGAACTTGTTAATATGTAGAACATGTTGTTTAAAAGATTGTTAAATTCCATCATTATCATTATTAAAAATTATCATTTTGAATAGAATTATTATTTTTATAAAATATTATTATTACAGTTAATATTAAAAAAATATCGTTATTATTAAAAGTTATCATGATTAGAATTATCATTTTATTATAATTAATATTAGTATATATAAATATTGTTATTATTATTAGTAGAATAATAATAATTATTATTATTACAAAATAATACAACTTTTACTCATTATTATTATTATCAATATTATATTATCAAATAAATATGTGATACAAAGATATTTTTACCATACGTAATATAATTACATTAATAATACATACCACTATATTTTTATGTTATTAAGTGAACTTAATAAATTTTATTACTTGAGATATATAAAAATATATGTTTATCATATATAAATTTTAATATAAATTTTTATTAATAAATGACTTGTATTATTTACTCTAATAAAATCTAATAAATATATTTAAATACATAAAATGACTATAATAAACATGTATTGATTTTGAAAGTCATTTTTGGTCAAGTTGACTTTTGCATGATAATCTCGAGCATTAAGATTGTGATACACTACGACTTGACCTAAATTGTTAGACTGATATTGACCAACATATAAATATATATACTTAATATAGGTTCGTGAATCCGAGGCCAACCCTACACTTGTTCAATGCCGGCATTTGCATTAATGCTATGAAATACAGTATTGTGAGTTTCATTTGCTCCCTTTTTAAATGCTTTTGCAATATATATTTTTGGGACTAAGAATACATGCGCTGCTTTTATAAATGTTTTAAGAAATAGACACAAGTAATCAAAACTACATTCTATGGTTGGATTATCGAACCGAATATGCCCCTTTTTAGATTGGTAGCCTAAGAATTGGTGTTTATTATAATTGCCACCAATTGACGCGAATCCTAAAGATAGATCTATGGGCACTAACAAGCCCAAGACAGAGAATTTGAACTGCTTTAGTACTTCGATTTATCATATCCGATGAGAGTCCCAAAATGATGGGGATATTCTATATGCATCCTGTTAAGGTCGGTTACCAGGTGTTCAATCTATATGAATGATTTTTATGCAGACTGCTATAAGCATGCTTGATGTTTATGAGAAATGAAATGAAATATTGTGGGCTATTAAAATTATGGAAATGATTGATTACGATAAACTAATGAACTCACCAACCTTTTGGTTGACACTTGTAAGCATGTTTATTCTCAAGTATTAAAGAAATCTTTCGCTGTGCATTTGCTCATTTTAAAGATATTACTTGGAGTCATTCATGGCATATTTCGAAAGATGTTGCATTTGAGTCGTTGAGTTCATTAAGATTAATAATAAGTCATTCATAGTTTGGATATATTATGAGATGGTATGCATGCCTGTCAACTTTCGTTGTAATGAAAGTTTGTCTTTTAAAAACGAATGCAATGTTTGTAAAATGTATCATATAGAGGTCAAATACCTCACAATGTAATCATATGTTATTGTATTCGTCCTTATGGATTAGGACGGGTCATCTCATGATCTGCATTCCTAATCATCATCAAAACCTCTACTTATCATCAGTTTATCTGCACCTATACACACGAGTTCATACTTTGAAGTTTTGCAACTCGTAACCATATATAGATGATATTGAGGGCTCTAGATCATTTTAGTCATTCATAGATGAAATTGATTGTTGTTTTAGATTCCTAAACATCTAATCGAGCTTACAAAACCTTAAAATTGGATCGAGAAACAAAATCAAATCCTAGATCTTAAAGTCAATGGTTTGTTATCAGAACACATGAGCTGTAGATGATCCCTAGTCACATGAAACGCACGTGCTGAGCATTAACTGAAATTAGTTTGTAACTGAATTGGTCGCAACAATTCCATTATACATCATCATTTAAATAGCCTTGATTTTTTTGATTCTGTTGTAATAGTTCGCTAGAAAATTGTAATTCCTTTCACTACTTTCTCTGTAATAGTTGTATCCAAATTTTGGTAACAATCAATAAACAATCGTATTCATGGCACTGTTACTTTCTTGAGCTATAGTCGTTTGTTCATGAGTCCGATCTTAATTCTACAATCCAAATCGGACATTAACAATGGTATCAGAGCTCTTTCTTTGGGCTAAGGAGTCAAAATTTCACTTCAATTAGCTGTTCTGAAGCAATTATGGTGTAGTCAACAAGAGTCAGTACCGTCGGCGAAGAAACCATGACGGAAAGTATGAAGGCGACGTTTGTATAGCTGAATGAATCAATTGCAACTATCAACGGACGAATTGAACACATGATGATACAACATCAATAGTTCACAGACGAGATTCAAAAACTTAAAGGCAAAGGCACTCAAGTACGTAGTGGAACGTTGCAGCACACTAGGTTTACTAAAATTGAATTTCCACGATTTGATAGCACCGATGTAAAAGAATGGATTTATAGTTGTAAGAAATTCTTTACGGTGGACAATGTTGAAGATGATGAGAAGATTCGAATCATATCAATCCAACTTCAGAAAAAATCCCTAACTTGGCATCAACAATTCATCAAAATCAATGGTTCAGATAACACGTATGAAGAGGCAATCTTACGACGGTTTGGTACGGTGGTTAAGGATCCACTGTCAGAACTCAATAATTTGCGTCAAACAAGCTATGCAGAGGCATACTTTGAAAAATTTGAGGCTTTACTAAATAAGATCGAGCTAAGGGTTAAACAAGCAATTATGTTATTTCTTGCAGGTTTAAACAAGGAAATTGAATTGATGGTACGCATGTTCAAGCCCAAAACTTTGGAAGAAGCTTATGGGCTAGCTAAACTCCAAGAAGATACAATAGCAATCACAAAGAAAAAGGTATAATCCTATACTACCAACTCCAAAAAGTAACACGTTTGTTCACAGTGCAAGAAATTCGTATTATAGTCCTGTGACCACTAAAACTTTGGAAAATCCTACCTAATTGACATTGACCTCTACACCACACCATAATGAAGTTAACTCTAGTGGTCAAGTTACTAAAAAATATTTTTCACAAAAAGAGTATGAGGAAAAAACATCAAAAAATTTGTGTTTTTATTGTGATGAACGCTATACACCGGGTCACAAGTGTAGTGGGCAAATTTTTAGCATTAAAGTAGTCAGTTTTGGGGAGGAAATCAATAATGATTTGATCAATCACAATGAACATGAGTTGGTTAATGAGTCGACACTTTTAGCTAGTGAAATTTCACCTTATTCGCCTCACATTTCGTTAAGTGCACTTACGGGTACAAGCACTTACCAAACGATGAGGGTAACAGGCCAAATAAACTCACATACAATACACATTCTTATAGACTCGGGAAGTACACACAATTTTTTGGATCTTGAGATCGCAAAAAAGTTGGGGTGTGTGGTGAATGCAATCGTACCAATGAATGTGATCATACGGGGGGTAATCAAATAATGAGCACAAATGAGTGTTAAAGGTTAAAGTGGTAAATAAATGGTGTGGAATTCCAAACTGATATGATATTGTTACCATTAGGTGGTTGGGAGATGGTCCTTGGTATACAATGGTTGTACACAGTTGGGGACATTAAGTGGAATTTTGAAGCATTAACTATGTCGTTCACATTCAAGGGAAAAAGAATAGAGTTGAGAGGGATGAAAAAGTGTATGGTAGATCATAGGATTCCACTAAAAGAGGGAACTCCACCATTGAATATTCAACCATATCGACACCCTCCAACTCAAAAAGACGCCATTGAATCCATGGTCACTGAATTGCGAGATTCCTGCATGATTCGTCCAAGCAATAGCGCGTTTTTGGCACCCATAGTAATGGTTCAGAATAAAGACGGAACGTGGCGAATCTGTGTTGATTATAGAGAACTCAATAGTCATACCGTCAAGGATAAATTTCTCATTCCCATTATTGAAGAAATTATTGATGAGTTAAGTGGTTCCAAAGTGATTTCTGAACTAGACTTGCGTACGGGTTACCACCAAATTTGAATGTATGATGATGACATTGCCAATCCTACATTTCGTACACATGAAGGTCATTACAAGTTCCTTGTTATGCCATTCGGGCTTACGAATGCGCCCTCTACATTTCAAGGTCTCATGAACGACGTCTTTAAACTCTTCCTACTAAAGTTTACCTTGGTATTTTTCGATAACATCTTGGTGTATAGCGCGAATGAGAAAGAGCATACTTAACATCTTAAATGATCTTACTGGCGATGCGAAACCACACACTATTTATAAAAAATCAAAGTGTTTAGTCATGACACAAAGTGTAGAATATTTGGGCCTTGTTATATCGGGCCAAGGGGTTTCACCGGACCCAAAAAAGTTAGAGGCAATTTCTAAATGGGCTGATGAAACATGACTAGGAACTTCAAAATCAACATGTTTAACTCACACAAAGGCGGAATTAGTGAACCAAACCATCTAGTGAATATGTAAATGCTTTTTGGGATTAATTTAGTAAAACCACAACAATGATTGAGTGATTAGATTAACACCTAGAGCTATTATTCACCTTTTGCAAGGATTTGGGCTGAGAGAGAATCGAACTGGTTACCAGATCTGAGTGAATGTGTGTAATGAGAGACTTAACCTAAAATGAAGAATATAACACTTATATACCTCAGCTGTTAAGTCAATCGTGCGTGTAAGGTCTCACTCGTACGAGTGGACAACCTCAACCATACGATTGATCACTCACTCGTGTATGTGTAAACATATT
Source organism: Rutidosis leptorrhynchoides (assembly GCF_046630445.1). Classification (NCBI taxonomy): domain Eukaryota; kingdom Viridiplantae; phylum Streptophyta; class Magnoliopsida; order Asterales; family Asteraceae; genus Rutidosis; species Rutidosis leptorrhynchoides. Next base: position 178,433,310 of record NC_092341.1, read on the forward strand.
AGGTTTTTGACTCAGCTCGGCACATTCATGCGTATGAGCTTTTCAGCCATACGAGTGGGCTTCACTCGTACATCTAACAGAGTCTAACATAGTTAGACTTCCATATCGTGTTCCTGCAGTACCTGTAAACATATGTAAACACATATAGGATAACAACGAGCGATCATGGTAACCCACAAACTGAAGTACTAATCACAAACGTGCGATAGTTGTCTTGGGAATTATATAAAATGCACTAACAACTCCCCCTAGGACCTAGAACATCAGTTACAATAAAGTAAACGTTCGTGAAATACATATAAGTTCAAAAGTAACATCAATTTAATATTTTTACATATCCAGATTCTCTCTCTCACATAAAAATATCAAAGACAAAATACAAACTAGCAACACATTATCCGACAAGATTCAGTTGGCATGAGATTCATTCGAGCTTTGAGTATCACTTTCTCTATTGAGGTAGGCTTGGTAGACATCTATCACAAGCTGATATCTCATATCTTCCTCTTTCCTATCATCTCTGAATGTAATGTGATGACGGTGAAGTGTCTCCACATCAAATCTTGACAAGTTTCTCAGCCACATAGGATCCAAAATCCTAACATTGTCAAACTGTATGCTTCCATCATTCTTCTCAACTACAGTAAGGATCACTGCTTCTTCCGATAATTCATCATAGAACCACCATCTGAAGTTTTTACAGATATCCTTGGGTAAGGGCATCAAGGGCGACTATTTCATATACATTGCTGGGCCGAACTTGATAACACGCACCGGTCCACCCTTTGAATTTTTCTTTGTTGGATGCATGGAAAACCTGGCAGCAGTTGATTTGAAGATATCCCATTTACCTGTCTTATATTCTAGTCTTAACATTCTCTGAAACAATTTTGACAGATCACTATCTTCAGAGTTCAACATCCTCAGCTTAGCAAGTTGCATTATCTCGAAGTAAGGTAGAGTTTTGAAGTGACTAGGTCTTGCCATATAATCAACTCCTCCTTCCCTCTTGATAGCAAAATAATTGATCTCCTTGAAGTAGCCCCAGCTCAAAATTTTACCCTTGGTATACTTCTTGGTTCTCTTCTCCTTTTCATAGAAACTAACAAACTTCGGCTCGAGTTCTGGCTTGTTGATCTGATCAGGGTTCACAACGGTCTGTTTCCACCAACTTTGATGAATCTCGTCTTCTTCAACGTTTCTTTTCACCTTAACCCTATCACGTTCAAACCATTTCTTAATTTCTTCCAATCCCTCGGCCTTGGCTTGTTCGGCTAGAATATTTTTCTTCTTCTTTTTAATTTCAATCTTTTCTCTCTCTACGAGCAGTTTTTGATGTCGGATTCTCTTGTTCTTTTCCATCAAAACATCAACTTCCTTAGTTTGCTCCTTGTATACCTTCCTCGCCTTTTCTAAGTCAATTAAATTCTTCTGTTTCACCTCACTACTGAAATTGAAGAAATCACTTAATGTATTGAGTGATGGATTTGAGTACGGCTCGAGCGAAGGTATAACAATCTCAACTTCTTCTTCTTCTTCTTCTTCTTCTTCTTCTTCATTCTCAGATTCTGTTTCCAGTTCATCCTCAGACTCAATAATCACATCATCTTTCACACTACCTTCACCAATAGAATCTTGACTCTTTTCATCTTCAAACAAATTATCAAAATGACTTAAATGGATATTTTGGATTGATTCGGGAGGGACTTCAGTAACTGGCTCTTCTTGTGGAGCCTTGTTTTTAGCTTCAACTACATCTGCATCCTTTGTATCATAATCACTATCATATGCTAGAGCAGCAAGCTGTTCCATAGGCAAATCACTTGGTGGAATGTCCCCCTTTTGGATATTCAAAAGAGGGTCCTCTAGTTCTAGTGCCAGCATCTTCTTCATCTTTTTCATCGTCACCACCCAAATCAGAGGAATACGCTTCTCCTCTATCCGTTATCAATTTAGTTTTCCCAGCAGTGAGCTGTTTGATCTTATCATTCAATTCTTTCAATTTGATTTCATTCTGATTCTTAACTTCCACAATTTGTTTCTTCATCTTCTCAGACTTCGCATTCTCACGGTTAACACGTCTCCATAACTTTTTATTGTCCTCTTCCAACAACTCAATCTTAACAGCATTCACCTTCTTCTCCTCAATGGCTTAATTTTCAAGATTTGTTATTTTAGTAATCAATGACAACAGGAGGTTTTGTTATGTCTTGAACTCAGACGGAGTAACTTGAGATGAGCTAATGACAGCTCTTGTTGAGTTAACGACGGCTCTAGCATCCTTCATAAAACCGGAAGGTTGGCGTTGAGTCTGTTGCCTTGAACCTCTGTGAGATGATCTCTGTGGTGAGTCATTATGGTGTTCGGTTCTCCTCTCCTTCTTTTTGGGTTGCTCAGAAGACATGGGTTCCTTCCCTTTCCTCTTCCTATGAATCAAATTCGTATCTTCCTCAGTCGCTTCATCATCATCATCATTATTATCATGATTGTTTCCTCTTTAAGCTTCACCAGCAGCTTTCTGATTATCACCTTCTCCCTCTTCTTCATCAGTAAAGTTTGAATCGGAATCGTCATTTCTCCAAGAATTACTAGATGGACATCTATAATTCTCCTTGATAAGATGGCAAACAAGCTTTCTTTTGAAATAAGGTTTCAGGTCCTCATTTCGAGTTTGCTCTATTCTTTGAAAAGTCACAACATTCGTTAGACGTAGCGGAATGATGTCATGTTCAAGTTTAGGTAAGTCTGGTGCAGCATCATCAATAATCAATTGAAGAAAACGGGCGTAGATGAGATACTTCTGTGTGGCGCTGAAGAAATTAGCTCTGAAGTAATGGAAAAAAAATCTAGAAAAATCATACGGAGCCTTTAGAACCAGTGTAACAAACATGCTTTGCACTTTCTCATTAAGCTTATCAAAACCAGCTTTTCGTCCACTCAAACAATGCATCAACACATGACCAAGATATCGATACTGTGGAGGCAGAAGAGTCTTCATCAGCTCAGAATTACCAACTAGGTAACCAGAGTATCCACATCTCTTAAAGCATCCATGGATTCTTTCTCTATTAATTTTCATGTGGGAGCAGTTCTCATCGTTGAAGCCTAGAATCCTTCTAATCACTGTCTTAGAAACAACAACTTCGATCCCTTGAACGGTACTCACCAACCTAGATTCATCCTCTGACACATCAAGCACTACATTCTTCCAGAATTCCCTTTGGTGGCTGTAGTAGGCTATACACTAGGTAGAAATGGTAGTATGGATCCTTGATCGCTTAAGAAAATCAACAATCACTTTAAAATCAACAATCTCTACAAAGTGATCTCCTTTCTCAAGAGTAGTATCATAGAGAGCAAACTGATTGTTTTGGTCACCCATTTCTAGAACGACTTCGGGTTGAACAGGTAGGTTAACAGGATTGACCGGAGGATTCTGTACTTGCTCCCCCTGAGCTTCTTGATTAACAACTGGGACATTAGCTTGTGGTTCAGCCATTGGTAGTAGCTTAACAAACTAAAACATTAACAGAAAAGTTAGAACCAGAAACCATATATCATAAATCATCAAAGCATTCACAACAAAGTGTCATAAACTCATTAACAGGACAAACGTGTGAGTAACACTGTCACACGTGTGGCTGAGAAGTCAGTCGTACGAGTAACATGGTCACTCGTATCACTGTTGACATGTTTGGGCAAGAACATGGTTTCAGACAAGGTACACGGTTGAGGCAACATGTATAAGCGAGTGACAGTCAACCGTGTGGTGACTCGTGCGGTTAAGCATACGTGTCAGCTCAATCATACGAGTGAGCAACAGAAATAAACACAAGTAAATTCAAACGAGTGGGCTCAGGTGTTCACACGGTTAAGCCTTAACCGTGTACTGACTCGTGCGAGTCATGTCCCACGCGTGTGAGAGAGAGTCACTCGTGCAGGTCTCATTGAACCATATTAAATACTATTTTTAAATTCATGGGATTACATGTTTGTGTGTTTCATGATCCAATTTACATCACGATAGCATCTATTGATATCGATTAGCACAAAACAATATCATACAACAACTAAAACGCATTACAATTGCACAAAATTCAACTTAATACCCACTAGGGTTTTGACACATTCAAACAAAAAATTAACAATTTAAAACTTGATGAAATCATACCAATAGGGTGGCGCTGTGATCGGCTAATAAACCTTAACAAAACCTACGGTGGAAAATGTAAATGGTGATGATCGAATTTTGAGAGAAAAATTGAGTATGGAGTGTAAAAGTGAACACTGTGTTCAACACTCTCCTATTTATACTCTCGTGCTCAACCGTACGGTTAAGCACACGATCTACCTTCCAACCGCGCACCTCACAGTCACTCGTGTGATTGACCTAGAAGACTATGGACAAGTCTAGAACATGGTCACCCGTACGGTTAACCTTAATCGTGTGGTAACTCGTACGGTTCACACTTCAAACGTGCGAGTGAGCCACTTTGGCAATTTTAAATTTTCACAAACTTAGGATTTCAACTCATTTGACAATCTTAGAATTAACTAGCACCTTCAATTTGAGTCATAAATCACTAATCCATCAAGAAATGATCATTAACACTTAGGCAATCCAAACTTCTTAACCAAAATGAGATTATTACTCCAAACACTCTGTTTCACAAGGTTAAATCCTACAGTGTAATGTCATCTTAAGGTCACTAATACCTTAAGTCATTAAAATCCTTCAAACAATCACAGGCTCTACAAACTTCTATCTTATGGATTTGGTGGCCAGAAATATCTTGATCTCAACAAGGTTCTTTCAGATGTCATTGTGCATTCAGAGGATAATCAGAAAACAAAGGAAAGATAAAATCTTTATGAATCATCTGAGATATAATGTCATGCAACTAAAAATATGCAAATGAAAGACATTCTATCATGAAATACAATAACATGCAAACCAAAATCTTTTTGTTGTCTTACAGTTTTCAATACAAACTATTTAACAAACAGGTAAGCAAAAACATACAAATCCACATTCTTTTTGTGAGCAAGATGATTAACAATTTTAAAAATGGATCAGAACTGACATATTGAATCAACTTCTGCTATTCATTACTAATTGTCTAGTCTATGTCTAATGACCCATCCTAATCCATCTGGACGAATACATTACATTTGGTTACATCGCGAGGTACTTGACCTCTGTATGATACATTTTACAAACATTGCATTTGTTTTTAAAAGACAAACTTTCATTACATCGATAGTTGACGGCATGCATACCATTTCATAATATATCCAACTATAATTGACTTAGTAATAATCTTGATGAACTCGATGACTCGAATGCAACGTCTTTTGAAATATAACATGAATGACTCCAAGTAATATCTCTAATATGAGCAAATGCACAGCGGAAGATTTCTTTAATACCTGAGAATAAACATGCTTTAAAGTGTCAACCAAAAGGTTGGTGAGTTCATTAGTTTATCATAAATAGTCATTTCAGATAGTATAAAAGACCACAAGATTTCATTTTCATAAACATCATTCTCGTATCAGGCATTTCACAAACTGCATAGAGATAAAAATCATTCATATGGATTGAACACCTGGTAACCGACATTAACAAGATGCATATAGAATATCCCCATCATTCTGGAACACCCATCGGACATGATAAATTTCGAAGTACTAAAGCATTCCAAATTCCAGAATGGGGCTTGTTGGGCCCAATAGATCTATCTTTAGGATTCACGTCAATTAGGGGTGCACTAATTCTTAAAATTAGTGATGTTCCCTAATTCTTAGATTACCAGGCTAAAAGGGGCATATTCGGCTTCGATCCATTCAACCATATAATGTAGTTTCAATTACTTGTGTCTATTTCGTAAAACAATTATAAAAATAACGCATGTATTCTCAGTCTCAAAAATATATATTTCAAAAGCATTTAAAAAGGGAGTACATGAAACTCACGGTACTGTATTTTGTAGTAAAAATACATATGACGACATTGAACACTGCAGGGTTGGCCTCGGATTCATGAACCTATATCAATTGTATATCTATTAACACATATAATCGTAATCGAACAAATTTATATATTGTTAGTGATTTAATTGTTATTTTAATTATGTGTTTCATTAATAACCCCATTAATTACATTTATTAATATTTATTATAAAAGTATTAATATGGTTATGTTATAGGTAGTAAATATGGTTTTATATAACTAATAGTTATTTGATAAAGTAATATTGATAATAATAATAATAATAAATAAAAAGTTGTTTTATTTTACAATAATAATAATAATAATAGTTATTATGATAATAATATTGATACTAGTATTAATAATAATATTAATGTCAAAATATTAATAATAATGATAATAACATATAAAAATCTTGATAACTATAATATTAATAATAATAATAAGTTATTTTATTTTTATAATAAGAAAATAATATTGATAATACTGATAGCTTTAATGCTAACAAAATGATACTTTTAGTAAAATGATGATAATGGTAAAATCTTTAATAATAACAATAATGATAGTCATATTAATAATAACACTTATGTTACTAATAATAATAATAATAATAATAATAATAATAATAATAATAATAATAATAATAATAATAATAATAATAATAATAATAATAATAATAATAATAATAATAATACTTATAACACTTAATGATATTACGTAATAGTAACTAAACTGATAATAATAACACTCATATTATTAATACTAGCGTAATAATACCAATAATTAATAATAATAATAATAATAATAATAATAATAATAATAATAATAATAATAATAATAATAATAATAACTACGTTGGAAGCTTTTCACAAAAATAAATGCCTCAGACAAGGCTCGAACTCGCGACCTCTCATAAACTCAAACACCTCTAAACCACTGAACCACTTTGTTATATCTTGTACAATTCGCAAGCTTAAATAATTAAACCATAATAAACTGTTACGGCTTAAATTGAAAGTCTAACAACCAAATCTTCGGCCCAGCAAGTAAATTAAAGTCCACGGTCCAATAAACCTAGTCCTCACGGCCCAATACAGAAAACACTGGTGTTCAGCCCAACAAATTTGTGTTTATGGTTTCAATAATACGGTAGCAGTAAAAATAATAATAATCATGATCCAATACTGTGTAACAAGCTCTCCATTCAATACCCTCAACAACAAACAAAAAAATGGGTTTCGTTCCTAAAATAATTCATAAGGTTCGGTATTTATTCACCGTACATCATCATAATTATGATCACCTTCAACAACTTCATGATTATAATCATCGTATCATCACTATCATTCTTCTGTACTACTATTCATCGTCTCTTCCCATCATTATAAACTCGCTCCAGTTTCATCTCTTTCATTTAAACACAACAACGAATAAGGTTGTGGTGTGAAGGTGACTGTGGTGGCGGTGGGTTTCGAGGGTTCCGGCCAAACAGAAATAAAAAAATAATAGAGCTCGATCATAGCAGCGGTAATAGTAGTTGTCGTGGTGCTTCTTGGAGCTGAAACAGAAGGAAAACAAATGGGTGTTGATTGGTTTGTCGATGATTAAAACAGAAGAAGAGAAAAAGAAAAAAATATAGCTAGTGATGAAATGGTGGTGGGTTTGAGGTTGTGATGGTGGTGGTGATGTTGGTGGCCGGTGATAAGGTGGTGATGTTTTCCTACGGACAACAGCAATATCTTAAAACATTCCATGGTGGTGATGTGATCGATGGTGGTAGTAGGAGAAAGAGAGTAGCGATGGTGGTGGTTTTCATGATGATTGTTGGGTGGTTTATGGTGGTGACGAATGGTGGAGTGGCGACGGTGAGTGATGGCCGTGAGGATGATGGTTGCAGGTTTACATTTTCTCAATCTTTACACATATAAAGATATGTTAGTAGTTAGTAGGTATATTTATAATATATAATAATCTATTACTATAATATATTAAAATATATATATCCTAACTCAAAAATAAAACGTGTATCTTTAAACTAGCCGCCACCACTTTTTGAACCCGTGTTTTTACGAACTGGTATTTCGTGCTTCCTTGTTAATCAGTGGCGGATAAAAAGTCTTTGGAAAAATTCTGAAATTTTATATTGAATATCTTTATTTATTTCAGTCATTATGGTATAAAATTTTTTCATTAATTATTAAATATAAATTAAATTAATTGTTCACTCCCAACCCCAAGTAAAATAATAAAATTCTTAAAATTCAACAAATGGTTCCAAAAAATATTTTTAATAAGTCTATGTTTCATATAACTCTTTTTTCGGATCACCGTTTATTCTTAACTTCATATAAGTTCCTTTTTCTCTCGTTTAACATTAATCGAATGATAATTGAGCGCTACTGTTGTTTACAAAATAACTTCGAAACCCTATTTATATATTCTATATACTTTATTAATATATATATATATATATATATATATATATATATATATATATATATATATATATATATATAGATAATATTTATTATATATTATTATTATTTTATATAATTAATTCTAACAATTAAAATGTATAATAGTTTATATTATTATATACATATATATATATATATATATATATATATATATATATATATATATATATATATATATATATATATATATATATATATATATATATATGCATATTTATTTACAAGCAATCGTATCGTGAGTAGTCGGGATTAGTCAAATGTTAAATGGATTCTTAAAAATAATTCAAAAAATTTTGAGACTCGGTTTAACAGACTTTGCTTATCGTGTCGGAAACATATAAAGATCAAGTTTAAATTTGGTCAGAAATTTCCGGGTCGTCACAGTAGCTACCCGTTAAAGAAATTTCGTCCCGAAATTTGAGTGAGGTGGTCATGGCTAACAATAAAAATATTTTCATGACAATTATGAGTTGACAAAATAAGATTTTATCACCGTTGCGTAATATAGGTAAGATAACTTGATTATTCGAAGAGTACGAGTGAAGCTTATCACAAAAGAGTGAAAATGAGTAAATGAAGATTCGTCTTAACTGGTGACGTAGTCACGGTTGATTTCCGGAATTTAAGGATTTAAAGAGAATCTTCGAAATCTAAAAGATTTGATACTTCAGCGAATAAGGAAATTAAGATCTCTATAATTAAATACGGTGATTTGCCTCGATTACTCTGTCTGATATTCCTATTATAAATTAAACTTTTTCCGTTCCATTATTTTTACCATTCCTATACTTTCTTTCTTAGTTCATACATCCAAAATATTGTGAAAATGCTTAATCCAGTTCTAATCCTTGATATTTTTCAAATTTTCATATCTGTCATCCTTCTTTTCAATCTTTCCACCAGAAAAATCTGTTTACTTCTACTATTACCTTGGGGTGATACTATTCTTAATTCTACCGTGTCCTTATATTGCTATTCGTATTAATATCCATAGTTTGTAACCTCCGTGTTGTTATTGGGCTTTATATTTTCTCTTATATTTTGGATCTCTTTGCCTTTTTATTATCCTCTCGACATCTAGTGAAGCGAGTAATAGTCCAGAATTCATAAGTATGGAGTTTCGAATGAACTTAATATTCTAACCAAGAAGGAATGTAATCGCACGATTATATTTGTCAAATTACATGAATCACTGAGAATAGAACTATCAAGAATATACTTTCTTGATATGTTCAGAAGTTAAGCAAAATGAAAGAGTTATGTAACATGACACGTGATGACGTTATGATCTGTAAATCATCATGTTCCATTAGAAACTCAGCATGACTTACTGTAATATAATCACGTTGATCAAGTGTCATTATATTATACTAACTCATGCATCAATTTCCAACACTACTACAAAATCATTCATAATTTAAACTCGGATTTTAAAAAAATTTAGAAACTAAAGTTGTTTCCTTTATGATGTAATATAGATAGCACGAAGAGATAATTAATTTCGGACGAGAATATTTATGAAAATATCTTCAGAAATATCGAAGATATTTATGATGATATTTTGGAATTTCTAAGTTCTATGGTTGATGAAGAAAGATTTTCCGCAAGATTTTAACATGAGTACGGAGCAAGATATTCGTTGAAGGTTTCATCGGATCCAGAATTACCTGGATTCTTTGAATATATGGTATAGTCTTTGTATTTGGCCTTGGTCTCCTTTATGGTTTGCTCAAACTGTATTTCAGTACTAAATTTTCTATCGAGATTTCCTAACACTCCCTTCTTTATCATCAAACTTTTGGCCGTTTAGACCATCTACAATTTTTCTGTTTCCTCTGCATTTAATGCTACCATACCTGAATCATCGATTATCAATTCTAGGTGGTTTCAAGAGAGTTGTGTGTTTATATGATTTATGGTAATATGGTGGAATATAAAAGGTTCCCTGGTAACAATAAAAGAGCACACATATATATCAAGGTGTTAATAAGGTTGTTTCGAACGAATAGTCGAAGTTGACTTGCTGGAGCTGTGATAAAATTTTCTACTTTGAGAGGAATTACCAAGTTATTTTTTGGTAATAATAACACAAAAGGAATTAGCACACATACGTGTTAAACATTTGTTCAGGTTCCGAGTGTCTTCAGGTGCATAAATCTTTCCTTCTATAGATGAAATGCGGTTGGTTCATCCTCTCGCTTGAGGTGTTTTCAAGAATCATGAAAGGTTTAAACGTAGATTGTAATCGTCAAGGTACAAATGAGGTTTAAGATGAAATCAAGTGGCAAACTTGAAGAATTGTTTAGTTTCATATGTTATAATCAATATTTTAATTCATTTTAATTGTCCAATGTTTGTAGTCCACAGTTGATAGTCCACAGTTAACAGTCCAATAATTTATATATGGCTTAATATATAATATTCGAATTAATTAATATGTATCGTGAGCCGTGTACATGTCTCAGACTCGATCACAACTCAAAGTATATATATTATTGTAGAATCAACCTCAACCCTATATAGCTAACTCAAACATTACTGCATATAGAGTGTCTATGGTTATTCCAAATAATATATATAAATGCGTCGATATGATATGTCAAAACCTTGTATACGTGTCCCGATATTTAAAGTACGTAAAATAAATAACAGAAATTAAATGACGATAAATAAAATTGCGAGAATATAAATTGCAATAATTAAATTTCGATAAATAAAATGTAATACGGAATTAATCAGTTAGCTAGGAACAGTTAGCGTGGATTCTTATCAAAATTCTCATAGTTAATTTGTTTATTTCTAACAATTTTTATTTTGTCCAATGTTTTCTTCATTATGCCACTTGTTGAATTCTGGTAAGTCAAAATCCAAATATGAAATTGAATGAAAATGATTATTCTGCGGTGAACGGATACGTATATCGGTGGTTGTAAGTAGGATAGTAAATGACTGTTGAATCAGATTCAAAGAATGTACAATGTAACTTATTAATGTGAAATCTAAATATTCCTCAGGTATTACCTACCTGTTAAAATATTTTCACCATTAACAGTTTGTACAAAGAATTTTTAATTACAATCTTTATGAAAACATATATACATGTATATTTTCTTCAGATGTAATCATGGATTTAATGAGTTAACATGATATGAAACTCATTTAGTTTTCGGTTGGAACTAGAATAAATAATCTCTAAAACTTTAGAGATTACATATTCGCCATGTCGAACGAAGATAAATGAGGTAGAACAATACGTAGAACGAAGATCATACTCGAAGTACAGATGGTGATATTGAGGCATGGATTGTTGATGGTACTGGTGCTGTTACTGATGGTACTGTTGGCGCCGGTGGTGTTGCTGAATTTGGTACATTTTGCACCATATTTTCTAAAGTCATTACCCGAGCACCAAGCACGTTGACTTCTTCTATTACGCCGGGATGATTGTAGGTTCAGACGAGAGGATGAATAAGATTTAGAATCTGAGATAGTATATATGTAGTGACCCGAACTTTTCCATGTTTGTATATATTAATTGAGATTGATATTTACATGATTAAATGTTTCCAACATGTTAAGCAATCAAACTTGTTAAGACTTGATTAATTGAAATATGTTTCATATAGACAATTGACCACCCAAGTTGACCGGTGATTCACGAACGTTAAAACTTGTAAAAACTATATGATGACATATATATGGATATATATATAGTTAACATGATACTATGATAAGTAAACATATCATTAAGTATATTAACAATGAACTACATATGTAAAAACAAGACTACTAACTTAATGATTTTTAAACGAGACATATATGTAACGATTATCGTTGTAAAGACATTTAATGTATATATCATATTAAGAGATATTCATACATGATAATATCATGATAATATAATAATTTAAAATCTCATTTGATATTATAAACATTGGGTTAACAACATTTAACAAGATCGTTAACCTAAAGGTTTCAAAACAACACTTACATGTAACGACTAACGATGACTTAACGACTCAGTTAAAATGTATATACATGTAGTGTTTTAATATGTATTTATACACTTTTGAAAGACTTTAATACACTTATCAAAATACTTCTACTTAACAAAAATGCTTACAATTACATCCTCGTTCAGTTTCATCAACAATTCTACTCGTATGCACCCGTATTCGTACTCGTACAATACACAGCTTTTAGATGTATGTACTATTGGTATATACACTCCAATGATCAGCTCTTAGCAGCCCATGTGAGTCACCTAACACATGTGAGAACCATCATTTGGAAACTAGCATGAAATATCTCATAAAATTACAAAAATATGAGTAATCATTCATGACTTATTTACATGAAAACAAAATTACATATCCTTTATATCTAATCCATACACCAACGACCAAAAACACCTACAAAAACTTTCATTCTTCAATTTTCTTCATCTAATTGATCTCTCTCAAGTTCTATCTTCAAGTTCTAAGTGTTCTTCATATATTCTACAAGTTCTAGTTACATAAAATCAAGAATACTTTCAAGTTTGCTAGCTCACTTCCAATCTTGTAAGGTGATCATCCAACCTCAAGAAATCTTTGTTTCTTATAGTAGGTTATCATTCTAATACAAGGTAATAATCATATTCAAACTTTGGTTCAATTTCTATAACTATAACAATCTTATTTCAAGTGATGATCTTACTTGAACTTGTTTTCATGTCATGATTCTGCTTCAAGAACTTCGAGCCATCCAATGATCCGTTGAAGCTAGATCCATTTTTTTCTTTTCCAGTAGGTTTATCCAAGGAACTTAAGGTAGTAATGATGTTGATAACATCATTCAATTCATACATATAAAGCTATCTTATTCGAAGGTTTAAACTTGTAATCACTAGAACATAGTTTAGTTAATTCTAAACTTGTTCGCAAACAAAAGTTAATCCTTCTAACTTGACTTTTAAAATCAACTAAACACATGTTCTATATCTATATGATATGCTAACTTAATGATTTAAAACCTGGAAACACGAAAAACACCGTAAAACCGGATTTACGCCTTCGTAGTAACACCGCGGGCTGTTTTGGGTTAGTTAATTAAAAACTATAATAAACTTTGATTTAAAAGTTGTTATTCTGAGAAAATGATTTTTATTATGAACATAAAACTATATCCAAAAATTATGGTTAAACTCAAAGTGGAAGTATGTTTTCTAAAATGGTCATCTAGACGTCGTTCTTTCGACTGAAATGACTACCTTTACAAAAATGACTTGTAACTTATTTTTTTGACTATAAACTATACTTTTTCTTTTAGATTCATAAAATAGAGTTCAATATGAAACCATAGCAATTTGATTCACTCAAAACGGATTTAAAATGAAGAAGTTATGGGTAAAACAAGATTGGATAATTTTTCTCATTTTAGCTACGTGAAAATTGGTAACAAATCTATTCCAACCATAACTTAATCAACTTGTATTGTATATTATGTAATCTTGAGATACCATAGACACGTATACAATGTTTCGACCTATCATGTCGACACAACTATATATATTTCGGAACAACCATAGACACTCTATATGTGAATGTTGGAGTTAGCTATACAGGGTTGAGGTTGATTCCAAAATATATATAGTTTGAGTTGTGATCAATACTGAGATACGTATACACTGGGTCGTGGATTGATTCAAGATAATATTTATCGATTTATTTCTGTACATCTAACTATGGACAACTAGTTGTAGGTTACTAACGAGGACAGCTGACTTAATAAACTTAAAACATCAAAATATATTAAAAGTGTTGTAAATATATTTTGAACATACTTTGATATATATGTATATATTGTTATAGGTTCGTGAATCAACCAGTGGCCAAGTCTTACTTCCCGACGAAGTAAAAATCTGTGAAAGTGAGTTATAGTCCCACTTTTAAAATCTAATATTTTTGAGATGAGAATACATGCAGGTTTTATAAATGATTTACAAAATAGAAACAAATACGTGAAACTACATTCTATGGTTGAATTACCGAAATCGAATATGCCCCTTTTTATTAAGTCTGGTAATCTAAGAATTAGGGAACAGACACCCTAATTGACGCGAATCCTAAAGATAGATCTATTGGGCCTAACAAACCCCATCCAAAGTACTGGATGCTTTAGTACTTCGAAATTTATATCATATCCGAAGGGTGTCCCGGAATGATGGGGATATTTTTATATATGCATCTTATTAATGTCGGTTACCAGGTGTTCACCATATGAATGATTTTTATCTCTATGTATGGGATGTGTATTGAAATATGAAATCTTGTGGTCTATTATTATGATTTGATATATATAGGTTAAACCTATAACTCACCAACATTTTTGTTGACGTTTTAAGCATGTTTATTCTCAGGTGATTATTAAGAGCTTCCGCTGTCCCATACTTAAATAAGGACGAGATTTGGAGTCCATGCTTGAATGATATTGTGTAAAAACTGCATTCAAGAAACTTATTTTGTTGTAACATATTTGTACTGTAAACCATTATGTAATGGTCGTGTGTAAACAGGATATTTTAGATTATCATTATTTGATAATCTACGTAAAGCTTTTTAAACCTTTATTGATGAAATAAAGGTTATGATTTGTTTTAAAATGAATGCAGTCTTTGAAAAACGTCTCATATAGAGGTCAAAACCTCGCAACGAAATCAATTAATATGGAACGTTTTTAATCAATAAGAACGGGACATTTCAATATAGTTATGATGACATACCTTGGAAATGAGAGAGAAAATGGTGTTACGAACAGGTTCGCCGGTAAGTGCTTCAGGTTCTTCGTCAAGAGATGAATTTGGTTGGTGGAAAGGATCGTCTTCTTCTAGTTTCCATTGATTAAGTTAAATACGAACTCAGTCCCAATTCATCCAGAATTGATGATGACTAGTTGGTTGATCCATTTCATTTACACTGCTTTCGGAGCTTAGGTGAATATCAATATCGGAATAGCTGTCGGAATTCGAGGAATTTGAACTAGTTGAGGTATCCATCTCGTACAATCAGATGAAATATTTTTGATAAGAAATAGATTATAGGATGTAGATTAGTACCCTGCAATATATAATTTACATATGCATATATAATACTAAAATCCCATAAGTTACGGAGGAATCTACGGAAGCTGTCAGGCAAAGGTAACAATAACAGATACGCTAAGATATGAATTTATCTATATACTGTCTATGCAATAGAGGCAATAAGACGTGTCTAGACTTTAAGGATGATAATCAAATAATTTTCGACACTAAATGATAAGTAAAACTTTTGACATGCAGACACGGTCGAAGTCCAGACCCACTAATGCATCTAAACAACTATCAGTTAGACACACTAATGCAAGACCTGGTTCGCTAAGACCACCGCTATGATAGCAACTCTAATGACCCATCCTAATCCATCTGGACGAATACATTACATTTGGTTACATTGCGAGGTACTTGACCTCTATATGATACATTTTACAAACATTGCATTCGTTTTTAAAAGATAATCTTTCATTACATCGACAGTTGATGGCATGCATACTATTTCATAATATATCCAACTATAATTGACTTAGTAATAATCTTAATGAACTCGATGACTCGAATGCAACGTCTTTTAAAATATGACATGAATGACTCTAAGTAATATCTCTAATATGAGCAAATGCACAGCGGAAGATTTCTTTAATACCTGAGAATAAACATGCTTTAAAGTGTCAACCAAAAGGTTGGTGAGTTCATTAGTTTATCATAAATAATCATTTCAGATAGTATAATAGATCACAAGATTTCATTTTCATAAACATCATTCTCATATCAGGCATTTCGCAAGCTGCATAGAGATAAAAATCATTCATATGGATTGAACACCTGGTAAACGACATTAACAAGATGCATATAGAATATCCCCATCATTCCGGGACTCCCATCGAACATGATAAATTTTGAAGTACTAAAGCATTCCAAATTCCAGAATGGGGCTTGTTGTGTAGTGACCCGAACTTTTCCATGTTTATATATATTAATTGATATTGATATTTACATAATTAAATGTTTCCAACATGTTAAGCAATCAAACTTGTTAAGACTTGATTAATTGAAATAGGTTTCATATAGACAATTGACCACCCAAGTTGACCGGTGATTCACGAACGTTAAAACTTGTAAAAAAAACTATATGATGACATATATATGGTTATATATATAGTTAACATGATATTATGATAAGTAAACATATCATTAATTATATTAACAATGAACTACATATGTAAAAACAAGACTACTAACTTAATGATTTTGAAACGAGACATATATGTAATGTTTATCGTTGTAACGACATTTAATGTATATATATCATATTAAGAGATATTCGTACATCATAATATCATGATAATATAATAATTTAAAATCTCTTTTGATATTATAAACATTGGGTTAACAACATTTAACAAGATCGTTAACCTAAAGGTTTCAAAACAACATTTACATGTAACGACTAACGATGACTTAACGACTCAGTTAAAATGTATATACATGTAGTGTTTTAATATGTATTCATACACTTTTGAAGGACTTCAAGACACTTATCAAAATACTTCTACTTAACAAAAATGCTTACAATTACATCCTCGTTCAGTTTCATCAACAATTCTACTCGTATGCACCCGTATTCGTACTCGTACAATACACAGCTTTTAGATGTATGTACTATTGGTATATACACTCCAATGATCAGCTCTTAGCAGCCCATGTGAGTCACCTAACATATGTGGGAACCATCATTTGGCAACTAGCATGAAATATCTCATAAAATTACAAAAATATGAGTAATCATTCATGACTTATTTACATGAAAACAAAATAACATATCCTTTATATCTAATCCATACACCAACGACCAAAAACACCTACAAACACTTTCATTCTTCAATTTTCTTCATCTAATTGATCTCTCTCAAGTTCTATCTTCAAGTTCTAAGTGTTCTTCATAAATTCCAAAAGTTCTAGTTTCATAAAATCAAGAATACTTTCAAGTTTGCTAGCTCACTTCCAATCTTGTAAGGTGATCATCCAACCTCAAGAAATCTTTGTTTCTTACAGTAGGTTATCATTCTAATACAAGGTAATAATCATATTCAAACTTTGGTTCAATTTCTATAACTATAACAATCTTATTTCAAGTGATGATCTTACTTGAACTTGTTTTCGTGTCATGATTCTGCTTCAAGAACTTCGAGCCATCCAAGGATCCATTGAAGCTAGATCCATTTTTCTCTTTTCCAGTAGGTTTATCCAAGGAACTTAAGGTAGTAATGATGTTCATAACATCATTCGATTCATACATATAAAGCTATCTTATTCGAAGGTTTAAACTTGTAATCACTAGAACATAGTTTAGTTAATTCTAAACTTGTTCGCAAACAAAAGTTAATCCTTCTAACTTGACTTTTAAAATAAACTAAACACATGTTCTATATCTATATGATATGCTAACTTAATGATTTAAAACCTGGAAACACGAAAAACACCGTAAAACCGGATTTACGCCGTCGTAGTAACACCGCGGGCTGTTTTGGGTTAGTTAATTAAAAACTATGATAAACTTTGATTTAAAAGTTGTTATTCTGAGAAAATGATTTTTATTATGAACATGAAACTATATCCAAAAATTATGGTTAAACTCAAAGTGGAAGTATGTTTTCTAAAATGGTCATCTAGACATCGTTCTTTCGACTGAAATGACTACCTTTACAAAAACGACTTGTAACTTATTTTTCCGACTAGAAACCTATACTTTTTTTATTTAGATTCATAAAATAGAGTTCAATATGAAACCATAGAAATTTGATTCACTCAAAACGGATTTAAAATGAAGAAGTTATGGGTAAAACAAGATTGGATAATTTTTCTCATTTTAGCTATGTGAAAATTGGTAACAAATCTATTCCAACCATAACTTAATCAACTTGTATTATATATTATGTAATCTTGAGATACCATAGACACGTATACAACGTTTCGACCTATCATGTCGACACATCTATATATATTTCGGAACAACCATAGACACTCTATATGTGAATGTTGGAGTTAGCTATACAGGGTTGAGGTTGATTCCAAAATATATATAGTTTGAGTTGTGATCAATACTGAGATACGTATACACTGGGTCGTGGATTGATTCAAGATAATATTTATCGATTTATTTCTGTACATCTAACTGTGGACAACTAGTTGTAGGTTACTAACGAGGACAGCTGACTTAATAAACTTAAAACATCAAAATATATTAAAAGTGTTGTAAATATATTTTGAACATACTTTGATATATATGTATATATTGTTATAGGTTCGTGAATCAACCAGTGGCCAAGTCTTACTTCCCGACGAAGTAAAAATCTGTGAAAGTGAGTTATAGTCCCACTTTTAAAATCTAATATTTTTGGGATGAGAATACATGCAGGTTTTATAAATGATTTACAAAATAGACACAAGTACGTGAAACTACATTCTATGGTTGAATTATCAAAATCAAATATACCCCTTTTTATTAAGTCTGGTAATCTAAGAATTAGGGAACAGACACCCTAATTGACGCGAATCCTAAAGATAGATCTATTGGGCCTAACAAACCCCATCCAAAGTACCGGATGCTTTAGTACTTCGAAATTTATATCATATCCGAAGGGTGTCCCGGAATGATGGGGATATTCTTATATATGCATCTTGTTAATGTCGGTTACCAGGTGTTCACCATATGAATGATTTTTATCTCTATGTATGGGATGTGTATTGAAATATGAAATCTTGTGGTCTATTATTAAGATTTGATATATATAGGTTAAACCTATAACTCACCAACATTTTTGTTGACGTTTTAAGCATGTTTATTCTCAGGTGATTATTAAGAGCTTCCGCTGTCGCATACTTAAATAAGGACGAGATTTGGAGTCCATGCTTGTATGATATTGTGTAAAAACTGCATTCAAGAAACTTATTTTGTTGTAACATATTTGTATTGTAAACCATTATGTAATGGTCGTGTGTAAACAGGATATTTTAGATTATCATTATTTGATAATCTACGTAAAGCTTTTTAAACCTTTATTGATGAAATAAAGGTTATGGTTTGTTTTAAAATGAATGCAGTCTTTGAAAAACGTCTCATATAGAGGTCAAAACCTCGCAACGAAATCAATTAATATGGAACGTTTTTAATCAATAAGAACGGGACATTTCAGTTGGTATCCGAGCGTTGGTCTTAGAGAACCAGAAAATTTGCATTAGTGTGTCTTATCGAGTTTGTTAGGATGCATTAGTGAGTCTGGACTTCGACCGAGTTTTCTTTAAAAATGATTGCTTAACATTTTTGTTGGAAACTATATATTTTTAACATATGAATATTATGTGATATATTAATCTCTTATCGTGTTTGATATTATGTGATAGATGTCTACCTCTAGAACAAGTCCCATTGACTCACCTAATAATAATGAAGAGTCAAATGTAAATTGGAATGATTCGTGGACTGATTCACAAGTTCCCGAAGAGGAACCGGAAGAAGAGTCGGAACCGGAAGAAGAGTCGGAACCGGAAGAAGAATCGGAACCGGAAGAAGAAATAGAATCGGTGGGGGAAATAATAAAACGGTTAAGTAAAAGAGAATCCTCAACCAACCGACCAAGGTTAATCATGGTCAATGGTGTTTCCGCCAAGGAAGCAAAATATTGGGAGGATTACCAATTCTCCGATGAATCGGATTCCGACGAGAATTCCGATGATGTTATAGAAATTACCCCAACTGAATTTAAAAAGGCAAAAGAAAATAATAAGGGAAAAGGCATAAAAATAGAGAAATCTAATTCCAACCCCGATGAACTTTATATGTATCGTCAACCCCCGAAGTCCTTAAGTTGTAACAATGACCCGGGAACCTCTAAACCACCAGGTTTTTCTAAACCAATGTGGATAACGACGGCTCGTATTAGGGGAACATCATATATCCCTAGAAACTTGGCAAAACGAACCAAAACCGAACAAGAAGAAACGAGCGAGTCGGAATAAGATAGTTATATTCGTGTGGTGTAATATATGTAATATAGTGTGCTTATGCTTTATGATATATGTAAAAATTGCTTGTATTAATAAGTATTTTTTTTTATGAATCTAACTCTTGTCTATTTTACAGTATAAAAACACAAAATGGATAGACAACCCAATATTTTAAGAGACCTACCCGGAGACAAGATTGATGAAATCTTGTCGAGAGTCGGTCAGAATTCCTCGGCACAACTATTTAAGGCAAGATCAGTTTTTAAGACATTCGAAGAACGTTCCAAGAATGCCTTGGTTTATAAAAGGCTTTCGTTCGGAAGATGGGGAATATCACATTGGGAAATCCATAAGTTACGATGTGTTTACTTTGATGCATATATTGCGGGGAACCTAAATGCTATTTTACGCAACGGGTTAAGAAATTATTTTGACTCAGTATATCCGAATATAGGACTTCGTGATTTAGAAAAAGCGGCTAACATGCAACATAAAGAAGCATGTTATGCTTACGGGTAAGTAATGTTCGCTTCTCACCAAAGTGAGAACAAGAACATCGGGCTACAACTATTAAACAAAACGTTCCCACAAGTGACGGAGTCGGTAATTGGGGTAAGAAATGAGGTTTTTAGGTTATTACGAGACTGTTGGTCATTACGTAACCCTCGTCCCTTTGAAGACGTTACAACACGCTGTCTTATCAACGGCCATAACAGTTATGTTCCACAAGACCAAGGATGGGAAGTAGTCCTAGTAAAACCAGAATGCATGACTTGTTTCTGGACGTATGAATTACGTGTCTTTATTGCCTTTGCTGAACGACTTGTGTACTAGCTAGAATTATCTTCACAACTATCTTGTATCAAAGTTATTGTGTGCTATATTTCATGCTTTATGTAAAATAAGCGGTATTGTAAGTTTGTAAAATATTGTATAAAAGTTTGAACGCGAAATATTATTATAATCAGTTTTTCATATAGAATTGTAGTAGTTGAATTGTATATTAGCTACTAAGTATGAACTTAACGGGTAGGTACTACCCGAATTTAAACTTATAAAACGCTAATATGAAGAAAAAGCTTTTATAAATGAGTTCATATTATGCTACGAAATACTATTAACTACTCTTAATATTCTGTATGATTAACTTGTTCCATTTGACTATTTTGAAGGAAATGGCACCGACTACTCGACACACCGTGAATATGAATGAAGAGGAATTTCGTACTTTTCTAGCTTCAAACATAGCCGCAGTACAGGCTGCGCTACATACCAACAATAACCTTGGATCTAGCAGTACAGGAAATCGTGTAGGATGCACCTACAAAGAATTCACTGCCTGCAAACCTTTGGAATTTGATGGAACCGAAGGACCAATCGGATTGAAACGGTGGACTGAGAAGGTCGAATCGGTGTTTGCCATAAGTAAGTGTACTGAAGAGGACAAAGTGAAGTACGCTACGCATACCTTCACAGGTTCTGCGTTAACATGGTGGAATACCTATCTAGAGCAAGTGGGACAAGACGATGCGTACGCACTACCGTGGTCAGCATTCAAGCACTTGATGAACGAGAAGTACCGTCCTAGAACCGAGGTCAATAAGCTCAAGACAGAACTTAGAGGGTTACGAACCCAAGGATTTGATATTACCACGTATGAAAGACGATTCACAGAATTGTGCCTATTGTGTCCGGGAGCATTCGAAGATGAGGAAGAGAAGATCGAGGAAAGAATCCAAGAAGATATAAGTTCACACGAGCCCGCCTCCATACAACAGGCATGTAGAATGGCTCACAAACTAGTGAACCAGATTGAAGAAAGAATTAAAGAACAGACTGCTGAAGAGACCAATGTGAAGCAAGTCAAAAGAAAGTGGGAGGAAAACGGTGATAAGAATCACCAATACAACAACAACAGCAATTACAACAACAATCGCAACAATTATCCCAACAATCGCAACATCAATCGCAACTACAACAAACGGCCCAACAACAACAACAACAACAACAACAACAACAACAACAACAGCAACTACAACAATCATCCCAATAACAATAATAACCGCAACAACAACAACAATCAGAAGCAGCTATGCCAAAGGTGTGAAAAGTATCACTCAGGGTTCTGCACCAAATTTTGCAACAAGTGTAAAAGAAATGGTCATAGCGTGGCGAAGTGTGAGGTTTACGGACCAGGGGTTAATAGAACGAAAGGAACAAATAGTGTCGGAATGAGTAATGGCGGAGCAAGTAGTGTCGGAGCAAGTTATGCCAATGTAGTTTGTTATAAATGTGGAAAACCGGGCCACATTATTAGAAATTGCCCGAACCAGGAGAACACGAATGGACAAGGCCGCGGAAGAGTTTTCAATATTAATGCGGCAGAGGCACAGGAAGACCCGGAGCTTGTTACGGGTACGTTTCTTATTGACAATAAATCTGCTTACGTTTTATTTGATTCGGGTGCGGATAGAAGCTATATGAGTAGAGATTTTTGTGCTAAATTAAGTTGTCCATTGACGCCTTTGGATAGTAAATTTTTACTCGAATTGGCAAATGGTAAATTAATTTCAGCAGATAATATATGTCGGAATCGAGAAATTAAACTGGTTAGCGAAAGATTTAAGATTGATTTGATACCAGTAGAGTTAGGGAGTTTTGATGTGATAATCGGTATGGACTGGTTGAAAGAAGTGAAAGCAAAGATCGTTTGTTACAAAAATGCAATACGCATTATACGAGAAAAAGGAAAACCCTTAATGGTGTACGGAGAAAAGGGCAACACGAAGCTACATCTTATTAGTAATTTGAAGGCACAAAAACTAATAAGAAAAGGTTGCTATGCTATTCTAGCGCACGTCGAGAAAGTACAAACTGAAGAAAAGAGCATCAATGATGTTCCCATTGCAAAAGAATTTCCCGATGTATTTCCGAAAGAATTACCGGGATTACCCCCACATCGATCTGTTGAATTTCAAATAGATCTTGTACCAGGAGCTGCACCAATAGCTCATGCTCCTTACAGACTCGCACCCAGCGAGTTGAAAGAACTGCAAAGCCAATTACAAGAACTTTTAGAGCGTGGTTTCATTCGACCAAGCACATCACCGTGGGGAGCTCCTGTTTTGTTTGTCAAGAAGAAAGATGGTACATTCAGGTTGTGTATCGACTACCGAGAGTTGAACAAACTTACCATCAAGAACCGCTACCCACTACCGAGAATCGACGACTTATTTGATCAACTACAAGGCTCGTCTGTTTATTCAAAGATTGACTTACGTTCCGGGTATCATCAAATGCGGGTGAAAGAAGATGATATTCCAAAGACAACTTTCAGAACACGTTACGGTCATTACGAGTTTATGGTCATGCCGTTTGGTTTAACTAATGCACCAGCTATGTTCATGGACCTTATGAACTGAGTGTGTGGACCATACCTTGACAAGTTTGTCATTGTTTTCATTGATGACATACTTATTTACTCAAAGAATGACCAAGAACACGGTGAACATTTGAGAAAGGTGTTAGAAGTGTTGAGGAAGGAAGAATTGTACGCTAAGTTTTCAAAGTGTGCATTTTGGTTGGAAGAAGTTCAATTCCTCGGTCACATAGTGAACAAAGAAGGTATTAAGGTGGATCCGGCAAAGATAGAAACTGTTGAAAAGTGGGAAACCCCGAAAACTCCGAAACACATACGCCAGTTTTTAGGACTAGCTGGTTACTACAGAAGGTTCATCCAAGACTTTTCCAGAATAGCAAAACCCTTGACTGCATTAACGCATAAAGGGAAGAAATTTGAATGGAATGATGAACAAGAGAAAGCGTTTCAGTTATTGAAGAAAAAGCTAACTACGGCACCTATATTGTCATTGCCTGAAGGGAATGGTGATTTTGTGATTTATTGTGACGCATCAAAGCAAGGTCTCGGTTGTGTATTAATGCAACGAACGAAGGTGATTGCTTATGCGTCTAGACAATTGAAGATTCACGAACAAAATTATACGACGCATGATTTGGAATTAGGCGCGGTTGTTTTTGCATTAAAGACTTGGAGGCACTACTTATATGGGGTCAAAAGTATTATATATACCGACCACAAAAGTCTTCAACACATATTTAATCAGAAACAACTGAATATGAGGCAGCGTAGGTGGATTGAATTATTGAATGATTACGACTTTGAGATTCGTTACCACCCGGGGAAGGCAAATGTGGTAGCCGATGCCTTGAGCAGGAAGGACAGAGAACCCATTCGAGTAAAATCTATGAATATAATGATTCATAATAACCTTACTACTCAAATAAAGGAGGCGCAACAAGGAGTTTTAAAAGAGAGAAATTTAAAGGATGAAATACCCAAAGGATCGGAGAAGCATCTTAATATTCGGGAAGACGGAACCCGGTATAGGGCTGAAAGGATTTGGGTACCAAAAGTTTGAGATATGAGAGAAATGGTACTTAGAGAAGCTCATAAAACCAGATACTCAATACATCCTGGAACGGGAAAGATGTACAAGGATCTCAAGAAACATTTTTGGTGGCCGGGTATGAAAGCCGATGTTGCTAAATACGTAGGAGAATGTTTGACGTGTTCTAAAGTCAAAGCTGAGCATCAGAAACCATCAGGTCTACTTCAACAACCCAAAATCCCAGAATGGAAATGGGAAAACATTACCATGGATTTCATCACTAAATTGCCAAGGACTGCAAGTGGTTTTGATACTATTTGGGTAATAGTTTATCGTCTCACCAAATCAGCACACTTTCTGCCAATAAGAGAAGATGACAAGATGGAGAAGTTAGCATGACTGTATTTGAAGGAAGTCGTCTCCAGACATGGAATACCAATCTCTATTATCTCTGATAGGGATGGTAGATTTATTTCAAGATTCTGGCAGACATTACAGCAAGCATTAGGAACTCGTCTAGACATGAGTACTGCCTATCATCCACAAACTGATGGGCAGAGCGAAAGGACGATACAAACGCTTGAAGACATGCTACGAGCATGTGTTATTGATTTCGGAAACAGTTGGGATCGACATCCACCATTAGCAGAATTTTCCTACAACAACAGCTACCATTCAAGCATTGAGATGGCGCTGTTTGAAGCACTTTATGGTAGAAAGTGCAGGTCTCCAATTTGTGGAGTGAAGTGGGGGATAGACAGATTACGGGTCCGGAGATTATACAAGAAACTACCGAGAAGATCATCCAAATTCAACAACGGTTGAAAACCGCCCAAAGTCGACAAAAGAGCTACGCTGACATTAAAAGAAAAGATATAGAATTTGAAATTGGAGAGATGGTCATGCTTAAAGTTGCACCTTGGAAAGGCGTTGTTCGATTTGGTAAACGAGGGAAATTAAATCCAAGGTATATTGGACCATTCAAGATTATTGATCGTGTCGGACCAGTAGCTTCCCGACTTGAGTTACCTCAACAACTCGCGGCTGTACATAACACTTTCCACGTCTCGAATTTGAAGAAATGTTTTGCTAAAGAAGATCTCACTATTCCGTTAGATGAAATCCAAATCAACGAAAAACTTCAATTCATCGAAGAACCCGTCGAAATAATGGATCGTGAGGTTAAAAGACTTAAGCAAAACAAGATACCAATTGTTAAGGTTCGATGGAATGCTCGTAGAGGACCCGAGTTCACCTGGGAGCGGGAAGATCAGATGAAGAAGAAATACCCGCATCTATTTCCAGAAGATTCATCAACACCTTCAACAGCTTAAAATTTCGGGACGAAATTTATTTAACGGGTAGGTACTGTAGTGACCCGAACTTTTCCATGTTTATATATATTAATTGATATTGATATTTACATAATTAAATGTTTCAGACATGTTAAGCAATCAAACTTGTTAAGACTTGATTAATTGAAATAGGTTTCATATAGACAATTGACCACCCAAGTTGACCGGTGATTCACGAACGTTAAAACTTGTAAAAAAAACTATATGATGACATATATATGGTTATATATATAGTTAACATGATATTATGATAAGTAAACATATCATTAATTATATTAACAATGAACTACATATGTAAAAACAAGACTACTAACTTAATGATTTTGAAACGAGACATATATGTAATGTTTATCGTCGTAACGACATTTAATGTATATATATCATATTAAGAGATATTCGTACATCATAATATCATGATAATATAATAATTTAAAATCTCTTTTGATATTATAAACATTGGGTTAACAACATTTAACAAGATCGTTAACCTAAAGGTTTCAAAACAACATTTACATGTAACGACTAACGATGACTTAACGACTCAGTTAAAATGTATATACATGTAGTGTTTTAATATGTATTCATACACTTTTGAAAGACTTCAAGACACTTATCAAAATACTTCTACTTAACAAAAATGCTTACAATTACATCCTCGTTCAGTTTCATCAACAATTCTACTCGTATGCACCCGTATTCGTACTCGTACAATACACAGCTTTTAGATGTATGTACTATTGGTATATACACTCCAATGATTAGCTCTTAGCAGCCCATGTGAGTCACCTAACATATGTGGGAACCATCATTTGGAAACTAGCATGAAATATCTCATAAAATTACAAAAATATGAGTAATCATTCATGACTTATTTACATGAAAACAAAATAACATATCCTTTATATCTAATCCATACACCAACGACCAAAAACACCTACAAACACTTTCATTCTTCAATTTTCTTCATCTAATTGATCTCTCTCAAGTTCTATCTTCAAGTTCTAAGTGTTCTTCATAAATTCCAAAAGTTCTAGTTTCATAAAATCAAGAATACTTTCAAGTTTGCTAGCTCACTTCCAATCTTGTAAGGTGATCATCCAACCTCAAGAAATCTTTGTTTCTTACAGTAGGTTATCATTCTAATACAAGGTAATAATCATATTCAAACTTTGGTTCAATTTCTATAACTATAACAATCTTATTTCAAGTGATGATCTTACTTGAACTTGTTTTCGTGTCATGATTCTGCTTCAAGAACTTCGAGCCATCCAAGGATCCATTAAAGCTAGATCCATTTTTCTCTTTTCCAGTAGGTTTATCCAAGGAACTTAAGGTAGTAATGATGTTCATAACATCATTCGATTCATACATATAAAGCTATCTTATTCGAAGGTTTAAACTTGTAATCACTAGAACATAGTTTAGTTAATTCTAAACTTGTTCGCAAACAAAAGTTAATCCTTCTAACTTGACTTTTAAAATCAACTAAACACATGTTCTATATCTATATGATATGCTAACTTAATGATTTAAAACCTGGAAACACGAAAAACATCGTAAAACCGGATTTACGCCGTCGTAGTAACACCGCGGGCTGTTTTGGGTTAGTTAATTAAAAACTATGATAAAATTTGATTTAAATGTTGTTATTTTGAGAAAATGATTTATATTATGAACATGAAACTATATCCAAAAATTATGGTTAAACTCAAAGTGGAAGTATGTTTTCTAAAATGGTCATCTAGACATCGTTCTTTCGACTGAAATGACTACCTTTACAAAAACGACTTGTAACTTATTTTTCCGACTAGAAACCTATACTTTTTTTATTTAGATTCATAAAATAGAGTTCAATATGAAACCATAGCAATTTGATTCACTCAAAACGGATTTAAAATGAAGAAGTTATGGGTAAAACAAGATTGGATAATTTTTCTCATTTTAGCTACGTGAAAATTGGTAACAAATCTATTCCAACCATAACTTAATCAACTTGTATTATATATTATGTAATCTTGAGATAACATAGACACGTATACAACGTTTCGACCTATCATGTCGACACATCTATATATATTTCGGAACAACCATAGACACTCTATATGTGAATGTTGGAGTTAGCTATACAGGGTTGAGGTTGATTCCAAAATATATATAGTTTGAGTTGTGATCAATACTGAGATACGTATACACTGGGTCGTGGATTGATTCAAGATAATATTTATCGATTTATTTCTGTACATCTAACTGTGGACAACTAGTTGTAGGTTACTAACGAGGACAGCTGACTTAATAAACTTAAAACATCAAAATATATTAAAAGTGTTGTAAATATATTTTGAACATACTTTGATATATATGTATATATTGTTATAGGTTCGTGAATCAACCAGTGGCCAAGTCTTACTTCCCGACGAAGTAAAAATCTGTGAAAGTGAGTTATAGTCCCACTTTTAAAATCTAATATTTTTGGGATGAGAATACATGCAGGTTTTATAAATGATTTACAAAATAGACACAAGTACGTGAAACTACATTCTATGGTTGAATTATCAAAATCAAATATACCCCTTTTTATTAAGTCTGGTAATCTAAGAATTAGGGAACAGACACCCTAATTGACGCGAATCCTAAAGATAGATCTATTGGGCCTAACAAACCCCATCCAAAGTACCGGATGCTTTAGTACTTCGAAATTTATATCATATCCG
The DNA here is from genome assembly GCF_046630445.1 of Rutidosis leptorrhynchoides. Classification (NCBI taxonomy): domain Eukaryota; kingdom Viridiplantae; phylum Streptophyta; class Magnoliopsida; order Asterales; family Asteraceae; genus Rutidosis; species Rutidosis leptorrhynchoides. The sequence continues at coordinate 178,462,339 of NC_092341.1, forward strand.
AAGGGTGTCCCGGAATGATGGGGATATTCTTATATATGCATCTTGTTAATGTCGGTTACCAGGTGTTCACCATATGAATGATTTTTATCTCTATGTATGGGATGTGTATTGAAATATGAAATCTTGTGGTCTATTATTAAGATTTGATATATATAGGTTAAACCTATAACTCACCAACATTTTTGTTGACGTTTTAAGCATGTTTATTCTCAGGTGATTATTAAGAGCTTCCGCTGTCGCATACTTAAATAAGGACGAGATTTGGAGTCCATGCTTGTATGATATTGTGTAAAAACTGCATTCAAGAAACTTATTTTGTTGTAACATATTTGTATTGTAAACCATTATGTAATGGTCGTGTGTAAACAGGATATTTTAGATTATCATTATTTGATAATCTACGTAAAGCTTTTTAAACCTTTATTGATGAAATAAAGGTTATGGTTTGTTTTAAAATGAATGCAGTCTTTGAAAAACGTCTCATATAGAGGTCAAAACCTCGCAACGAAATCAATTAATATGGAACGTTTTTAATCAATAAGAACGGGACATTTCATGTTGGGTCCAATAGATCTATCTTTAGGATTCGCGTCAATTAGGGGTGCACTAAAAGGGGCATATTCGACTTCGATCCATTCAACCATATAATGTAGTTTCAATTACTTGTGTCTATTTCGTAAAACAGTTATAAAAATAGCACATGTATTTTCAGTCCCAAAAATATATATTGCAAAAGCATTTAAAAAGGGAGCAAATGAAACTCACGGTACTGTATTTTGTAGTAAAAATACATATGACGACATTGAACAATGCAGGGTTGGCCTCGGATTCACGAACCTATATCAATTGTATATCTATTAACACATATAATCGTAATGGAACAAATTTATATATTGTTAGTGATTTAATTGTTATTTTAATTATGTGTTTCATTAATAACCCCATTAATTACATTTATTAATATTTATTATAAAAGTATTAATATGGTTATGTTATAGGTAGTAAATATGGTTTATATAACTAATAGTTATTTGATAAAGTAATATTGATAATAATAAAAATAATAATAATAATAAATAAAAAGTTGTTTTATTTTACAATAATAATAACAATAATAATAATAGTTATTATGATAATAATATTGATACTAGTATTAATAATAAGATTAATGTCAAAATATTAATAATAATGATAATAACATGTAAAAATCTTGATAACTATAATATTAATAATAATAATAATAAGTTATTTTATTTTTATAATAAAAAAATAATATTGATAATACTGATAATAATAATACTGGTAGCTTTAATGCTAACAAAATGATACTTTTAGTAAAATGATGATAATGGTAAAATCTTTAATAATAACAATAATGATAGTGATATTAATAATAATACTTATGTTACTAATAATAATACTAATAATAATAATAATAATAATAATAATAATAATAATAATAATAATAATAATAATAATAATAATAATAATAATACTTATAACACTTAATGATATTACGTAATATTAACTAAACTGATAATAATAACACTCATATTATTAATACTAGCGTAATAATACCAATAATTAATAATAATAATAATAATAATAATAATAATAATAATAATAATAATAATAATAATAATAATAAGAATAAGAATAATAATAACTACCTTTGAAGCTTTTCACAAAAATAAATGCCTCAGACAAGGCTCGAACTCGCGACCTCTCGTAAACTCAAACACCTCTAAACCACTGAACCACTTTGTTATATCTTGTACAATTCGCAAGCTTAAATAATTAAACCATAATAAACTGTTACGGCCCAAATTGAAATTCCAACAACCAAATCTTTGGCCCAGCAAGTAAATTAAAGTCCACGGTCCAATAAACCTTGTCCTCACGGCCCAATACAGAAAACACTAGTGTTCAGCCCAACAAATATGTGTTTATGGTTTCAATAATATGGTACCAGTAAAAATAATAATAATCACGATCCAATACTGTGTAACAAGATCACCATTCAATACCCTCAACAACAAACTAAAAAATGGGTTTCGTTCCTAAAATAATTCATAAGGTTCGGTATTTATTCACTGTACATCAACATAATTACGATCACCTTCAACACCTTCATGATTATAATCATCGTATCATCACTATCATTCTTCTGTACTACTATTCATCGTCTCTTCCCATCATTATAAACTCGCTCCTGTTTCATCTCTTTCATTTAAATACAGCAACGAATAAGGTTGTGGTGTGAAGGTGACTGTGGTGGCGGTAGGTTTCGAGGGTTCCAACCAAACAGAAATAAAAAAAAATAATAGAGCTCTATCATAGCAGCGGTAATAGTAGTTTTCGTGGTGCTTCTTGGAGCTGAAACAGAAGGAAAATAAATGGGTTTTGATTGGTTTGTCGATGATTAAAACAGAAGAAGAGAAAAAGAAGAAAAAAATATATATATAGCTAGTGATGAAATGGTGATGGGTTTGAGGTTGTGATGGTGGTGGTGATGTTGGTGGCCGGTGATAAGGTGGTGGTGTTTTCCTATGGACAGCAGCAACATCTTAAAACATTCCATGGTGGTGATGTGATCGATGCTGGTAATAGGAGAAATAGAGTAGCGACGGTGGTGGTTGTTATGATGATTGTATGGTGGTTTATGGTGGTGACGAACGGTGGAGTGGCGACGGTGAGTGATGGCCGTGAGGATGATGGTTGCAGGTTTACATTTTCTCAATCTTTACACATATAAAGATATATTAGTAGTTAGTAGGTATATTTATAATATATAATAATCTATTACTATAATATATTAAAATATATATATCCTAACTCAAAAACAAAACGTGCATCTTTAAACTAGCCGCCACCACTTTTTGAACCAGTGTTTTTACGAACTGGTATTTCTTGCTTCCTTGTTAATCAGTGGCGGATAATAAGTCTTGGGAAAAATTCCAAAATTTTATATTGAATATCTTTATTTATTTCGGTCATTATGGTATAAAATTTGTTCATTAATTATTAAATAAAAATTAAATTAATTGTTCACTCCCAACCCCAAGTAAAATAATAAAATTCTTAAAATTCAACAAATGGTTCCTAAAGATATTTTTAATAAGTCTATATTTCATATAACTCTTTTTCGGATCACCGTTTATTCTTAACTTCATATAAGTTCCTTTTTCTCTCATTTACCATTAATCGAATGACAATTGAGCGCTACTGTTGTTTACCAAATAACTTCGAAACCCTATTTATATATTCTATATACTATTTTCTTATATATATATATAGATAATATTTATTATATATTATTATTTTTTATAATTAATTCTAACAATTACAATGTATAATATTTCATATATATATATATATATATATATATATATATATATATATATATATATATATATATATATATATATATATATATATATATATATATATATATATATATATGCATATTTATTTACAAGCAATCGTATCGTGAGTAGTCGGGATTAGTCAAATGTTAAATGGATTCTTAAAAATAAATCAAAAAATTTTGAGACTCGGTTTAACAGACTTTGCTTATCGTGTCGGAAACATATAAAGATCAAGTTTAAATTTGGTCGGAAATTTTTGGGTCGTCACAGTAATTACCCGTTAAAGAAATTTCGTCCCGAAATTTGAGTGAGGTGGTCATGGCTAACAATAAAAATGTTTTCATGACAATTATGAGTTGACAAAATAAGATTTTATCACCGTTGCGTAATATAGGTAAGATAATTGGATTATTCGAAGAGTACGAGTGAAGCTTATCACAAAAGAGTGAAAATGAGTAAATGAAGATTCGTCTTAACCGGTGACGTAGTCACGGTTGATTTCTAGAATTTAAGGATTTAAAGAGAATCTTCAAAATCTAAAAGATTTGATACTTCGGCGAATAAGGAAATTAAGATCTCTATAATTAAATACGGTGATTTGCCTCGATTACTCTGTCTGATATTCCTATTATAAATTAAACTTTTTCCGTTCCATTATTTTCACCATTCCTATACTTTCTTTCTTAGTTCATACATCCAAAAGATTGTGAAAATGCTTAATCCAGTTCTAATCCTTGATATTTTTCAAATTTTCATTTCTGTCATCCTTCTTTTCAATCTTTCCACCAGAAAAATCTGTTTACTTCTACTATTACCTTGGGGTAATACTATTCTTAATTCTACCGTGTCCTTATATTGCTATTCGTATTAATATCCATAGCTTGTTACCTCCGTGTTTTTATTGGGCTTTATATTTTCTTTTATATTTTGGATCTCTTTGCCTTTTTATTATCCTCTCGACATCTAGTGAAGCGAGTAATAGTCCAAAATTTGTAAGTACGAAGTTTCAAATGAACTTAACGTTCTAACTAAGAAGGAACGTAATCGCACGATTTGATTTGTCAAATTACATGAATCACTGAGAATAGAACTATCAAGAATATACTTTCTTGATATGTTCAGAAGTTAAGCAGAATGAAAGAGTTATGTAATATGGCACGTGATGACGTTATGATTTGTGAATCATCACGTTCCATTAGAAACTCAGCATGACTTACTATAATATAATCACGTTGATCAAGTGTCATTATATTATACTAAATCATGCATCAATTTCCAACACTACTTCAAAATCATTCATAATTCAAACTCGAATTTTAAAGAAATTTAGAAACTAAAGTAGTTTCCTTTATGATGTAATATAGATAGCACGAAGAGATAATTAATTTTGGACGAGAATATTTATGAAAATATCGTCAGAAATATCGAATATATTTATGATGATATTTTGGAATTTCTAAGTTCTACGGTTGATGAAGAAAGATTTTCCGCAAGATTTTAACATGAGTACGGAGCAAGATATTCGTTGAAGGTTTCATCGGATCCAGAATTACCTGGATTCTTTGAATATATGGTATCGTCCTTGTTAAGGTTTGTTGGAATGCTCGTAGAGGACCCGAGTTCACCTGGGAGCGTGAAGATCAGATGAAGAAGAAATACCCGCATCTATTTCCAGAAGATTCGTCAACACCTTCAACAGCTTAAAATTTTGGGACGAAATTTATTTAACGGGTAGGTACTGTAGTGACCCGAACTTTTCCATGTTTATATATATTAATTGAGTTTGATATTTATATGATTAAATGTTTCCAACGTGTTAAGCAATCAAACTTGTTAAGACTTGATTAAATGAAATAAGTTTCATATCGACAATTGATCACCCAAGTTGACCGGCGATTCACGAACGTTACAAATTTGTAAAAACTACATGTTGTGGTATATATAGACATATATATATATGGTTGACATGAGATTATGATGAGTAAGTATCTCACTAAGTATATTAACAATGTGTGATATACATAAGAAATGAGATTACTAAGTTAAGAAATTAAAAATATATATATAACGATTATCGTTATGATAACGTCTACTAAATACATATGTATCATATTAAGATATTGATACACTATATTTAACATGATAAAATGATATTTAAATATATCATTAAGTGTGTTAACAATGAACTACATATGTAAAAATAAGACTACTAACTCAAGAATTACGAAACGAGACTTATATGTAACGATTATCGTTGTAATGATATTTTAATGTATATATCATATTAAGAGATATTCATACATCATAATATCATGATAATATAATAATTTAACATCTCATTTGATATAATAAACATTGGGTTAACAACATTAATTGAGATCGTTAACTTAAAGGTTTCAAAACAACACTTACATGTAACGACTAACGAAGACTTAACGACTCCATTAGAATGTATATAAATGTTGTGTTTTGATATGTATTCTTACACTTTTGAAAGACTTAAAGACACATATCAAAGTACTTCTACTTAACAAAAATGCTTACAATTACATCCTCGTTCAGTTTCATCAATAATTCTACTCGTATTCACCCGTATTCGTACTCGTACAATACACAGCTTTTAGATGTATGTACTATTGGTATATACAATCCAATGATTAGCTCTTAGCAGAACATGTGAGTCACCTAACATATGTGGGAACCATTATTTGGCAACTAGCAGGAAATATCTCATAAAATTACAAAAATATTAGTAATCATTCATGACTTATTTACATGAAAACAAAATTACATATCCTTTATATCTAATCCATATACCAATGACCAAAAACACCTATTGTAGTGACCCGAACTTTTCCATGTTTATATATATTAATTGAGATTGATATTTACATGATTAAATGTTTCCAACATGTTAAGCAATCAAACTTGTTAAGACTTGATTAACTGAAATATGTTTCATATAGACAATTGACCACCCAAGTTGATCGGTGATTCACGAACGTTAAAACTTGTAAAAACTATATGATGACATATATATGGATATATATATATATAGTTAACATGATACTATGATAAGAAAACATATCATAAAGTATATTAACAATGAACTACATATGTAAAAACAAGAGTACTAACTTAATGATTTTTAAACGAGACATATATGTAACGATTATCGTTGTAAAGACATTTAATGTATATATATCATATTAAGAGATATTCATACATGATAATATCATGATAATATAATAATTTAAAATCTCATTTGATATTATAAACATTGGGTTAACAACATTTAACAAGATCGTTAACCTAAAGGTTTCAAAACAACACTTACATGTAACGACTAACGATGACTTAACGACTCAGTTAAAATGTATATACATGTAGTGTTTTAATATGTATTTATACACTTTTGAAAGACTTCAATACACTTATCAAAATACTTCTACTTAACAAAAATGCTTACAATTACATCCTCGTTCAGTTTCATCAACAATTCTACTCGTATGCACCCGTATTCGTACTCGTACAATACACAGCTTTTAGATGTATGTACTATTGGTATATACACTCCAATGATCAGCTCTTAGCAGCCCATGTGAGTCACCTAACACATGTGGGAACCATCATTTGGCAACTAGCATGAAATATCTCATAAAATTACAAAAATATGAGTAATCATTCATGACTTATTTACATGAAAACAAAATTACATATCCTTTATATCTAATCCATACACCAACGACCAAAAACACCTACAAACACTTTCATTCTTCAATTTTCTTCATCTAATTGATCTCTCTCAAGTTCTATCTTCAAGTTCTAAGTGTTCTTCATAAATTCCAAAAGTTCTAGTTTCATAAAATCAAGAATACTTTCAAGTTTGCTAGCTCACTTCCAATCTTGTAAGGTGATCATCCAACCTCAAGAAATCTTTGTTTCTTACAGCAGGTTATCATTCTAATACAAGGTAATAATCATATTCAAACTTTGGTTCAATTTCTATAACTATAACAATCTTATTTCAAGTGATGATCTTACTTGAACTTGTTTTCGTGTCATGATTCTGCTTCAAGAACTTCGAGCCATCCAAGGATCCATTGAAGCTAGATCCATTTTTCTCTTTTCCAGTAGGTTTATTCAAGGAAATTAAGGTAGTAATGATGTTCATAACATCATTCGATTCATACATATAAAGCTATCTTATTCGAAGGTTTAAACTTGTAATCACTAGAACATAGTTTAGTTAATTCTAAACTTGTTCGCAAACAAAAGTTAATCCTTCTAACTTGACTTTTAAAATCAACTAAACACATGTTCTATATCTATATGATATGCTAACTTAATGATTTAAAACCTGGAAACACGAAAAACACCGTAAAACCGGATTTACGCCGTCGTAGTAACACCGCGGGCTGTTTTGGGTTAGTTAATTAAAAACTATGATAAACTTTGATTTAAAAGTTGTTATTCTGAGAAAATGATTTTTATTATGAACATGAAACTATATCCAAAAATTATGGTTAAACTCAAAGTGGAAGTATGTTTTCTAAAATGGTCATCTAGACGTCGTTCTTTCGACTGAAATGACTACCTTTACAAAAACGACTTGTAACTTATTTTTCCGACTATAAACCTATACTTTTTCTATTTAGATTCATAAAATAGAGTTTAATATGAAACCATAGCAATTTGATTCACTCAAAACGGATTTAAAATGCCAATGAGGCCTTGCTTCATTGGTATCCATGTTTCATGGATTCGAGAGTGACCCAGGTTCGAGTCTAACAACTAACAACTAACAACTAACAACTAACAACTAACATTGCCTTTCAAAAAAAAAAAAAAAAAAAAAAAAAAAAAAAAAAAAAAACGGATTTAAAATGAAGAAGTTATGGGTAAAACAAGATTGGATAATTTTTCTCATTTTAGCTACGTGAAAATTGGTAACAAATCTATTCCAACCATAACTTAATCAACTTGTATTGTATATTATGTAATCTTGAGATACCATAGACACGTATACAATGTTTCGACCTATCATGTCGACACATCTATATATATTTCGGAACAACCATAGACACTCTATATGTGAATGTTGGAGTTAGCTATACAGGGTTGAGGTTGATTCCAAAATATATATAGTTTGAGTTGTGATCAATACTGAGATACGTATACACTGGGTCGTGGATTGATTCAAGATAATATTTATCGATTTATTTCTGTACATCTAACTGTGGACAACTAGTTATAGGTTACTAACGAGGACAGCTGACTTAATAAACTTAAAACATCAAAATATATTAAAAGTGTTGTAAATATATTTTGAACATACTTTAATATATATGTATATATTGTTATAGGTTCGTGAATCAACAGTGGCCAAGTCTTACTTCCCGACGAAGTAAAAATCTGTGAAAGTGAGTTATAGTCCCACTTTTAAAATCTAATATTTTTGGGATGAGAATACATGCAGGTTTTATAAATGATTTACAAAATAGACACAAGTACGTGAAACTACATTCTATGGTTGAATTATCGAAATCGAATATGCCCCTTTTTATTAAGTCTGGTAATCTAAGAATTAGGGAACAGACACCCTAATTGACGCGAATCCTAAAGATAGATCTATTGGGCCTAACAAACCCCATCCAAAGTACCGGATGCTTTAGTACTTCGAAATTTATATCATATCCGAAGGGTGTCCCGGAATGATGGGGATATTCTTATATATGCATCTTGTTATTTTCGGTTACCAGGTGTTCACCATATGAATGATTTTTATCTCTATGTATGGGATGTATATTGAAATATGAAATCTTGTGGTCTATTGTTACGATTTGATATATATAGGTTAAACCTATAACTCACCAACATTTTTGTTGACGTTTAAAGCATGTTTATTCTCAGGTGAATATTAAGAGCTTCCGCTGTTGCATACTAAAATAAGGACAAGATTTGGAGTCCATGTTTGTATGATAGTGTGTAAAAACTGCATTCAAGAAACTGATTTCGATGTAACATATTTGTATTGTAAACCATTATGTAATGGTCTTGTGTAAACAGGATATTTTAGATTATCATTATTTGATAATCTACGTAAAGCTTTTTAAACCTTTATTTATGAAATAAAGGTTATGGTTTGTTTTAAAAATGAATGCAGTCTTTGAAAAACGTCTCATATAGAGGTCAAAACCTCGCAACGAAATCAATTAATATGGAACGTTTTTAATCAATAAGAACGGGACATTTCAGTTGGTATCCGAGCGTTGGTCTTAGAGAACCAGAAAATTTGCATTAGTGTGTCTTATCGAGTTTGTTAGGATGCATTAGTGAGTCTGGACTTCGACCGTGTTTTCTTTAAAAATGATTGCTTAACATTTTTGTTGGAAACTATATATTTTTAACATATGAATATTATGTGATATATTAATCTCTTAACATGTTTGATATTATGTGATAGATGTCTACCTCTAGAACAAGTCCCATTGACTCACCTAATAATAATGAAGAGTCAAATGTAAATTGGAATGATTTGTGGACTGATTCACAAGTTCCCGAAGAGGAACCGGAAGAAGAGTCGGAACCGGAAGAAGAATCGGAACCGGAAGAAGAATCGGAACCGGATGAAGAAATAGAACCGGTGGGGGAAATAATAAAACGGTTAAGTAAAAGAAAATCCTCAACCAACCGACCAAAGTTAATTATGGTCAATGGTGTTTCCGCCAAGGAAGCAAAATATTGGGAGGATTACCAATTCTCCGATGAATCGGATTCCGACGAGAATTCCGATGATGTTATAGAAATTACCCCAACTGAATTTAAAAAGGCATAAAAATAGAGAAATCTAATTCCAACCCCGATGAACTTTATATGTATCGTCAACCCCCGAAGTCCTTAAGTTGTAACAATGACCCGGGAACCTCTAAACCACCAGGTTTTTCTAAACCAATGTGGACAACGACGGCTCGTATTAGGGGAACATCATATATCCCTAGAAACTTGGCAAAACGAACCAAAACCTAAGAAGAAGAAACGAGCGAGTCGGAATAAGATAGTTGTATTCGTGTGGTGTAATATATGTAATATAGTGTTCTTATGCTTTATGATATATGTAAAAATTGCTTGTATTAATAAGTATTTTTTTTATGAATCTAACTCTTGTCTATTTTACAGTTTAAAAACACAAAATGGATAGACAACCCAATATTTTAAGAGACCTACCCGGAGACATGATTGATGAAATCTTGTCTAGAGTCGGCCAGAATTCTTCGGCACAACTATTTAAGGCGAGATCAGTTTGTAAGACATTCGAAGAACGTTCCAAGAATGTCTTGGTTTATAAGAGACTTTCGTTTGAAAGATGGGGGATATCACATTGGGAAACCCATAAGTTACGATGTGTTTACTTTGACGCATATATTGCGGGGAACCCAAATGCTATTTTACGCAACGGGTTAAGAAATTATTTTGACTCAATATATCCGAATATTGGACTTCGTGATTTAGAAAAAGCGGCTAACATGCAACATAAAGAAGCATGTTATGCTTACGGATTAGTAATGTTCGCTTCTCACCAAAGTGAGAACAAGAACATCGGGCTACAACTATTAAACAAAACGTTTCCACAAGTGACGGAGTCGGTAATTGGGGTAAGAAATGAGGTTTTTAGATTATTACGGGACTGTTGGACATTACGTAACCCTCGTCCCTTTGATGACGTTACAACACGCTGTCTTATCAACGGCCATAACGGTTATGTTGCACAAGACCAAGGATGGGAAGTAGTCCTAGTAAAACCAGAATGCATGACTTGTTTCTGGACGTATGAATTACGTGTCTTTATTGCCTTTGCTGAACGACTTGTGTACTAGCTAGAATTGTCTTCACAACTATCTTGTATCAAAGTTATTGTGTGCTATATTTCATGCTTTATGTAAAATAAGCGGTATTGTAAGTTTGTAAAATTTTGTATAAAAGTTTGAACGCGAAATATTATTATAATCAGTTTTTCATATAGAATTGTAGTAGTTGATGTAACGACCCGACCAAAACGTCATTGACGGCGCCGCTACTTAGGTCCCGTTGCATGGTCATAGTCCCTATATGAGACGCGTTTGACCAAAATTATGTCGCATTCATTTGAAACGTGCATGACTTGCAAAGTTTAGTTCACCAAACGGATCGACAACAAGTTTAAGTTTACAAAAGTAGTAAAGTACAAATGAAATATCTTGCGACATAATTAGTTTAAAATCACGGTTGCTATAAATAGCGTAAGTATGTAAACAATATGTTTGAATCCAAAGGTGCTATCACTAGCGTATGCATGTATGTATGCTTGACTCCAAGCAAGAAATCAGAGTGTATGCATGTATGCTTGACCCCAAGCAAGTATGAATGTACGCGGAAGCATGTATCAAATAGCCATGTATGAACCTGAGAAACATATAGAAAACTGTCAACGAAAAACGTTGGTGAAATCATAGGTGTATTAGTAAATGTTATATTTTGAACCACAAGATTTAGTATTTCCATAAATTGATCATCCAAAAGTTGCATTCCAAAAGTTGGTTCGCGAGCACCCAATTATCAAAGCTTAACATTCCTCCCATTGTATACCCCATCACTTAGTGCTAGAACAAACACTGATTCTCGAAAATATATTTCATCCGTAGACGGTAGCGAACCGTCAAAGATGAGGGTTGTCAACCCATATGGCCATATAACATAAGTTCTCGCTTACACCCGGCAAGTGTAACTAATGATAATCGAATTGAGGATTTTTGTTCTAAACTCGCTGTAGAATGTTTGTTTTCCTTGTACTTGTGTTCAAAGTATAAAAGTAAGTAGTACAAAATGTAACAAAGTATATGTTTCTCAGCCCACAATTTAAAAGTATAAAAAGTTGTTGAAAAAGTGGGACTATGATCTCACCTCGAGTGCACGAGTATAAAAGTACTTTAACAAGTAAACGTGTGCATGAAAGTTGCTTAGCCTTGACCTAAACAAGTAAGTTATATCAATTAACCGGTTACGACACAAGGTCGGGTGAAATGTGTTCAATTAGTCCTATGGCTCGTTACGACTCGATTAAGTATAGCATGTGAATCACGTTGTCAAGTTTCATACAAGAAACAAGTATAAAAGCATGTTAGAATGATTGTATAAAAGTTTGGTTAAGTTTGACTAAAAGTCAAACTTGGTCAAAGTCAACGAAAAAGTCAACACGTTCGGGTCGGGTCCCAAACTATTTTTCTAAGCTTAGAAGTCATATATGAGCATGTTGGCCAAGTTACATGTTAATCGGAGGTGCGTAGCATAGTTGGAATTAAACGAAAAAGTGCAAAGTTGGTCAGCCCCTGAACAAGGCAAATGTCGCGCCGCGGCCAGGCCTGTCGCGCCGCGACAATGGCCGTGGCCTGGTCCCAGGCCTGTTTCACTTGTTCAAGGCTTGATAAAATTTCAAACAAGCGCAAAACTCAAACCGTAAACAATTAGAAAGCGTATCTTATACCGTTGGAAAGCTCTTTTGACAAGGAACACAACTAAACATGTTTCATCAAACAAAAACAACATTTTCCATAACCGATTTCTCGTCAAGTGATCGTTTAAAAGTCCATTTTCAAAGTTTCAAGTTCATCAATTGCATTTTAAGTTTCGGGAATCCAATTTACACATACGATATGCCGTTTCGAAGGTAATTAAGCATACATTACAACTAATCACTAACAATTAACATTCCATGGCATTCAAGCATCAAAAGTTCATGTCAAGAACTATCAAACCCTAGTCAAACATCACAAAATCAATATTCATGTTTTTGAAGTTTTCTTAATCAACCTACGCATCAAAACGAAGCTAGTGATACTAGTAACACAATTAAAACATGCACTTTAACAATCTAACAACATTAACTCATCCAAAATCAAGGATTAAGCAAACCCATTTCAAGTTCATGCTAGTTACTCCAAAAACAACAAATCGAGCAAACCAAACATATATTCATGTTAGACTTGAGCCATAGACACTAACTAACACCATTTCAAATCAAAAACACGAATTTAGAGAAATCTAGAGTTTTAGAAATGTTACCCAAACGAGATGAAGTTGGTATCAAATTGTAGAGGATGAAGAGAGGATTCCAAATATGTAATTTGTTTTGTTGTAAGCCTCCTAGATCGAATTTAGATGATGAATGATTGAATTGGGTGTTGTGTGTGTGTGTTCTTGCTAGAGAGAAAGAGAGATGAGGGAGATGGATGGAAATGGATGGAGGAGGTGAAGTGGTTGACTAGTTGACCTAGTCACCACTTTGCCCACTTGTCAACTTAAGTCCCTCATGTTTGTAGTCGGGTGCGGGAATTAACCAAACGAATATTTTTAAAACGCTCGAGTAAACGGGTGATGTCAAAATTAAATAGCGGGAATATAATGAACGTTACTCACGGAAACTATTAATTTAAATACGAAAGATTTTGTTTTAAAAAAAAAGACGGTGTTAAAATTAAATTTAACGGAAAAACACGGGATGTTACATTATCCACACCTCAAAAGAAATTTCGTCCCGAAATTTAGTTGGAAGTAGTAGTCGTTGAATCTTCCTCGAGATCTTGTGTTGCCAATTCTACGAATGAGGGAGAAGTACGTTCTAAGGTATTTCAACGAATTTTGACGGTCGGGATCATGTGTTGTTTTAAGGTTTGGCTTCACGATTTATGGTTTCAACCGGTCCTCCTAGGAAGTGAGGGTTATCGTCGATAGTGAGTTCATCAAAGGAGATAACAAGTTCTCGTTTCGCAAAACACGTCTGAGTTGATACATCGAATGTAGGATAAACGGAGACCCAAAATGAGTCGGAAAAGTCTAAACGGCTAGCGACGGGTCCAAAACACCCCAAGAATTTAAAGGATCAAAATATCGCGGATTTAGCTTCCTACGTTTCCCGAAACGGATTGCACCTTTCCAAGGTGCGACTCTTAACGTGACGCGGTTTCCCACGTTGAATTTGAAATGTTTACGTCTAACATCGGCATAGTTCTTTTGGCGACTACGATCCGCCTTGAGCCTTTCTTGGAATTGAAAAATTTTCCGGTTGTTTCATGAATGATTTCGGGTCCGGTGGTTCGCTTGTCACCTACTTCGGTTCAACAAATTAAGAAAACGACGATTACGGCTATACGGGTCCTCGAAAAGTGTGACGTTAAGACTTGAATGATAACCATCGTTGTAAGAGATTTTGGTTAAAGGCAAAAACTTTTCTCAAGTAAATTTGAAATTGATAACACAAATTCGTATTACGGTTTCCAAGGTTTGAATCGTATGTTTGCTCGGTCCGTCGGGTTTTGGATGGTACGCGGTACTCATGTCTAAACGTGGTCCCGAGACTTTTTGTGAGGCACTCCAAAATCTAGAAGTGAAACGAGGATCTCGGTCCGAAACGGAGTACATTCCGTAAGGTATATTTGGACAAGTTTGTTAGGACAAGTTTCTCAAGAAAATTCGCGTCGCGAAAGATTTATCAGTTTCCAAAAACGTTCGTCGGGGCAAGTTCTCATCGGTTTCTGAAAGAAAAACGTTCGTCGGAACTATTCACCCTCGAGGTGAATACTAGTATAACGTGGAGAGTCTCTTCCCCCATTGAGAGTTTAGAGTAAAGATTCCCTGAACCGGAAGTACGAGTGTGATGAGAGAGAAGTTTCCGCCTCGGTGCGAGCATAACGAGTAAATCGTAATTAGTCAATAAGACTGTGCGAGGACGAGATAGTATACACGTGTAACATACGGTTAAAGTCGAGAGGAATCGGTAATTCATTCGTAAGCATAAGTATAGTTCGACAAAAGTCGAAGGGGTGTCCCCGGTATGGTTGTTATCAATTTTCTCGGGGTTTTCGGATGTCCAAACCTGAAAAGATGAAGTCATGTACATGGCACATGGTGGTGTTTAGGTTGATCGAGTCTAACCACCATCACGCGTCACTAGAACTTTGGTATGTCTTACCGTAATATAACCACGTTGATCGAGTGTCGTTATATTACGCTAACTCATACCTCCATTCCCACATCACTCTATAGATTCAAGTTCGTGTCATCGCGAAAATCTAAAACGAACAAAATGTAACGACGTCTCAAACGTGACTCGTATTAAATCGAAATAGTTTCTACAACTCTAAAGAAGCGTTTCCCCGCGGGAAGTGTATAAATGATTGTTAACGTCAAATCGGTTCGATTCAAACAATAATGTATTTAGGTATGAAAAGAGTAACGAGTCATGATAACGAGTAGCACGCAACCGTAGTGATAAATGTTGATGACGATACTCACCTAGAGTAGTGATGGTAGTAACACCAAAAAGTAGATAGTAAGAAACACCAGTGGGAAACCGACAGTAAGTTGAAACGGTGGCAAATAACAATCCGGGAGACAGAGTTCCCGAACAAGTGTGACTAATGAAGTCGTCGTCATCCATACGTGTATGAATCATGAATTTACGTGTGTTACCAAAAAGTGGCGGAATACGAGTTCGTATGATGAAGGTTGGGTACCATTAAAAAGTTTGCCTAAGAATGATTCAAGTATAATGCACAAGTAGTCAAGTAAGTGCTATCTATAGCAAATGTATGTCAGAATGCAAATGCTAACTATCCGGTTGTAGTCTAGACTCACTAATGCGTCCTAACGACTCTGTTAGACACACTAATGCACGTCCTAGTTCCCTACAACCAACGCTCTGATACCATCTGTAACGACCCGACCAAAACGTCATTGACGGCGCCGCTACTTAGGTCCCGTTGCGTGGTCATAGTCCCTATATGAGACGCGTTTGACCAAAATTATGTCGCATTCATTTGAAACGTGCATGACTTGCAAAGTTTAGTTCACCAAACGGATCGACAACAAGTTTAAGTTTACAAAAGTAGTAAAGTACAAATGAAATATCTTGCGACATAATTAGTTTAAAATCACGGTTGCTATAAATAGCGTAAGTATGTAAACAATATGTTTGAATCCAAAGGTGCTATCACTAGCGTATGCATGTATGTATGCTTGACTCCAAGCAAGAAATCAGAGTGTGTGCATGTATGCTTGACCCCAAGCAAGTATGAATGTACGCGGAAGCATGTATCAAATAGCCATGTATGAACCTGAGAAACATATAGAAAACTGTCAACGAAAAACGTTGGTGAAATCATAGGTGTATTAGTAAATGTTATATTTTGAACCACAAGATTTAGTATTTCCATAAATTGATCATCCAAAAGTTGCATTCCAAAAGTTGGTTCGCGAGCACCCAATTATCAAAGCTTAACATTCCTCCCATTGTATACCCCATCACTTAGTGCTAGAACAAACACTGATTCTCGAAAATATATTTCATCCGTAGACGGTAGCGAACCGTCAAAGATGAGGGTTGTCAACCCATATGGCCATATAACATAAGTTCTCGCTTACACCCGGCAAGTGTAACTAATGATAATCGAATTGAGGATTTTTGTTCTAAACTCGCTGTAGAATGTTTGTTTTCCTTGTACTTGTGTTCAAAGTATAAAAGTAAGTAGTACAAAATGTAACAAAGTATATGTTTCTCAGCCCACAATTTAAAAGTATAAAAAGTTGTTGAAAAAGTGGGACTATGATCTCACCTCGAGTGCACGAGTATAAAAGTACTTTAACAAGTAAACGTGTGCATGAAAGTTGCTTAGCCTTGACCTAAACAAGTAAGTTATATCAATTAACCGGTTACGACACAAGGTCGGGTGAAATGTGTTCAATTAGTCCTATGGCTCGTTACGACTCGATTAAGTATAGCATGTGAATCACGTTGTCAAGTTTCATACAAGAAACAAGTATAAAAGCATGTTAGAATGATTGTATAAAAGTTTGGTTAAGTTTGACTAAAAGTCAAACTTGGTCAAAGTCAACGAAAAAGTCAACACGTTCGGGTCGGGTCCCAAACTATTTTTCTAAGCTTAGAAGTCATATATGAGCATGTTGGCCAAGTTACATGTTAATCGGAGGTGCGTAGCATAGTTGGAATTAAACGAAAAAGTGCAAAGTTGGTCAGCCCCTGAACAAGGCAAATGTCGCGCCGCGGCCAGGCCTGTCGCGCCGCGACAATGGCCGTGGCCTGGTCCCAGGCCTGTTTCACTTGTTCAAGGCTTGATAAAATTTCAAACAAGCGCAAAACTCAAACCGTAAACAATTAGAAAGCGTATCTTATACCGTTGGAAAGCTCTTTTGACAAGGAACACAACTAAACATGTTTCATCAAACAAAAACAACATTTTCCATAACCGATTTCTCGTCAAGTGATCGTTTAAAAGTCCATTTTCAAAGTTTCAAGTTCATCAATTGCATTTTAAGTTTCGGGAATCCAATTTACACATACGATATGCCATTTCGAAGGTAATTAAGCATACATTACAACTAATCACTAACAATTAACATTCCATGGCATTCAAGCATCAAAAGTTCATGTCAAGAACTATCAAACCCTAGTCAAACATCACAAAATCAATATTCATGTTTTTGAAGTTTTCTTAATCAACCTACGCATCAAAACGAAGCTAGTGATACTAGTAACACAATTAAAACATGCACTTTAACAATCTAACAACATTAACTCATCCAAAATCAAGGATTAAGCAAACCCATTTCAAGTTCATGCTAGTTACTCCAAAAACAACAAATCGAGCAAACCAAACATATATTCATGTTAGACTTGAGCCATAGACACTAACTAACACCATTTCAAATCAAAAACACGAATTTAGAGAAATCTAGAGTTTTAGAAATGTTACCCAAACGAGATGAAGTTGGTATCAAATTGTAGAGGATGAAGAGAGGATTCCAAATATGTAATTTGTTTTGTTGTAAGCCTCCTAGATCGAATTTAGATGATGAATGATTGAATTGGGTGTTGTGTGTGTGTGTTCTTGCTAGAGAGAAAGAGAGATGAGGGAGATGGATGGAAATGGATGGAGGAGGTGAAGTGGTTGACTAGTTGACCTAGTCACCACTTTGCCCACTTGTCAACTTAAGTCCCTCATGTTTGTAGTCGGGTGCGGGAATTAACCAAACGAATATTTTTAAAACGCTCGAGTAAACGGGTGATGTCAAAATTAAATAGCGGGAATATAATGAACGTTACTCACGGAAACTATTAATTTAAATACGAAAGATTTTGTTTTAAAAAAAAGACGGTGTTAAAATTAAATTTAACGGAAAAACACGGGATGTTACATTATCCACACCTCAAAAGAAATTTCGTCCCGAAATTTAGTTGGAAGTAGTAGTCGTTGAATCTTCCTCGAGATCTTGTGTTGCCAATTCTACGAATGAGGGAGAAGTACGTTCTAAGGTATTTCAACGAATTTTGACGGTCGGGATCATGTGTTGTTTTAAGGTTTGGCTTCACGATTTATGGTTTCAACCGGTCCTCCTAGGAAGTGAGGGTTATCGTCGATAGTGAGTTCATCAAAGGAGATAACAAGTTCTCGTTTCGCAAAACACGTCTGAGTTGATACATCGAATGTAGGATAAACGGAGACCCAAAATGAGTCGGAAAAGTCTAAACGGCTAGCGACGGGTCCAAAACACCCCAAGAATTTAAAGGATCAAAATATCGCGGATTTAGCTTCCTACGTTTCCCGAAACGGATTGCACCTTTCCAAGGTGCGACTCTTAACGTGACGCGGTTTCCCACGTTGAATTTGAAATGTTTACGTCTAACATCGGCATAGTTCTTTTGGCGACTACGATCCGCCTTGAGCCTTTCTTGGAATTGAAAAATTTTCCGGTTGTTTCATGAATGATTTCGGGTCCGGTGGTTCGCTTGTCACCTACTTCGGTTCAACAAATTAAGAAAACGACGATTACGGCTATACGGGTCCTCGAAAAGTGTGACGTTAAGACTTGAATGATAACCATCGTTGTAAGAGATTTTGGTTAAAGGCAAAAACTTTTCTCAAGTAAATTTGAAATTGATAACACAAATTCGTATTACGGTTTCCAAGGTTTGAATCGTATGTTTGCTCGGTCCGTCGGGTTTTGGATGGTACGCGGTACTCATGTCTAAACGTGGTCCCGAGACTTTTTGTGAGGCACTCCAAAATCTAGAAGTGAAACGAGGATCTCGGTCCGAAACGGAGTACATTCCGTAAGGTATATTTGGACAAGTTTGTTAGGACAAGTTTCTCAAGAAAATTCGCGTCGCGAAAGATTTATCAGTTTCCAAAAACGTTCGTCGGGGCAAGTTCTCATCGGTTTCTGAAAGAAAAACGTTCGTCGGAACTATTCACCCTCGAGGTGAATACTAGTATAACGTGGAGAGTCTCTTCCCCCATTGAGAGTTTAGAGTAAAGATTCCCTGAACCGGAAGTACGAGTGTGATGAGAGAGAAGTTTCCGCCTCGGTGCGAGCATAACGAGTAAATCGTAATTAGTCAATAAGACTGTGCGAGGACGAGATAGTATACACGTGTAACATACGGTTAAAGTCGAGAGGAATCGGTAATTCATTCGGAAGCATAAGTATAGTTTGACAAAAGTCGAAGGGGTGTCCCCGGTATGGTTGTTATCAATTTTCTCGGGGTTTTCGGATGTCCAAACCTGAAAAGATGAAGTCATGTACATGGCACATGGTGGTGTTTAGGTTGATCGAGTCTAACCACCATCACGCGTCACTAGAACTTTGGTATGTCTTACCGTAATATAACCACGTTGATCGAGTGTCGTTATATTACGCTAACTCATACCTCCATTCCCACATCACTCTATAGATTCAAGTTCGTGTCATCGCGAAAATCTAAAACGAACCAAATGTAACGACGTCTCAAACGTGACTCGTATTAAATCGAAATAGTTTCTACAACTCTAAAGAAGCGTTTCCCCGCGGGAAGTGTATAAATGATTGTTAACGTCAAATCGGTTCGATTCAAACAATAACGTATTTAGGTATGAAAAGAGTAACGAGTCATGATAACGAGTAGCACGCAACCGTAGTGATAAATGTTGATGACGATACTCACCTAGAGTAGTGATGGTAGTAACACCAAAAAGTAGATAGTAAGAAACACCAGTGGGAAACCGACAGTAAGTTGAAACGGTGACAAATAACAATCCGGGAGACAGAGTTCCCGAACAAGTGTGACTAATGAAGTCGTCGTCATCCATACGTGTATGAATCATGAATTTACGTGTGTTACCAAAAAGTGGCGGAATACGAGTTCGTATGATGAAGGTTGGGTACCATTAAAAAGTTTGCCTAAGAATGATTCAAGTATAATGCACAAGTAGTCAAGTAAGTGCTATCTATAGCAAATGTATGTCAGAATGCAAATGCTAACTATCCGGTTGTAGTCTAGACTCACTAATGCGTCCTAACGACTCTGTTAGACACACTAATGCACGTCCTAGTTCCCTACAACCAACGCTCTGATACCATCTGTAACGACCCGACCAAAACGTCATTGACGGCGCCGCTACTTAGGTCCCGTTGCGTGGTCATAGTCCCTATATGAGATGCGTTTGACCAAAATTATGTCGCATTCATTTGAAACGTGCATGACTTGCAAAGTTTAGTTCACCAAACGGATCGACAACAAGTTTAAGTTTACAAAAGTAGTAAAGTACAAATGAAATATCTTGCGACATAATTAGTTTAAAATCACGGTTGCTATAAATAGCGTAAGTATGTAAACAATATGTTTGAATCCAAAGGTGCTATCACTAGCGTATGCATGTATGTATGCTTGACTCCAAGCAAGAAATCAGAGTGTATGCATGTATGCTTGACCCCAAGCAAGTATGAATGTACGCGGAAGCATGTATCAAATAGCCATGTATGAACCTGAGAAACATATAGAAAACTGTCAACGAAAAACGTTGGTGAAATCATAGGTGTATTAGTAAATGTTATATTTTGAACCACAAGATTTAGTATTTCCATAAATTGATCATCCAAAAGTTGCATTCCAAAAGTTGGTTCGCGAGCACCCAATTATCAAAGCTTAACATTCCTCCCATTGTATACCCCATCACTTAGTGCTAGAACAAACACTGATTCTCGAAAATATATTTCATCCGTAGACGGTAGCGAACCGTCAAAGATGAGGGTTGTCAACCCATATGGCCATATAACATAAGTTCTCGCTTACACCCGGCAAGTGTAACTAATGATAATCGAATTGAGGATTTTTGTTCTAAACTCGCTGTAGAATGTTTGTTTTCCTTGTACTTGTGTTCAAAGTATAAAAGTAAGTAGTACAAAATGTAACAAAGTATATGTTTCTCAGCCCACAATTTAAAAGTATAAAAAGTTGTTGAAAAAGTGGGACTATGATCTCACCTCGAGTGCACGAGTATAAAAGTACTTTAACAAGTAAACGTGTGCATGAAAGTTGCTTAGCCTTGACCTAAACAAGTAAGTTATATCAATTAACCGGTTACGACACAAGGTCGGGTGAAATGTGTTCAATTAGTCCTATGGCTCGTTACGACTCGATTAAGTATAGCATGTGAATCACGTTGTCAAGTTTCATACAAGAAACAAGTATAAAAGCATGTTAGAATGATTGTATAAAAGTTTGGTTAAGTTTGACTAAAAGTCAAACTTGGTCAAAGTCAACGAAAAAGTCAACACGTTCGGGTCGGGTCCCAAACTATTTTTCTAAGCTTAGAAGTCATATATGAGCATGTTGGCCAAGTTACATGTTAATCGGAGGTGCGTAGCATAGTTGGAATTAAACGAAAAAGTGCAAAGTTGGTCAGCCCCTGAACAAGGCAAATGTCGCGCCGCGGCCAGGCCTGTCGCGCCGCGACAATGGCCGTGGCCTGGTCCCAGGCCTGTTTCACTTGTTCAAGGCTTGATAAAATTTCAAACAAGCGCAAAACTCAAACCGTAAACAATTAGAAAGCGTATCTTATACCGTTGGAAAGCTCTTTTGACAAGGAACACAACTAAACATGTTTCATCAAACAAAAACAACATTTTCCATAACCGATTTCTCGTCAAGTGATCGTTTAAAAGTCCATTTTCAAAGTTTCAAGTTCATCAATTGCATTTTAAGTTTCGGGAATCCAATTTACACATACGATATGCCGTTTCGAAGGTAATTAAGCATACATTACAACTAATCACTAACAATTAACATTCCATGGCATTCAAGCATCAAAAGTTCATGTCAAGAACTATCAAACCCTAGTCAAACATCACAAAATCAATATTCATGTTTTTGAAGTTTTCTTAATCAACCTACGCATCAAAACGAAGCTAGTGATACTAGTAACACAATTAAAACATGCACTTTAACAATCTAACAACATTAACTCATCCAAAATCAAGGATTAAGCAAACCCATTTCAAGTTCATGCTAGTTACTCCAAAAACAACAAATCGAGCAAACCAAACATATATTCATGTTAGACTTGAGCCATAGACACTAACTAACACCATTTCAAATCAAAAACACGAATTTAGAGAAATCTAGAGTTTTAGAAATGTTACCCAAACGAGATGAAGTTGGTATCAAATTGTAGAGGATGAAGAGAGGATTCCAAATATGTAATTTGTTTTGTTGTAAGCCTCCTAGATCGAATTTAGATGATGAATGATTGAATTGGGTGTTGTGTGTGTGTGTTCTTGCTAGAGAGAAAGAGAGATGAGGGAGATGGATGGAAATGGATGGAGGAGGTGAAGTGGTTGACTAGTTGACCTAGTCACCACTTTGCCCACTTGTCAACTTAAGTCCCTCATGTTTGTAGTCGGGTGCGGGAATTAACCAAACGAATATTTTTAAAACGCTCGAGTAAACGGGTGATGTCAAAATTAAATAGCGGGAATATAATGAACGTTACTCACGGAAACTATTAATTTAAATACGAAAGATTTTGTTTTAAAAAAAAGACGGTGTTAAAATTAAATTTAACGGAAAAACACGGGATGTTACATTATCCACACCTTAAAAGAAATTTCGTCCCGAAATTTAGTTGGAAGTAGTAGTCGTTGAATCTTCCTCGAGATCTTGTGTTGCCAATTCTACGAATGAGGGAGAAGTACGTTCTAAGGTATTTCAACGAATTTTGACGGTCGGGATCATGTGTTGTTTTAAGGTTTGGCTTCACGATTTATGGTTTCAACCGGTCCTCCTAGGAAGTGAGGGTTATCGTCGATAGTGAGTTCATCAAAGGAGATAACAAGTTCTCGTTTCGTAAAACACGTCTGAGTTGATACATCGAATGTAGGATAAACGGAGACCCAAAATGAGTCGGAAAAGTCTAAACGGCTAGCGACGGGTCCAAAACACCCCAAGAATTTAAAGGATCAAAATATCGCGGATTTAGCTTCCTACGTTTCCCGAAACGGATTGCACCTTTCCAAGGTGCGACTCTTAACGTGACGCGGTTTCCCACGTTGAATTTGAAATGTTTACGTCTAACATCGGCATAGTTCTTTTGGCGACTACGATCCGCCTTGAGCCTTTCTTGGAATTGAAAAATTTTCCGGTTGTTTCATGAATGATTTCGGGTCCGGTGGTTCGCTTGTCACCTACTTCGGTTCAACAAATTAAGAAAACGACGATTACGGCTATACGGGTCCTCGAAAAGTGTGACGTTAAGACTTGAATGATAACCATCGTTGTAAGAGATTTTGGTTAAAGGCAAAAACTTTTCTCAAGTAAATTTGAAATTGATAACACAAATTCGTATTACGGTTTCCAAGGTTTGAATCGTATGTTTGCTCGGTCCGTCGGGTTTTGGATGGTACGCGGTACTCATGTCTAAACGTGGTCCCGAGACTTTTTGTGAGGCACTCCAAAATCTAGAAGTGAAACGAGGATCTCGGTCCGAAACGGAGTACATTCCGTAAGGTATATTTGGACAAGTTTGTTAGGACAAGTTTCTCAAGAAAATTCGCGTCGCGAAAGATTTATCAGTTTCCAAAAACGTTCGTCGGGGCAAGTTCTCATCGGTTTCTGAAAGAAAAACGTTCGTCGGAACTATTCACCCTCGAGGTGAATACTAGTATAACGTGGAGAGTCTCTTCCCCCATTGAGAGTTTAGAGTAAAGATTCCCTGAACCGGAAGTACGAGTGTGATGAGAGAGAAGTTTCCGCCTCGGTGCGAGCATAACGAGTAAATCGTAATTAGTCAATAAGACTGTGCGAGGACGAGATAGTATACACGTGTAACATACGGTTAAAGTCGAGAGGAATCGGTAATTCATTCGGAAGCATAAGTATAGTTCGACAAAAGTCGAAGGGGTGTCCCCGGTATGGTTGTTATCAATTTTCTCGGGGTTTTCGGATGTCCAAACCTGAAAAGATGAAGTCATGTACATGGCACATGGTGGTGTTTAGGTTGATCGAGTCTAACCACCATCACGCGTCACTAGAACTTTGGTATGTCTTACTGTAATATAACCACCTTGATCGAGTGTCGTTATATTACGCTAACTCATACCTCCATTCCCACATCACTCTATAGATTCAAGTTCGTGTCATCGCGAAAATCTAAAACGAACAAAATGTAACGACGTCTCAAACGTGACTCGTATTAAATCGAAATAGTTTCTACAACTCTAAAGAAGCGTTTCCCCGCGGGAAGTGTATAAATGATTGTTAACGTCAAATCGGTTCGATTCAAACAATAATGTATTTAGGTATGAAAAGAGTAACGAGTCATGATAACGAGTAGCACGCAACCGTAGTGATAAATGTTGATGACGATACTCACCTAGAGTAGTGATGGTAGTAACACCAAAAAGTAGATAGTAAGAAACACCAGTGGGAAACCGACAGTAAGTTGAAACGGTGGCAAATAACAATCCGGGAGACAGAGTTCCCGAACAAGTGTGACTAATGAAGTCGTCGTCATCCATACGTGTATGAATCATGAATTTACGTGTGTTACCAAAAAGTGGCGGAATACGAGTTCGTATGATGAAGGTTGGGTACCATTAAAAAGTTTGCCTAAGAATGATTCAAGTATAATGCACAAGTAGTCAAGTAAGTGCTATCTATAGCAAATGTATGTCAGAATGCAAATGCTAACTATCCGGTTGTAGTCTAGACTCACTAATGCGTCCTAACGACTCTGTTAGACACACTAATGCACGTCCTAGTTCCCTACAACCAACGCTCTGATACCATCTGTAACGACCCGACCAAAACGTCATTGACGGCGCCGCTACTTAGGTCCCGTTGCGTGGTCATAGTCCCTATATGAGACGCGTTTGACCAAAATTATGTCGCATTCATTTGAAACGTGCATGACTTGCAAAGTTTAGTTCACCAAACGGATCGACAACAAGTTTAAGTTTACAAAAGTAGTAAAGTACAAATGAAATATCTTGCGACATAATTAGTTTAAAATCACGGTTGCTATAAATAGCGTAAGTATGTAAACAATATGTTTGAATCCAAAGGTGCTATCACTAGCGTATGCATGTATGTATGCTTGACTCCAAGCAAGAAATCAGAGTGTATGCATGTATGCTTGACCCCAAGCAAGTATGAATGTACGCGGAAGCATGTATCAAATAGCCATGTATGAACCTGAGAAACATATAGAAAACTGTCAACGAAAAACGTTGGTGAAATCATAGGTGTATTAGTAAATGTTATATTTTGAACCACAAGATTTAGTATTTCCATAAATTGATCATCCAAAAGTTGCATTCCAAAAGTTGGTTCGCGAGCACCCAATTATCAAAGCTTAACATTCCTCCCATTGTATACCCCATCACTTAGTGCTAGAACAAACACTGATTCTCGAAAATATATTTCATCCGTAGACGGTAGCGAACCGTCAAAGATGAGGGTTGTCAACCCATATGGCCATATAACATAAGTTCTCGCTTACACCCGGCAAGTGTAACTAATGATAATCGAATTGAGGATTTTTGTTCTAAACTCGCTGTAGAATGTTTGTTTTCCTTGTACTTGTGTTCAAAGTATAAAAGTAAGTAGTACAAAATGTAACAAAGTATATGTTTCTCAGCCCACAATTTAAAAGTATAAAAAGTTGTTGAAAAAGTGGGACTATGATCTCACCTCGAGTGCACGAGTATAAAAGTACTTTAACAAGTAAACGTGTGCATGAAAGTTGCTTAGCCTTGACCTAAACAAGTAAGTTATATCAATTAACCGGTTACGACACAAGGTCGGGTGAAATGTGTTCAATTAGTCCTATGGCTCGTTACGACTCGATTAAGTATAGCATGTGAATCACGTTGTCAAGTTTCATACAAGAAACAAGTATAAAAGCATGTTAGAATGATTGTATAAAAGTTTGGTTAAGTTTGACTAAAAGTCAAACTTGGTCAAAGTCAACGAAAAAGTCAACACGTTCGGGTCGGGTCCCAAACTATTTTTCTAAGCTTAGAAGTCATATATGAGCATGTTGGCCAAGTTACATGTTAATCGGAGGTGCGTAGCATAGTTGGAATTAAACGAAAAAGTGCAAAGTTGGTCAGCCCCTGAACAAGGCAAATGTCGCGCCGCGGCCAGGCCTGTCGCGCCGCGACAATGGCCGTGGCCTGGTCCCAGGCCTGTTTCACTTGTTCAAGGCTTGATAAAATTTCAAACAAGCGCAAAACTCAAACCGTAAACAATTAGAAAGCGTATCTTATACCGTTGGAAAGCTCTTTTGACAAGGAACACAACTAAACATGTTTCATCAAACAAAAACAACATTTTCCATAACCGATTTCTCGTCAAGTGATCGTTTAAAAGTCCATTTTCAAAGTTTCAAGTTCATCAATTGCATTTTAAGTTTCGGGAATCCAATTTACACATACGATATGCCGTTTCGAAGGTAATTAAGCATACATTACAACTAATCACTAACAATTAACATTCCATGGCATTCAAGCATCAAAAGTTCATGTCAAGAACTATCAAACCCTAGTCAAACATCACAAAATCAATATTCATGTTTTTGAAGTTTTCTTAATCAACCTACGCATCAAAACGAAGCTAGTGATACTAGTAACACAATTAAAACATGCACTTTAACAATCTAACAACATTAACTCATCCAAAATCAAGGATTAAGCAAACCCATTTCAAGTTCATGCTAGTTACTCCAAAAACAACAAATCGAGCAAACCAAACATATATTCATGTTAGACTTGAGCCATAGACACTAACTAACACCATTTCAAATCAAAAACATGAATTTAGAGAAATCTAGAGTTTTAGAAATGTTACCCAAACGAGATGAAGTTGGTATCAAATTGTAGAGGATGAAGAGAGGATTCCAAATATGTAATTTGTTTTGTTGTAAGCCTCCTAGATCGAATTTAGATGATGAATGATTGAATTGGGTGTTGTGTGTGTGTGTTCTTGCTAGAGAGAAAGAGAGATGAGGGAGATGGATGGAAATGGATGGAGGAGGTGAAGTGGTTGACTAGTTGACCTAGTCACCACTTTGCCCACTTGTCAACTTAAGTCCCTCATGTTTGTAGTCGGGTGCGGGAATTAACCAAACGAATATTTTTAAAACGCTCGAGTAAACGGGTGATGTCAAAATTAAATAGCGGGAATATAATGAACGTTACTCACGGAAACTATTAATTTAAATACGAAAGATTTTGTTTTAAAAAAAAAGACGGTGTTAAAATTAAATTTAACGGAAAAACACGGGATGTTACAGTTGAATTGTATATTAGCTACTAAGTATGAACTTAACGGGTAGGTACTACCCGAATTTAAACTTATAAAACGCTAATATGAAGAAAAAGCTTTTATAAATGAGTTCATATTATGCTACGAAATACTATTAACTACTCTTAATATTCTGTATGATTAACTTGTTCCATTTAACTATTTTGAAGGAAATGGCACCGACTACTCGACACACCGTGAATATGAATGAAGAGGAATTCCGTACTTTTCTAGCTTCAAACATAGCCGCAGTACAGGCTGCGCTACATACCAACAATAACCTTGGATCTAGCAGTACAGGAAATCGTGTAGGATGCACCTACAAAGAATTCACTGCCTGCAAACCTTTGGAATTTGATGGAACCGAAGGACCAATCGGATTGAAACGGTGGACCGAGAAGGTTGAATCGGTGTTTGCCATAAGTAAGTGTACTGAAGAGGACAAAGTGAAGTACGCTACGCATACCTTCACAGGTTCTGCGTTAACATGGTGGAATACCTATCTAGAGCAAGTGGGACAAGATGATGCGTACGCACTACCGTGGTCAGCATTCAAGCACTTGATGAACGAGAAGTACCGTCCCAGAACCGAGGTCAATAAGCTCAAGACAGAACTTAGAGGGTTACGAACCCAAGGATTTGATATTACCACGTACGAAAGACGATTCACAGAATTGTGCCTATTGTGTCCGGGAGCATTCGAAGATGAGGAAGAGAAGATCGACGCGTTTGTGAAAGGATTACCGGAAAGAATTCAAGAAGATATAAGTTCACACGAGCCCGCCTCCATACAACAGGCATGTAGAATGGCTCACAAACTAGTGAACCAGATTGAAGAAAGAATTAAAGAACAGACTGCTGAAGAGGCTAATGTGAAGCAAGTCAAAAGAAAGTGGGAGGAAAACGGTGATAAGAATCACCAATACAACAACAACAGCAATTACAACAATAATCGCAACAATTATCCCAACAATCGCAACATCAATCACAACTACAACAAACGGCCCAACAACAACAACAACAACAACAACAACAGCAACTACAACAATCATCCCAACAACAATAATAACCGCAACAACAACAACAATCAGAAGCAGCTATGCCAAAGGTGTGAAAAGAATCACTCGGGGTTCTGCACCAAATTTTGCAACAAGTGTAAAAGAAATGGTCATAGCGCGGCGAAGTGTGAGGTCTACGGACCAGGGGTTAATAGAACGAAAGGAACAAATAGTGTCGAAACGAGTAATGGCGGAGCAAGTAGTGTCGGAGCAAGTTATGCCAATGTAGTTTGTTATAAATGTGGAAAACCAGGCCACATTATTAGAAATTGCCCGAACCAGGAGAACACGAATGGACAAGGCCGTGGAAGAGTTTTCAATATTAATGCGGTAGAGGCACAGGAAGACCCGGAGCTTGTTACGGGTACGTTTCTTATTGACAATAAATCTGCTTACGTTTTATTTGATTCGGGTGCGGATAGAAGCTATATGAGTAGAGATTTTTGTGCTAAATTAAGTTGTCCATTGACGCCTTTGGATAGTAAATTTTTACTCGAATTAGCAAATGGTAAATTAATTTCAGCAGATAATATATGTCGGAATCGAGAAATTAAACTGGTTAGCGAAACATTTAAGATTGATTTGATACCAGTAGAGTTAGGGAGTTTTGATGTGATAATCGGTATGGACTGGTTGAAAGAAGTGAAAGCGGAGATCGTTTGTTACAAAAATGCAATTCACATTATACGAGAAAAAGGAAAACCCTTAATGGTGTACGGAGAAAAGGGCAACACGAAGCTACATCTTATTAGTAATTTGAAGGCACAAAAACTAATAAGAAAAGGTTGCTATGCTGTTCTAGCACACGTCGAGAAAGTACAAACTGAAGAAAAGAGCATCAATGATGTTCCCATTGCAAAAGAATTTCCCGATGTATTTCCGAAAGAATTACCGGGATTACCCCCACATCGATCCGTTGAATTTCAAATAGATCTTGTACCAGGAGCTGCACCAATAGCTTGTGCTCCTTACAGACTCGCACCCAGCGAGATGAAAGAACTGCAAAGCCAATTACAAGAACTTTTAGAGCGTGGTTTCATTCGACCAAGCACATCACCGTGGGGAGCTCCTGTTTTGTTTGTCAAGAAGAAAGATGGTACATTCAGGTTGTGTATCGACTACCGAGAGTTGAACAAACTTACCATCAAGAACCGCTACCCACTACCGAGAATCGACGACTTATTTGATCAACTACAAGGCTCGTCTGTTTATTCAAAGATTGACTTACGTTCCGGGTATCATCAAATGCGGGTGAAAGAAGATGATATTCCAAAGACTGCTTTCAGAACACGTTACGGTCATTACGAGTTTATGGTCATGCCGTTTGGTTTAACTAATGCACCAGCTGTGTTCATGGACCTTATGAACCGAGTGTGTGGACCATACCTTGACAAGTTTGTCATTGTTTTCATTGATGACATACTTATTTACTCAAAGAATGACCAAGAACACGGTGAACATTTGAGAAAGGTGTTAGAAGTATTGAGGAAGGAAGAATTGTACGCTAAGTTTTCAAAGTGTGCATTTTGGTTGGAAGAAGTTCAATTCCTCGGTCACATAGTGAACAAAGAAGGTATTAAGGTGGATCCGGCAAAGATAGAAACTGTTGAAAAGTGGGAAACCCCGAAAACTCCGAAACACATACGCCAGTTTTTAGGACTAGCTGGTTACTACAGAAGGTTCATCCAAGACTTTTCCAGAATAGCAAAACCCTTGACTGCATTAACGCATAAAGGGAAGAAATTTGAATGGAATGATGAACAAGAGAAGCATCTTAATATTCGGGAAGACGGAACCCGATATAGGGCTGAAAGGATTTGGGTACCAAAATTTGGAGATATGAGAGAAATGGTACTTAGAGAAGCTCATAAAACCAGATACTCAATACATCCTGGAACGGGGAAGATGTACAAGGATCTCAAGAAACATTTTTGGTGGCCGGGTATGAAAGCCGATGTTGCTAAATACGTAGGAGAATGTTTGACGTGTTCTAAGGTCAAAGCTGAGCATCAGAAACCATCAGGTCTACTTCAACAACCCGAAATCCCGGAATGGAAATGGGAAAACATTACCATGGATTTCATCACTAAATTGCCAAGGACTGCAAGTGGTTTTGATACTATTTGGGTAATAGTTGATCGTCTCACCAAATCAGCACACTTCCTACCAATAAGAGAAGATGACAAGATGGAGAAGTTAGCACGACTGTATTTGAAGGAAGTCGTCTCCAGACATGGAATACCAATCTCTATTATCTCTGATAGGGATGGCAGATTTATTTCAAGATTCTGGCAGACATTACAGCAAGCATTAGGAACTCGTCTAGACATGAGTACTGCCTATCATCCACAAACTGATGGGCAGAGCGAAAGGACGATATAAACGCTTGAAGGCATGCTACGAGCATGTGTTATTGATTTCGGAAACAGTTGGGATCGACATCTACCGTTAGCAGAATTTTCCTACAACAACAGCTACCATTCAAGCATTGAGATGGCGCCGTTTGAAGCACTTTATGGTAGAAAGTGCAGGTCTCCGATTTGTTGGAGTGAAGTGGGGGATATACAGATTACGGGTCCGGAGATTATACAAGAAACTACCGAGAAGATCATCCAAATTCAACAACGGTTGAAAACCGCCCAAAGTCGACAAAAGAGCTACGCTGACATTAAAAGAAAAGATATAGAATTTGAAATTGGAGAGATGGTCATGCTTAAAGTTGCACCTTGGAAAGGCGTTGTACGATTTGGTAAACGAGGGAAATTAAATCCAAGGTATATTGGACCATTCAAGATTATTGATCGTGTCGGACCAGTAGCTTACCGACTAGAGTTACCTCAACAACTCGCGGCTGTACATAACACTTTCCACGTCTCGAATTTAAAGAAATGTTTTGCTAAAGAAGATCTCACTATTCCGTTAGATGAAATCCAAATCAACGAAAAACTTCAATTCATCGAAGAACCCGTCGAAATAATGGATAGTGAGGTTAAAAGACTTAAGCAAAACAAGATACCAATTGTTAAGGTTCGATGGAATGCTCGTAGAGGACCCGAGTTCACCTGGGAGCGTGAAGATCAGATGAAGAAGAAATACCCGCATCTATTTCCAGAAGATTCGTCAACACCTTCAACAGCTTAAAATTTCGGGACGAAATTTATTTAACGGGTAGGTACTGTAGTGACCCGAACTTTTCCATGTTTATATATATTAATTGAGATTGATATTTACATGATTAAATGTTTCCAACATGTTAAGCAATCAAACTTGTTAAGACTTGATTAATTGAAATATGTTTCATATAGACAATTGACCACCCAAGTTGATCGGTGATTCACGAACGTTAAAACTTGTAAAAACTATATGATGACATATATATGGATATATATATATATATAGTTAACATGATACTATGATAAGAAAACATATCATAAAGTATATTAACAATGAACTACATATGTAAAAACAAGAGTACTAACTTAATGATTTTTAAACGAGACATATATGTAACGATTATCGTTGTAAATACATTTAATGTATATATATCATATTAAGAGATATTCATACATGATAATATCATGATAATATAATAATTTAAAATCTCATTTGATATTATAAACATTGGGTTAACAACATTTAACAAGATCGTTAACCTAAAGGTTTCAAAACAACACTTACATGTAACGACTAACGATGACTTAACGACTCAGTTAAAATGTATATACATGTAGTGTTTTAATATGTATTTATACACTTTTGAAAGACTTCAATACACTTATCAAAATACTTCTACTTAACAAAAATGCTTACAATTACATCCTCGTTCAGTTTCATCAACAATTCTACTCGTATGCACCCGTATTCGTACTCGTACAATACACAGCTTTTAGATGTATGTACTATTGGTATATACACTCCAATGATAAGCTCTTAGCAGCCCATGTGAGTCACCTAACACATGTGGGAACCATCATTTGGCAACTAGCATGAAATATCTCATAAAATTACAAAAATATGAGTAATCATTCATGACTTATTTACATGAAAACAAAATTACATATCCTTTATATCTAATCCATACACCAACGACCAAAAACACCTACAAACACTTTCATTCTTCAATTTTCTTCATCTAATTGATCTCTCTCAAGTTCTATCTTCAAGTTCTAAGTGTTCTTCATAAATTCCAAAAGTTCTAGTTTCATAAAATCAAGAATACTTTCAAGTTTGCTAGCTCACTTCCAATCTTGTAAGGTGATCATCCAACCTCAAGAAATCTTTGTTTCTTACAGCAGGTTATCATTCTAATACAAGGTAATAATCATATTCAAACTTTGGTTCAATTTCTATAACTATAACAATCTTATTTCAAGTGATGATCTTACTTGAACTTGTTTTCGTGTCATGATTCTGCTTCAAGAACTTCGAGCCATCCAAGGATCCATTGAAGCTAGATCCATTTTTCTCTTTTCCAGTAGGTTTATCCAAGGAAATTAAGGTAGTAATGATGTTCATAACATCATTCGATTCATACATATAAAGCTATCTTATTCGAAGGTTTAAACTTGTAATCACTAGAACATAGTTTAGTTAATTCTAAACTTGTTCGCAAACAAAAGTTAATCCTTCTAACTTGACTTTTAAAATCAACTAAACACATGTTCTATATCTATATGATATGCTAACTTAATGATTTAAAACCTGGAAACACGAAAAACACCGTAAAACCGGATTTACGCCGTCGTAGTAACACCGCGGGCTGTTTTGGGTTAGTTAATTAAAAACTATGATAAACTTTGATTTAAAAGTTGTTATTCTGAGAAAATGATTTTTATTATGAACATGAAACTATATCCAAAAATTATGGTTAAACTCAAAGTGGAAGTATGTTTTCTAAAATGGTCATCTAGACGTCGTTCTTTCGACTGAAATGACTACCTTTACAAAAACGACTTGTAACTTATTTTTCCGACTATAAACCTATACTTTTTCTGTTTAGATTCATAAAATAGAGTTTAATATGAAACCATAGCAATTTGATTCACTCAAAACGGATTTAAAATGAAGAAGTTATGGGTAAAACAAGATTGGATAATTTTTCTCATTTTAGCTACGTGAAAATTGGTAACAAATCTATTCCAACCATAACTTAATCAACTTGTATTGTATATTATGTAATCTTGAGATACCATAGACACGTATACAATGTTTCGACCTATCATGTCGACACATCTATATATATTTCGGAACAACCATAGACACTCTATATGTGAATGTTGGAGTTAGCTATACAGGGTTGAGGTTGATTCCAAAATATATATAGTTTGAGTTGTGATCAATACTGAGATACGTATACACTGGGTCGTGGATTGATTCAAGATAATATTTATCGATTTATTTCTGTACATCTAACTGTGGACAACTAGTTATAGGTTACTAACGAGGACAGCTGACTTAATAAACTTAAAACATCAAAATATATTAAAAGTGTTGTAAATATATTTTGAACATACTTTAATATATATGTATATATTGTTATAGGTTCGTGAATCAACAGTGGCCAAGTCTTACTTCCCGACGAAGTAAAAATCTGTGAAAGTGAGTTATAGTCCCACTTTTAAAATCTAATATTTTTGGGATGAGAATACATGCAGGTTTTATAAATGATTTACAAAATAGACACAAGTACGTGAAACTACATTCTATGGTTGAATTATCGAAATCGAATATGCCCCTTTTTATTAAGTCTGGTAATCTAAGAATTAGGGAACAGACACCCTAATTGACGCGAATCCTAAAGATAGATCTATTGGGCCTAACAAACCCCATCCAAAGTACCGGATGCTTTAGTACTTCGAAATTTATATCATATCCGAAGGGTGTCCCGGAATGATGGGGATATTCTTATATATGCATCTTGTTATTGTCGGTTACCAGGTATTCACCATATGAATGATTTTTATCTCTATGTATGGGATGTGTATTGAAATATGAAATCTTGTGGTCTATTGTTACGATTTGATATATATAGGTTAAACCTATAACTCACCAACATTTTTGTTGACGTTTAAAGCATGTTTATTCTCAGGTGAATATTAAGAGCTTCCGCTGTTGCATACTAAAATAAGGACAAGATTTAGAGTCCATGTTTGTATGATAGTGTGTAAAAACTGCATTCAAGAAACTGATTTCGATGTAACATATTTGTATTGTAAACCATTATGTAATGGTCGTGTGTAAACAGGATATTTTAGATTATCATTATTTGATAATCTACGTAAAGCTTTTTAAACCTTTATTTATGAAATAAAGGTTATGGTTTGTTTTAAAAATGAATGCAGTCTTTGAAAAACGTCTCATATAGAGGTCAAAACCTCGCAACGAAATCAATTAATATGGAACGTTTTTAATCAATAATAATGGGACATTTCACCTATAAACACTTTAATTCTTCAATTTTCTTCATCTAATTGATCTCTCTCAAGTTCCATCTTCAAGTTCTAAGTGTTCTTCATAAATTCCATAAGTATAGTTTCATAAAAATCAAGAATACTTCCAAGTTTGCAAGTCTACTTCCAAGCTTTCTAATCCATTCCAAGTAATCATCTAAGATCAAGGAACCTTTGTTATTTACAGTAGGTTATCTTTCTAATTCAAGGTAATATTCATATTCAAACTTTGATTCAATTTCTACAACTATAACAATCTTATTTCGAGTGAAAATCTTACTTGAACTGTTTTCGTGTCATGATTCTGCTTCAAGACCTTTCAAGCCATCCAAGGATCCTTTGAAGCTAGATCCATTTTTCTCATTTTCAGTAGTTTTATCCAGAAAACTTGAGGTAGTAATGATGTTCATAACATCATTCGATTCATACATATAAAGCTATCTTATTCGAAGGTTTAAACTTGTAATCACTAGAACATAGTTTAGTTAATTCTAAACTTGTTCGCAAACAAAAGTTAATCCTTTTAACTTGACTTTTAAAATAAACTAAACACATGTTATATATCTATGTGATATGCTAACTTAATGATTTAAAACCTGGAAACACGATGAACACCATAAAATCGGATATACGCCGTCGTAGTGAAACCGGGGGCTGTTTTGGTTTGGATAATTAAAAACTATGATAAACTTTGATTTAAAAGTTGTTCTTCTGGGAAAATGATTTTTCATATGAACATTAAACTATTTCCAAAAATCTTGGTTAAACTCAAAGTGAAATATGTTTTTCAAAATGGTCATCAAGATGTCGTTCTTTCGACGGAAATGACTACCTCTTTAGTAATTGACATGTAAATTAAATTTTGGACTATAAACCTATACTTTTTCTGTTTGGATTCTTAAATTAGAGTTCAATATGAAACAATAGCAATTTGATTCACTCAAAACGAATTTAAAATGAAGAAGTTATGGGTAAAACAAGATTGGATATTTTGGATCTTTTTAGCTACGGGAAATGTTTAACAAATCTATACAAATCATATCCTAGCTAACTTATATTGTATTATATATGTATTCTAATATATTATGTAATCTTGGGATACCATAGACACGTACGCAAATGTTTTGACATATCATATCGACCATGTATATATATTATTTGGAACAACCATAGACACTCTATATGCAGTAATGTTGGAGTTAGCACAGGGTTTAGGTTGATTCTAAAAATATATATATACTTTGAGTTGTGATCTAGCCTGAGATGTGTATACATTGGGTCGTGGATTGATTCAAGATAATATATATCGATTTATTTTTGTACATCTAACTGTGGACAACTAGTTGTAGGTTATTAACGAGGAAAGCTGACTTAATACACTCAAATCTTTAAAACATAATAAAAATGGTTGTAATTATATTTTGATCATACTTTGATATATATGTACATATTTGTATAGGTTCGTGAATCGATCCGTGGCCAAGTCTTATTTCCGAGGAAGGAAATATCTGTGAAAGTGAGTTATAGTCCCACTTTTAAAATCTAATATTTTTGGGATGAGAATACATGCAGGTTTTATAAACGATTTACAAAATAGACACAAGTACATGAAACTACATTCTATGGTTGAATTATCAAAATCGAATATGCCCCTTTTTATTAAGTCTGGTAATCTAAGAATTAGGGAACAAACACCCTAATTGACGCGAATCCTAAAGATAGATCTATTGGGCCTAACAAACCCCATCCAAAGTACCAGATGCTTTAGTACTTCGAAATTTTATATCATATCCGAAGGGTGTCCCGGAATGATGGGGATACTCTTATATATGCATCTTGTTAATGTCGGTTACCAGGTGTTCACCATATGAATGATTTTTATCTCTATGTATGGGATGTGTATTGAAATATGAAATCTTGTGGTCTATTGTTACGATTTGTTATATATAGGTTAAACCTATAACTCACCAACATTTTTGTTGACGTTTAAAGCATGTTTATTCTCAGATGAATACTAAGAGCTTCTGCTGTTGCATACTAAAATAAGGACAAGATTTGGAGTCCATGTTTGTATGATATTGTGTAAAAACTGCATTCAAGAAACATATGTCGATGTAATATATTTCTATTGTAAACCATTATGTAATGATCGTGTGTAAACAGTATATTTTAGATTATCATTATTTGATAATCTACGTAATGTTTTTGAAACCTTTATTGATAAAATAAAGGTCATGGTTGTTTTAAAAATGAATGCAGTCTTTGAAAAACGTCTCATATAGAGGTCAAAACCTCGCAACGAAATCAATTAATATGGAACGTTTATAATCAATATGAACGGGACATTTCAGTTGGTATCCGAGCGTTGGTCTTAGAGAACCAGAAAATTTGCATTAGTGTGTCTCATCGAGTTTGTTAGGATGCATTAGTGAGTCTGGACTTAGACCGTATTTTCTTTAAAAATGATTGCTTAACATTTTTGTTGGAAACTATATATTATTAACATGTAAATATTATGTGGTATATTAATCTCTTAACATGTTTGATATTGTGTGATAGATGTCTACCTCTAGCACAAATCTCATTGACTCGCCTAATAATAATGAAGTGTCGAATATATATTGGCAAGATTCACAAGTTCCCGAAGAACCGAAAGAAGAGGAAACGGAACCGGAAGAAGAGGAACCGGAAGAAGAGGAACCAGAAGAAGAGGAACCGGAAGAAGAAGAGGTTCCGGAGGGGTGAATAGTAGGAACCACAGAAAACCGGTCAAATAAAAGAAAATCCTCAACCAATGGACCAAAGTTAATAATGGTCAATGGTGTTTCCGCTAAGGAAGCAAAATATTGGGAAAATTACCAATTTTCTGATGAATCGGATCCTGATGAGGATTCTGATGATGTTATAGAAATTACCCCTACCCAATTTAATGAGGCAAAAGAAAATAATAAGGGAAAAGGCATCAAAATAGAGAAATCTGATTCCGACCCCGATGAACTTTATATGCACCGCCAACACCCGTATTTTCAATATCGTGACAATAACCCGGGAACCTCTAAACCACCAGGTTTTTCTAAACCAATGTGGAAAAAGACGGCTCGTATTAGAGGAACATCATATATCCCTAGAAAATTAGGAAAAAGAACCAAGTCCGAAGAAGAAGAAAACATTGATTCAGATTAGAGGGGTGTGAGCATGTTGTGTAATAAATGTATTGTAGTGTGCTTGTACTTTTATGTTCTATGTAAAAATTGCTTGTATTGTTTGTTATTATGAATCTAATCCTTATCTATTTTATAGTATAAAAACAAAATGGACGTTAAGGGTAGACAACCGAATATTTTAGAAGACCTACCAGAGGATATGATTGAGAAAATCTTGTCTAGAGTCGGTCAGAATTTATCAGCACATTTAGTTATGGTGAAATTAACTTGTCAAATATTTGAAAGACTTTCCAGAAATGCCTTAGTTTATAAAAGGCTTTCTTTTGATAGGTGGGGTATATCACATTGGGGAGACTTTAAGTTACGCCGTGTTTTCTTTAAAGCGTTAAATGCGGGGAACCCAAATGCAATTTTACGCTACGGGTTAAGAACCTATTTTGACTCAACATATCCCAACATAGGATTTCGTGAATTAGAAAGAGCTTCTAACATGCAACATAAAGAAGCATGTTATTCTTACGGGTTAGTGATGCTCGCTTCTTACCTAAGTGAGAAAAAGAACATCGGATTGCAGCTTTTAAATAAAACTTTCCCACAAGTGACGGATTCAGTAGTTGGGGTGAGAAACAAGGTTTTTAGATTATTACGGGGCTGTTGGACATTACGAAACCCTCGTCCTTTTGACGACATTACAACATGCTTCCTAGCTGATGGTCATAACGGTTATTTTCCACAAGACCAAGGATGGGAAGTCGTCTTAGTAAAACCAGAATGCATGACTTGTTTCTGGACTTATGAATTACGTGTCTTTATTTCCTTTGCTGAACAACTTGCGTATTAACTAGATCTTCAAAACTGTCCTGTATCATAGTGTACTATATTTCATGTTATATGTAATATACCGAAGTTGTAAGTTTGAAGAATATTTTTATGTGATATATTATTATAATCAGTATTTCATATGGATTTGTAGTAGTTGAATTGTATATTAGCTACTAAGTATGAACTTAACGGGTAGGTAGTACCTGAATTTAAACTTATAAAATGCTAATATGAAGAAAAAGCTTTTATAAATGAGTTCATATTATGCTACGAGATACTATTGACTACTCTTAATATTCTGTATGATCAACTTGTTTCATTTGACTATTTTAAAGGAAATAGCACCGACTACTTGACACACCTTGAATATGAGAGAAGAGGAAATTCGTGCCTTTCTTGCTTCAAACATAGCTGCAGTACAGGTCGCGCTACATACCAATAATAACTTTGAATCTAGCAATACAGCTAATGGCGCAAGAAATCGTGTAGGATGCTCCTACAAGGAATTCACTGCCTGCAAACCTTCAGAATTTGATGGGACCGAAGGACCAATCGGATTGAAACGGTGGACCGAGAATGTTGAATTGGTGTTTTCCATAAGTAAGTGTGTTGAAGGAGACAAAGTGAAGTACGCTACGCATACCTTCACAGGTATTGCGTTAACATGGTGGAATACCTATCTAGAGCAAGTGGGACAAGATGCTGCTTACGCGCTACCGTGGTCAGCATTCAAGCACTTGATGAACGAGAAGTACCGTCCCAGAACTGAGGTCAATAAGCTTAAGTCAGAACTTAGAGGGTTACGAACACAGGGATTCGATATTACTTCGTACGAAAGATGATTCACAGAATTGTGCCTATTGTGTTCGAGAGCGTTCGAAAATGAGGAAGAAAAGATTGACGCGTTTGTGAAAGGGTTACCGGAGAGAATCCAAGAAGATATAAGTTCACACTAGCCTGCCTCCATACAAAAGGGATGTAGAATGGCTCACAAACTAGTGAACCAGATTGAGGGAAGAATTAAAGAACAAGCGGCCGAAGAGGCCAACGTGAAGCTAGTCAAAAGAAAGTGGGAAGAAAACGGTGATAAGAGTCACCAATACAACAACAACTATCCCAACAATCGCAACAACAACAAACGGCACAACAACAACAACAACTACAACAATCATCCCAACAACAATAACAACCGCAACAACAACAACAATCAGCCGCAGCTATGCCAAAGGTGTGAAAAGTATCAATCGGGGTTCTGCACCAAATTTTGCAATAAGTGTAAAAGAAATTGTCATAGCGCGGCGAAGTGTGAGGTCTACGGACCAGGGTTAACAGAACGAAAGGAAAAAATGGTGTCGGAACGAATAATCGCGGAGCAAGTAGTGTCGGAGCAAGTTATGCCAATGTAGTTTGTTATAAATGTGGAAAATCGGGCCACATTATTAGAAATTGCCCGAACCAGGAGAACACGAATGGACAAGGCCACAGAAGAGTTTTCAATATTAATGCGGCAGAGGCACAGGATGACCCGGAACTTGTTACGGGTACGTTTGTTATTGACAATAAATCTGCTTACATTTTATTTGATTCAGGTGCGGATAGAAGCTATATGAGTAGAGATTTTTGTGCTTAATTAAGTTGTCCATTGACACCGTTGGATAGTAAATTTTTACTCGAATTAGCAAATGGTAAATTAATTTCAGTAGATTATATATGCCGGAATCTAGAAATTAAACTGGGTAGCGAAATATTTAAGATTGATTTGATATCAGTAGAGTTAGGGAGTTTTGATGTAATAGTTGGCATGGACTGGCTGAAGTAAATGAAAGCAGAGATCGTATGTTACAAAAATGCAATTCGCATTGTACGAGAAGAAGGAGAACCCTTGATGGTGTACCGAGAAAAGGGCAACATGAAGCTATATCTTATTAGTAATTTGAAGGCACAAAAACTAATAAGAAAAGGTTGCTATGCTGTTCTAGCACACGTTGAGAAAGTATAAACTGAAGAAAAAGAGCATCAATGATGTTCCCGTCGCAAAAGAATTTCCCGATGTATTTCCGAAAGAATTACCGGGACTACCTCCACATCGATCTGTTGAATTTCAAATATATCTTGTACCAGGAGCTGCACCAATAGCTCGTGCTCCTTACAGACTTGCACCCAGCGAGATGAAAGAACTGCAAAGCCAACTGCAAGAACTATTAGAACGTGGTTTCATTCGACCAAGCACATCACCATGGGGAGCTCCTGTTTTGTTTGTCAAGAAGAAGGATGGTACATTTAGGTTGTGTATTGACTACAGCGAGTTGAATAAACTTACCATCAAAAACCTTATCCATTGCCGAGAATTAACGACTTAGTTGATCAAATACAAGGCTCATCGGTTTATTCGAAAATCGATTTACGTTCTGGGTATCATCAAATGCGAGTAAAGGAGGATGATATTCCAAAAACTACTTTTAGGACGCGTTATGGTCATTACGAGTTTATGGTTATGCCGTTTGGATTGACTAACACGCCAGCTGTATTCATGGACCTTATAAACCGAGTGTGTGGGCCATATCTTGACAAGTTTGTCATTGTTTTCATCAATGACATACTTATTTACTCAAAGAATGATCAAGAACACGAAGAACATTTGAGAATAGTGCTAGAAGTATTGAGGAAAGAAAAACTGTACGCTAAGTTTTCAAAGTGTGCATTTTGGTTGGAAGAAGTTCAATTCCTCGGTCATATAGTGAACAAAGAAGGTATCCAGGTGGACCCGACAAAGATCGAAACCGTTGAAAAGTGGGAAACCCCAAAAACTCCGAAGCATATACGTCAATTTTTAGGATTGGCTGGTTACTACAGAAGATTCATCCAAGATTTCTCCAAAATAGCAAAACCCTTGACTGCATTAACGCATAAAGGGAAGAAATTTGAATGGAAGGATGAATAAGAGAAGGCGTTTCAGTTATTAAAGAAAAAGCTAACTACGGCACATATATTGTCATTGCCTAAAGGGAATGATGATTTTGTGATTTATTGTGACGCATTAAAACAAGGTCTCGGTTGTGTATTAATGCAACGAACTAAGGTGATTGCTTATGCGTCTAGACAATTGAAGATTCATGAGCAAAATTATATGACTCACGATTTGGAATTGGGTGCTATTGTTTTTGAATTAAAGACTTGGAGGCATTATTTATATGGGGTCAAAAGTATTATATATATCGACCACAAAAGTCTCCAACATATATTTAATCAGAAGCAACTGAATATGAGACAATGCAGGTGGATTGAACTGTTGAATGATTATGATTTTGAGATTCGATACCACCCGGGGAAGGCGAATGTGATAGCCGACGCTTTGAGTAGAAAGGACAGAGAACCTATACGGGTAAAAGCTATGAATATAATTATTCGTACTAACCTTACTACTCAAATAAAGGAGGTGCAACAGTGGGTTGTAAAAGAAGGAAAGTTGAAGAATGAGATACCCAAAGGATCAGAGAAACATCTTAATATTCGGGAAGACGGAACCCGATATAGGGCTGATAAAATTTGGGTACCAAGGTTTGGAGATGTGAGAGAAATGGTACTTAAGGAAGCACATAAAACCAGATATTCAATACATCCCGGAGCGGGGAAGATGTATAAAGATCTCAAGAAACACTTTTAGTGGCCGGGTATGAATGCCGATATTGCTAAATATGTAGGAGAATGTTTGACGTGTTCTAAGGTCAAAGCTGAACATCAGAAACCATCAGGTCTACTACAATAACCTGAAATCCCTGAATGGAAATGGGAAAACATTACCATGGATTTCATTACTAAATTGCCAAGGACTGCAAGTGGTTATGATACTATTTGGGTAATAGTTGATCGTCTCACTAAGTCAGCACACTTCCTGCCAATGAGAGAAGATGACAAAATGGAGAAGTTGGCGCGATTGTATTTGAAGGAGGTTGTCTCCAGACATGGAATACTCGTCTCTATTATCTCTGATAGGGATGGTAGATTTGTTTCAAGGTTCTGGCAGACGTTACAACAAGCATTGGGGACTCCTCTAGACATGAGTACTGCCTATCATCCACAAACTGACGGGCAGAGTGAAAAGACGATACAAACGCTTGAAGACATGCTACGAGCATGTGTTA
Organism: Rutidosis leptorrhynchoides; assembly: GCF_046630445.1. Lineage (NCBI taxonomy): Eukaryota > Viridiplantae > Streptophyta > Magnoliopsida > Asterales > Asteraceae > Rutidosis > Rutidosis leptorrhynchoides. The sequence goes on from NC_092341.1 coordinate 178,506,012, forward strand.
TTGATTTCGAAAACAGTTGGCATCGACACCTACCATTAGCAGAATTTTCCTACAACAACAGTTATCATTCTAGTATTGAGATGGCGCCGTTTGAGGCACTTAATGGTAAAAAGTGCAGGTCTCCGATTTGTTGGAATGAAGTGGGGGATAGACAGCTTACGGGTCCGGAGATAATACAAGAAACTACCGAGAAAGTCATCCAAATTCAACAACGATTGAAAACCACCCAGAGTCGACAAAAGAGCTACGCGGACAGTAAAAGAAAAGATATAGAGTTTGAAATTGGAGAAATGGTCATGCTTAAGGTTTCACCTTGGAAAGGCGTTGTTCGATTTGGTAAACGGGGAAAACTAAATCCAAGGTACATTGGACCATTCAAGATTATAGATCGTGTCGGACCAGTATCTTACCAACTGGAGCTACCTCAACAACTCGCGGCTGTACATAACACTTTCCACGTCTCGAATTTGAAGAAATCTTTTACTAAAGAAGATCTCACTATTCCGTTGGACGAAATCCAAATCAATGAAAAACTTCAATTCATTGAAGAACCCGTCGAAATAATGGATCGTGAGGTTAAGAGACTTAAGCAAAACAAGATACCGATTGTTAATGTTCAATGGAATACTCGTAGAGGACCCGAGTTCACCTAGGAGTGTGAAGATCATATGAAGAAGAAATACCCGCATCTATTACTAGAAGATTCGTCAACACCTTCAACAGCTTAAAATTTCGGGTCGAAATTTATTTAACGGGTAGGTACTGTAGTGACCCGAACTTTTCCATGTTTATATATATTAATTGAGTTTGATATTTGCATGACTAAATGTTTCCAACGTGTTAAGCAATCAAACTTGTTAAGACTTGATTAAATGAAATAAGTTTCATATAGACAATTGATCACCCAAGTTGACCGGCGATTCACGAACGTTACAAATTTGTAAAAACTCCATGTTGTGGTATATATAGACATATATATGGTTGACATGAGATTATGATGATTAAGTATCTCACCAAGTATATTAACAATGTGTGATATACATAAGAAATGAGATTACTAAGTTAAGAAACTCGAAATGATATATATAACGATTATCGTTATGATAACGTCTACTAAATACATATGTATCATATTAAGATATTGATACACTATATTTAACATGATAAAATGATATTTAAATATATCATTAAGTGTGTTAACAATGAACTACATATGTAAAAACAAGACTACTAACTCAAGAATTACAAAACGAGACTTATATGTAATGATTATCGTTGTAATGATATTTTAATGTATATATCATATTAAGAGATATTCATACATCATAATATCATGATAATATAATAATTTAACATCTCATTTGATAAAATAAACATTGGGTTAACAACATTAATTGAGATCGTTAACTTAAAGGTTTCAAAACAACACTTACATGTAACGACTAACGAAGACTTAACGACTCCATTAGAATGTATATACATGTTGTGTTTTGATATGTATTCTTACACTTTTGAAAGACTTCAAGACACATATCAAAGTACTTCTACTTAACAAAAATGCTTACAATTACATCCTCATTCAGTTTCATCAACAATTCTACTCGTATGCAACTAGCATTCATGACTTATTTACATGAAAACAAAATTACATATCCTTTATATCTAATCCATATACCAACGACCAAAAACACCTACAAACACTTTCATTCTCCAATTTTCTTCATCTAATTGATCACTCTCAAGTTCCATCTTCAAGTTCTAAGTGTTCTTCATAAATTCCATAAGTATAGTTTCATAAAAATCAAGAATACTTCCAAGTTTGCAAGTCTACTTCCACGCTTTCTAATCCATTCCAAGTAATCATCTAAGATCAAGGAACCTTTGTTATTTACAGTAGGTTATCTTTCTAATTAAAGGTAATATTCATATTCAAACTTTGATTCAATTTCTACAACTATAACAATCTTATTTCGAGTGAAAATCTTACTTGAACTGTTTTCGTGTCATGATTATGCTTCAGAAACTTTCAAGCCTCCAAGGATCCTTTGAAGCTAGATCCATTTTTCTCATTTCTAGTAGTTTTATCTAGAAAACTTGAGGTAGTAATGATATTCATAACATCATTCGATTCATACCTATAAAGCTATCTTATTCGAAGGTTTAAACTTGTAATCTCTAGAACATAGTTTAGTTAATTCTAAACTTGTTCGCAAACAAAAGTTAATCCTTCTAAATTGACTTTTAAAATCAACTAAACACATGTTCTATATCTATATGATATGCTAACTTAATGATTTAAAACCTGGAAACACGATGAACACCATAAAATCGGATATACGCCGTCGTAGTGAAACTAGGGGCTGTTTTGGTTTGGATAATTAAAAACTATGATAAGCTTTGATTTAAAAGTTGTTCTTCTGGGAAAATGATTTTTCATATGAACATGAAACTATATCCAAAAATCTTGGTTAAACTCAAAGTGAAAGTATGTTTTTCAAAATGGTCATCAAGATGTCGTTCTTTCGACAGAAATGACTACCTCTTTAGTAATTGACATGTAACTTAAATTAAAACTATAAACCTATACTTTTTCTGTTTGGATTCTTAAATTAGAGTTCAATATGAAACCATAGAAATTTGATTCACTCAAAATGAATTTAAAATGAAGAAGTTATGGGTAAAACAAGATTGGATATTTTTAATCTTTTTAGCTACGGGAAATGTTTAACAAATCTATACAAATCATATCCTAGCTAAATTATATTGTATTATACATGTATTCTAATATATTATGTAATCTTGGGATACCATAGACACGTATGCAAATGTTTTGACATATCATATAGTCCCATGTATATATATTATTTGAAACAACCATAGACACTCTATATGCAGTAATGTTGGAGTTAGCTATACATGGTTGAGGTTGATTCCAAAAATATATATACTTTGAGTTGTGATCTAGCCTGAGACGTGTATACACGGGGTCGTGGATTGATTCAAGATAATATATATCGATTTATTTCTGTACATCTAACTGTGGACAACTAGTTGTAGGTTATTAACGAGGACAGCTGACTTAATACACTCAAATCCTTAAAACATAATAAAAATGGTTGTAATTATATTTTGATCATACTTTGATATATATGTACATATTTGTATAGGTTCGTGAATCGATCCGTGGCCAAGTCTTATTTCCGAGGAAGGAAATATCTGTGAAAGTGAGTTATAGTCCCACTTTTAAAATCTAATATTTTTGGGATGAGAATACATGCAGGTTTTATAAATGATTTATAAAATAGACACAAGTACGTGAAACTACATTCTATGGTTGAATTATCGAAATCGAATATGCCCCTTTTTATTAAGTCTGGTAATCTAAGAATTAGGGAACAGACACCCTAATTGACGTGAATCCTAAAGATAGATCTATTGGGCCTAACAAACCCCATCCAAAGTACCGGATGCGTTAGTACTTCGAAATTTATATCATATCCAAAGGGTGTCCCGGAATGATGGGGATATTCTTATATATGCATCTTGTTAATGTCGGTTACCAGGTGTTCACCATATGAATGATTTTTATCTCTATGTATGGATGTGTATTGAAATATGAAATCTTGTGGTCTATTGTTACGATTTGATATATATAGGTTAAACCTATAACTCACCAACATTTTTGTTGACGTTTAAAGCATGTTTATTCTCAGGTGAATACTAAGAGCTTCCGCTGTTGCATACTAAAATAAGGACAAGATTTGGAGTCCATGTTTGTATGATATTGTGTAAAAACTGCATTCAAGAAACATATGTCGATGTAATATATTTCTATTGTAAACCATTATGTAATGATCGTGTGTAAACAGTATATTTTATATTATCATTATTTGATAATCTACGTAATATTTTTGAAACCTTTATTGATAAAATAAAGGTTATGGTTGTTTTAAAAATGAATGCAGTCTTTGAAAAACGTCTCATATAGAGGTCAAAACATCGCAATGAAATCAATTAATATGGAATGTTTATAATCAATATGAATGGGACATTTCAGATGGTAATATGGTGGAATATAAAAGGTTCCCTGGTAACAATAAAAGAGCACACATATATATCAAGGTGTTAATAAGGTTGTTTTGAACGAATAGTCGAAGTTGACTTGTTGGAGCTGTGACAAAATTTGCTACTTTGAGAGGAATTACCAAGTTATTTTTTGGTAATAATAACACTAAAGGAATTAGCACAGATACGTGTTAAACATTTGCTCAGGTTTCGAGTGTCTTCAGGAGCATAACTATATGCATAAATATTTCCTTCCATAGATGAAATGCGGTTGGTTCATCCTCTCGCTTGAGGTGTTTTCAAGAATCATGAAAGGTTTAAACGTAGATTGTAATCGTAAAGGTACAAATGAGGTTTAAGTGAGAAACTTGAAGAATTGTTTAGTTTCATATGTTGTAATCAATATTTTAATTTATTTTAATTGTCCAATGTTTGTAGTCCACAGTTGATAGTCCACAGTTAACAGTCTAATAATTCATATATGGCTTAATATATAATATTCGAATTAATTAATACGTATCGTAACCCGTGTACATGTCTCAGACTCGATCACAACTCAAAGTATATATATTATTGTAGAATCAACCTCAACCCTGTATAGCTAACTCAAACATTACTGCATATAGAGTGTCTATGGTTATTCCAAATAATATATATAAATGCATCGATATGATATGTCAAAACCTTGTATACGTGTCCCGATATTTAAAGTGCGTAAAATAAATAACAGAAATTAAATGACGATAAATAAAATTGCGAGAATATAAATTGTGAAAATTAAATTGCGATAAATAAAATGTAATACGGATTTAATCAGTTAGCTAGGAACAGTTAGCTAGGAACAGTTAGCGTGGATTCTTATCAAAATTCTCATAGTTAATTTGTTTGTTTCTAACAATTTTTATTTTGTCCAATGTTTTCTTCATTATGCCACTTGTTGGATTCTGATAAGTCAAAATCCAAATAAGAAATTGAATGAAAATGGTTATTATGTGGTGAACTGATACGTATATCGGTGGTTGTAAGTAGGATAGTAAATGACTGTTGAATCGGATTAGAAGAATGTACAATGTAACTTATTAATGTGAAATCTAAATATTCCTCGGGTATTACCTACCCGTTAAAATATTTTCACCATTAACAGTTTGTACAAAAGAATTTTTAATTACAATCTTTATGAAAACATATATACATATATATTTTCTTCAGATGTAATCATGGATTTAATGAGTTAACATGATATTAAGCTCATTTAGTTTTCGGTTGGAACTAGAATAAATAATCTCTAAAACTTTGGAGATTACATATTCGCCATGTCGAACGAAGATAAATGAGGTAGAACGATATGTAGAACGAAGATCATACTCGAAGTACATATGGTGATATTGAGGCATGGATTGTTGATGGTACTGGTGCTGTTACTGATGGTACTGTTGGCGTCGGTGGTGTTGCTGAATCTGGTACGTTTTGCACCACATTTTCTAAAGTTGAAGCACGTTGACTTCTTCTATTACGCCGGGATGATTTTCTGTTCAGACGAGCGGATGAATAAGATTTAGAATCTGAGATATTATATAGTTATGATGAGATAGCCTGGAAATAAGAGAGAAAATGGTGTTACGAACAGGTTCGCCGGTAAGTGCTTCAGGTTCTTCGTGAAGAGATGAATTCGGTTGGTGGAAAGGATCGTCTTCTTCTGGTTTCCATTGATTAAGTCGACTACGAACTCAGTCCCAATTCGTCCAGAATTGAAGATGACTAGTTGGTTGATCCATTTCGTTTACACTGCTTTCGAAGCTTAGGTGAATATCAATATCGGAATAGCTGTCGAAATTCGAGGAATTCGAACTAGTTGAGGTATCCATCTCGTATGATCAGATGAAAGATTTTCGATAAGAAATAGATTATAGGATGTAGATTAGTACCCTGCAATATATAATTTACATATGCATATATAACACTAAAATCCCAAAAGTTACGGAGGAATCTACGGAAGCTGTCAGGCAAAGGTAACAATAACAGATACGCTAAGATATGAATTTATCTATACTCTGTCTATACAATAGAGGCAATAAGACGTGTCTAAACTTTAAGGATGATAAGCAAATAATTTTCGACACTAAATGATAAGCAAAACTTTTGACATGCAGACACGGTCGAAGTCCAGACCCACTAATGCATCTAAACAACTATCAGTTAGACACACTAATGCAAGACCTGGTTCGGTAAGACCACCGCTCTGATACCAACTCTAATGACCCATCCTAATCCATCTGGATGAATACATTACATTTGGTTACATCGTGAGGTACTTGACCTCTATATGATACATTTTACAAACATTGCATTCGTTTTTAAAAGAGAAACTTTCATTACATCGACAGTTTACGGCATGCATACCATTTCATAATATATCCAACTATAATTGACTTAGTAATAATCTTGATGAACTCAATGACTCGAATGCAACGTCTTTTGAAATATGACATGAATTACTCCAAGTAATATCTCTAATATGAGCAAATGCACAGCGGAAGATTTCTTTAATACCTGAGAATAAACATCCTTTAAAGTGTCAACCAAAAGGTTAGTGAGTTCATTAGTTTATCATAAATAATCATTTCAGATAGTATAATAGACCACAAGATTTCATTTTCATAAACATCATTCTCGTATCAGGCATTTCGCAAACTGCATAGAGATAAAAATCATTCATATGAATTGAACACCTGGTAACCGACATTAACAACATGCATATAGATTATCCCCATCATTCCGAGACACCCATCGGACATGATAGATTTCGAAGTACTAAAGCATTCCAAATTCTAGAATGGGGCTTGTTGGGTTCAATAGATCTATCTTTAGGATTCACGTCAATTAGGGGTGCACTAATTCTCAAAATTAGTGATGTTCCCTAATTCTTAGATTACCAGGCTAAAAGGGGCATATTCGGCTTCGATCCATTCAACCATATAATGAGGTTTCAATTACTTGTGTCTATTTCATAAAACAGTTATAAAAATAGCGCATGTATTTTCAGTCCCAAAAATATATATTGCAAAAGCATTTAAAAAGGGAGCAAATGAAACTCACGGTACTGTATTTTGTAGTAAAAATGCATATGACGACATTGAACAATGCAGGGTTGGCCTCGGATTCACGAACCATCCGAACATGAAAGTGATACAAGTATGGTATAGATATGCTACGTGCTTTTGTTATCGATTTTAGCAAAGGATGGGATAGACATTTGCCTTTGGCCTAATTTTCTTACAACAACAGCCATCACTCAAGTATTAAGGCTGCACCATTTGAGGCTTTATAAGGACGAAAATGTAGATCTCCACTGTGCTGGGATGAACTTGAGGACAGACAGTTAACTAGTCCTAAAATCATACATGAAACTACAGAAAAGATCGTTCAGATTAAGAAACGATTAGAAACTGCCCGTAGCTGACAGAAAAGCTATGGTGATATTCGTCGGAAAGATTTAGAATTCCAGGTTGGTGATAAGGTCATATTAAAAGTATCTCCTTGGAAGGGCGTTGTCCGTTTTGGCAAGAGAAGTAAACCTAGCCCATGATTTGTTGGACCTTTCAGGATTACATAAAGAATTGGTCATGTGGCGTATCGATTAGAATTACCCTCTTAACTTAATAATGTACATGATGTATTTCATGTCTCGAATCTTAAAAAGTGTCTTACTGATGACACACTTGTTATTCCATTGGAGGATATCCGCATTGATGATAAAATGCATTTCGTTGAAGAACCGATAGAGGTTATGGATCGTGAGGTTAAAGGCTTGAAACAGAGTACTATTCCTACTGTTAAGATCTGTTGGAATTCACGAAGAGGCCCCGAGTATACCTGGGAACGTGAAGACCAGATGAAGCCGAAATATTCTCATCTTTTTCCAGCCGCTGATGCATCTGAGGAGTCTTCCAGAAACTTTGGGACGAGGTTTAAATTAACGGGGAGGTACTATAACAACCCTCACTTTTCCATTCTGAATTTACTAATTTACCCTTAGGGTTTCAGTGTCTTGATCATTAGGGTTGTTATCCGGATAATAAATGTCCAGAGATAATAAATTCTCGTAATAAATAAACCCTAACCCTAATTAATAATGTAATACCCTAGATATCAATCAGTATTGTAAACCCTAACACATTTAATAATTATAACTCTAACCCTAATACTATAAACCCTAATTCTAATATTAATTAGGTACATGAAGTATTAATATTATATATATATATATATATATATATATATATATATATATATATATATATATATATATATATATATATATATATATATATATATGTATATATATATATGTATATATATATATATATATGTATATATATATATGTATATATATAACTTATATTAATTTTGTTAATAACTAAAGTACTATATAACTAACTTAGTAACAAAATAATTATATGATATGTAATGTGTCTCAACTATAAATAATAAAAACTATAAGTTGATAATTTAAAAATAAAATTTTAATATTGTTAATTACCAAAATTATAAATAAATATATATAAATTCATAATTAAAAATTTAATAAAAATAAAAAAGAAATCCTAAATATTCTAAATTTATCTTCATCATCTATAAAAAATAAAAAAATAAATATATATATTTGAAAAGTTTCGGCCAAGGGATAAACAAAAAAAAAATAAAAAATTATTTATACCCCATTTAATTTGCATCGGCCGATAAAAAAAAGGGAGAAAACACATTTAAATATTTTAGCTTATCATGAAGGGATAAAAATTCAAAAAATGGACCAAGTAAGTGTTCAACAACTTTCAAAATTGATCCACAAATTCTCAGCATTTGATTTGCATTTTATTTTTTTAATTTAATTTATTTTCTCAAATTTTATCCTATAAATACTACTACACTCCTAATTTTTTTATTATCACCCAACACACTCACTAAACAATTCTATCAAGAAAAAAAAATGCAGAAAAGTCCCGAGGTATTTCTCATCCATCGACTTTTTATTATTTTATTATTTTCGGTTCATTTTTTTTATTCAGTTTATTAGCCGATTGATATTTTGAATTGATAATAAAATTAAAACTCAATTTTAAGACCCATTTGATCCTACTATAATTAATCCTAAGTACTATAGCATGTTATAGTATTATTTTTATGAAATTAATATTCAGATTTAACTTTAAATACAATTAAAACGAAATTATTATATATATGAGTGTATACTCGAGTTAAATAACAAATAAATATATATATTTAATAAAAATTATTTTTACAGGTTCTTAAATTTTAATATGATATAAAAGTAATAAAAATAATTTTGTAGATTTTATAAGTATTTAAATTTGAATTATTATGTATTTAAAGAATATATATATCGAATACTTTGTGAAAATGGAAATTAAATGATATAAATACTTATAAAAGGTTATGACAATTTTTAAAGATATTATATGAGATATAATAATTATAATTATTGGAAAATAAAAATTAATTATAATAACGTTTTATATATTTATTCTATATTTTAATAATTACTGAATTAAACTAATGTATAAAAATAAATTTAAATTAGATAAAAATAATCATATCAGTAGTTTTTGCTTAGAAATTATTTATAATAGTAGTAGCACTTATAAAAATATTTATAATAAGTTTTGGAATATTAGTTATATATAATTACTAATTTAATATTAATTAAACACAAAAATTATGTGAAATTTGTAATAAATATTAAACAGAAATAAAATAATTATAAATTTTTTTTTGAGATTATTATAATTGTATAAAGCTGCCAAAATTATAAAATAAATAAATAGGTCGATTCGTATTTAATATAAATATGTTTGTGTTTATTTGTAAATCGAGAAGGATAATAAAAGAAATACAAAATAATTTCCAAAGTGTATTAAATCTGATAATATGAAATTTTAATATAATCATTAGGATGTATAGATACTGTAAAAATTATAAAAATTAATTTTAAATTAATTTATCCTATTTATTTAATTATAGGTCAATTTGAATTGATAAATGATAAGAAAATATTAAATAAATAATATATTAATATAAAATTCGAATTTATAATTTTTATAACATATTTACAGTATATGAAACTTATAAAAATATGAAATTATTTAATTAGGTCAATTTAATAATTATTAACAAATTAACCTTGATTGAAGTAAATCGAATATGTATATATAAAGAAAATGCGAAATAAATATAAAATGAGCTATATTTATATTCATAAAACTTTACACAGTTTAGAATACTTAAATAAACTTATAAAAATTTTAGTTACATTTATTTGGTATTTATTATAATTAAAAATGAATTTAAAGAAATAAATAATAAGTATAATGTTTATAATATAGGTTCATAATAATAATAATACATTATTAATAAATACTTACATTATAACTTATTAAAATACTTTAGTTATTTTATAATAATCAAAAGTTAATAATAAATAATATTACTAACCATAGTAATACATTATTAATACATAATTATAATGTAACAATTAATAATTTTATTATAAGTATGTTTTAAAAATAAGTGATGAGACATTAATAAATAAATATAATATAACTTATAATATAATAATAATATAGATTAAGACTTCAAGTAAAAGTTATAATCGAAAGATAACGTGCACTATATATGAACCTCACCGCTACTTACGGCCTAGGGTGGTCCTTGTTGCCATTATGGGACACACTTGTGGATCTCGAATGCCAGACGTAGATTCTGGTCAAGAATCCTAGAGTAACTTACTTGATAGCAACGAGATTTGGGTAAAGGTGTACAATGTCTTAAGAAAGATTATAACCCGAACTTCCTAAATTTGGAAACTTACTATAAATGGTAACCTTCCAAAAATAGTAACTTTTCAAAAATAGAACTCTTTTAGTAGACCATCACTACGAATATAGTTTGATATACTTATAAGTATACTTATATCCATTCTTTCGTTCTATCTCTAGGTTGAGATTTCCGGCCTACTACTTCCGTTCATTCATTTCTTTCAAGGATACTCTACTTACTATTAAGGTGATTTCATAGCCCCATTTTCTTTTACTATTTTTATAAATTGGGGTGAGACACATGCTATCTTTTAAATTTTTTACATGTTAGACACAAGTGCAAAACCTTAAAATGCCATGCTATATGCTTAAGTCATATTAAATTCCCCTTAGAGTAATATCGTTAATTTCTATGTGATTTAGTGAGCTTACTTATTATGAATAGCGATGTTGAGGGTAACGCCTTTGTCCATTAACCTATGGTTGTGGATACATAATAATGATTTGCGGCCAGAGAGAGCCTTGGGGTTACCGTTTAGTCTCGATATTACAATTCAGCATATATTTTTAAAGATTGATATAATGAATGTCAGTCTATTTTACTGCAAATCTTGTGGTCTTAACAATTCAGGAATAATTATAAACCTATGATATCACTAAACCTTTGTGTTGACTTTTTAAAGCATGTTTTGTCTCAGGTAATTAAGATGCCGATAATGTGGATTGCTAGCTTTACAAGGAGTCTGCATATTATCATCATTAAACATTTACTTTAGTTTCATTTAATACATTGTTATTTCAATGTAAAGACATTATTTACTTCCGCTGCCAATAAAGAAGTTTATTTTATAAAATGTCTCATATAGAGTCGTTCTCGTTTATGTCCAATACTTGTTTTGATATAATTGGTCACAAATACCCGGCCCTATTTGGGGGTGTGACACATCCCATAGTCAGGGGAATGATAGGAGGAGATTTTGGCACGTAATTAGCAATATGGGGCGTAAAACTTTCGTTAGCTGGCGCAACTTCCATGAAGGATTTTACATTTAGCCTCATCATTCCTGCATAGAAGTTATCCAACACTTCCTCACCTTTATCTGGCATCGTGAATGCCTGCGCATATTTGTCTGGTGCAGCTTGAGACACTATGGCAAGTAAATCTTCTTGAGTCTTCTTCTTTCTTTCGCCCGCGAAATCAGTAGTGCGCCCTGAGGACGTACCTGGTGGAAGAAATGATGACAACCTGGGGATAGGTGAAGGCACGCGCTTTCTCCATATATTGTCCAAGGGAGTGTGATCGTTAGTTGGACAACCAACATCGATGTTCTACCCTGCTAAATACTCGCATGCGCTCGCAGGTGTCATTGTCCGCCTGATATGAACCGTTGACTTTGGCATAGAGAATATGGGGAAGGACCCCATTGTAGTAATAGGGTTTCTTCCTCATAATCATCATCATCGTTTTCATCCCCTAGTACCCAATATTCATCAGTTTTTTGCTATGTCATTGGCTGTGATAACGGGGGAACAACAGCTGACAATGTTTTTGACTTTTCTGGGAGCTTTACTGCTCAAGGATTTGGATTTTTGTTCGTGACAGGAGTCTTGTTTTGGTTTGCTTGTTTCGACCCCGTAACATCAGGATCCTTAGAACGAGATGATTGATTGCTACCGGACTTTCCGATTGAAACCTGTTACACAAGAACAACCACAAAAAGATTAAAAGCTTTATAGTTAATCGTTCGTAACATATAAAATTTTTTACGCAATTCCAGTTATGGTCCCATGGATTTGCGCCATTTGACCGAACATAAATCTTCTTAAATAGCAAAGTTAATGTTGAGTGGATGATGGAGTGTTTAAGAATGTTTATAGCTTTGATCTCTGGTCCGGTTTATCGTGAATAACCCTTATTGAGATGATGATCTACGAAAGGGTGATCAAAGCTACGTCCACCATTGATGGTAACTGCCGCCACAATGGCTACAAAGGGTGGTTGCATAGGGTTTATGTTCGAAAAACATACATGTTACCGTAAGAATGTTTTTCGGATGCAATCGTATATTCAGGTAATACAGAAAACGTTGTTGTTGAGTGAAGGAGGTTAGGGTTGTATTTATAATAAAACCCTAACCCTAGATTATCTCTTAATTAGGTTATGTATCCTTCCGAATAACAACCATGAATAACAGTTTTATAGTTGGAGGAGGATTACGTTTAATTATGGATAAGATTAATCCAATTGCTTTCGTGCACGCTAAGTAATACTTGTATGCGCGCCTCAAGATCAGATGTTTTTGTACCGTTTAAGTCGTGCGCGCTGCACGTGATACGCACAAATGCCATGCGCATAGGTAGGCGTATTATTAGCGGCATATATGAGGATGTTCATGTTCATAATATCATCGCATTTGATGAGGATGTGCAAATTTCATCATCAGAGATGGTTAATGGCAATGAACAGAAGGACACCAAAGAAATGAAGGAGATGAATACATATGATCATTTAGAGGTCAAAAACGGATCCCTTCGTTCCAACAGAAAGAATGGTTTTTCAGCTGCGTTTATTCAGGAGATTGATAAGATGGCAAAAGTGAGCCCACAAATAGGTATGGATGAGAGAAAATGAAAACTTTATTTATTAAACTCATTGATCAAATAAGGATCCTTGTGAAAGAGAAATGAGAATTCTCTCTTTAAATATCAAAGGTTGTAAAAAGCGGAGTAAAAGGGTTTGGGTGACGAAGTTATGTTTTGCGAATAATGTTCACTTTTTGGGATTTAAGAATCCAAAATGGCCCATTTTGATCTATTTAGAATTAAATCTATGTGGGAAAACCACGCATTTTATTATACGTTTAGTTTGTCAAGAGGTATGTCGGTTGGTATTATTTCGATTTGGGATCTTAATTACTTTATTAAGGATCAAATTTAGTGAGACAAGAACTTTGTAATCGTAAAGGGGAAATGGGTTAATTCAGCAGTTAATATTTATGAACCAGCCCCTTCGTTGCTCAAGTCGAGAATGTGGGTTAGATTACGTAGTCATATTAGTACACATAATGGTTATTATGTTTAATTTGGAGATATGAAGAAAGTAAGGGAGAACTCGTAACATTTTGGGTCGGTCTTTAATAAGGATAAGGCAAATGTCTTTAATTCCTTCATCGAGGATAATGGTTTAATTGATGTTCTGTTGGAAGGAAGATGTTTTACGTTGATAAACAAGGCGGCAACAAAAATGAGTCGGTTAGATTCTGTTCTTACTAATGATATGTTTACGGATCATAAAATGGTTGCATACCTCATGGTTAATCAGATCATTTACCTTTACTTTATCATAATAGTAAGGTTGATTTTGGCTCGAAACCATTTAGATTTTTTAACTCATGGCTTCGCAAGATGGGTTCAATAATATTGTTACAACTGTTACTAGTGAAGTGTTTGGAATTGCTAAATTCATTTTCATGATAAAATGAAGCATGTCAAGGTTGCTATTAAGGATTGGTCCAAGAACAAACGTGGAGCTAACATATCTAGGAAAGTATCTATTCGCAACTGTATCAATGTTATTGAAGCTGAGCTTAATGCGGGCGACATCACAGACTCTTTGTTGATAGAAAGAAGAGATCTTGTAAAAGATTTTGAGGACTTAGATGTGGTTTAGAAGACTCGTATTTAAGCAGACGGTGAAGGTGATGAAATTTCCAAATTTTTTCATTACCCTTTACAACATCGTATGAGCTCTCAAATGGTGCGTGGTATTTCCTTAAATGGGAACTGGATTTTAGACCCGAATGACATTAAGAATGTTTTTCTTCTTCATTTTATAAACTTAAATTTCAGAAAGGCTTTAAGGTTATGCCATTTCCTGATCTTATTCCGCTTAAATTTTTGTCTAGTAATGACAATGTAATGCTGGAGTTGATTGTTACTGAAGTAGAAATTCGTGATGTTCTTTTTCTCATCTCAGCTACCGAGTCCGTCACTTGTGAGAATGTTTTATTTAAAAGTTGCAACCTAGTGTTCTTTTTCTCAATTTGATGAGAAGCGAACATTATTAACCCGTAAGCATAACATGCTTCTTTATGCTGCATGTTAGAAGCTCTTTCTAACTCACGAAATCCTATGTTGGGATATGTTGAGTCAAAATAGGTTCTTAACCCGTAGCGTAAAATTGCATTTGGGTTCCCCGCATTTAATGCTTTAAAGAAAACACAGCGTAACTTACAGTTTCCTCAATATGATATACTCCACCTATCAAAGGAAAGCCTTTTATAAACTAAGGCATTTCTGGAAAGTCTTTCAAATGTTTGACAAGTTAATTTCGCCATAACTACATGTGCTGATGAATTCTGACCGACTCTAGACAAGATTTCCTCAATCATATCCTCTGGTAGGTCTTCTAAAATATTCGGTTGTCTACCCTTAACGTTCATTTTGTTTTTATACTATAAAATAGACAAGGATTAGAATCGTAAAAGATAATTAACAAACAATACAAATAATTTTTACATAGAACATAAAAGGACAAGCACACTATAATACACATAATACACAACATGATTACAACCCTCTAATCTGAATCACTGGTTTCTTCTTCTTCGAACTTGGTTCGTTTTCCTAATTTTCTAGGGATATATGGTGTTCCTCTAATACGAGCCATCGTTTTCCACAATGGTTTAGAAAAACCTGATGGTTTAGAGGTTCTCGGGTTATTGTTACAATTTAGGAAATACGGATGTTGCTGATACATATAAAGTTCATCGGGGTTGGAATCAGGTTTCTCTATTTTTATACCTTTTCCCTTATTATTTTCTTTTGCTTTATTAAATTGGGTCAAGGTAATTTCTATAATATCATCGGAATCCTCATCGGGATCCGATTCATCAGAAAATTGGTAATCTTCCCAATATTTTGCTTCCTTGGCGGAAACACCATTGACCATTTTTAACGTTGGTTTGTTGGTTGAGGATTTTCTTTTATTTAATCGATTTACTGTAGGTATCAATATTTCTTCCTTCGGAACCTTTTCTTCTTCCGGTTCCTCTTCTTCCGGTTCCTCCTCTTCCGGTTCCTCCTCTTTCGGTTCCTCCTCGGAAATTTGTGAATCTTCCCAAAGTATATTCGACTCTTCATTATTATCAGGTGAGTCGATGGGATTTGTACTAGTGGTAGAAATCTATCACACAATATCAAACATATTAAGAGGTTAATATATCACATAATAATTACATATAGTTTCCAATAAAAGTGTTAAGCAATCGTTTTTAAAGAAAACACTGTCGAAGTCCAGACTCACTAATGTATCCTAACAAACAGGATAAGACACACTAATGCAAATTTCTGCTTCTCTAAGACCAACGCTCGGATACCAACTGAAATGTCCCGTTCATATTGATTATAAATGTTCCATATTAATTGATTTCGTTGCGAGGTTTTGACCTCTATATGAGACAGTTTTTCAAAGACTGTATTCGTTTTTTAAAAACAAACCATAACCTTTATTTTATCGACAAGGTTAAAAGGACACCACCTAGATTATCAGAAATGATAATCTAAAAAATATCACACTTACACACTACCAATACATATTGGTTTACAATATTAATATGTTACAACAAAGTAAATTTCGAATGCAGTTTTAAACAATATTATACAAGCATGCTGACTCCAAATCTTGTCCATATATTAGCATGCAATAGCGGAAGCTCTTAATAATCACCTGAGAATAAACATGCTTTAAACGTCAATAAAAATGTTGGTGAGTTATAGGTTTAACCTATATATTTATCAAATCGTAATAATAGACCACAAGTTTTCATATTTCAATATACATCCTATACATAGAGATAAAAATCATTATATGGTGAACACCTGGTAACCGACATTAACAAGATGCATATAAGAATATCCCCATCATTACGGGACATCCATCAGACATGATATAAAACTCGAAGTACTAAAGCATCCGGTACTTTGGATGGGGTTCGTTAGGCCCAATAGATCTATCTTTAGAATTTGCGTCAATTAGGCGTGCACTAATTCTCAAAATTAGTGACGTTCCCTAATTCTTAGGCTACCAAGCAAAAGGGGCATATTCGGCTTCGATCATTCAACCATAGAAATTAGTTTCATGTACTTGTGTCTATTTTGTAAAACATTTATAAAGCTGCATGTATTCTCATCCCAAAAATATTAGATTTTAAAAGTGGGACTATAACTCACTTTCACAGATTTTACTTCGTTGGGAAGTAAGACTTGGCCACTGGTCGATTCACGAACCTATAACAAATATGTACATATATATCAAAGTATGTTCAAAATATATTTATAACATTTTTAATATGTTTTAATGTTTTAAATATTTTCAGTCAGCTATCCTCGTTAGTTACCTACAACTAGTTGTCCATAGTTAGATGTACAGAAATAAATTGATATATATTATCTTGACCCAATCCACGACCTAGTGTATACACGTATCAGGCTAGATCACAACTCAAAGTATATATATATTTGGAATCAAGCTCAACCCTGTATAGCTAACTCCAACATTACTGCATATAGAGTGTCTATGGTTTTTCCAAATAATATATATAGATGGGTCGATATGATATGTCAAAACATTTGCATACGTGTCTATGGTATCCCAAGATTACATAATATATTAGAATACATGTATAATACAACATAAGTTAGCTAGGATATGATTTGTATAGAATTGTTACAATATTTCCCGTAGCTACAACAATAAAAAAAAAATATCAAATCTTGTTTTACCCATAACTTCTTCGTTTTAAATCCGTTTTGAGTGAATCAAATTGCTATGGTTTCATATTGAACTCTATTTTATGAATCTAATCAGAAAAAGTATAGGTTTATAGGTGGAAATATAAGTTACAAGTCATTTTTATAAGAGGTAGTCATTTCAGTCGAAAGAACGACGTCTTGATGACTATTTTGAAAAATATACTTCCACTTTGAGTTTAACCATGATTTTTGGATATAGTTTCATGTTCATAAGAAAAATCATTTTCCCAGAAGAACAACTTTTAAATCAAAGTTTATCATAGTTTTTAATTATCAAACCCAAAACAGCCCGCGGTGTTACTACGACGGCGTATGTCCAGTTTTACGGTGTTTTTCGTGTTTCCAGGTTTTAAATCATTAAGTTAGCATATCATATAGATATAGAACATGTGTTTAGTTGATTTTAAAAGTCAAGTTAGAAGGATTAACTTTTGTTTGCGAACAAGTTTAGAATTAACTAAACTATGTTCTAGTGATTTCAAGTTTAAACCTTCGAATAAGGTAGTTTTATATATATGAATCGAATGATGTTATGAACATCATTACTACCTCAGGTTTTGTGGATAAACTTACTGGAAATGAGAAAAATAGATCTAGCTTCAAAGGATCCTTGGATGGCTTGAAAGTTCTTGAAGCAGAATCATGATACGAAAACAAGTTCAAGTAAGATTTCCACTCGAAATAAGATTGTTATAGTTATAGAAATTGAATCAAAGTTTGAATATGAGTATTACCTTGTATTAGAAAGATATATTACTGTAAAAAATAAAGATTTCTTGAGGTTGGATGATCACCTTACAAGATTGGAAGTAAGCTAGTAAACTTGAAAGTATTCTTGATTTTATGAAACTAGAACTTATAGAATTCATGAAGAACACTTAGAACTTGAAGATAGAACTTGAGAGAGATCAATTAGATGAAGAAAATTGAAGAATGAAAGTGTTTGTAGGTGTTTCTGGTCATTGGTATATGGATTAGATATAAAGGATGTGTAATTTTGTTTACATGTAAATAAGTCATGAATGATTACTAATATTTTTGTAATTTTATGAGATTTTTCATGCTAGTTTCCAAATGATGGTTCCCACATGTGTTAAGTGACTCACATTGTAGTGACCCGAACTTTTCCATGTTTATATATATTAATTGAGATTGATGTTTACATGATTAAATGTTTCCAACATGTTAAGCAATCAAACTTGTTAAGACTTGATTAATTGAAATAGGTTTCATATAGACAATTGACCACCCAAGTTGACCGGTGATTCACGAACGTTAAAACTTGTAAAAAAAACTATATGATGACATATATATATGGTTATATATATAGTTAACATGATATTATGATAAGTAAACATATCATTAATTATATTAACAATGAACTACATATGTAAAAACAAGACTACTAACTTAATGATTTTGAAACGAGACATATATGTAACGTTTATCGTTGTAACGACATTTAATGTATATATATCATATTAAGAGATATTCGTACATCATAATATCATGATAATATAATAATTTAAAATCTCTTTTGATATTATAAACATTGGGTTAACAACATTTAACAAGATCGTTAACCTAAAGGTTTCAAAACAACACTTACATGTAACGACTAACGATGACTTAACGACTCAGTTAAAATGTATATACATGTAGTGTTTTAATATGTATTTATACACTTTTGAAAGACTTCAATACACTTATCAAAATACTTCTACTTAACAAAAATGCTTACAATTACATTCTCGTTCAGTTTCATCAACAATTCTACTCGTATGCACCCGTATTCGTACTCGTACAATACACAGCTTTTAGATGTATGTACTATTGGTATATACACTCCAATGATCAGCTCTTAGCAGTCCATATGAGTCACCTAACACATGTGGGAACCATCATTTGGCAACTAGCATGAAATATCTCATAAAATTACAAAAATATGAGTAATCATTCATGACTTATTTACATGAAAACAAAATTACATATCCTTTATATCTAATCCATACACCAACAACCAAAAACACCTACAAACACTTTCATTCTTCAATTTTCTTCATCTAATTGATCTCTTTCAAATTCTATCTTCAAGTTCTAAGTGTTCTTCATATATTTTACAAGTTCTAGTTACATAAAATCAAGAATACTTTCAAGTTTGCTAGCTCACTTCCAATCTTGTAAGGTGATCATCCAACCTCAAGAAATCTTTGTTTCTTACAGTAGGTTATCATTCTAATACAAGGTAATAATCATATTCAAACTTTGGTTCAATTTCTATAACTATAACAATCTTATTTCAAGTGATGATCTTACTTGAACTTGTTTTCGTGTCATGATTCTGCTTCAAGAACTTCGAGCCATCCAAGGATCCATTGAAGCTAGATCCATTTTTCTCTTTTCCAGTAGGTTTATCCAAGGAACTTAAGGTAGTAATGATGTTCATAACATCATTCAATTCATACATATAAAGCTATCTTATTCGAAGGTTTAAACTTGTAATCACTAGAACATAGTTTAGTTAATTCTAAACTTGTTCACAAACAAAAGTTAATCCTTCTATTTTGACTTTTAAAATCAACTAAACACATGTTCTATATCTATATGATATGCTAACTTAATGATTTAAAACCTGGAAACACGAAAAACACCGTAAAACCGGATTTACGCCGTCGTAGTAACACCGCGGGCTGTTTTGGGTTAGTTAATTAAAAACTATGATAAACTTTGATTTAAAAGTTGTTATTCTGAGAAAATGATTTTTATTATGAACATGAAACTATATCCAAAAATTATGGTTAAACTCAAAGTGGAAGTATGTTTTCTAAAATGGTCATCTAGACGTCGTTCTTTCGACTGAAATGACTACCTTTACAAAAATGACTTGTAACTTATTTTTCCGACTAGAAACCTATACTTTTTTTGTTTAGATTCATAAAATAGAGTTCAATATGAAACCATAGCAATTTGATTCACTCAAAACGGATTTAAAATGAAGAAGTTATGGGTAAAACAAGATTGGATAATTTTTCTCATTTTAGCTACGTGAAAATTGGTAACAAATCTATTCCAACCATAACTTAATCAACTTGTATTATATATTATGTAATCTTGAGATACCATAGACACGTATACAATGTTTCGACCTATCATGTCGACACATCTATATATATTTCGGAACAACCATAGACACTCTATATGTGAATGTTGGAGTTAGCTATACAGGGTTGAGGTTGATTCCAAAATATATATAGTTTGAGTTGTGATCAATACTGAGATACGTATACACTGGGTCGTGGATTGATTCAAGATAATATTTATCGATTTATTTCTGTACATCTAACTGTGGACAACTAGTTGTAGGTTACTAACGAGGACAGCTGACTTAATAAACTTAAAACATCAAAATATATTAAAAGTGTTGTAAATATATTTTGAACATACTTTGATATATATGTATATATTGTTATAGGTTCGTGAATCAACCAGTGGCCAAGTCTTACTTCCCGACGAAGTAAAAATCTGTGAAAGTGAGTTATAGTCCCACTTTTAAAATCTAATATTTTTGGGATGAGAATACATGCAGGTTTTATAAATGATTTACAAAATAGACACAAGTACGTGAAACTACATTCTATGGTTGAATTATCGAAATCGAATATGCCCCTTTTTATTAAGTCTGGTAATCTAAGAATTAGGGAACAGACACCCTAATTGACGCGAATCCTAAAGATAGATCTATTGGGCCTAACAAACCCCATCCAAAGTACCGGATGCTTTAGTACTTCGAAATCTATATCATATCCGAAGGGTGTCCCGGAATGATGGGGATATTCTTATATATGCATCTTGTTAATGTCGGTTACCAGGTGTTCACCATATGAATGATTTTTATCTCTATGTATGGGGTGTGTATTGAAATATGAAATCTTGTGGTCTATTATTATTATGATTTGATATATATAGGTTAAACCTATAACTCACCAACATTTTTGTTGACGTTTTAAGCATGTTTATTCTCAGGTGATTATTAAGAGCTTCCGCTGTCGCATACTTAAATAAGGACGAGATTTGGAGTCCATGCTTGTATGATATTGTGTAAAAACTGCATTCAAGAAATTTATTTTGTTGTAACATATTTGTATTGTAAACCATTGTGTAATGGTCGTGTGTAAACAGGATATTTTAGATTATCATTATTTGATAATCTACGTAAAGCTTTTTAAACCTTTATTGATGAAATAAAGGTTATGGATTGTTTTAAAATGAATGCAGTCTTTGAAAAACGTCTCATATAGAGGTCAAAACCTCGCAACGAAATCAATTAATATGGAACGTTTTTAATCAATAAGAACGGGACATTTCAGTTGGTATCCGAGCGTTGGTCTTAGAGAACCAGAAAATTTGCATTAGTGTGTCTTATCGAGTTTGTTAGGATGCATTAGTGAGTCTGGACTTCGACCGTGTTTTCTTTAAAAATGATTGCTTAACATTTTTGTTGGAAACTATATATTTTTAACATATGAATATTATGTGATATATTAATCTCTTAACGTGTTTGATATTATGTGATAGATGTCTACCTCTAGAACAAGTCCCATTGACTCACCTAATAATAATGAAGAGTCAAATGTAAATTGGAATGATTTGTGGACTGATTCACAAGTTCCCGAAGAGGAACCGGAAGAAGAGTCGGAACCGGAAGAAGAATCGGAACCGGAAGAAGAATCGGAACCGGATGAAGAAATAGAACCGGTGGGGGAAATAATAAAACGGTTAAGTAAAAGAAAATCCTCAACCAACCGACCAAAGTTAATTATGGTCAATGGTGTTTCCGCCAAGGAAGCAAAATATTGGGAGGATTACCAATTCTCCGATGAATCGGATTCCGACGAGAATTCCGATGATGTTATAGAAATTACCCCAACTGAATTTAAAAAGGCAAAAGAAAATAATAAGGGAAAGGGCATAAAAATAGAGAAATCTAATTCCAACCCCGATGAACTTTATATGTATCGTCAACCCCCGAAGTCCTTAAGTTGTAACAATGACCCGGGAACCTCTAAACCACCAGGTTTTTCTAAACCAATGTGGACAACGACGGCTCGTATTAGGGGAACATCATATATCCCTAGAAACTTGACAAAACGAACCAAAACCGAAGAAGAAGAAACGAGCGAGTCGGAATAAGATAGTTGTATTCGTGTGGTGTAATATATGGAATATAGTGTTCTTATGCTTTATGATATATGTAAAAATTGCTTTTATTAATAAGTATTTTTTTTATGAATCTAACTCTTGTCTATTTTACAGTTTAAAAATACAAAATGGATAGACAACCCAATATTTTAAGAGACCTACCCGGAGACATGATTGATGAAATCTTGTCTAGAGTCGGCCAGAATTCTTCGGCACAACTATTTAAGGCGAGATCAGTTTGTAAGACATTCGAAGAACGTTCCAAGAATGTCTTGGTTTATAAGAGACTTTCGTTTGAAAGATGGGGGATATCACATTGGGAAACCCATAAGTTACGATGTGTTTACTTTGACGCATATATTGCGGGGAACCCAAATGCTATTTTACGCAACGGGTTAAGAAATTATTTTGACTCAATATATCCGAATATTGGACTTCGTGATTTAGAAAAAGCGGCTAACATGCAACATAAAGAAGCATGTTATGCTTACGGATTAGTAATGTTCGCTTCTCACCAAAGTGAGAACAAGAACATCGGGCTACAACTATTAAACAAAACGTTTCCACAAGTGACGGAGTCGGTAATTGGGGTAAGAAATGAGGTTTTTAGATTATTAAGGGACTGTTGGACATTACGTAACCCTCTTCCCTTTGATGACGTTACAACACGCTGTCTTATCAACGGCCATAACGGTTATGTTGCACAAGACCAAGGATGGGAAGTAGTCCTAGTAAAACCAGAATGCATGACTTGTTTCTGGACGTATGAATTACGTGTCTTTATTGCCTTTGCCGAACGACTTGTGTACTAGCTAGAATTGTCTTCACAACTATCTTGTATCAAAGTTATTGTGTGCTATATTTCATGCTTTATGTAAAATAAGCGGTATTGTAAGTTTGTAAAATATTGTATAAAAGTTTGAACGCGAAATATTATTACAATCAGTTTTTCATATAGAATTGTAGTAGTTGAATTGTATATTAGCTACTAAGTATGAACTTAACGGGTAGGTACTACCCGAATTTAAACTTATAAAACGCTAATATGAAGAAAAAGCTTTTATAAATGAGTTCATATTATGCTACGAAATACTATTAACTACTCTTAATATTCTGTATGATTAACTTGTTCCATTTAACTATTTTGAAGGAAATGGCACCGACTACTCGACACACTGTGAATATGAATGAAGAGGAATTCCGTACTTTTCTAGCTTCAAACATAGCCGCAGTACAAGCTGCGCTACATACCAACAATAACCTTGGATCTAGCAGTACAGGAAATCGTGTAGGATGCACCTACAAAGAATTCACTGCCTGCAAACCTTTGGAATTTGATGGAACCGAAGGACCGATCGGATTGAAACGGTGGACCGAGAAGGTTGAATCGGTGTTTGCCATAAGTAAGTGTACTGAAGAGGACAAAGTGAAGTACGCTACGCATACCTTCACAGGTTCTGCGTTAACATGGTGGAATACCTATCTAGAGCAAGTGGGACAAGATGATGCGTACGCACTACCGTGGTCAGCATTCAAGCACTTGATGAACGAGAAGTACCGTCCCAGAACTGAGGTCAATAAGCTCAAGACAGAACTTAGAGGGTTACGAACCCAAGGATTTGATATTACCACGTACGAAAGACGATTCACAGAATTGTGCCTATTGTGTCCGGGAGCATTCGAAGATGAGGAAGAGAAAATCGACGCGTTTGTGAAAGGATTACCGGAAAGAATCCAAGAAGATATAAGTTCACACGAGCCCGCCTCCATACAACAGGCATGTAGAATGGCTCACAAACTAGTGAACCAGATTGAAGAAAGAATTAAAGAACAGACTGCTGAAGAGGCCAATGTGAAGCAAGTCAAAAGAAAGTGGGAGGAAAACGGTGATAAGAATCACCAATACAACAACAACAGCAATTACAACAATAATCGCAACAATTATCCCAACAATCGCAACATCAATCGCAACTACAACAAACGGCCCAACAACAACAACAACAACAACAACAACAACAGCAACTACAACAATCATCCCAACAACAATAATAACCGCAACAACAACAACAATCAGAAGCAGCTATGCCAAAGGTGTGAAAAGAATCACTCGGGGTTCTGCACCAAATTTTGCAACAAGTGTAAAAGAAATGGTCATAGCGCGGCGAAGTGTGAGGTCTACGGACCAGGGGTTAATAGAACGAAAGGAACAAATGGTGTCGGAACGAGTAATGGCGGAGCAAGTAGTGTCGGAGCAAGTTATGCCAATGTAGTTTGTTATAAATGTGGAAAACCAGGCCACATTATTAGAAATTGCCCGAACCAGGAGAACACGAATGGACAAGGCCGTGGAAGAGTTTTCAATATTAATGCGGTAGAGGCACAGGAAGACCCGGAGCTTGTTACGGGTACGTTTCTTATTGACAATAAATCTGCTTACGTTTTATTTGATTCGGGTGCGGATAGAAGCTATATGAGTATAGATTTTTGTGCTAAATTAAGTTGTCCATTGACGCCTTTGGATAGTAAATTTTTACTTGAATTAGCAAATGGTAAATTAATTTCAGCAGATAATATATGTCGGAATCGAGAAATTAAACTGGTTAGCGAAACATTTAAGATTGATTTGATACCGGTAGAGTTAGGGAGTTTTGATGTGATAATCGGTATGGACTGGTTGAAAGAAGTGAAAGCGGAGATCGTTTGTTACAAAAATGCAATTCGCATTATACGAGAAAAAGGAAAACCCTTAATGGTGTACGGAGAAAAGGGCAACACGAAGCTACATCTTATTAGTAATTTGAAGGCACAAAAACTAATAAGAAAAGGTTGCTATGCTGTTCTAGCACACGTCGAGAAAGTACAAACTGAAGAAAAGAGCATCAATGATGTTCCCGTAGCAAAAGAATTTCCCGATGTATTTCCGAAAGAATTACCGGGATTACCCCCACATCGATCCGTTGAATTTCAAATAGATCTTGTACCAGGAGCTGCACCAATAGCTCGTGCTCCTTACAGACTCGCACCCAGCGAGATGAAAGAACTGCAAAGCCAATTACAGGAACTTTTAGAGCGTGGTTTCATTCGACCAAGCACATCACCGTGGGGAGCTCCTGTTTTGTTTGTCAAGAAGAAAGATGGTACATTCAGGTTGTGTATCGACTACCGAGAGTTGAACAAACTTACCATCAAGAACCGCTACCCACTACCGAGAATCGACGACTTATTTGATCAACTACAAGGCTCGTCTGTTTATTCAAAGATTGACTTACGTTCCGGGTATCATCAAATGCGGGTGAAAGAAGATGATATTCCAAAGACTGCTTTCAGAACACGTTACGGTCATTATGAGTTTATGGTCATGCCGTTTGGTTTAACTAATGCACCAGCTGTGTTCATGGACCTTATGAACCGAGTGTGTGGACCATACCTTGACAAGTTTGTCATTGTTTTCATTGATGACATACTTATTTACTCAAAGAATGACCAAGAACACGGTGAACATTTGAGAAAGGTGTTAGAAGTATTGAGGAAGGAAGAATTGTACGCTAAGTTTTCAAAGTGTGCATTTTGGTTGGAAGAAGTTCAATTCCTCGGTCACATAGTGAACAAAGAAGGTATTAAGGTGGATCCGGCAAAGATAGAAACTGTTGAAAAGTGGGAAACCCCGAAAACTCCGAAACACATACGCCAGTTTTTAGGACTAGCTGGTTACTACAGAAGGTTCATCCAAGACTTTTCCAGAATAGCAAAACCCTTGACTGCATTAACGCATAAAGGGAAGAAATTTGAATGGAATGATGAACAAGAGAAAGCGTTTCAGTTATTGAAGAAAAAGCTAACTACGGCACCTATATTGTCATTGCCTGAAGGGAATGATGATTTTGTGATTTATTGTGACGCATCAAAGCAAGGTCTCGGTTGTGTATTAATGCAACGAACGAAGGTGATTGCTTATGCGTCTAGACAATTGAAGATTCACGAACAAAATTATACGACGCATGATTTGGAATTAGGCGCGGTTGTTTTTGCATTAAAGACTTGGAGGCACTACTTATATGGGGTCAAAAGTATTATATATGCCGACCACAAAAGTCTTCAACACATATTTAATCAGAAACAACTGAATATGAGGCAGCGTAGGTGGATTGAATTATTGAATGATTACGATTTTGAGATTCGTTACCACCCGGGGAAGGCAAATGTGGTAGCCGATGCCTTGAGCAGGAAGGATAGAGAACCCATTCGAGTAAAATCTATGAATATAATGATTCATAATAACATTACTACTCAAATAAAGGAGGCGCAACAAGGAGTTTTAAAAGAGGGAAATTTAAAGGATGAAATACCCAAAGGATCGGAGAAGCATCTTAATATTCGGGAAGACGGAACCCGGTATAGGGCTGAAAGGATTTGGGTACCAAAATTTGGAGATATGAGAGAAATGGTACTTAGAGAAGCTCATAAAACCAGATACTCAATACATCCTGGAACGGGGAAGATGTACAAGGATCTCAAGAAACATTTTTGGTGGCCGGGTATGAAAGCCGATGTTGCTAAATACGTAGGAGAATGTTTGACGTGTTCTAAGGTCAAAGCTGAGCATCAGAAACCATCAGGTCTACTTCAACAACCCGAAATCCCGGAATGGAAATGGGAAAACATTACCATGGATTTCATCACTAAATTGCCAAGGACTGCAAGTGGTTTTGATACTATTTGGGTAATAGTTGATCGTCTCACCAAATCAGCACACTTCCTGCCAATAAGAGAAGATGACAAGATGGAGAAGTTAGCACGACTGTATTTGAAGGAAGTCGTCTCCAGACATGGAATACCAATCTCTATTATCTCTGATAGGGATGGCAGATTTATTTCAAGATTCTGGCAGACATTACAGCAAGCATTAGGAACTCGTCTAGACATGAGTACTGCCTATCATCCACAAACTGATGGGCAGAGCGAAAGGACGATACAAACGCTTGAAGACATGCTACGAGCATGTGTTATTGATTTCGGAAACAGTTGGGATCGACATCTACCGTTAGCAGAATTTTCCTACAACAACAGTTACCATTCAAGCATTGAGATGGCGCCGTTTGAAGCACTTTATGGTAGAAAGTGCAGGTCTCCGATTTGTTGGAGTGAGGTGGGGGATAGACAGATTACGGGTCCGGAGATTATACAAGAAACTACCGAGAAGATCATCCAAATTCAACAACGGTTGAAAACCGCCCAAAGTCGACAAAAGAGCTACGCTGACATTAAAAGAAAAGATATAGAATTTGAAATTGGAGAGATGGTCATGCTTAAAGTTTCACCTTGGAAAGGCGTTGTTCGATTTGGTAAACGAGGGAAATTAAATCCAAGGTATATTGGACCATTCAAGATTATTGATCGTGTCGGACCAGTAGCTTACCGACTTGAGTTACCTCAACAACTCGCGGCTGTACATAACACTTTCCACGTCTCGAATTTGAAGAAATGTTTTGCTAAAGAAGATCTCACTATTCCGTTAGATGAAATCCAAATCAACGAAAAACTCCAATTCATCGAAGAACCCGTCGAAATAATGGATCGTGAGGTTAAAAGACTTAAGCAAAACAAGATACCAATTGTTAAGGTTCGATGGAATGCTCGTAGAGGACCCGAGTTCACCTGGGAGCGTGAAGATCAGATGAAGAAGAAATACCCGCATCTATTTCCAGAAGATTCGTCAACACCTTCAACAGCTTAAAATTTCGGGACGAAATTTATTTAACGGGTAGGTACTGTAGTGACCCGAACTTTTCCATGTTTATATATATTAATTGAGATTGATGTTTACATGATTAAATGTTTCCAACATGTTAAGCAATCAAACTTGTTAAGACTTGATTAATTGAAATAGGTTTCATATAGACAATTGACCACCCAAGTTGACCGGTGATTCACGAACGTTAAAACTTGTAAAAAAA
Source organism: Rutidosis leptorrhynchoides (assembly GCF_046630445.1). Classification (NCBI taxonomy): domain Eukaryota; kingdom Viridiplantae; phylum Streptophyta; class Magnoliopsida; order Asterales; family Asteraceae; genus Rutidosis; species Rutidosis leptorrhynchoides. The sequence goes on from NC_092341.1 coordinate 178,534,876, forward strand.
ACTATATGATGACATATATATATGGTTATATATATAGTTAACATGATATTATGATAAGTAAACATATCATTAATTATATTAACAATGAACTACATATGTAAAAACAAGACTACTAACTTAATGATTTTGAAACGAGACATATATGTAACGTTTATCGTTGTAACGACATTTAATGTATATATATCATATTAAGAGATATTCGTACATCATAATATCATGATAATATAATAATTTAAAATCTCTTTTGATATTATAAACATTGGGTTAACAACATTTAACAAGATCGTTAACCTAAAGGTTTCAAAACAACACTTACATGTAACGACTAACGATGACTTAACGACTCAGTTAAAATGTATATACATGTAGTGTTTTAATATGTATTTATACACTTTTGAAAGACTTCAATACACTTATCAAAATACTTCTACTTAACAAAAATGCTTACAATTACATTCTCGTTCAGTTTCATCAACAATTCTACTCGTATGCACCCGTATTCGTACTCGTACAATACACAGCTTTTAGATGTATGTACTATTGGTATATACACTCCAATGATCAGCTCTTAGCAGCCCATATGAGTCACCTAACACATGTGGGAACCATCATTTGGCAACTAGCATGAAATATCTCATAAAATTACAAAAATATGAGTAATCATTCATGACTTATTTACATGAAAACAAAATTACATATCCTTTATATCTAATCCATACACCAACGACCAAAAACACCTACAAACACTTTCATTCTTCAATTTTCTTCATCTAATTGATCTCTTTCAAATTCTATCTTCAAGTTCTAAGTGTTCTTCATATATTTTACAAGTTCTAGTTACATAAAATCAAGAATACTTTCAAGTTTGCTAGCTCACTTCCAATCTTGTAAGGTGATCATCCAACCTCAAGAAATCTTTGTTTCTTACAGTAGGTTATCATTCTAATACAAGGTAATAATCATATTCAAACTTTGGTTCAATTTCTATAACTATAACAATCTTATTTCAAGTGATGATCTTACTTGAACTTGTTTTCGTGTCATGATTCTGCTTCAAGAACTTCGAGCCATCCAAGGATCCATTGAAGCTAGATCCATTTTTCTCTTTTCCAGTAGGTTTATCCAAGGAACTTAAGGTAGTAATGATGTTCATAACATCATTCAATTCATACATATAAAGCTATCTTATTCGAAGGTTTAAACTTGTAATCACTAGAACATAGTTTAGTTAATTCTAAACTTGTTCACAAACAAAAGTTAATCCTTCTATTTTGACTTTTAAAATCAACTAAACACATGTTCTATATCTATATGATATGCTAACTTAATGATTTAAAACCTGGAAACACGAAAAACACCGTAAAACCGGATTTACGCCGTCGTAGTAACACCGCGGGCTGTTTTGGGTTAGTTAATTAAAAACTATGATAAACTTTGATTTAAAAGTTGTTATTCTGAGAAAATGATTTTTATTATGAACATGAAACTATATCCAAAAATTATGGTTAAACTCAAAGTGGAAGTATGTTTTCTAAAATGGTCATCTAGACGTCGTTCTTTCGACTGAAATGACTACCTTTACAAAAATGACTTGTAACTTATTTTTCCGACTAGAAACCTATACTTTTTTTGTTTAGATTCATAAAATAGAGTTCAATATGAAACCATAGCAATTTGATTCACTCAAAACGGATTTAAAATGAAGAAGTTATGGGTAAAACAAGATTGGATAATTTTTCTCATTTTAGCTACGTGAAAATTGGTAACAAATCTATTCCAACCATAACTTAATCAACTTGTATTATATATTATGTAATCTTGAGATACCATAGACACGTATACAATGTTTCGACCTATCATGTCGACACATCTATATATATTTCGGAACAACCATAGACACTCTATATGTGAATGTTGGAGTTAGCTATACAGGGTTGAGGTTGATTCCAAAATATATATAGTTTGAGTTGTGATCAATACTGAGATACGTATACACTGGGTCGTGGATTGATTCAAGATAATATTTATCGATTTATTTCTGTACATCTAACTGTGGACAACTAGTTGTAGGTTACTAACGAGGACAGCTGACTTAATAAACTTAAAACATCAAAATATATTAAAAGTGTTGTAAATATATTTTGAACATACTTTGATATATATGTATATATTGTTATAGGTTCGTGAATCAACCAGTGGCCAAGTCTTACTTCCCGACGAAGTAAAAATCTGTGAAAGTGAGTTATAGTCCCACTTTTAAAATCTAATATTTTTGGGATGAGAATACATGCAGGTTTTATAAATGATTTACAAAATAGACACAAGTACGTGAAACTACATTCTATGGTTGAATTATCGAAATCGAATATGCCCCTTTTTATTAAGTCTGGTAATCTAAGAATTAGGGAACAGACACCCTAATTGACGCGAATCCTAAAGATAGATCTATTGGGCCTAACAAACCCCATCCAAAGTACCGGATGCTTTAGTACTTCGAAATCTATATCATATCCGAAGGGTGTCCCGGAATGATGGGGATATTCTTATATATGCATCTTGTTAATGTCGGTTACCAGGTGTTCACCATATGAATGATTTTTATCTCTATGTATGGGGTGTGTATTGAAATATGAAATCTTGTGGTCTATTATTATTATGATTTGATATATATAGGTTAAACCTATAACTCACCAACATTTTTGTTGACGTTTTAAGCATGTTTATTCTCAGGTGATTATTAAGAGCTTCCGCTGTCGCATACTTAAATAAGGACGAGATTTGGAGTCCATGCTTGTATGATATTGTGTAAAAACTGCATTCAAGAAATTTATTTTGTTGTAACATATTTGTATTGTAAACCATTGTGTAATGGTCGTGTGTAAACAGGATATTTTAGATTATCATTATTTGATAATCTACGTAAAGCTTTTTAAACCTTTATTGATGAAATAAAGGTTATGGATTGTTTTAAAATGAATGCAGTCTTTGAAAAACGTCTCATATAGAGGTCAAAACCTCGCAACGAAATCAATTAATATGGAACGTTTTTAATCAATAAGAACGGGACATTTCACACATGGGCTACTAAGAGCTGATCATTGGAGTGTATATACCAATAGTACATACATCTAAAAGTTGTGTATTGTACGAGTACGAATACGGGTGCATACGAGTAGAATTGTTGATGAAACTGAACGAGGATGTAATTGTAAGCATTTTTGTTAAGTAGAAGTATTTTGATAAGTGTCTTGAAGTCTTTCAAAAGTGTATGAATACATATTAAAACACTACATGTATATACATTTTAACTGAGTCGTTAAGTCATCGTTAGTCGTTACATGTAAATGTTGTTTTGAAACCTTTAGGTTAACGATCTTGTTAAATGTTGTTAACCCATTGTTTATTATATCTAAAGAGATGTTAAATTATTACATTATCATGATATTATGATATATTAATATATCTTAGTATGATATATATACAGTTAAATGTTGTTACAATGATAATCGTTACATATATGTCTCGTTTCAAAATCATTAAGTTAGTAGTCTTATTTTTACATATGTAGTTAATTGTTAATACACTTAATGACATGTTTACTTATCATTTATCATGATTAAACATAGTGTATCAATATCTTAATATGATTCATATGTATTTAGTAAGACGTTGTTATAACGATAATCGTTATATATATCGTTTCGAGTTTCTAAATTCAATAAACTCAATTTTATGTATATAACACATTGTTAAAACACCTAATGAGATACTTACTTATCATAATATCATGTTAACTATATATATAATCATATATATGTCATCATATAGGTTTTATAAGTTTTAACGTTCGTGAATCACCGGTCAACTTGGGTGGTCAATTGTCTATATGAAACCTATTTAAATTAATCAAGTCTTAACAAGTTTGATTGCTTAACATGTTGGAAACACTTAATCATGTAAATAAAAATTTCATTTAATATATATAAACATGGAAAAGTTCGGGTCACTACAAATTTAGAGTATGACCGTCGGGACCATTACCAAAAGCGTTCTTCCCAAAACCACCAACACGTGAGCTAAGCCAAGCCCCTACTCTTATCCTTCGAAGTGCAAGAATCTATAAAAAGAGTAAAAACAATAAGGGTAACCAATGCTTAGTGAGAAGAATAAATATACATATATGCACACAACTTACCGACTCGAATTACCACAACAATTCCAATATATATATATATATATATATATATATATATATATATATATATATATATATATATAGCAACGCAACAACATAGCACAGGTAATCCGAATAGCATGCGAAACACAACATTATAATCCGACATTTCATGGTTAACCAATAGCATAAGGGAGTGGTTCTTTCAAGGACCACCGACTGTTCACAACAACCGTTAGTGACATGAAAACACGATATACACTAACCCCATGGTGATAAGAACACACGATATACACCATATATTCATGGTGACATGAACACACAATGTACACCATACAACCCATGCGGTATCGAACACACAAACTTGAGTGAAACCGACACACTTGGTAATCCCTATAGTGAAACCGACACACTTGGAATCACAAAACCACATCAAACTCAAGCAAGTAAACCATACACATAAATGCATAAGTATTCCACTCACCTTAATCAACTTGATGAGTTACAACCAAAGCTTGAGCTTCACTATCAACCAACTTCATGTCACCTAAATCAAATTACACATAACAAGCTATGATCAACTATAGCTCTTGCAACATAAAACACCCCTAGTGCAATTGCATCCCATTTTGTACCTGGTCCCCCAACCAAGTTTAGGCCATGATTAACACCCTAAAACACTAGTAGTTAGTGATCTAGTTCCCAAAATCCACCAATTTAACTATTGGTCTAGTACTTGAAGCACTTTTAAACCCATTTTGATAGCAAACCCATTTGACCCAAATTAGGGTTTACACCCAAAACCAACTTCATACGTGTACCAATAACACAAATTTACACCTGTTCTAGTGAAAATCAAACACATGCATGACCTAAATCTTGCTATTTTGTCAATTAAAACCTTAAGTCAACAAACAGGGTTCACACACCCAATTAGCACATGAAGAACCATATTTCACAAGGAAATGGGTCTTGAACACCATACCACCCCAAACCCTAACCCATACACGAAATTAAACAAGATGATTTATGACGACCCTCAATTTTCCATTTCTGTTTTATACTATTCAATTATTAGGATTTCTTGTACTCATAAACTTTGTTAACAACCTTTGATTAAATAGTATATTTGATCAAAATTTCCTGTTAATGTAAATTTATATCTTTCTGTGTTTTTATATTTATAAAGCTATATGTATTATTAAAAGTGATATTATATAACCTTTAAGAATTAATATAAATTAATTGGAACAAAATAAAATTAATAAAAGTTAGGGTCTAATAATTAAATAAAATGTAAACTAAATAAAATGTAACTATAATAATAACTATAAAAAAATGAATAATAAGTATTATCCTATAAAAAAACAGCTAGGACTAATAAAAAAAAGAAATATTAAACTTGATCACTAAGTATCCACAAATCCTAGTTTAAGCCTAATTCAAGTCCTTGATTTTTAAGTATATTGAGTGTAATTAGGAAACCAACACATCTATATAAGGCATCATGTATTCCAAGTTTTTTATCACAAAATAAACCCTTCAATCTCCAATTGTCGACTGTTTTTCCAGCTTGTTCCCTCCCTTCTAGTCGACTGAAGCAATCCCCAAGAAAACCCCACCTGCAGTCGACACTTTCAGCCTCCTATTCAGCGCTTTTTAGTCGTCAATCACCACCACCAAACAGCCTCCATTCGATGTCCCTAATAGCCCGTCATCCTCCTGGTCTTGCTGCTATCCTGTCGAACCAAAACATTCCCAGTTAATCGATCAATTGTTGCTGCTGGTTGCTGTATCTGTCGTGACCAAAGAAGCCCAAGAAAACCTCCTTTTGGGTCGTGTTTATCCTACTGCAGTCTGCTTCTGTTTCGCATCACCATCATCATCATATTCTGATCTTAGTATTAGTAAGGTAGTCACTAAAACCCTAGTTTAATTGTGCTTTTGAATCAATTACTTTTAAGATGATATTAAGTATTATGTTTAAGTATTATGTTAATAAGATTAATCATGTTAAGTTATAAGTATTATGGTTAAGTTATGAACTAGTGAATATAAACAAGTATGAATTATGTATGAACATTAATATTACATGAATAATGATAATGAATATGGTTAATAAGTTAGGGTTGTTGAATTATGATTTTGATTATGCAAAAGTTAATGATGATGTTAAAAGGGTTATGAATAAGGTTAATGGTATATATAAAGATTTTGAAAAAGAATTGATTATGAATATTAAGATTAGGGTTAAAAGTTTTTAATAATAATTATGGTTAATAAAGATTAGAGTTGATGAATATTGTATGATTAATTATGTAGTATTATATTATTAGGTTATGAATATGAATAAAAGATATGATTTTATGTGCATGAATCTTGATTAGGAAGTAATAATGATCATGATGTACATGCATGCATGCATGCATGCATGAATACGTACGTATGTGCATGTATACATTGTAGGTATATGGGTGTGTGTATATGTAAATATATACATACGTGTATATGTATGTGTATATATGTATGTATATGTATGTGTGTATGTATGTATGAATGTGTATTATGTAAGTTATATAAGGTTAGTAAACATAATAAGAAAAGTAATAAGTGTATATATACATGTATCATCTTACACTTATATATATGTAACACATACACCTAATATATATATATATATATATATATATATATATATATATATATATATATATATATATATATATATATATACTATATAGTTATGAACATGTATGATCATAAATAAAGAATATATATATGTATGTATCACATAGGTGTATATTTATATATGTAACATATAATGATAAGTTTACATAATAGTTGATTTATTAAATAATAATACTATTATTATTATAACTTATACACTTATCAATATAGTAACACTTAATTACACTAAGTATATTATCACTTATATATATATATATATATATATATATATATATATATATATATATATATATATATATATATAATTAACAAGTGCATTAATAACTTGTTGTGTGTATACCTATAACGTGAAGGTTATAATTAAAGATAGCGTACAAAGACTACAAACATCACCACTACTTGTGGCCTAGGGTGATCCTTGTTGCCATTATGGGACACGCTTGTGGATTTCGAATGCCATGACTTAGATTCTGGTCAAGAATCTTGGGCGCCCGGTAACAACTGGTCATTCAAGTGACTTGCATGATAGCAACGAAGTTTGGGCGAGATTGCACAACATCTTTGTTAAGAATTATAACCCGAACTTCTTAAATTAGAAGCTTACTATAAGTAGAAGCTTTCCATAAATAATAGGTTTCCAAATATAGAAACTTTTGAGAAATAGGAACTTTTCTCGAAAACCGTCACTGTTAATATAGTTTGCTATATTAATAAACAAACTTTATGTCAATTAGACATTAACTAATTAAAGGTTATATCTCTAGGTTGAGATCTCTGTTTACATACTCCGTTCATACTACTTGCGTGGAATTACTTACTTGCTAATTAGGTGAACTTCATAGCCCCACTTTTTAACTATCTTTATATACTTGTTTTGAACTTTTGGGGTGAGACACATGCTTGCTTTTAAAACTGTTTTACGCTTAGACACAAGTACTCGAAAACTTTATTTTAATTAGTTCAAACTGTGCTATGACATGCTTTATTTCATGCTTAATCCCTGCCATGATATCGTTAGTTGCTGGAATTAGGAAAGCTTAATTGTTGTGGGTAGCGCTATTGAGAGTGACGTCTCTAACCATTTGAATGTTGGTCTTTGGTTACATAATAATGATTTAACGACACGAACGAATAAAGTGATCACGGGGTAACTTTGTTTAGTCTCGATATTATACACCTCAGCACTACTAACGAACTGATTAAACTTTATAACTAAATCTTGTGGTCTAAACACTATTATAAACCTATGTTGTTCACTCAACCATTTTTGGCTGACACTTTAAGCATGTTTTGTCTTAGGTGAAGATTGCTAGAGTTTTGTGTGCTACTTGGACTTTGCTGCTTTTAGAGTCCGCATTTTATCATTTATATTATTGCATTATAACACTTAGATTACATTTACATTTTTAAAGGATTCATTTGTAATGACTTATACTTTCCGCTGCTTTAATACATTGGCTTTTAATTAAAACGTCTCATATAGAGTCGTTCTCGCTTTACACTTGTGTTATGATATTGGTTAGTCACATATGACCCCCGGTCCCATTTAGGGGGTGTGACATGATTCGAATTTAAGGCTCACCACAAGTGTAGAACTAAGCTAGATAGCAGCTACACAAAAAATTGGACTTCAATTTGGGGATGGATGTGCTTCTTCTTCACAAAAACCCACTTTCTCGCACTACAAATGCTTCTCTCTCTAGTTGAGTGTTAGATGGAGTGAAAAAAGGGGATAAAAGACTGATTTGGGTCAGTCTCTAACCCTCAAACCGACACCATGCAAAATTGCACTCTAGTCCTTCTTATTTTTAATTTCACAAAACAGCCACCAGACCCCATCAGTTGGTGCGGCGCGCGAGTAGGTGGCGAGGCGCTCCACTGTGCTATGTTACACTTTGAATGTTTCTCATGAAATTTTGTATTTACATTGATACAGCTACTCCAGTTCTATGGTATTGGTTTGAAGATTCATTAAAAATTAGAATATTCTTGGTGTCATTATTAACTATAATATATTATGTTGCTACTGATATACAGAAAGACCGGTAGCATTCGTCTTGATTGTGAGTTCATGGATTAATACTAATAATGATATCATGATGGTTAAATCGATGCCAGAATTATGAAGGGTAATACCTCGCCCACAAACTCATTTCCGTACTACTGTCGCCTATAAACTTTCAAATAGTGTACAATATAAACAAAAAACTTTTAAAAAGTGTACCAATGTAAACAAAAATGACTTGCTACCGGCTAAACTAGTTAAAATCAACACGTGTCGTTCGTGGATTGGATCTTAATTCTTAAAAAAAAAAATTATCAGGTAAAAATTAGTATGTAACAGGTCAAAACTATAAAATGTTGATATTAGCACATTTTTTTTTAGTTTGTAGGCGACAGTAGGACGAAAATGGGTTTGTGGGCGATATCGGTACATTTGTTTAAGTTTGTAGCCTATTTTTGGCTTTAACCCTTTTTCTTATAAGTTGTATTTGTAATTACAAACTAATAGTTCCTGTTTGGTAATAAATGTTACCAGGCCAAAAGAGCAGTGCTAATAGCATCTTTCATTATACACAATCATAGGGAAGGATCACATGCCATGAGTTCACTAGAGACAGTATGCATAATACTCCGTAACATTTAATATCGATAAGTTTGGTTATTATAGGTATAGTTTAAATATTAATGTTTGATACAGGGAGAAAAAGTGATTCTCAGTGGTAACAGGCATGGCCTAGGCTTCACTATTAAAGTATTGATGTTACCTGGTAATGGTGTATTCTAGGAGATACACGCATAAAAACATCATTTTTATACAGAAAACTCGATCAAAGAGCACAAGAGATAGCTAAAATTGTTGATCTTCAGAATTTACCGCCCAGCGTCCAGCAGGCTGTAGTGACCCGAACTTTTCCATGTTTATATATATTAATTGAGATTGATATTTACATGATTATATGTTTCCAACATGTTAAGCAATCAAACTTGTTAAGACTTGATTAATTGAAATAGATTTCATATAGATAATTGACCACCCAAGTTGACCGGTGATTCACGAACGTTAAAACTTGTAAAAACTATACGTTGACATATATATGGTTATATATATAGTTAACATGATTTTATTATAAGTATGTATCTCATTAGGTATTTTAACAATGAGTTATATACGTAAAAATGAGACTATTAATTTAAGAAACTCGAAAACGATATATATAACGATTATCGTTATAACAACGTCTTACTAGGTACATATGAATCATATTAAGATATTGATACACTTGGTTAATTATGTTAAATGATAAGTAAATATATTATTAAGTGTATTAACAATGAAATACATATGTAAAAATAAGACTACTAACTTAATGATTTTGAAACGAGACATATATGTAACGATTATCGTTGTAACGGCATTTAACTGTATATATATCATACTAAGATATATTATATATCATAATATCATGATAATATAACAATTTAACATCTCATTTGTTATAATAAACAATGGGTTAACAACATTCAACAAGATCGTTAACTTAAAGGTTTCAAAACAACATTTACATGTAACGACTAACGATGACTTAACGACTCAGTTAAAATGTGTATACATGTAGTGTTTTAATATGTATTCATAAACTTTTGAAAGACTTCAAGACACTTATCAAAATACTTCTACTTAACAAAAATGCTTACAATTACATCCTCGTTCAGTTTCATCAACAATTCTACTCGTATGCACCCGTATTCGTACTCGTACAATACACAGCTTTTAGATGTATGTACTATTTGTATATACACTCCAATGATCAGCTCTTAGCAGCCCATGTGAGTCACCTAACAGATGTGGGAACCATCATTTGGCAACTAGCATGAAATATCTCATAAAATTACAAAAATATGAGTAATCATTCATGACTTATTTACATGAAAACAAAATTACATATCCTTTATATCTAATCCATACACCAACGACCAAAAACACCTACAAACACTTTCATTCTTCAATTTTCTTCATCTAATTGATCTCTCTCAAGTTCTATCTTCAAGTTCTAAGTGTTCTTCATAAATTCCAAAAGTTCTAGTTTCATAAAATCAAGAATACTTCCAAGATTGCAAGTTTACTTCCAAGTTTTCTAAATCCATTCCAAGTAATCATCCAATATCAAGAAACCTTTGTTACTTACAGTAGGTTATCTTTTTAATACAAGGTAATAATCATATTAAAATTTTAATTCAATTTCTATAACTATAACAATCTTATTTCGAGTGGAAATCTTACTTGAAATTGTTTTCGTGTCATGATTCTGCTTCAAGAACTTTCAAGCCATCCAAGGATCCCTTGAAGCTAGATCTATTTTTCTCATTTCCAGTAGGTTTATCCAAGGAACTTGAGGTAGTAATGATATTCATAACATCATTCGATTCATACATATAAAGCTATCTTATTCGAAGGTTTAAACTTGTAATCACTAGAACATAGTTTAGTTAATTCTAAACTTGTTCGCAAATAAAAGTTAATCCTTCTAACTTGACTTTTAAAATCAACTAAACACATGTTCTATATCTATATGATATGCTAACTTAATGATTTAAAACCTGGAAACACGAAAAACACCGTAAAACCGGATTTACGCCGCGGGCTGTTTTGGGTTAGTTAATTAAAAACTACGATAAACTTTGATTTAAAAGTTGTTATTCTGAGAAAATTATTTTTATTATGAACATGAAACTATATCCAAAAATTATGGTTAAACTCAAAGTGGAAGTATGTTTTCTAAAATGGTCATATAGACGTCGTTCTTTCGACTGAAATGACTACCTTTACAAAAACGACTTGTAACTTATTTTTCGGACTATAAACCTATAATTTTTCTGTTTGGATTCATAAAATAGAGTTTAATATGAAACCATAGCAATTTGATTCACTCAAAACGGATTTAAAATGAAGAAGTTATGGGTAAAACAAGATTGGATAGTTTTTCTCATTTTAGCTACGTGAGAATTGGTAACAAATCTATTCCAACCATAACTTAATCAACTTGTATTGTATATTATGTAATCTTGAGATACCATAAACACGTATACAATGTTTCGACCTATCATGTCGACACATCTATATATATTTCGGAACAACCATAGACACTCTATATGTGAATGTTGGAGTTAGCTATACAGGGTTGAGGTTGATTCCAAAATATATATAGTTTGAGTTATGATCAATACTGAGATACGTATACACTGGGTCGTGGATTGATTCAAGATAATATTTATCGATTTATTTCTGTACATCTAACTGTGGACAACTAGTTGTAGGTTACTAACGAGGACAGCTGACTTAATAAACTTAAAACATCAAAATATATTAAAAGTGTTGTAAATATATTTTGAACATACTTTGATATATATGTATATATTGTTATAGGTTCGTGAATCAACCAGTGGCCAAGTCTTACTTCCCGACGAAGTAAAAATCTGTGAAAGTGAGTTATAGTCCCACTTTTAAAATCTAATATTTTTTGGGATGAGAATACATGCAGGTTTTATAAATGATTTACAAAATAGACACAAGTACGTGAAACTACATTCTATGGTTGAATTATCGAAATCGAATATGCCCCTTTTTATTAAGTCTGGTAATCTAAGAATTAGGGAACAGACACCCTAATTGACGTGAATCCTAAAGATAGATCTATTGGGCCTAACAAACCCCATCCAAAGTACCGGATGCTTTAGTACTTCGAAATTTATATCATATCCGAAGGGTGTCCCGGAATGATGGGGATATTCTTATATATGCATATTGTTAATGTCGGTTACCAGGTGTTCACCATATGAATGATTTTTATCTCTATGTATGCGATGTGTATTGAAATATGAAATCTTGTGGTCTATTGTTACGATTTGATATATATAGGTTAAACCTATAACTCACCAACATTTTTGTTGACGTTTTAAGCATGTTTATTCTCAGGTGACTATTAAGAGCTTCCGCTGTCGCATACTTAAATAAGGACGAGATTTGGAGTCCATATTTATATGATATTGTGTAAAAACTGCATTCAAGAAACTTATTTTGTTGTAACATATTTGTATTGTAAATCATTATGTAATGGTCGTGTGTAAACAGGATATTTTAGATTATCATTATTTGATAATCTACGTAAAGCTTTTTAAACCTTTATTGATGAAATAAAGCTTATGGTTTGTTTTAAAATGAATGCAGTCTTTGAAAAACATCTCATATAGAGGTCAAAACCTCGCAACGAAATCAATTAATATGGAACGTTTTTAATCAATAAGAACGGGACATTTCAGTTGGTATCCGAGCATTGGTCTTAGAGAACCAGAATTTTGCATTAGTGTGTCTTATCGAGTTTGTTAGGATGCATTAGTGAGTCTGGACTTCGACCGTGTTTATTTGAAAAATGATTGCTTAACAAATTTTGTTGGAAACTATATATTTTTAACATGTGAATATTATGTGATATATTAATCTCTTAACGCGTTTGATATTATGTGATAGATGTCTACCTCTAGAACAAGTCCCATTGACTCACTTAATAATAATAAAGAGTCAAATGTAAATTGGAATGATTCATGGACTGATTCACAAGTTCCCGAAGAGGAACTGGAAGAAGAGTCGGAACCGGAAGAAGAATCAGAACCGGAAGAAGAATCGGAACCGGATGAAGAAATAGAACCGCTGGGGGAAATAATAAAACAGTTAAGTAAAAGAAAATCCTCAACCAACCGACCAAGGTTAATTATGGTCAATGGTGTTTCCGCCAAGGAAGCAAAATATTGGGAGGATTACCAATTCTCCGATGAATCGGATTCCGACGAGAATTCCGATGATGTTATAGAAATTACCCCAACTGAATTTAAAAAGGAAAAAGAAAATAATAAGGCAAAGGGCATAAAAATAGAGAAATCTAATTCCCACCCCGATGAACTTTATATATATCGTCAACCCCCGAAGTCCTTAAGTTGTAACAATGACCCGAGAACCTCTAAACCACCAGGTTTTTCTAAACCAATGTGGAAAACGACGGCTCGTATTAGGGGAACATCATATATCCCTAGAAACTTGGTAAAACGAACCAAAACTGAAGAAGAAGAAACAAGCGAGTCGGAATAAGATAGTTGTATTCGTGTGGTGTAATATATGTAATATAGTGTGCTTATGCTTTATGATATATGTAAAAATTGCTTGTATTAATAAGTATTTTTTTTTATGAATCTAACTCTTGTCTATTTTACAGTATAAAAACACAAAATGGATAGACAACCCAATATTTTAAGAGACCTACCCGGAGACATGATTGATCAAATCTTGTCTAGAGTCGGTCAGAATTCTTCGGCACAACTATTTAAGGCGAGATCAGTTTGTAAGACATTCGAAGAACGTTCCAAGAATGCCTTGGTTTATAAAAGGCTTTCGTTCGAAAGATGGGGGATATCACATTGGGAAATCCATAAGTTACGATGTGTTTACTTTGACGCATATATTGCGGGGAACCCAAATGCTATTTTACACAATGGGTTAAGAAATTATTTTGACTCAATATATCCGAATATTGGACTTCGTGATTTAGAAAAAGCGGCTAACATGCAACATAAAGAAGCATGTTATGCTTACGGATTAGTAATGTTCGCTTCTCACCAAAGTGAGAACAAGAACATCGGGCTACAACTATTAAACAAAACATTCCCACAAGTGACGGAGTCGGTAATTGGGGTAAGAAATGAGGTTTTTAGATTGTTACGGGACTGTTGGACATTACGTAACCCTCGTCCCTTTGACGACGTTACAACACGCTATCTTATCAACGGCCATAACGGTTATGTTCCACAAGACCAAGGATGGGAAGTAGTCCTAGTAAAACTAGAATGCATGACTTGTTTCTGGACGTATGAATTACGTGTCTTTATTGCCTTTGCTGAACGACTTGTGTACTAGCTAGAATTATCTTCACAACCATCTTGTATCAAATTTATTGTGTGCTATATTTCATGCTATATGTAAAATAAGCGGTATTGTAAGTTTGTAAAATATTGTGTAAAAGTTTGAACGCGAAATATTATTATAATCAGTTTTTCATATAGAATTGTAGTAGTTGAATTGTATATTAGCTACTAAGTATGAACTTAACGGGTAGATACTACCCGAATTTAAACTTATAAAATACTAATATGAAGAAAAAGCTTTTATAAATGAGTTCATATTATGCTACGAAATACTATTAACAACTCTTAATATTCTGTATGATTAACTTGTTCCATTTGACTATTTTGAAGGAAATGGCACCAACTACTCGACACACCGTGAATATGAATGAAGAGAAATTCCGTACTTTTCTAGCTTCAAACATAGCCGCAGTACAGGCTGCGCTACATACCAACAATAACCTTGGATCTAGCAGTACAGAAAATCGGGTAGGATGCACCTACAAAGAATTCATTGCCTGCAAACCTTTGGAATTTGATGGAAGCGAATGACCGATCAGATTGAAACGGTGGACCGAGAAGGTCGAATCGGTGTTTGCCATAAGTAAGTGTACTGAAGAGGACAAAGTAAAGTACGCTACGCATACCTTCACAGGTTCTGCATTAACATGGTGGAATACCTATCTAGAGCAAGTGGGACAAGACGATGCGTACACACTACCGTGGTCAGCATTCAAGCACTTGATGAACAAGAAGTACCGTCCCAGAACCGAGGTCAATAAGCTCAAGACAGAACTTAGAGGGTTACGAACCCAAGGATTTGATATTACCATGTACGAAAGACGATTCACAGAATTGTGCCTATTGTGTCCGGGAGCGTTCGAAGATGAGGAAGAGAAGATCGACGCATTTGTGAAAGGATTACCGGAAAGAATCCAAGAAGATATAAGTTCACACGAGCCCGCCTCCATACAACAGGCATGTAGAATGGCTCACAAACTAGTGAACCAGATTGAAGAAAGAATTAAAGAACAGACTGCTGAAGAGGCCAATGTGAAGCAAGTCAAAAGAAAGTGGGAGGAAAACGGTAATAAGAATCACCAATACAACAACAACAGCAATTACAACAATAATCGCAACAATTATCCCAACAATCGCAACATCAATCGCAACTACAAAAAACGGCCCAACAACAACAACAACAACAACAACAACAGCAGTAACTACAACAATAATAACCGCAACAACAACAACAATCAGAAGCAGCTATGCCAAAGGTGTGAAAAGTATCACTCGGGGTTCTGCACCAAATTTTACAACAAGTGTAAAAGAAATGGTCATAGCGCGGCGAAGTGTGAGGTCTATGGACCAGGGGTTAATAGAACGAAAGGAACAAATGGTGTCGGAACGAGTAATGACGGAGCAAGTAGTGTCGGAGCAAGTTATGCCAATGTAGTTTGTTATAAATGTGGAAAACTGGGCCACATTATTATAAATTGCCCGAACCAGGAGAACACGAATGGACAAGGCCGCGAAAGAGTTTTCAATATTAATGCGGCAGAGGCACAAGAAGACCCGGAGCTTGTTACGGGTACGTTTCTTATTGACAATAAATCTGCTTACGTTTTATTTGATTCGGGTACGGATAGAAGCTATATGAGTAGAGATTTTTGTGCTAAATTAAGTTGTCCATTGACGCCTTTGGATAGTAAATTTTTACTCGAATTAGAAAATGGTAAATTAATTTCAGCAGATAATATATGTCGGAATCGAGAAATTAAACTGGTTAGCGGAAAATTTAAGATTGATTTGATAAAAGTAGAGTTAGGGAGTTTTGATGTGATAATCGGTATGGACTGATTGAAAGAAGTGAAAGCAGAGATCGTTTGTTACAAAAATGCAATTCGCATTATACGAGAAAAAGGAAAACCCTTAATGGTGTACGGAGAAAAGGGCAACACGAAGCTACATCTTATTAGTAATTTGAAGGCACAAAAACTAATAAGAAAAGGTTGCTATGCTATTCTAGCACACGTCGAGAAAGTACAAACTGAAGAAAAGAGCATCAATGATGTTCCCATTGCAAAAGAATTTCCCGATGTATTTCCGAAAAAATTACCGGGATTACCCCCACATCGATCCGTTGAATTTCAAATAGATCTTGTACCAGGAGCTGCACCAATAGCTCGTGCTCCTTACAGACTAGCACCCAGCGAGATGAAAGAACTGCAAAGCCAATTACAAGAACTTTTAGAGCGTGGTTTCATTTGACCAAGCACATCACCATGGGGAGCTCCTGTTTTGTTTGTCAAGAAGAAAGATGGTACATTCAGGTTGTGTATCGACTACCGAGAGTTGAACTAACTTACCATCAAGAACCGCTACCCACTACCGAGAATCGACGACTTATTTGATCAACTACAAGGCTCGTCTATTTATTCAAAGATTGACTTACGTTCCGGATATCATCAAATGCGGGTGAAAGAAGATGATATTCGAAAGACTACTTTCAGAACACGTTACGGTCATTACGAGTTTATGGTCATGCCGTTTGGTTTAACTAATGCACCAGCTGTGTTCATGGACCTTATAAACCGAGTGTGTGGACCATACCTTGACAAGTTTGTCATTGTTTTCATTGATGACATACTTATTTACTCAAAGAATGACCAAGAACACGGTGAACATATGAGAAAGGTGTTAGAAGTATTGAGGAAGGAAGAATTGTACGCTAAGTTTTCAAAGTGTGCATTTTGGTTGGAAGAAGTTCAATTCCTCGGTCACATAGTGAACAAAGAAGGTATTAAGGTGGATCCGACAAAGATAGACTCTGTTGAAAAGTGGGAAACCCCGAAAACTCCGAAACACATACGCCAGTTTTTAGGACTAGCTGGTTACTACAGAAGGTTCATCCAAGACTTTTCCAGAATAGCAAAACCCTTGACTGCATTAACGCATAAAGGGAAGAAATTTGAATGGAATGATGAACAAGAGAAAGCGTTTCAGTTATTGAAGAAAAAGCTAACTACAGCACCTATATTGTCATTACCTGAAGGGAATGATGATTTTGTGATTTATTGTGATGCATCAAAGCAAGGTCTCGGTTGTGTATTAATGCAATGAACGAAGGTGATTGCTTATACGTCTAGACAATTGAAGATTCACGAACAAAATTATACGACGCATGATTTGGAATTAGGCGCGGTTGTTTTTGCATTAAAGACTTGGAGGCACTACTTATATGGGGTCAAAAGTATTATATATACCGACCACAAAAGTCTTCAACACATATTTAATCAGAAACAACTGAATATGAGGCAGGTAGGTGGATTGAATTGTTGAATGATTACGACTTTGAGATTCGTTACCACCCGGGGAAGGCAAATGTGGTAGCCGATGCCTTGAGCAGGAAGGACAGAGAACCCATTCGAGTAAAATCTATGAATATAATGATTCATAATAACCTTACTACTCAAATAAAGGAGGCGCAACAAGGAGTTTTAAAAGAGGGAAATTTAAAGGATGAAATACCCAAAGGATCGGAGAAGCATCTTAATATTCGGGAAGACGGAACTCGGTATAGGGCTGAAAGGATTTGGGTACCAAAATTTGGAGATATGAGAGAAATGGTACTTAGAGAAGCTCATAAAACCAGATACTCCATACATCCTGGAACGGGGAAGATGTACAAGGATCTCAAGAAACATTTTTGGTGGCCGGGTATGAAAGCCATTGTTGCTAAATACGTAGGAGAATGTTTGACGTGTTCTAAGGTCAAAGCTGAGCATCAGAAACCATCAGGTCTACTTCAACAACCCGAAATCCCGGAATGGAAATGGGAAAACATTACCATGGATTTCATCACTAAATTACCAAGGACTGCAAGTGGTTTTGATACTATTTGGGTAATAGTTGATCGTCTCACCAAATCAGCACACTTCCTGCCAATAAGAGAAGATGACAAGATGGAGAAGTTAGCACGACTGTATTTGAAGGAAGTCGTCTCCAGACATGGAATACCAATCTCTATTATCTCTGATAGGGATGGCAGATTTATTTCAAGATTCTGGCAGACATTACAACAAGCATTGGGAACTCGTCTAGACATGAGTACTGCCTATCATCCACAAACTGATGTGCAGAGCGAAAGGACGATACAAACGCTTGAAGACATGCTACGAGCATGTGTTATTGATTTCGGAAACAGTTGGGATCGACATCTACCGTTAGCAGAATTTTCCTACAACAACAGCTACCATTCAAGCATTGAGATGGCGCCGTTTGAAGCACTTTATGGTAGAAAGTGTAGGTCTCCGATTTGTTGGAGTGAAGTGGGGGATAGACAGATTACGGGTCCGGAGATTATACAAGAAACTACCGAGAAGATCATCAAAATTCAACAACGGTTGAAAATCGCCCAAAGTCGACAAAAGAGCTACGCTGACATTAAAAGAAAAGATATAGAATTTGAAATTGGAGAGATGGTCATGCTTAAAGTTGCACCTTGGAAAGGCGTTGTTCGATTTGGTAAACGAGGGAAATTAAATCCAAGGTATATTGGACCATTCAAGATTATTGATCGTGTCGGACCAGTAGCTTACCGACTTGAGTTACCTCAACAACTCGCGGCTGTACATAACACTTTCCACGTCTCGAATTTGAAGAAATGTTTTGCTAAAGAAGATCTCACTATTCCGTTAGATGAAATCCAAATCAACGAAAAACTTCAATTCATCGAAGAACCCGTCGAAATAATGGATCGTGAGGTTAAAAAACTCAAGCAAAACAAGATACCAATTGCTAAGGTTCGATGGAATGCTCGTAGAGGACCCGAGTTCACTTGGGAGCATGAAGATCAGATGAAGAAGAAATACCCGCATCTATTTCCAGAAGATTAGTCAACACCTTCAACAGCTTAAAATTTCGGGACGAAATTTATTTAACGGGTAGGTACTGTAGTGACCCGAACTTTTACATGTTTATATATATTAATTGAGATTGATATTTACATGATTATATGTTTCCAACATGTTAAGCAATCAAACTTGTTAAGACTTGATTAATTGAAATAGATTTCATATAGACAATTGACCACCCAAGTTGACCGGTGATTCACGAACGTTAAAACTTGTAAAAACTATACGATGACATAACTATGGTTATATATATAGTTAACATGATTTTATTATAATTATGTATCTCATTAGATATTTTAACAATGAGTTATATACGTAAAAATGAGACTATTAATTTAAGAAACTCGAAAACGATATATATAACGATTATCGTTATAACAACGTCTTACTAGGTACATATGAATCATATTAAGATATTGATACACTTGGTTAATTATTTTAAATGATAAGTAAATATATTATTAAGTGTATTAACAATGAAATACATATGTAAAAATAAGACTACTAACTTAATGATTTCGAAACGAGACATATATGTAACGATTATCGTTGTAACGGCATTTAACTGTATATATATCATACTAAGATATATTATATATCATAATATCATGATAATATAACAATTTAACATCTCATTTGTTATAATAAACAATGGGTTAACAACATTCAACAAGATCGTTAACTTAAAGGTTTCAAAACAACATTTACATGTAACGACTAACGATGACTTAACGACTCAGTTAAAATGTATATACGTGTAGTGTTTTAATATGTATTCATACACTTTTGAAAGACTTCAAGACACTTATCAAAATACTTCTACTTAACAAAAATGCTTACAATTACATCCTCGTTCAGTTTCATCAACAATTCTACTAGTATGCACCCGTATTCGTACTCGTACAATACACAGCTTTTAGATGTATGTACTATTTGTATATACACTCCAATGATCAGCTCTTAGCAGCCCATGTGAGTCACCTAACAGATGTAGGAACCATCATTTGGAAACTAGCATGAAATATCTCATAAAATTACAAAAATATGAGTAATCATTCATGACTTATTTACATGAAAACAAAATTACATATCCTTTATATCTAATCCATACACCAACGACCAAAAACACCTACAAACACTTTCATTCTTCAATTTTCTTCATCTAATTTATCTCTCTCAAGTTCTATCTTCAAGTTCTAAGTGTTCTTCATAAATTCCAAAAGTTCTAGTTTCATAAAATTAAGAATACTTCCAAGATTGCAAGTTTACTTCCAAGTTTTCTAAATCCATTCCAAGTAATCATCCAAGATCAAGAAACCTATGTTACTTACAGTAGGTTATCTTTCTAATACAAGGTAATAATCATATCAAAACTTTAAATCAATTTCTATAACTATAACAATCTTATTTCGAGTGGAAATCTTACTTGAAATTGTTTTCGTGTCATGATTCTGCTTCAAGAACTTTCAAGCCATCCACGGATCCTTTGAAGCTAGATCTATTTTTCTCATTTCTAGTAGGTTTATCCAAGGAACTTTAGGTAGTAATGATATTCAT
The DNA here is from genome assembly GCF_046630445.1 of Rutidosis leptorrhynchoides. Classification (NCBI taxonomy): domain Eukaryota; kingdom Viridiplantae; phylum Streptophyta; class Magnoliopsida; order Asterales; family Asteraceae; genus Rutidosis; species Rutidosis leptorrhynchoides. The sequence continues at coordinate 178,556,164 of NC_092341.1, forward strand.
AACATCATTCGATTCATACATATAAAGCTATCTTATTCGAAGGTTTAAACTTGTAATCACTAGAACATAGTTTAGTTAATTCTAAACTTGTTCGCAAATAAAAGTTAATCCTTCTAACTAGACTTTTAAAATCAATTAAACACATGTTCTATATCTATATGATATGCTAACTTAATGAATTAAAACCTGGAAATACGAAAAACACCGTAAAACCGGATTTACGCCGTTGTAGTAACACCGCGGGCTGTTTTGGGTTAGTTAATTAAAAACTATGATAAACTTTGATTTAAAAGTTGTTATTCTGAGAAAATGATTTTTATTATGAACATGAAACTATATCCAAAAATTATGGTTAAACTCAAAGTGGAAGTATGTTTTCTAAAATGGTCATCTAGACGTCGTTCTTTCGACTGAAATTACTACCTTTACAAAAACGACTTATAACTTATTTTTCCGACTATAAACCTATACTTTTTCAGTTTAGATTCATAAAATAGAGTTCAATATGAAACCATAGCAATTTGATTCACTCAAAACGAATTTAAAATGAAGAAGTTATGGGTAAAACAAGATTGGATAGTTTTTCTCATTTTAGCTACGTGAAAATTGGTAACAAATCTATTCCAACCATAACTTAATCAACTTGTATTGTATATTATGTAATCTTGAGATACCATAGACACGTATACAATGTTTCGACCTATCATGTCGACACATCTATATATATTTCGGAACAACCATAGACACTCTATATGTGAATGTTGGAGTTAGCTATACAGGGTTGAGGTTGATTCCAAAATATATATAGTTTGCGTTGTGATCAGTACTGAGATACGTATACACTGGGTCGTGGATTGATTCAAGATAATATTTATCGATTTATTTCTGTACATCTAACTATGGACAACTAGTTGTAGGTTACTAACGAGGACAGCTGACTTAATAAACATAAAACATCAAAATATATTAAAAGTGTTGTAAATATATTTTGAACATACTTTGATATATATGTATATATTGTTATAGGTTCGTGAATCAACCAGTGGCCAAGTCTTACTTCCCGACGAAGTAAAAATCTGTGAAAGTGAGTTATAGTCCCACTTTTAAAATCTAATATTTTTGGGATGAGAATACATGCAGGTTTATAAATGATTTACAAAATAGACACAAGTACGTGAAACTACATTCTATGGTTGAATTATCGAAATCGAATATGCCCCTTTTTATTAAGTCTGGAAATCTAAGAGTTAGGGAACAGACACCCTAATTGACGCGAATCCTAAAGATAGATCTCTTGGGCCTAACAAACCCCATCCAAAGTACCGGATGCTTTAGTACTTCGAAATTTATATCATATCCGAAGGGTGTCCCGGAATGATGCGGATATTCTTATATATGCATCTTGTTAATGTCGATTACCAGGTATTCACCATATGAATGATTTTTATCTCTATGTATGGGATGTGTATTGAAATATGAAATCTTGTGGTCTATTGTTACGATTTGATATATATAGGTTAAACCTATAACTCACCAACATTTTTGTTGACGTTTTAAGCATGTTAATTCTCAGGTGATTATTAAGAGCTTCCACTATCGCATAATTAAATAAGGACGAGATTTGGAGTCCATGTTTATATGATATTGTGTAAAAACTGCATTCAAGAAACTTATTTTGTTGTAACATATTTGTATTGTAAACCATTATGTAATGGTCGTGTGTAAATATGATATTTTAGATTATCATTATTTGATAATGTACGTAAAGCTTTTTAAACCTTTATTGATGAAATAAAGCTTATAGTTTATTTTAAAATGAATGCAGTCTTTGAAAAACGTCTTATATAGAGGTCAAAACCTCGCAAAGAAATCAATTAATATGGAACGTTTTTAATCAATAAGAACGGGACATTTCATAGGCCGCCCAGCGTCAAGCGTAAGCCCTGCAGGCAGCTTCTATGCATAAGCCCTTTAACTCTGCGCGTGAACGGCACGTAGCCACGTCAGCACACGCCACCGACATTCCAGATACTTCACGTAACACAACTATTAAGTGATTGACACATGTATCCCGTAAATTTCGGACATTCTATGCCTATAAATAGACCCCCTGGGTCACCACATTTCACAGGATTCTGATCTGAACTACAGTCAGAGAGAAGTACATTTTCTCTCTCACACAATTCTTTCTCAGTCTAAAATAACATTAGCCGCTTAGCAGCAGTGCGCTAAACGGATCATTACAGATTGATCCACAGATTGATTGAGGCCGCCCCACAGATCTTATATCTGTGTTCCGGGTCTGCAGAGATTATTTCTGGAGGGCAAACAACAATCAACAGTATACGCTACACGCTGAGCAGCTAATTTTCTGTACTAGTACCTTACAGCCGCTATACGGAAAATCGTACTAATAGATGGCACCACCCGTTCTGAAGAACCACTAAACTTTCAAGAGCACCAAAAGACGTAACTGTCAGATAACACCTATTGAAGCAAACATGATACATTCATGTAAAGCCGGACAGCGAAGAAAAGCAGAAACGTTAGAAGATTGGAAACAGGAAATGATTGCTTTTCCTTCCATGTTTAACACCAATCCATCTGATGCTCCTATAGTGATTGAAGCTCGAATAGAAAATTGTGTTGTTGGAGGAATATATACTTATACCGGAGCAGGAGCAGATATCATGTATGAACATTGTTTTATACAACTACTGGACAGAGTTAAGGAAAATCTAAAGGACACATTTGTTCCCTTAGCAAGTTTTGCTAATGATCTGTCATGGTCAGAAGGAAGCATAGTTTTAGAAGTAGTATTGGGAAAAACGCCATTTAAAAGAACTGCCCATATTGAATTTTTGATTGTAAAAGCAAATTCGCAGAATAATGTCATTTTAGGAGGATCAGCCATGATGGCATTCGGAGCTGTGACGTCAACGGTACACGGAATGATGAAATTCCCCACACCGGCTGGCATCGCCACGCTGTACGCTGAACGGAGAAGACCAATAGAATGTGTACAAATAAACAGAACAGCTGTTAACCCAATCTGAACGGAGAAGACCAATAGAATGTGTACAAATAAATAGAACAGCTGTTAACCCAATCATTCATGAAGATGGGTCAATATCACCAAATCCAGAGTTTCCAGATCAGAAAATCATAATTGGAAACACAATAACAAAAGAAACAAAAGAAAAAATTTACAAAATCTTAGCCACAAATTTGGATGTTTTTGCATGGCAAGATTCTGATATGACTGGAGTACTACGTCATGTGGCTGAACATAAGCTTGGTGTGAATCCTAATATTCCACCAGTGTGTCAGAAGAAAAGAGGCATGACTCCAGATCGAACAAAATTTCTCAAAGAAGAAGTTAAAAAATTGGTGGATGCTGGAATATTGAGGGAAGTAAAATACCAGACATGGGTAGCAAACCCAGTTATGGTAAGAAAGCCAGATAATTCATGGAGGATGTGTGTCGACTTCACATATTTAAATAAAGCATGTCCAAAAGACAATTATCATTTACTAGAAATTGATTGGAAAGTGGAGTCTGTAAGTGGGTATCAGTTTAAATCCTTTTTGGATGCATTCAAGGGATATCATCAAATCCCAATGACAATACGTGATCAAGATAAAACAGCATTCCACACACCAGATGGAATTTTCTGCTATATCATGATGCCTTTCAGATTAAAAAATGCAGGGGCAACTTACCAGCGCGTAATTGATAAAGCATTTAAAGATCAAATAGGTAAAAATGTAGAGGCCTATGTTAATGACATTGTTATCAAGAGCCATACAGAAGACAGTATGCTCATAGATACTGTTGAAACGTTTGAATCATTACGAAAGGTCAATATGAAATTGAATCCTAAGAAGTGCACTTTTGGTGTAGAAGAAGGCAAATTCTTAGGTTATATTGTTACAGAGAGAGGAATCAAAGCTAACCCAAAAAAGATTCAAGCAGTTGAAAATATGGTATCTCCTAAAAAAAGAAAGAAGTTCAAAGCCTGAATGGAAGATTGGCAGCGTTAACAAGATTTCTATCAAGAGCAACAGATCGATCACTACCATTTATGAAGGTTTTAAAGAGCTGTTTGGACAAAAAAGATTTTAAGTGGACAGAAGAGGCAGAAAAAGCTTTTCAGGATATTAAGCAACTCTTAAAAGAATTACTTACTTTAACTGCACCAATAGAGGGAGAAACATTAATTTTGTATTTAGCTGCTTCCGCAGAAGCTATCAGTTCAGTTTTAATCGTAGAACGGAAGGGAATACAAATGCCTATATACTTTGTCAGTAAAGTATTACAACAGAGTGAAGTTAACTATCCACCAATTGAAAAATTGGTGTATGCTTTAACACACACAGCTAGGCGACTCAGGCAATATTTTCAGGCACATTCAATCCTGGTAATGACAGACCAACCGATAAAACATATTTTGAGAAATCCAGAGTCATCAGGATGACTAGCAAAATGGGCAATTGAATTGGGAGAATATGAAATAAATTTTTCGCCTCGACATGCAGTCAAAGGTCAAATTTTGGCAGATTTTTTATTAGAAACAACAGAAAAGGTCGATCATCCGCCAAACGTTATAGCTAGTAATCATGTTTGGGAGTTGCACACTGATGGTGCATCAAGTGAGGAAGGTGTTGGTGCAGGGTTAGTACTTACCAGTCCAGAAGGTGAGGAGCACACATATGCATTGCGGTTTTGTTTCTATGCATCTAATAATGAAGCAGAATATGAAGCATTGCTTTTCGGCCTCCGCATAGCGTCAGAAATGGGAATAAAACATTTGCGTGCATATGTTGATTCTCAAATTGTGGCACAACAGGTTAATGGAGGGTTTGAAGCTAAAGTTGCCTCTATGAAACAGTATTTGCAATTAGTTGAGAAAATATCAAAACATTTTGAGACCTTAGAGGTCGTACAGATACCAAGAAATAAAAACAAGAAGGCAGATGTTTTGAGCAAATTAGCAACATTAACATTTGATCATTTGCACAAGAAAGTTTTGGCGGATGTCTTAAAAGATAAATTGGTTGATGAAAAAGTTGTGGTCGCAGCAGTTGAACAAGGGGAACCATGTTGGATAACCCCCTATGTGAAATATTTGCAGGACGGAATACTGCCAGCAGATACCTTGGAGGCAAGACAGATAAAAGTTAGTGCTCCACTTTACGTCCTGGAAAACGGAATACTTTATAGAAAATCCGTCAGTGGACCAAATTTAAGGTGTTTAACACCACAGCAAGAAATTGTTGTAGTCAAGGAAATGCATGAGGGATTATGTGCATAGCATTCCGGTTATAGAACTATAGTTGGACGAATTATGTGACAAGAGTATTATTGGCAGTCAATTTACAAAGATACAGTAGACGTAATTAAGACATGTGATGCCTGCCAGCGGCATGGAACCATACAGCGTTTACCCAAGTATGATTTAATTTCTGTATCATCGGCATGGCCATTTTGTAAATGGGCAATTGACATAGTAGGCCCCTTCCCAAGAAGTGTAGGAAATGCAAAATTTTTGGTTGTTGCAATTGATTTCTTCAGTAAGTGGGTTGAAGCGAAGGTATTAGCAAAAATAACTGGTGAGAATATTAAGAAATTCGTGTGGAATGATATTGTGTGTAGATATGGATTACCGAATGAAATTGTCAGTGACAATGGAAAACAATTTGCAGATAACTCCTTCAGAAGTTGGTGTGAAGAGCTAAACATCAAACAAACATTTACCTCAGTTGCTCACCCACAGGCCAATGGGCAGGTTGATGTAACAAATAAAGAAATTGTAGCCGGCATAAAGGCTAGGTTGGGTTTGAGTCGGACTAAGTGGGTAGATGAAGTGCCATATGTATTGTGGGCTCACCACACAACGCCAAAACGGAGCATGGGTGAAACACCATTCAGTTTGGTATATGGCACTGAGGCAGTGATACCAGCTGAAATCCGTGTACCAACACAAAGGATTTTGGCATTTGATACAGAAAATAATTCATCCATTTTACGAGAAAACTTGAATTTATTGGAAGAAAGTCGAATCATGGCCGCCATCCGTCAAGCGGATGCAAAACAGAAAATGGCAAAATATTATAACAAGCGGGTCAGATATGTGCAATTCAAAGAGGGGGATTTGGTGTTACGAGATAATGAGGCAAGTAGGCAGGAAAAACAAGGGAAGCTAGGACCATGTTGGGAAGGCCCATATAAAGTTGAAAAGGCACATCCTAATGGGTCATCCACCCTCTCAGCGCCCTCCGGCGAAGAAATTCTACGAACATGGAATGCAATGAGTTTAAAGAAATTTTATGCGTAGTATTGCATGTTCGAATAGCTTGATCAACTATTTAGAGCATGAGATGCAATCATAAATGTAAAAATTTCTTTAAAGAAATAAGAATTCAGAAATATTTCTTATGACATACTATTCATAATTTTTATCCGGCCAAGGATTTTATATCAGATGTCACAACACAGTACAGTGTGTCATCCCTGCCCACAAAAGAGAAGTTTTTTCCTCGGTGGCAGAAGTTCAATCATAAACAAAAGATTGAAATGGCAGTGGATAAACATAGAAATCCACTGAACATCCAGACAATAGAATGTATCTACGACCGTCATGACATAAAAATTATACAAACAGTATAATACTAGTCATAATTTTGATTGTTCAAATCAAACATGTAAAGCTTTGACAAAATCATCAGCAAAGTAAAAAACATTTATATATATAATTAACAAATAACACAAGTAATGCAGATCACAACTTCAAATTTAGTACATCGTCTACTGAGGTAGCAGCATTATTACACAAATTCTCTAATTCGGGAAAGGACAGATGTTCTATTTCATCACCCAGCTTTTTCAGTCTATCTTCTGCATCTGGCTTCAATTGAGATATAAGGGATTCAGGCAACGTTTTTGGAAAGTCAGGAATATCATTTTTTAACCTCTCAAGAAACCGTATCCGGTCAGCGTCCAGCACAACAGTTATAAATTCGTTAAACGGCTTAGTTAACTTTTCAGAGGTGAAGGCACTTTTCACAATTTTTAGAATACCTTCCCTCAGACGCCTGGTCTCACCCTTGCTTAACTCCAATTATTCCTTCAACGACGTTTCAGATTGCGTTAAGGACATTTTAGACTGAGTTAAAGTATCAATTTTATGCAGATACCATTTTTCCTTTGTTGCCATTTGAACATAACGCGCCTCTGTAACATTTTTTGCAGCAACAGCAGTCTCTAATTCAAGTTCGGCAATTTTCAGTGCCTCTGCATCTTTTTCAATTTTTTCAGATTTGTCACGATGTATTTAATCAGAGCACTCCAAACGCTTCAAATTATTGAATTCAGATGCAATATTCCAAATAATGCCTTGTGCTTGACATTTTCGAGCATCACCATCAGATAAACTCTCAAAGAATTTAATAAGTGAAGGCGACATCATCGCTTCAAGATACTTTATAAAATCCTCATAATTACCAGGAGGACCAGCTAAGAGAGTTGTTTAGCCAGTAGTATCTAAGTTGGGAATGCTTATTTGTGAACTGCTTTCCCCTATTCTGCTACGCTGAGCGGGAGGTGGAAGAGCAAGTTTCTTCTGTGCTTCTTCTCTCACTGCCAGGGCTGAATTAAAATAACAGTTGTTATTCAAGAAGTTATTCCAATCCAGAAAAGAAGATTCACAATTCAATATTGCATATTTATCAGGATCAACATTATAATAGCCACCATTGCTAGGCATATGGAAAAAGCAATAAGGGTTTTTTCCTGCTATTGATTCAAAAGAGAAGTTACCAGCAGCACGGCGTTTCCTCGAATTTGCTCGATTTAAAGGAGCATCATCCTCATCTTCAAGCTCATTTTCACACAAACTATTTTCGAGTGTCTGATCAGCCAATTTTTCAGATCTAAATTGCAGATCATTAAATCTGGTGTAACGCAGAGCGGCGAGTGGAGTAATCACTAAAAAACATAAGAACACAGTAATTATTATTTATTATACAGATAATAACAATAGATAACCAAATCCTAATCAAATTATACCTTTATTTTTCACCATAACAATGGCACAACTGCGTGTTTCTGCATCCCATTCAGCATTAAGGGAGCATAGAGAGAGCATATATTCTGGATAATGACGGTTTGGAATCTTCTCTTTATTAATCACATTTAATACTTTTCGTTCTTCAGATGTTAACCTTGGATGAATAACTTTGGGAGGATCAAGCGACGTACGCCAATAGCTAGCTTGCAGACACTCATTGGGGATAACTTCGCTATTAATAAAGAAGAATGTACTCTACCAATTCTCATTTGTCTCACCAGAATTAAGCAAAAACCCATCCAAAGTAAGACAAAACCATCCTTTATCATAACGTTTTATGGTTGCAAGATTAGAAAAAAGACGAACAGAAGGGGTAATATCTCGAGCCATACAATACATCTCGAACAACATGATCTTACGAATGGACATAGGCTCAAATTGTCCAACGCTAACACCATAAAAGAAGCAAACGTCCAGGTAAAATTTTGTAAAAGGAATACGAATGTGAGAAAAGTACAAAGCACGGTCGTAAATAGCAACCTTTCTAATAGGAGGGTGACAGGCATGATCATGTGGGCCTGGAACAATAGCATCGGCACCAAAAAATTTGGGAAAAGCAACTATGACACGGTCGAGGTAAATTGAAGAAATTGTGCTTGGAACATCTTCAACATTAAAAATAGCCATTGATTGGGAAGTTAAGAAGGGAATTTTATGACAGAAGTTTAAGGTAGATGAAGCAAATAAATTCAGATGGAAGTAAATATGACACAATAAAAAATTGGGTTTTAAATAGCAGACAGAAGATGAACAGTTGACGGTTAATCGCATGGTTGAAGTTCTCCCACATGTCGGACGTACAAAAATGCGGGAGAAGTAAATTTAATTGAAAATGAAATTCAAATTTCAAAAAGGTACTATCTGCAGGTCATGATCAAAAAAGTAACGGACATAGCAGAAAAAAGTTCGGCTACAGCAGATTCTTGTTCCCGAGGAAAAGGCATTTCTTATTTTTTAGTTTAATGACTTTATTTTTTATAAAAATAAAGACATTAAACTGGGGGGACTTAATGGTGTATCCTAGGAGATACACGCATAAAAACATCATTTTTATACAGAAAACTCGATCAAAGAGCACAAGAGATAGCTAAAATTGTTGATCTTCAGAATTTACCGCCCAGCATCCAGCAGGCCGCCCAGCGTCAAGCGTAAGCCCTGCATGCAGCTTCTATGCATAAGCCCTTTAACTCTGCGCGTGAACGGCACGCAGCCACGTCAGCACACGCCACCGACATTCCGGATACTTCACGTAACAGAACCATTCAGTGATTGACACGTGTATCTCGTAAATTTCGGATATTCTATGCCTATAAATAGACCCCCTGGGTCACCACATTTCACAGGATTCTGATCTAAACTTCAGTCAGAGAGAAGTACACTTTCTCTCTCACACAGTTCTTTCTCACTCTAAAATAACATTAGCCGCTTAGCAGCAGTGCGATAAACAGATCATTACAGATTGATCCACAGATTGATTGAGGCCACCCCACAGATCTTATATCTGTGTTCTGGCTCTGCAGAGATTATTTCTCGAGGGCAAACATCAATCAACAGTATACGCCGCACGCTGAGCAGCTAATTTTCTGTACTAGTACCTTACAGCCGCTATACAAAAAATCGTACTAACAGCTGGCTTTATGTACTTTGGTGACGTTTCTGATTTTATTTGTTTTTGAAACTTTTACGGTTATCTTTGATAGCTGGTTGATGATGATGATTTAGATCTCTAAAGACATAGATCGGTATCTCTAAAGACATAGATCGACATCCATTGTACCTCCTCATTGCACTCAATCCTTGATTAGCCTTAATTGAATAATCTAGGATTGATCATTTGGCGCCATCCATGGGACATGAATAGAATTGAAATGAGAAATCTGCGTTCGTTATAATTGAGCTATTCAACTCATTTTTTAATTCTAATCGTGTTATTTTCTTCGTTATATTGCAGGAAAACATAATTTCTCTAATAAAAGTTGTGAAAACTGCAAGTTATTCTTGAGTTAACATGACTACGTGTAATAAAAAGAAGAATACAAGCACTATAGGTGCGTCGGATCCAAAAAATGCTATGAATTTTGACTTTCGGTCAAGTCCTGGAGTTAGCCTGCAAACTAAAGAATTGCTTGAAAAAGCATCTGCAAATGCTAAAACAATTGAAGACGCACAATCGAATGTCTTGACTGAAAAAGTGAACGTGGCAAGGCGAAATATTGCGCAAATGCATGAAGAACAAAAGACGGAAGAAATGAGGTTAAAATCAGCCTCTACAAGTGCGCAGTCAAAAAAGGATAGAGTTTCGAATAATGAAGGTAATGCTCATAATGGCTCCGAAACCGCAGAAAAGGGAATGTCAAAAAAGATTGAGAAAAAAGTGCTTACGCCTTTGGAGGCAAAGCAATTGTTAAAGGAAAGAGGTTTTGACCTCCGCATTCTAAATAATTTCGAATGGTCACTCAACGAAACATCACCAAGTGCGCAAAGGTTAACAATACAACATGATGAGGATATACGGGATGAAATTCAAGACCAAAGGGCTTTTGGTTCACCAGTGTTAATTTTAAAGAAAGCACGAAGTGCTAAAGTTTTCTCTGATAATTCTGAAAATTCTGAAAGTGATCCTGAAATGGTTGAAGTTGCGAAGTTAAAATGCAAAAGACCTTCCACGCCTATTCCGCGATATTATGAAGAAGGAGAAACATCTCAGGCTGCGAAAATGGAGAACGTGCAAACGTTTTTGGCAGATATGTTCAAGAAGTTAGCACCAAAAGATATGCAACACAAGTTTGAGCATCCAGATGTTATTCAACAAATGATTGAGAAATATTGCGCAGAAAATAAGGAAGTGCGGCCTAAAAAGGCAACTGAAATAACGTTCGCAATAGACAAATTTGTGAAGCACATATCTGATTACCCAATCACTACACCACCCATTGTGCCTGCAACTTTGGTTGTATATTCGGTGCTAACAGATCCACTTGATTTTTTGCAAAGATTTGAAGGTGTTGTAAGCACGTACAACTTGGATGAGGCGGTTGTGTGTCGCATTTTCACAATGGTCTTGTAGGGCTTAGCACGTGAATGGTTTCACAATCTAAGTGCAAGAAGTATTGCGGGGTTTGTTGATTTGAGAGAAAAATTTCTTTTGTAGTTTCAAAACTTGTTACCGTAGAAAAAGACACACATCGAGTGTCATGATATTAAACAGGGCTTTAAAGAAATATTGGGAAGTTTATTGATAAGGTACATTTATGAATGTCAAAAAAATCCAAATCTCAATGAAGATCAGAAAATTTCTGGTTTTGTGCATGCGATAAATCCGCAGAGGCACCCAACACTTGTGTGACGCCTTCACAGATATGTTTCGCTTAATTTTGCTAAAGTTATGCAAGAAACATATGATTATATTTGCTATGGTGAGGACAGTAATATAGTGCAAAATTGTGGATGAGGCAAGGACAGAGGTTGGCGTGATGATAATGACACATATCATTATGGTAACGGGGATGGATACCGAGATTATAACCGCGGATCTGGTCAGCAAAGAAGGAATAACAATGGTGGTAATTGGCGCAGTGATCGACAGCGCAATAATGGAGATGGTGGTAATCAAGGTTATAATAACCGTGACAGGAATTATACGTGAAAATGGAATAATGATTCCTTTGCCGTAATCCAAACCTTGTCAAAATCGCCAAAGGAGATACTTTTGCAGGAGCGTGTTGCTAGGGCATTTCCAGACCCACCGCAGTTGAGTGATAACAATAGGCATGACAAATCTAAATTTTGTATCTTTCATGATGATTATGGGCATGATACAAATAGATGTCGCGACCTTGTTGAGTTAATTGAAGAATGCGGTTGGGCAGGGAAAGTTAAATCATCTCTTGATTAATAAAGAAACAAGCACCACTGATGCAATGGTGGTACCCACATTGGCAACTACTCCAAAAACGCCAAATGTTAATACAGTGGTGCAACAAGAACGCAATGCACCTGCGGTTAAAAACTTATGTGCAAAAGGAGTTGGCAAAAAAGATAGTTTGCAGCAAATTCAAGTCAGAAATATTGTGACTGCTAATGGTGATATACAGAAGCATAAATCGTTTGAAAGTTATGAAAAATGGCAGCTAGAGCCTATAACTTTCGCAACAGAAAGAGGTTGCTGATTTTTAGAAGAACCAATTGTGATATCATGCAAGGTTGCGGGACTTGGTATTCAAGTGATGAAAGTGCACATAGACACTGGTAGTAGTGTTGATGTTATGTATAATCAGTGTTTTTGCAAGCTGCCAAAGAATATTCAATCCAAGCTCAAGTCAACCGCAATGTCTTTATTAGGCTTTTCTGGTGAATCTGCGTGGCCTATAGGGCAGTTAGAATTAGAAATTCAAATTGTTGATTAACATAATGCAGTGCTCATGCGTAAAGCACTACTGGATCTGTATGTGTTGAATACTATTTCGCGCTATAATATTCTTCTGGGACGCACAGCTGTTTGTAAGCTGGGTATTGTTTCATCACCAATTCATGGTATGGTAAAGTTTGCAACCTCTAATGGCATTGTGACGGTTACGTCCGCGGTTCAAGCGCCATTATGTGCATCTATAATGGTGAATGATAATGTTGGAACAGAAGGCCATGTAGTGGTTATAAACGCAGAAGTTATGGTGATAGTTTGATATTTTGAAATTTCGCTGAGACGTTTTAATACGAATGTTGGACGTATGGGTGTAGATGCACAGGTTGTTGTTTAGAAGTGAATGTGGCAAATGCATTTAGACACTGTATGTTGTTTTTTGAAAACAACACAATGTAAATAAATAAAGTGTTTTGGTTTCTGTTAACACGTCATTATATGTGAGTGCAATTATGAAATGCATATATATAATATGACAAATTCTGCATGAGAATTTCATCCAGAATGAAATTCTTAATGAATATAGCATAAAGTGATGGAAAAGACCACTTTATGCACAATGGTGTTTATATTTGTGATGAAATTCATCTTGTGACAATGAAGCTGTTTAAGTTGATCGTCATTGTGAAACCGCGTTCATAGTTTTGTGCGGAGTAAGTGACAATACAAGATGTAACTTTGTGTGTAAAATATTGGTTCGAGACATTGTAAAAGTAACAAACTCACAATTGTAAAAGTGATGGTAATGCCCACTTATTTTTTAATATACATAAATAAAAAGCGTGTGCGAAAGGATAGATACTTGTAATTTTCCCAAATTATTTAACATGGCAATACTTGGATTGAAATGTCCCGTTCATATTGATTATAAACGTTCCATATTAATTGATTTCGTTGCGAGATTTTGACCTCTATATGAGACGTTTTTCAAAGACTGCATTCATTTTTAAAACAACCATAACCTTTATTTTATCAATAAAGGTTTTAAAAGCATTATGTAGATTATCAAATAATGATAATCAAAAATATACTGTGTACACATGACCATTACATAATGGTTTACAATAGAAATATATTACATCGACATATGTTTCTTGAATGCAGTTTTTACACAATATCATACAAACATGGACTCCAAATCTTGTCCTTATTTTAGTATGCAACAGCGGAAGCTCTTAGTATTCACCTGAGAATAAACATGTTTTAAACGTCAACAAAAATGTTGGTGAGTTATAGGTTTAACCTATATATATCAAATCGTAACAATAGACCACAAGATTTCATATTTCAATACACATCCCATACATAGAGATAAAAATCATTCATATGGTGAACACCTGGTAACCGACATTAACAAGATGCATATATCAGAATATCCCCATCATTCTGGGACACCCTTCGGATATGATACAAATTTCTAAGTACTAAAGCATCCGGTACTTTGGATGGGGTTTGTTAGGCCCAATAGATCTATCTTTAGGATTCGCGTCAATTAGGGTGTCTGTTCCCTAATTCTTAGATTACCAGACTTAATAAAAAGGGGCATATTCGATTTCGATAATTCAACCATAGAATGTAGTTTCACGTACTTGTGTCTATTTTGTAAATCATTTATAAAACCTGCATGTATTCTCATCCCAAAAATATTAGATTTTAAAAGTGGGACTATAACTCACTTTCACAGATATTTCCTTTCTCGAAAATAAGACTTGGCCACGGATCGATTCACGAACCTATACAAATATGTACATATATATCAAAGTATGATCAAAATATAATTACAACCATTTTTATTATGTTTTAAAGATTTGAGTGTATTAAGTCAGTTGTCCTCGTTAATAACCTACAACTAGTTGTCCACAGTTAGATGTACAGAAATAAATCGATATATATTATCTTGAATCAATCCACGACCCAGTGTATACACGTCTCAGGCTAGATCACAACTCAAAGTATATATATTTTTGGAATCAACCTCAACCCTGTATAGCTAACTCCAACATTACTGCATATAGAGTGTCTATGGTTGTTCCAAATAATATATATACATGGGTCGATATGATATGTCAAAACATTTGCATACGTGTCTATGGTATCCTAAGATTACATAATATATTAGAATACATGTATAATACAATATAAGTTAGCTAGGATATGATTTGCATAACTTGCTCTGACACTACTTGCTCCACCATTACTCGTTCCGACACCATTTGTTCCTTTCGTTCTGTTAACCCCTGGTCTGTAGACCTCACACTTCCCCGCGCTATGACCATTTCTTTTACACTTATTGAAAAATTTGGTGCATAACCCCGAGTGATACTTTTCACACCTTTGGCATAGCTGCTTCTAATTGTTATTGTTGTTGCGGTTGTTATTGTTGTTGGGATGATTGTTGTAGTTGTTGTTGTACCGTTTGTTGTAGTTACGATTGATGTTGCGATTGTTGGGATAGTTGTTGTTGTATTGGTGACTCTTATCACCGTTTTCCTCCCACTTTCTTTTGACTAGCTTCACGTTGGCCTCTTCGGCCGCCGGTTCTTTAATTCTTCCCTCAATCTGGTTCACTAGTTTATGAGCCATTCTACATGCCTTTTGTATGGAGGCAGGCTCGTGTGAACTTATATCTTTTTGGATTCTCTCTGGTAACCCTTTCACAAATGCGTCGATCTTCTCTTCCTCATCTTCGAATGCTCTCGGACACAATAGGCACAATTCTGTGAATCGTCTTTCGTACGAAGTAATATCGAATCCCTGTGTTCGTAACCCTCTAAGTTCTGACTTGAGCTTATTGACCTCGGTTCTGGGACTGTACTTCTCGTTCATCAAGTGCTTGAATGCTGACCACGGTAGCGCGTAAGTAGTATCTTGTCCCACTTGCTCTAGATAGGTATTCCACCATGTTAACGCAATACCTGTGAAGGTATGCGTAGCGTACTTCGCTTTGTCTCCTTCGGCACACTTACTTATGGAAAACACCGATTCAACATTCTCGGTCCACCGTTTCAATCCGATTGGTCCTTCGGTCCCATCAAATTCTGAAGGTTTGCAAGCAGTAAATTCCTTGTAGGAGCATCCTACACGATTTCTTGCGCCGTTAGCTGTATTGCTAAATTCAGAGTTATTGTTGGTATGTAGCGCAGCCTGTACTGCGGCTATGTTTGAAGCAAGAAAGGCACCAAATTCCTCTTTGCTCATATTCAAGGTGTGTCGAGTAGTCGGTGCCATTTCCTTCAAAATAGTCAAATGAAACAAGTTAATCATACAGAATATTAAGAGTAGTCAATAGTATCTCGTAGCATAATATGAACTCATTTATAAAAGCTTTTTCTTCATATTAGCGTTTTATAAGTTTAAATTCGGGTACTACCTACCCGTTAAGTTCATACTTAGTAGCTAATATACAATTCAACTACTACAATTCCATATGAAAAACTGATTATAATAATATATCACATACAAATATTCTTCAAACTTACAACTTCGCTATATTACATATAACATGAAATATAGTACACTATGATACAGGACAGTTTTGAAGATAAATCTAGTTAATACGCAAGTTGTTTAGCAAAGGAAATAAAGACACGTAATTTATAAGTCCAGAAATAAGTCATGCATTCTGGTTTTACTAAGACGACTTCCCATCCTTGGTCTTGTGGAAAATAACCGTTATGACCATTAGCTAGGCATCATGTTGTAATGTCATCAAAAGGACGAGGGTTTCGTAATCTCCAACAGCCCCATAATAATCTAAAAACCTTGTTTCTCACCCCAACTATTGAATCCGTCACTTGTGGGAAAGTTTTATTTAAAAGCTGCAATCCGATGTTCTTTTTCTCACTTTGGTAAGAAGCGAACATCACTAACCCGTAAGCATAACATGCTTCTTTATGTTGCATGTTAGAAGCTCTTTCTAATTCACGAAATCCTATGTTGGGATATGTTGAGTCAAAATAGGTTCTTAACTGTAACGACCCGGAAATTTCCGACCAAATTTAAACTCTAATCTCTATATGGTTCCGACACGATAAGCAAAAACCCTAAAGTTGACCCGCACTTTTTCGATCGTTCTATACTCATAAGATTAATATTTACATAAATTAAACCTTACCAACATGATAAGCAATCCAAATTGTTGAGACTTATGTTTTCGAAAAGAGTTTTACACAACGTTTGACCGTCTAGTTTGACCGATGATATCACGAACTATACAATATATGATAATTATACGTTTGTGTATATATATGTATATATACATATTTAACATGATCTAAGAATGTTTTAATATCTCATTTTGTATTAATAACAATAAGTTATAAGTATATTTTGAAACTACTAACTTAAGTTTTCAAAACGATAACCATACGTAACGTTATTTGACTTAAATACTTATGACCTATAATGTTTATACATATATCGTATAAGTAATGTATTTAATCACTTTTAAAGACTTAAATACATAAAACAATATAAGTATATTTACAAAAGATAGCTATATTTGAATCCTCGTTCCGTTTTCTCAAAGATTTCTATACGTATACCTAGGGTATATGTACCCGTATCATACGCAGCTTCTAGATGTATTTACTATTGGTATATACCAATAAAAATCTGCTCCTTAGCAGCCTTAAATGATTAAGAAACATGTGGAACCAACCATTTGTCAAGTAGCATGAATTATTTAGCAAGAAAACAAAGTTAGGTATTTTTTTTTCCTTTATAACCTAAAAACGTTTTTATGCATGCACACCATTTCTTCACCCCATTTTCTCATACTTACACTTCCATTTCTCTCTCAAAATACTCTTAACTTCATACTTGATCATCTCCAAGCATTTTTCCCATCATTTAGCTTCAAAAACCTTACTTAAACACCATAAGAAAACCATACAAAAACACTTCAAGAAATCCTTCCAAGAACACAAACTTACTTCCAATCTTTCATCCAATTCCATCACCCTTTTGGTTCTAGCTTTTTACTCCTCTTTTACAGCAACCTTGTCCAAGGAACTTGAGGTAGTATCTATGTTCATAACCTTATTCGATTCATATATATATATAGCTATCATATTTTGTGGTATACAATTTTAACAACAAGAACATAGTTTGAAAGTTTTCAAACTTGTTTGCAAACTAAATAGATCCTTCTAACTTAACTTTTAAAATACTTCAAGACCTGTAATATAACTTAAATATATGCTAACTTAACAAGGTATAACTTGGTTTTTCAAAGAATATCTTAAAAACTGTTTTTACGACGTCGGAGTGCAACCGGGGACTGTTTTGGGTTGGATAATTAAAAACCATTTTAAACTTTGAATTGGAGGTTTATTTTCCGGAAAAATAATTTTTACTATGAATATGATAACACATAAAAATTTCATGATTTAATTCAAAGTATAAGTATTTTTAGAAAAATGGTCATTAAGTGTTATTTTTTTGTAACAAAAATGTTTAACTTCATAAGTTTCACTAAAGTTTCACCTATGCCGTGTGATTTTGAATACAAACCAAGGTATTTTCAGTTCATAGTCTTAAAGAGGGACTCGATCCAAGGAGATGGCAAGTTGAATCAACGAAAACGGATTTGTAACGAAGAAACTATGACCGAAACAAAATTGGTTATCCTAGACTTGTTTAACTTCGGGATTAATTGGGAAAAATTAAATAAATCACATATTTCTAAGATAACATGATATTTTATATATATGTACTTATAATTCAATTTTATATGGTTCAGGATCACCCGTAAACAACACGAGAAGATTAATCATAAGATCCCATGTTTGTACGCAACACGTCATTTGACAACACCGGTACTTTATGTACGCAACACGTCATTTGACAACACCGGTACCGTGGGTCAAGATTAATCTCGACCAATACATATACGATGGGGTTTTATTTATTTCGTTGGGGGTTTTATTTATTTCATTGCGGGTATATTAAACATCTAAAAATGAACCATTAAAATTGAATTACTAACAACGAGCTGCTAACTACGGACTAAGGAATTATTCAAAGTATTAAAAGTATAACAAGTATATATATGTGACGTTTGTTTAAAAAGAAAAGGTATTGATATATTATATATGGATAGGTTCGTGATATCAACCGGAGACCAAGTCAAATTATATATATCTTCAAGACGAAAGTGAGTATATAGTCCCACTTTTAAACTCTAAATATTTCGGGATGAGAATACATGTATTTTATGTTTTACGTTATGGACACAAGTAACTGAAAAATATATTCTACGTTGAGTTGTACCACTGGCATACTTCCCTGTAGCTTGGTAACTAATATTTACAGCGGTATTGTAAACGCGAATCCTGTTGATAGATCTATCGGGCCTGACAACCCCAACCGGACTGGACGACCAGTATTCAACGGTTGCACAGTACTTCGTTTCGTGACTACACTTGGTACAGTGTAGTAAGATTTCATATTAAAGGGAATATGCGACGTGATTAATTGTTAAGTATGGTTACCAAGTGCTCAACCACTTAGAATATTTTTATTAAAATGTTTATATATGAAATCTTGTGGTCTATATTTATATCGCTGTCGACATTAAACCTATATCTCACCAACTTTATGTTGACATTTTAAAGCATGTTATTCTCAGGTATGAATTAAGTCTTCCGCTGTGCATTATCTCGTACTAAGGATACTACTTGAGGCCATTAAGGACTTATATCATAAGGCGTTGCATTCGAGTCATTGAAGTTCATAGAGACTATTATTAAGTAAATGGCGGTTTAGGTCATTTGAATATTATGAAATGTCAGGAGAATATGTCAATTATGGATGTAACTATAGATTGCCTTTTAAGAATAAATGCAACGTTTGTAAGATGTATCATATAGAGGGCAAGTACCTCGCAATGTTATCAACTATTGTAATTCGTTTGTAATCAATATGGACAACGTCCGGATGATTAGTTTCGGATCCTTTCAGTTGGTATCAGAGCATTGGTCTTAGCGAACCAGGCCTTGCATTAGTGTGTCTAACTAGTAGTTGTTAGGATACATTAAGTGAGTCTGGACTTTGACCGTGTCTGCCTGTCAAAAGTTTTGCTTATCAATCCTAGTCGGAAATCATCTGCTTATCATCCTTAGGGAACTGCCTGCTTATCATTCTTAAGTCTAGACACGTCTTACTGCATTTAGTGCATCGATAATGTATAGACAAAATTCATATCCTAGCGTATCTGTTACTATAGACATTGCCTGACGTATTTCAAAGATTCTCCGTAATTCATGGGATTTTGATATTATATATACATATATAAATTATGTATTGAAGAGTACCAAACCCAACTCCTATAATCTATTCCAAACCAAAAATTCATTTCTCCGACCATACAAGATGGATTCTTCATCCAGCTCAAATTCCTCCGACTTCGATAGCTTCGCCGATATGGATTTCCATTCGAGCTCCGAGAACAGCGTTACCGGAATGGATCAACGAATTTCCCATCATCTATTCTGGATGAATTAGGGATGGGTTCGTAATATACTAAATTTCTGGAGGCAAGAAGAAGGTGATCCATTCCATCCACCAAATTGTCCTCTTAACGATGAACCTGAAGCACTTACCGGCGAACCTATTCGAAACACCATTTTCTCGCTCATTTCTAGAGTATCTCGTCATGATTACATACTATCCCATATTTCAAATCTTGTTCATTCGCTCGTTCCAACCGTCAATCATCCCGGTATAATAGAAGAAGTCAACGAACTCCGTGCTCGGGTAGTGGTTTTGGAGAATATGGTGCGAAGGTTACAAACACCAACAGCAGCACCAGCAGCATAATCCGTACTACCATCGTCAACGCCGACAGTACCTTTATCACCCCAAACACAACCGCGCCTTAAATCTCAACATCACAATCTGTATCTCGAATATCAACATCACACGACTCAATATCTGTACTTCGAGTATGATCTTCGTTCTATATATCGTTCTACATCGATTATCTTCACTTTACGTATCGTATGACAATTATGTAATTTCTAAAGTCTTAGAGATTATGTAATCTAGAATTAACGATAAATCAAATGAGTTTAATATCTTATTGACTCATTAAATCTATGATTATCTCTGAAGAAAATATATATGCAAGTATATTTTCATAAAGATAGTAATTAAAAATTCCTTCGTACAAACTATTAATGATGAAAATATTTTAACGGGTGGGTAGTACCCGAGGAATATTTAGAATTCACATTAATAAGTTATATTGTACATTCTTGAATCTGATTCAACGGTTATCTATTATCTTACTTACAACCACCGATATTCGTATCCGCTCACCCCAGAATAACCATTTTCAATCAAATTTCATATTCGGATTTTGACCTACCAGAATCCAACAAGTGGCATAAAGAAGAAAACATTGGACAAAAAAAAAAAAAAAAATTGTTAGAAACACACGATTTAACTAATTAAAAATCTATTAAGGATTCCACGCTAACTGTTCCGGCTAACTCTGGACAATTAAAATGAATTAAAATGTTGATTGTAACATATGAAGCTAAACAATTCTTCAAGCTTGCCACTTGATTTTATCTTAAACCTCATTCGTAACTTGACGATTACAATTCGCATTCAAATCCTTTCATGATTCCTGAAAACACCTCGACCGAGAAGTTGAACCCGCCGCACCTCGCCTACGGAATGAAGATTTATACATACAGTTATACACCTGAAGAACTCTCGAACCCAAATTCATAATTTAACACATAACGTATTGAATCCTTTGCCATTTATTAGCAAGAACAACCCTACAATTCCTTTTCAAGAAGCTAATTTTGTCACAGCTCCACTTCGACTTTTCAGTGAGATTATTTCTATTATAATCATGATATTTATACCTTGTCCTTTCGCCGTCATTACCGGAAAACCTTTTATATCCCTCGACAACATCAACAGGTGCACCAGCAGATCGTTATCCTTTTGGCGAAATCAACAATCATTATTTTGAAAATCTCGCGGAACTTCTTCCATCATATCTATAATGTCTATCCCTAAGAATTTCATAATCTGAACGTGAAGTTTCTGAAAAACACCCGGGACTATGAAATAGTTCTTGAAATGCTAACGAAGCAGCAAAAACTGTAAACGACTTTAACGGTCAAAAGTTTGATGACAAAGAATAGTAAGGTGGTAAAGCTGAAAAAAAAAAGTTTGGAACTAGAAAACGGATGAAGCAAAGTATGAAAGAGGCTGTGGATAAATCACAGGGACTGAACCTGCTCTCAAAGAATACAAACGATTCCGTACCTCCTGAAACCGTCAGTAAGAACCCTACTCTTTATTCAAAACCTTGCCCGGATGATATTTTTCATCATCATCTTATCTTAGATATTATAAGATATCTTCATATCATTCGTTATACATATTTTTCATATTTCTGGAGATATTTTTACAACTATTCCTATCTGCGATCATTTATCTCTCCGTAACATCTGCGTTACAATATAAAAGAAACTGTGTTAATTTCTAAATTCTGAAACCTCCGAGATTAAAATATAAATGATTTGAAGTAGTGTTGGGAACTGATGCATGAATTAGTATAATATAATGAAACTTGATCAACTTTATTATATTACAGTAAGTCATGTTAAGTTTCTAATGGAATGTGATGATTCACAGTACCGTCATCATGTGCCATGTTACACGGCTCTTACATTCTATCAAGTCTCCAAACATATTAGAACGTATCACCTTGATAGTTCTATTTTTCCGGAATATTCTAGTAATTTAACGAATCAAGATCGTGTCATTACAATTTCATTCTAAAACCAATAGCTAGGTTCATTCCAAATTTCCTACCTACGAATTTCGGACCATTGTTCACTTGGCTCGAGGACGGGAAGAAGAAACGAAGGGACAAAACCTCAGAATAGAAATAGGAACATAAACCACAGCAAATAAGAGAGAGCATTAACTGTGGATGACAATGATTTTAAGGGACGGGAGTAGGAACATCGAAATATAAGGGAAGGTATAAAACCTAACAACAACCCCGAAACTACAAACCGTGCATATCAATACGTATTGCAACGTAAAGGCACGGGAGAATTAAAAACATTATAAATCCAAGGAAAGGATAAAAGAGAATAGATTCTTCTGGTGATAGATGAAAAAGAAGAATGAAAGATATGAAAGTTAGAAATATAACAAGGATTAGAATGGGATGGAGCATATTAGCGAATGTCTTAAAGTAGGAACTAAAGAGAAAGAATAGAAGATGTGGGAAGAAAGAAAGGGAAGGAGGTAAATTTATAGTGAAATATTCGACAAAGAAATCAAAACAGATTGCCGCGTTAAATCAAAGAAGATCCTGATCGCCGCAAAACTAAATCTTATTACATAAGATTTTCTTTAAAACCCTTAAATCCCGGAAATCGATCATAATCACGTCATCGGTTACAACAATTCTATATTTACTCATTTCACTCTTTTGTGATAGCTTCGCTCGTGCGTCTCACATAACCGAATCGTTTTATCTAAATCTTTCAATAATGATAAAATTTAATTATTACCTCATATTCGTCATGAAAACATTCCTATTGTTATTTATGACAACCTCTACCAAATTTCGAGGACGAAATTTCTTTAACGGGAGGGTACTGTAACGACCCGGAAATTTCCGACCAAATTTAAACTCTAATCTCTATATGGTTCCGACACGATAAGCAAAAACCCTAAAGTTGACCCGCACTTTTTCGATCGTTCTATACTCATAAGATTAATATTTACATAAATTAAACCTTACCAACATGATAAGCAATCCAAATTGTTGAGACTTATGTTTTCGAAAAGAGTTTTACACAACGTTTGACCGTCTAGTTTGACCGATGATATCACGAACTATACAATATATGATAATTATACGTTTGTGTATATATATGTATATATACATATTTAACATGATCTAAGAATGTTTTAATATCTCATTTTGTATTAATAACAATAAGTTATAAGTATATTTTGAAACTACTAACTTAAGTTTTCAAAACGATAACCATACGTAACGTTATTTGACTTAAATACTTATGACCTATAATGTTTATACATATATCGTATAAGTAATGTATTTAATCACTTTTAAAGACTTAAATACATAAAACAATATAAGTATATTTACAAAAGATAGCTATATTTGAATCCTCGTTCCGTTTTCTCAAAGATTTCTATACGTATACCTAGGGTATATGTACCCGTATCATACGCAGCTTCTAGATGTATTTACTATTGGTATATACCAATAAAAATCTGCTCCTTAGCAGCCTTAAATGATTAAGAAACATGTGGAACCAACCATTTGTCAAGTAGCATGAATTATTTAGCAAGAAAACAAAGTTAGGTATTTTTTTTTCCTTTATAACCTAAAAACGTTTTTATGCATGCACACCATTTCTTCACCCCATTTTCTCATACTTACACTTCCATTTCTCTCTCAAAATACTCTTAACTTCATACTTGATCATCTCCAAGCATTTTTCCCATCATTTAGCTTCAAAAACCTTACTTAAACACCATAAGAAAACCATACAAAAACACTTCAAGAAATCCTTCCAAGAGCACAAACTTACTTCCAATCTTTCATCCAATTCCATCACCCTTTTGGTTCTAGCTTTTTACTCCTCTTTTACAGCAACCTTGTCCAAGGAACTTGAGGTAGTATCTATGTTCATAACCTTATTCGATTCATATATATATATAGCTATCATATTTTGTGGTATACAATTTTAACAACAAGAACATAGTTTGAAAGTTTTCAAACTTGTTTGCAAACTAAATAGATCCTTCTAACTTAACTTTTAAAATACTTCAAGACCTGTAATATAACTTAAATATATGCTAACTTAACAAGGTATAACTTGGTTTTTCAAAGAATATCTTAAAAACTGTTTTTACGACGTCGGAGTGCAACCGGGGACTGTTTTGGGTTGGATAATTAAAAACCATTTTAAACTTTGAATTGGAGGTTTATTTTCTGGAAAAATAATTTTTACTATGAATATGATAACACATAAAAATTTCATGATTTAATTCAAAGTATAAGTATTTTTAGAAAAATGGTCATTAAGTGTTATTTTTTTGTAACAAAAATGTTTAACTTCATAAGTTTCACTAAAGTTTCACCTATGCCGTGTGATTTTGAATACAAACCAAGGTATTTTCAGTTCATAGTCTTAAAGAGGGACTCGATCCAAGGAGATGGCAAGTTGAATCAACGAAAACGGATTTGTAACGAAGAAACTATGACCGAAACAAAATTGGTTATCCTAGACTTGTTTAACTTCGGGATTAATTGGGAAAAATTAAATAAATCACATATTTCTAAGATAACATGATATTTTATATATATGTACTTATAATTCAATTTTATATGGTTCAGGATCACCCGTAAACAACACGAGAAGATTAATCATAAGATCCCATGTTTGTACGCAACACGTCATTTGACAACACCGGTACTTTATGTACGCAACACGTCATTTGACAACACCGGTACCGTGGGTCAAGATTAATCTCGACCAATACATATACGATGGGGTTTTATTTATTTCGTTGGGGGTTTTATTTATTTCATTGCGGGTATATTAAACATCTAAAAATGAACCATTAAAATTGAATTACTAACAACGAGCTGCTAACTACGGACTAAGGAATTATTCAAAGTATTAAAAGTATAACAAGTATATATATGTGACGTTTGTTTAAAAAGAAAAGGTATTGATATATTATATATGGATAGGTTCGTGATATCAACCGGAGACCAAGTCAAATTATATATATCTTCAAGACGAAAGTGAGTATATAGTCCCACTTTTAAACTCTAAATATTTCGGGATGAGAATACATGTATTTTATGTTTTACGTTATGGACACAAGTAACTGAAAAATATATTCTACGTTGAGTTGTACCACTGGCATACTTCCCTGTAGCTTGGTAACTAATATTTACAGCGGTATTGTAAACGCGAATCCTGTTGATAGATCTATCGGGCCTGACAACCCCAACCGGACTGGACGACCAGTATTCAACGGTTGCACAGTACTTCGTTTCGTGACTACACTTGGTACAGTGTAGTAAGATTTCATATTAAAGGGAATATGCGACGTGATTAATTGTTAAGTATGGTTACCAAGTGCTCAACCACTTAGAATATTTTTATTAAAATGTTTATATATGAAATCTTGTGGTCTATATTTATATCGCTGTCGACATTAAACCTATATCTCACCAACTTTATGTTGACATTTTAAAGCATGTTATTCTCAGGTATGAATTAAGTCTTCCGCTGTGCATTATCTCGTACTAAGGATACTACTTGAGGCCATTAAGGACTTATATCATAAGGCGTTGCATTCGAGTCATTGAAGTTCATAGAGACTATTATTAAGTAAATGGCGGTTTAGGTCATTTGAATATTATGAAATGTCAGGAGAATATGTCAATTATGGATGTAACTATAGATTGCCTTTTAAGAATAAATGCAACGTTTGTAAGATGTATCATATAGAGGGCAAGTACCTCGCAATGTTATCAACTATTGTAATTCGTTTGTAATCAATATGG
The DNA here is from genome assembly GCF_046630445.1 of Rutidosis leptorrhynchoides. Classification (NCBI taxonomy): domain Eukaryota; kingdom Viridiplantae; phylum Streptophyta; class Magnoliopsida; order Asterales; family Asteraceae; genus Rutidosis; species Rutidosis leptorrhynchoides. Next base: position 178,582,316 of record NC_092341.1, read on the forward strand.
ACAACGTCCGGATGATTAGTTTCGGATCCTTTCATTAACCCGTAGCGTAAAATTGCATTTGGGTTCCCTGCATTTAACGCTTTAAAGAAAACACGGCGTAACTTAAAGTCTTCCCAATGTGATATACCCCACCTATCAAAGGAAAGCCTTTTATAAACTAAGGCATTTCTGGAAAGTCTTTCAAATGTTTGATAAGTTAATTTCACCATAACTAAATGTGCTGATGAATTCTGACCGACTCTAGACAAGATTTCCTCAATCATATACTCTGGTAGGTCTTCTAAAATATTCGGTTGTCTACCCTTAACGTGTAGTGACCCGAACTTTTCCATGTTTATATATATTAATTGAGATTGATATTTACATGATTAAATGTTTCCAACATGTTAAGCAATCAAACTTGTTAAGACTTGATTAATTGAAATATGTTTCATATAGACAATTGACCACCCAAGTTGACCGGTGATTCACGAACGTTAGAACTTGTAAAAACTATATGATGACATATATATGGATATATATATATATATAGTAATATGATACTATGATAAGTAAACATATCATTAAGTATATTAACAATGAACTACATATGTAAAAACAAGACTACTAACTTAATGATTTTTAAACGAGACATATATGTAACGATTATCGTTGTAAAGACATTTAATGTATATATATCATATTAAGAGATATTCATACATGATAATATCATGATAATATAATAATTTAAAATCTCATTTGATATTATAAACATTGGGTTAACAACATTTAAGAAGATCGTTAACCTAAAGGTTTCAAAACAACACTTACATGTAACGACTAATGATGACTTAACGACTCAGTTAAAATGTATATACATGTAGTGTTTTAATATATATTTATACACTTTTGAAATACTTCAATACACTTATCAAAATACTTCTACTTAACAAAAATGCTTACAATTACATCCTCGTTCAGTTTCATCAACAATTCTACTCGTATGCACCCGTATTCGTACTCGTACAATACACAGCTTTTAGATGTATGTACTATTGGTATATACACTCCAATTATCAGATCTTAGCAGCCCATGTGAGTCACCTAACACTAACACATGTGGGAACCATCATTTGGCAACTAGCATGAAATATCTCATAAAATTACAAAAATATGAGTAATCATTCATGACTTATTTACATGAAAACAAAATTACATATCCTTTATATCTAATCCATACACCAACGACCAAAAACACCTACAAACACTTTCATTCTTCAATTTTATTCATCTAATTGATCTCTCTCAAGTTCTATCTTCAAGTTCTAAGTGTTCTTCATAAATTCTACAAGTTCTAGTTACATAAAATCAATAATACTTTCAAGTTTGCTAGCTCACTTCCAATCTTGTAAGGTGATCATCCAACCTCAAGAAATCTTTGTTTCTTACAGTAGGTTATCATTCTAATACAAGGTAATAATCATATTCAAACTTTGGTTCAATTTCTATAACTATAACAATCTTATTTCAAGTGATGATCTTACTTGAACTTGTTTTCGTGTCATGATTCTGCTTCAAGAACTTCGAGCCATCCAAGGATCCGTTGAAGCTAGATCTATTTTTCTCTTTTTCAGTAGGTTTATCTAAGGAACTTAAGGTATTAATGATGTTCATAACATCATTCGATTCATACATATAAAACTATCTTTTTCGAAGGTTTAAACTTGTAATCACTAGAACATAGTTTAGTTAATTCTAAACTTGTTCGCATACAAAAGTTAATCCTTCTAACTTGACTTTTAAAATCAACTAAACACATGTTCTATATCTATATGATATGATAACTTAATGATTTAAAACCTGGAAACAAGAAAAACACCGTAAAACCGGATTTACGCCGTCGTAGTAACACCGCGGGCTGTTTTGGGTTAGTTAATTAAAAACTATGATAAGCTTTGATTTAAAAGTTGTTATTCTGAGAAAATGATTTTTATTATGAACATGAAACTATATCCAAAAATTATGGTTAAACTCAAAATGGAAGTATGTTTTCTAAAATGGTCATCTAGACGTCGTTCTTTCGACTGAAATGACTACCTTTACAAAAACGACTTGTAACTTATTTTTCTGACTATAAACCTATACTTTTTCTTTTTAGATTCATAAAATAGAGTTCAATATGAAACCATAGCAATTTTATTCACTCAAAACGGATTTAAAATGAATAAGTTATGGGTAAAACAAGATTGGATAATTTTTCTCATTTTAGCTACGTGAAAATTGGTAACAAATCTATTCCAACCATAACTTAATCAACTTGTATTGTATATTATGTAATCTTGAGATACCATAGACACGTATACAATGTTTCGACCTATCATGTCGACACATCTATATATATTTCGGAACAACCATAGACACTCTATATGTGAATGTTGGAGTTAGCTATATAGGGTTTAGGTTGATTCCAAAATATATATAGTTTGAGTTGTGATCAATACTGAGATACGTATATGTTAACACCTATTTCCTTATGAGGTAAGGCTTAGTATGTCAACAAGAGACCAGAAGTAATCTAGCTTTTAGGAGGGCGGAGTGTTGCCGATTGATTTTTACCCTCGAGAAATAATCCCTGCAGATCCGGTACATAAGTGTAAGGACTTGTGGGGTGGCTTAATCAATCTGTCGTCCGCAGAGCGTATAAGTGTTAGCCGGATGACTTCTAGTGAGAGAAAGTAGAAAGAGAAAGAGAGAAGTGAAGTCTCAGCTCTCAATGTTGTCAGAATGTCTCAACCGTGTAAAATGACGACCCAAGGGGTCTATTTATAGTGTTAGATCCACCAGATTGCTCAGGGACATGTGTCAGATGATGATACGTTCTGTTACTCGCGGTCCAAAATTTATGCTGAAAGTGCTGTTCTCCGGCGAGGGCTTACACGCTAGGCGGCCTTCAGGGCTTACGCATGACGGAGCAGCCTGTACAGCGGAGAACGCTGGACGGATAACTCTACAGAACTATTGTTTCCAGCCTTCCTGATGCTACTTTTATGAAACCATTATACCTTTTATGTGTGTATACGATAGGATACACCATTAGTATACACTGGGTCGTAGATTGATTCAAGATAATATTTATCAATTTATTTCTGTACATCTAACTGTGGACAAGTAGTTGTAGGTTACTAACGAGGACAGCTGACTTAATAAACTTAAAACATCAAAATATATTAAAAGTGTTATAAATATATTTTGAACATACTTTGATATATATATGTATATATTGTTATAGGTTCATGAATCAACCAGTGGCCAAGTCTTACTTCCCGACGAAGTAAAAATCTGTGAAAGTGAGTTTCATTTGCTCCCTTTTACTCTTTACATTTTTGGGACTGAGAATACATGCGCTGTTTTTATAAATGTTTTACGAAATAAACACAAGTAATCGAAATTACATTATATGGTTGAATGATCGAAATCGAATATGCCCCTTTTTATTAAGTCTGGTAATCTAAGAATTACGGAACAGACACCCTAATTGACGCGAATCCTAAAGATAGATCTATTGGGCCTAACAAACCCCATCCAAAGTACCGGATGCTTTAGTACTTCGAAATTTATATCATATCCGAAGGGTGTCCCGGAATGATGGGGATATTCTTATATATGCATCTTGTTAATGTCAGTTACCAGGTGTTCACCATATGAATGACTTTTATCTCTATGTATGGGATGTGTATTGAAATATGAAATCTTGTGGTCTATTATTATGATTTGATATATATAGGTTAAACCTATAACTCACCAACATTTTTGTTGACGTTTTAAGTATGTTTATTCTCAGGTGATTATTAAGAGCTTCCGCTGTCGCATACTTAAAGAAGGACGAGATTTGGAGTCCATGCTTGTATGATATTGTGTAAAAACTGCATTCAAGAAACTTATTTTGTTGTAACATATTTGTATTGTAAACCATTATGTAATGGTCGTGTGTAAACAGGATATTTTAGATTATCATTATTTGATAATCTACGTAAAGCTTTTTAAACCTTTATTGATGAAATAAAGGTTATGGTTTGTTTTAAAATGAATGCAGTCTTTGAAAAACGTCTCATATAGAGGTCAAAACCTCGCAACGAAATCAATTAATATGGAACGTTTTTAATCAATAAGAACGGGACATTTCAGTTGGTATCCGAGCGTTGGTCTTAGAGAACCAGAATTTTGCATTAGTGTGTCTTATCGAGTTTGTTAGGATGCATTAGTGAGTCTGGACTTCGACCGTGTTTACTTGAAAAAAGATTGCTTAACAAATTTTGTTGGAAACTATATATTTTTAACACGTGAATATTATGTGATATATTAATCTCTTAACGCGTTTGATATTATGTGATAGATGTCTACCTCTAGAACAAGTCCCATTGACTCACCTAATAATAATGAAGAGTCAAATGTAAATTGGAATGATTCGTGGACTGATTCACAAGTTCCCGAAGAGGAACCGGAAGAAGAGTCGGAACCGGAAGAAGAATCAGAACCGGAAGAAGAATCGGAACTGGATGAAGAAATAGAACCGTTGAGGGAAATAATAAAATGGTTAAGTAAAAGAAAATCCTCAACCAATCGACCAAGGTTAATTATGGTCAATGGTGTTTCCGCCAAGGAAGCAAAATATTGGGAGGATTACCAATTCTCCGATGAATCGGATTACGACGAGAATTCCGATGATGTTATAGAAATTACCCCAACTGAATTTAAAAAGGCAAAAGAAAATAATAAGGGAAAGGGCATAAAAATAGAGAAATCTAATTCCAACCCCGATGAACTTTATATGTATCGTCAACCCCCGAAGTCCTTAAGTTGTAACAATGACCCGGGAACTTCTAAACCACCAGGTTTTTCTAAACCAATGTGGAAAACGACGGCTCGTATTAGGGGAACATCATATATCCCTAGAAACTTGGCAAAACGAACCAAAACCGAAGAAGAAGAAACAAGTGAGTCGGAATAAGATAGTTGTATTCGTGTAGTGTAATATATGTAATATAGTGTGCTTATGCTTTATGATATATGTAAAAATTGCTTGTATTAATAAGTATTTTTTTTATGAATCTAACTCTTGTCTATTTTACAGTATAAAAACACAAAATGGATAGACAACCCAATATTTTAAGAGACCTACCCGGAGACATGATTGATGAAATCTTGTCTAGAGTCGGTCAGAATTCTTCAGCACAACTATTTAAGGGGAGATCAGTTTGTAAGACATTCGAAGAACGTTCTAAGAATGCCTTGGTTTATAAAAGGCTTTCGTTCGAAAGATGGGGGATATCACATTGGGAAATCCATAAGTTACGATGTGTTTACTTTGACGCATATATTGCGGGGAACCCAAATGCTATTTTACGCAATGGGTTAAGAAATTATTTTGACTCAATATATCCGAATATTGGACTTCGTGATTTAGAAAAAGTGGCTAACATGCAACATAAAGAAGCATGTTATGCTTACGGATTAGTAATGTTCGCTTCTCACCAAAGTGAGAACAAGAACATCGGGCTACAACTATTAAACAAAACGTTCCCACAAGTGACGGAGTCGGTAATTGGGGTAAGAAATGAGGTTTTTATATTGTTACGGGACTGTTGGACATTACGTAACCCTCGTCCCTTTGACGACGTTACAACACGCTGTCTTATCAACGGCCATAATGGTTATGTTCCACAAGACCAAGGATGAGAAGTAGTCCTAGTAAAACCAGAATGCATGACTTGTTTCTGGACGTATGAATTACGTGTCTTTATTGCCTTTACTGAACGACTTGTGTACTAGCTAGAATTATCTTCACAACCATCTTGTATCAAATTTATTGGGTGCTATATTTCATGCTATATGTAAAATAAGCGGTATTGTAAGTTTGTAAAATATTGTGTAAAAGTTTGAACGCGCAATATTATTATAATCAGTTTTTCATATAGAATTGTAGTAGTTGAATTGTATATTAGCTACTAAGTATGAACTTAACGGGTAGGTACTACCCGAATTTAAACTTATAAAACGCTAATATGAAGAAAAAGCTTTTATAAATGAGTTCATATTATGCTACGAAATACTATTAACTACTCTTAATATTCTGTATAATTAACTTGTTCCATTTGACTATTTTGAAGGAAATGGCACCGACTACTCGACACACCGTGAATATGAATGAAGAGGAATTCCGTACTTTTCTAGCTTCAAACATAGCCGCAGTACAGGCTGCGTTACATACCAACAATAACCTTGGATCTAGCAGTACAAGAAATTGTGTAGGATGCACCTACAAAGAAATCACTGCCTGTAAACCTTTGGAATTTGATGGAACCGAAGGACCGATCGGATTGAAATGGTGGGCAGAGAAGGTCGACTCGGTTTTTGCCATAAGTAAGTGTACTGAAGAGGACAAAGTGAAGTACGCTACGCATACCTTCACAGGTTTTGTGTTAACATGGTGGAATACCTATCTAGAGCAAGTGGGACAAGACGATGCGTACGCACTATCGTGGTCAGCATTCAAGCACTTGATGAACGAGAAGTACCGTCCCAGAACCGAGGTCAATAAGCTCAAGACAGAACTTAGAGGGTTACGAACCCAAGGATTTGATATTACCACGTACGAAAGACAATTCACAGAATTGTATCTATTGTGTCCGGGAGCATTCGAAGATGAGGAAGAGAAGATCGACGCGTTTGTGAAAGGATTACCGGAAAGAATCCAAGAAGATATAAGTTCACACGAGCCCGCCTCCATACAACAGGCATGTAGAATGGCTCACAAACTAGTGACCCAGATTGAAGAAAGAATTAAAGAACAGACTGCTGAAGAGGCCAATGTGAAGCAAGTCAAAAGAAAGTGGGAGGAAAACGGTGATAAGAATCACCAATACAACAACAACAGCAATTACAACAATAATCGCAACAATTATCCCAACAATCGCAACATCAATCGCAACTACAACAAACGGCCCAACAACAACAACAACAACAACAACAACAACAACAACAACAACAACAACAACAACAACAACAACAACAACAACAACAACAACAACAACAACAACAGCAGCAACTATAACAATCATCCCAACAACAATAATAACCGCAACAATAACAACAATCAGAAGCAGCTATGCCAAAGGTGTGAAAAGTATCACTCGGGGTTCTGCACTAAATTTTGCAACAAGTGTAAAAGAAATGGTCATAGCGCGGCGAAGTGTGAGGTCTACGGACTCGGGGTTAATAGAACGAAAGGAACAAATGGTGTCGGAATGAGTAATGGCGAAGCAAGTAGTGTCGGAGCAAGTTATGCCAATGTAGTTTGTTATAAATGTGGAAAACCGGGCCACATTATTAGAAATTGCCCGAACCAGGAGAACACGAATGGACAAGGCTGCGAAAGAGTTTTCAATATTAATGCGGCAGAGGCACAGGAAGACCCGGAGGTTGTTACGGGTACGTTTCTTATTGACAATAAATTTGCTTACGTTTTATTTGATTCGGGTGCGGATAGAAGCTATATGAGTAGAGATTTTTGTGCTAAATTAAGTTATCCATTGACGCCTTTGGATAGTAAATTTTTACTCGAATTAGCAAATGGTAAATTAATTTCAGCAGATAATATATGTCGGAATCGAGAAATTAAACTGGTTAGCGAAACATTTAAGATTGATTTGATACCAGTAGAGTTAGGGAGTTTTGATGTGATAATCGGTATGGACTGGTTGGAAGAAGTGAAAGCAGAGATCGTTTGTTACAAAAATGCAATTCGCATTATACGAGAAAAAGGAAAACCCTTAATGGTGTACGGAGAACAGGGCAACACGAAGCTACATCTTATTAGTAATTTGAAGGCACAAAAACTAATAAGAAAAGATTGCTATGCTGTTCTAGCACACGTCGAGAAAGTACAAACTGAAGAAAAGAGCATCAATGATGTTCCCATTGCAAAAGAATTTCCCGATGTATTTCTGAAAGAATTACCGGGATTACCCCCACATCGATCCGTTGAATTTCAAATAGATCTTGTACCAGGAGCTGCACCAATAGCTCGTGCTCCTTGCAGACTCGCACCCAGCGAGATGAAAGAACTGCAAAGCCAATTACAAGAACTTTTAGAGCGTGGTTTCATTCGACCAAGCACATCACCGTGGGGAGCTCCTGTTTTGTTTGTCAAGAAGAAAGATGGTACATTCAGGTTGTGTATCGACTACCGAGAGTTGAACAAACTTACCATCAAGAACCGCTACCCACTACTGAGAATCGACGACTTATTTGATCAACTACAAGGCTCGTCTGTGTATTCAAAGATTGACTTACGTTCCGGGTATCATCAAATGCGGGTGAAAGAAGATGATATTCCAAAGACTGCTTTTAGAACACGTTACAGTCATTACGAGTTTATGGTCATGCCGTTTGGTTTAACTAATGCACCAGCTGTGTTCATGGACCTTATGAACCGAGTGAGTGGACCATACCTTGACAAGTTTTCACTGTTTTCATTGATGACATACTTATTTACTCAAACAATGACCAAGAGCACGGTGAACATTTGAGAAAGGTGTTAGAAGTATTGAGGAAGGAAGAATTGTACGCTAAGTTTTAAAAGTGTGCATTTTGGTTGGAAGAAGTTCAATTCCTCAGTCACATAGCGAACAAAGAAGGTATTAAGGTAGATCCGGCAAAGATAGAAACTGTTGAAAAGTGGGAAACCCCGAAAACTCCGAAACACATACGCCAGTTTTTAGGACTAGCTGGTTACTACAGAAGGTTCATCCAAGACTTTTCCAGAATAGCAAAACCCTTGACTGCATTAACGCATAAAGGGAAGAAATTTGAATGGAATGATGAACAAGAGAAAGCGTTTCAGTTATTGAAGAAAAAGCTAACTACGGCACATATATTGTCATTGCCTGAAGGGAATGATGATTTTGTGATTTATTGTGATGCATCAAAGCAAGGTCTCGGTTGTGTATTAATGCAACGAACGAAGGTGATTGCTTATGCGTCTAGACAATTGAAGATTCACGAACAAAATTATACGACGCATGATTTGGAATTAGGCGCGGTTATTTTTGCATTAAAGACTTGGAGGCACTACTTATATGGGGTCAAAAGTATTATATATACCGACCACAAAAGTCTTCAACACATATTTAATCAGAAACAACTGAATATGAGGCAGCGTAGGTGGATTGAATTATTGAATGATTACGACTTTGAGATTCGTTACCACCCGGGGAAGGCAAATGTGGTAGCCGATGCCTTGAGCAGGAAGGACATAGAACCCATTCGAGTAAAATCTATGAATATAATGATTCATAATAACCTTACTACTCAAATAAAGGAGGCGCAACAAGGAGTTTTAAAAGAGGGAAATTTAAAGGATGAAATACCCAAAGGATCGGAGAAGCATCTTAATATTCGGGAAGACAGAACCCGGTATATGAAATGTCCCGTTCTTATTGATTAAAAACGTTCCATATTAATTGATTTCGTTGCGAGGTTTTGAGCTCTATATGAGACGTTTTTCAAAGACTGCATTCATTTTAAAACAAACCATAACCTTTATTTCATCAATAAAGGTTTAAAAAGCTTTACGTAGATTATCAAATAATGATAATCTAAAATATCCTGTTTACACACGACCATTACATAATGGTTTACAATACAAATATGTTACAACAAAATAAGTTTCTTGAATGCAGTTTTTACACAATATCATACAAACATGGACTCCAAATCTTGTCCTTATTTAAGTATGCGACAGCGGAAGCTCTTAATAATCACCTGAGAATAAACATGCTTAAAACGTCAACAAAAAATGTTGGTGAGTTATAGGTTTAACCTATATATATCAAATCATAATAATAGACCACAAGATTTCATATTTCAATACACATCCCATACATAGAGATAAAAATCATTCATATGGTGAACACCTGGTAACCGACATTAACAAGATGCATATATAAGAATATCCCCATCATTCCGGGACACCCTTCGGATATGATATAAATTTCGAAGTACTAAAGCATCCGGTACTTTGGATGGGGTTTGTTAAGCCCAATAGATCTATCTTTAGGATTCGCGTCAATTAGGGTGTCTGTTCCCTAATTCTTAGATTACCAGACTTAATAAAAAGGGGCATATTCGATTTCGATAATTCAACCATAGAATGTAGTTTCACGTACTTGTGTCTATTTTGTAAATCATTTATAAAACCTGCATGTATTCTCATCCCAAAAATATTAGATTTTAAAAGTGGGACTATAACTCACTTTCACAGATTTTTACTTCGTCGGGAAGTAAGACTTGGCCACTGTTGATTCACGAACCTATAACAATATATACATATATATTAAAGTATGTTCAAAATATATTTACAACACTTTTAATATATTTTGATGTTTTAAGTTTATTAAGTCAGCTGTCCTCGTTAGTAACCTATAACTAGTTGTCCACAGTTAGATGTACAGAAATAAATCGATAAATATTATCTTGAATCAATCCACGACCCAGTGTATACGTATCTCAGTATTGATCACAACTCAAACTATATATATTTTGGAATCAACCTCAACCCTGTATAGCTAACTCCAACATTCACATATAGAGTGTCTATGGTTGTTCCGAAATATATATAGATGTGTCGACATGATAGGTCGAAACATTGTATACGTGTCTATGGTATCTCAAGATTACAAAATATACAATACCAGTTGATTAAGTTATGGTTGGAATAGATTTGTTACCAATTTTCACGTAGCTAAAATGAGAAAAATTATCCAATCTTGTTTTACCCATAACTTCTTCATTTTAAATCCGTTTTGAGTGAATCAAATTGCTATGGTTTCATATTGAACTCTATTTTATGAATCTAAACAGAAAAAGTATAGGTTTATAGTCGGAAAAATAAGTTACAAGTCGTTTTTGTAAAGGTAGTCATTTCAGTCGAAAGAACGACGTCTAGATGACCATTTTAGAAAACATACTTCCACTTTGAGTTTAACCATAATTTTTGGATATAGTTTCATGTTCATAATAAAAATCATTTTCTCAGAATAACAACTTTTAAATCAAAGTTTATCATAGTTTTTAATTAACTAACCCAAAACAGCCCGCGGTGTTACTACGACGGCGTAAATCCGGTTTTACGGTGTTTTTCGTGTTTCCAGGTTTTAAATCATTAAGTTAGCATATCATATAGATATAGAACATGTGTTTAGTTGATTTTAAAAGTCAAGTTAGAAGGATTAACTTTTGTTTGCGAACAAGTTTAGAATTAACTAAACTATGTTCTAGTGATTACAAGTTTAAACCTTCGAATAAGATAGCTTTATATGTATGAATCGAATGATGTTATGAACATCATTACTACCTTAATTTCCTTGGATAAACCTACTGGAAAATAGAAAAATGGATCTAGCTTCAATGGATCCTTGGATGGCTCGAAGTTCTTGAAGCAGAATCATGACACGAAAACAAGTTCAAGTAAGATCATCACTTGAAATAAGATTGTTATAGTTATAGAAATTGAACCAAAGTTTGAATATGATTATTACCTTGTATTAGAATGATAACCTACTGTAAGAAACAAAGATTTCTTGAGGTTGGATGATCACCTTACAAGATTGGAAGTGAGCTAGCAAACTTGAAAGTATTCTTGATTTTATGAAACTATAACTTTTGGAATTTATGAAGAACACTTAGAACTTGAAGATAGAACTTGAGAGAGATCAATTAGATGAAGAAAATTGAAGAATGAAAGTGTTTGTAGGTGTTTTTGGTCGTTGGTGTATGGATTAGATATAAAGGATATGTAATTTTGTTTTCATGTAAATAAGTCATGAATGATTACTCATATTTTTGTAATTTTATGAGATATTTCATGCTAGTTGCCAAATGATGGTTCCCACATGTGTTAGGTGACTCACATGGGCTGCTAAGAGCTGATCATTGAAGTGTATATACCAATAGTACATACATCTAAAAGCTGTGTATTGTACGAGTACGAATACGGGTGCATACGAGTAGAATTGTTGATGAAACTGAACGAGGATGTAATTGTAAGCATTTTTGTTAAGTAGAAGTATTTTGATAAGTGTATTGAAGTCTTTCAAAAGTGTATAAATACATATTAAAACACTACATGTATATACATTTTAACTGAGTCGTTAAGTCATCGTTAGTCGTTACATGAAAGTGTTGTTTTGAAACCTTTAGGTTAACGATCTTGTTAAATGTTGTTAACCCAATGTTTATAATATCAAATGAGATTTTAAATTATTATATTATCATGATATTATCATGTATGAATATCTCTTAATATGATATATATACATTAAATGTCTTTACAACGATAATCGTTACATATATGTCTCGTTTAAAAATCATTAAGTTAGTAGTCTTGTTTTTACATATGTAGTTCATTGTTAATATACTTTATGATATGTTTTCTTATCATAGTATCATGTTAACTATATATATATATCCATATATATGTCATCATATAGTTTTTACAAGTTTTAACGTTCGTGAATCACCGATCAACTTGGGTGGTCAATTGTCTATATGAAACATATTTCAATTAATCAAGTCTTAACAAGTTTGATTGCTTAACATGTTGGAAACATTTAATCATGTAAATATCAATCTCAATTAATATATATAAACATGGAAAAGTTCGGGTCACTACAGTACCTACCCGTTAAATAAATTTCGTCCCGAAATTTTAAGCTGTTGAAGGTGTTGACGAATCTTCTGGAAATAGATGCGGGTATTTCTTCTTCATCTGATCTTCACGCTCCCAGGTGAACTCGGGTCCTCTACGAGCATTCCATCGAACCTTAACAATTGGTATCTTGTTTTGCTTAAGTCTTTTAACCTCGCGATCCATTATTTCGACGGGTTCTTCGATGAATTGAAGTTTTTCGTTGATTTGGATTTCATCTAACGGAATAGTGAGATCTTCTTTAGCAAAACATTTCTTCAAATTCGAGACGTGGAAAGTGTTATGTACAGCCGCGAGTTGTTGAGGTAACTCAAGTCGGTAAGCTACTGGTCCGACACGATCAATAATCTTGAATGGTCCAATATACCTTGGATTTAATTTCCCTCGTTTACCAAATCGAACAACGCCTTTCCAAGGTGCAACTTTAAGCATGACCATCTCTCCAATTTCAAATTCTATATCTTTTCTTTTAATGTCAGCGTAGCTCTTTTGTCGACTTTGGGCGGTTTTCAACCGTTGTTGAATTTGGATGATCTTCTCGGTAGTTTCTTGTATAATCTCCGGACCCGTAATCTGTATATCCCCCACTTCACTCCAACAAATCGGAGACCTGCACTTTCTACCATAAAGTGCTTCAAACGGCGCCATCTCAATGCTTGAATGGTAGCTGTTGTTGTAGGAAAATTCTGCTAATGGTAGATGTCGATCCCAACTGTTTCCGAAATCAATAACACATGCTCGTAGCATGTCTTTAAGCGTTTGTATCGTCCTTTCGCTCTGCCCATCGGTTTGTGGATGATAGGCAGTACTCATGTCTAGACGATTTCCTAATGCTTACTGTAATGTCTACCAGAATCTTGAAATAAATCTGCCATCCCTATCAGAGATAATAGAGATTGGTATTCCATGTCTGGAGACGACTTCCTTCAAATACAGTCGTGCTAACTTCTCCATCTTGTCATCTTCTCTTATTGGCAGGAAGTGTGCTAATTTGGTGAGACGATCAACTATTACCCAAATAGTATCAAAACCACTTGCAGTCCTTGGCAATTTAGTGATGAAATCCATGGTAATGTTTTCCCATTTCCATTCTGGGATTTCAGGTTGTTGAAGTAGACCTGATGGTTTCTGATGCTCAGCTTTGACCTTAGAACACGTCAAACATTCTCCTACATATTTAGCAACATCGGCTTTCATACCCGGCCACCAAAAATGTTTCTTGAGATCCTTGTACATCTTCCCCGTTCCAGGATGTATTGAGTATCTGGTTTTATGAGCTTCTCTAAGTACCATTTCTCTCATATCTCCAAATTTTGGTACCCAAATCCTTTCAGCCCTATACCGGGTTCCGTCTTCCCGAATATTAAGATGTTTCACCGATCCTTTGGGTATTTCATCCTTTAAATTTCCCTCTTTTAAAACTCCTTGTTGCGCCTCTTTTATTTGAGTAGTAATGTTATTATGAATCATTATATTCATAGATTTTACTCGAATGGGTTCTCTGTCCTTCCTGCTCAAGGCATCGGCTACCACATTTGCCTTCCCCGGGTGGTAACGAATCTCAAAGTCGTAATCATTCAATAATTCAATCCACCTACGCTGCCTCATATTCAGTTGTATCTGATTAAATATGTGTTGAAGACTTTTGTGGTCGGTATATATAATACTTTTGACCCCATATAAGTAGTGCCTCCAAGTATTTAATGCAAAAACAACCGCGCCTAATTCCAAATCATGCGTCGTATAATTTTGTTCCTGAATCTTCAATTGTCTAGACGCATAAGCAATCACCTTCGTTCGTTGCATTAATACACAACCGAGACCTTGCTTTGATGCGTCACAATAAATCACAAAATCATCATTCCCTTCAGGCAATGACAATATAGGTGCCGTAGTTAGCTTTTTCTTCAATAACTGAAACGCTTTCTCTTGTTCATCATTCCATTCAAATTTCTTCCCTTTATGCGTTAATGCAGTCAAGGGTTTTGCTATTCTGGAAAAGTCTTGGATGAACCTTCTGTAGTAACCAGCTAGTCCTAAAAACTGGCGTACGTGTTTCGGAGTTTTCGGGGTTTTCCACTTTTCAACAGTTTCTATCTTTGCTGGATCCACCTTAATACCTTCTTTGTTCACTATGTGACCGAGGAATTGAACTTCTTCCAACCAAAATGCACACTTTGAAAACTTAGCGTACAATTCTTCCTTCCTCAATACTTCTAACACCTTTCTCAAATGTTCACCGTGTTCTTGGTCATTCTTTGAGTAAATAAGTATGTCATCAATGAAAACAATGACAAACTTGTCAAGGTATGGTCCACACACTCGGTTCATAAGGTCCATGAACACAGCTGGTGCATTAGTTAAACCAAACGGCATGACCATAAACTCGTAATGACCGTAACGTGTTCTGAAAGCAGTCTTTGGAATATCATCTTCTTTCACCCGCATTTGATGATACCCGGAACGTAAGTCAATCTTTGAATAAACAGACGAGCCTTGTAGTTGATCAAATAAGTCGTCGATTCTCGGTAGTGGGTAGCGGTTCTTGATGGTAAGTTTGTTCAACTCTCGGTAGTCGATACACAACCTGAATGTACCATCTTTCTTCTTGACAAACAAAACAGGAGCTCCCCACGGTGATGTGCTTGGTCGAATGAAACCACGCTCTAAAAGTTCTTGTAATTGGCTTTGCAGTTCTTTCATCTCGCTGGGTGCGAGTCTGTAAGGAGCACGAGCTATTGGTGCAGCTCCTGGTACAAGATCTATTTGAAATTCAACGGATCGATGTGGGGGTAATCCCGGTAATTCTTTCGGAAATACATCGGGAAATTCTTTTGCAATGGGAACATCATTGATGCTCTTTTCTTCAGTTTGTACTTTCTCGACGTGTGCTAGAACAGCATAGCAACCTTTTCTTATTAGTTTTTGTGCCTTCAAATTACTAATAAGATGTAGCTTCGTGTTGCCCTTTTCTCCGTACACCATTAAGGGTTTTCCTTTTTCTCGTATAATGCGAATTGCATTTTTGTAACAAACGATCTCTGCTTTCACTTCTTTCAACCAGTCCATACCGATTATCACATCAAAACTCCCTAACTCTACTGGTATCAAATCAATCTTAAATGTTTCGCTAACCAGTTTAATTTCTCGATTCCGACATATATTATCTGCTGAAATTAATTTACCATTTGCTAATTCGAGTAAAAATTTACTATCCAAAGGCGTCAATGGACAACTTAATTTAGCACAAAAATCTCTACTCATATAGCTTCTATCCGCACCCAAATCAAATAAAACGTAAGCAGATTTATTGTCAATAAGAAACGTACCCGTAACAAGCTCCGGGTCTTCCTGTACCTCTACCGCATTAATATTGAAAACTCTTCCACGGCCTTGTCCATTCGTGTTCTCCTGGTTCGGGCAATTTCTAATAATGTGGCCTGGTTTTCCACATTTATAACAAACTACATTGGCATAACTTGCTCCGACACTACTTGCTCCGCCATTACTCGTTCCGACACCATTTGTTCCTTTCGTTCTATTAACCCCTGGTCCGTAGACCTCACACTTCGCCGCGCTATGACCATTTCTTTTACACTTGTTGCAAAATTTGGTGCAGAACCCCGAGTGATTCTTTTCACACCTTTGGCATAGCTGCTTCTGATTGTTGTTATTGTTGCGGTTATTATTGTTGTTGGGATGATTGTTGTAGTTGCTGTTGGTGTTGTTGTTGTTGTTGTTGTTGTTGGGCCGTTTGTTGTAGTTGCGATTGATGTTGCGATTGTTGGGATAATTGTTGCGATTATTGTTGTAATTGCTGTTGTTGTTGTATTGGTGATTCTTATCACCGTTTTCCTCCCACTTTCTTTTGACTTGCTTCACATTGGCCTCTTCAGCAGTCTGTTCTTTAATTCTTTCTTCAATCTGGTTCACTAGTTTGTGAGCCATTCTACATGCCTGTTGTATAGAGGCGGGCTCGTGTGAACTTATATCTTCTTGGATTCTTTCCGGTAATCCTTTCACAAACGCGTCGATCTTCTCTTCCTCATCTTCGAATGCTCCTGGACACAATAGGCACAATTCTGTGAATCGTCTTTCATACGTGGTAATATCAAATCCTTGGGTTCGTAACCCTCTAAGTTCTGTCTTGAGCTTATTGACCTCGGTTCTGGGACGGTACTTCTCGTTCATCAAGTGCTTGAATGCTGACCACGGTAGTGCGTACGCATCATCTTGTCCCACTTGCTCTAGATAGGTATTCCACCATGTTAACGCAGAACCTGTGAAGGTATGCGTAGCGTACTTCACTTTGTCCTCTTCAGTACACTTACTTATGGCAAACACCGATTCAACCTTCTCGGTCCACCGTTTCAATCCGATCGGTCCTTCGGTTCCATCAAATTCCAAAGGTTTGCAGGCAGTGAATTCTTTGTAGGTGCATCCTACACGATTTCCTGTACTGCTAGATCCAAGGTTATTGTTGGTATGTAGCGCAGCCTGTACTGCGGCTATGTTTGAAGCTAGAAAAATACGGAATTCCTCTTCATTCATATTCACGGTGTGTCGAGTAGTCGGTGCCATTTCCTTCAAAATAGTTAAATGAAACAAGTTAATCATACAGAATATTAAGAGTAGTTAATAGTATTTCGTAGCATAATATGAACTCATTTATAAAAGCTTTTTCTTCATATTAGCGTTTTATAAGTTTAAATTCGGGTAGTACCTACCCGTTAAGTTCTTACTTAGTAGCTAATATACAATTCAACTACTACAATTCTATATGAAAAACTGATTATAATAATATTTCGCGTTCAAACTTTTATACAATATTTTACAAACTTACAATACCGCTTATTTTACATAAAGCATGAAATATAGCACACAATAACTTTGATACAAGATAGTTGTGAAGACAATTCTAGCTAGTACACAAGTCGTTCAGCAAAGGCAATAAAGACACGTAATTCATACGTCCAGAAACAAGTCATGCTTTCTGGTTTTACTAGGACTACTTCCCATCCTTGGTCTTGTGCAACATAACCGTTATGGCCGTTGATAAGACAGCGTGTTGTAACGTCATCAAAGGGACGAGGGTTACTTAATGTCCAACAGTCCCGTAATAATCTAAAAACCTCATTTCTTACCCCAATTACCGACTCCGTCACTTGTGGAAATGTTTTGTTTAATAGTTGTAGCCCGATGTTCTTGTTCTCACTTTGGTGAGATGCGAACATTACTAATCCGTAAGCATAACATGCTTCTTTATGTTGCATGTTAGCCGCTTTTTCTAAATCACGAAGTCCAATATTCGGATATATTGAGTCAAAATAATTTCTTAACCCATTGCGTAAAATAGCATTTGGGTTCCCCGCAATATATGCGTCAAAGTAAACACATCGTAACTTATAGGTTTCCCAATGTGATATCCCCCATCTTTCAAACGAAAGTCTCTTATAAACCAAGACATTCTTGGAACGTTCTTCGAATGTCTTACAAACTGATCTCGCCTTAAATAGTTGTGCCGAAGAATTCTGGCCGACTCTAGACAAGATTTCATCAATCATGTCTCCGGGTAGGTCTCTTAAAATATTGGGTTGTCTATCCATTTTGTGTTTTTAAACTGTAAAATAGACAAGAGTTAGATTCATAAAAAAATACTTATTAATACAAGCAATTTTTACATATATCATAAAGCATAAGAACACTATATTACATATATTACACCACGCGAATACAACTATCTTATTCCGACTCGCTCGTTTCTTCTTCTTCGGTTTTGGTTCGTTTTGCCAAGTTTCTAGGGATATATGATGTTCCCCTAATACGAGCCGTCGTTGTCCACATTGGTTTAGAAAAACCTGGTGGTTTAGAGGTTCCCGGGTCATTGTTACAACTTAAGGACTTCGGGGGTTGACGATACATATAAAGTTCATCGGGGTTGGAATTAGATTTCTCTATTTTTATGCCCTTTCCCTTATTATTTTCTTTTGCCTTTTTAAATTCAGTTGGGGTAATTTCTATAACATCATCGGAATTCTCGTCGGAATCCGATTCATCGGAGAATTGGTAATCCTCCCAATATTTTGCTTCCTTGGCGGAAACACCATTGACCATAATTAACTTTGGTCGGTTGGTTGAGGATTTTATTTTACTTAACCGTTTTATTATTTCCCCCACCGGTTCTATTTCTTCATCCGGTTCCGATTCTTCTTCCGGTTCCGATTCTTCTTCCGGTTCCGACTCTTCTTCCGGTTCCTCTTCGGGAACTTGTGAATCAGTCCACAAATCATTCCAATTTACATTTGACTCTTCATTATTATTAGGTGAGTCAATGGGACTTGTTCTAGAGGTAGACATCTATCACATAATATCAAACACGTTAAGAGATTAATATATCACATAATATTCATATGTTAAAAATATATAGTTTCCAACAAAAATGTTAAGCAATCATTTTTAAAGAAAACACGGTCGAAGTCCAGACTCACTAATGCATCCTAACAAACTCAATAAGACACACTAATGCAAATTTTCTGGTTCTCTAAGACCAACGCTCGGATACCAACTGAAATGTCCCGTTCTTATTGATTAAAAACGTTCCATATTAATTGATTTCGTTGCGAGGTTTTGAGCTCTATATGAGACGTTTTTCAAAGACTGCATTCATTTTAAAACAAACCATAACCTTTATTTCATCAATAAAGGTTTAAAAAGCTTTACGTAGATTATCAAATAATGATAATCTAAAATATCCTGTTTACACACGACCATTACATAATGGTTTACAATACAAATATGTTACAACAAAATAAGTTTCTTGAATGCAGTTTTTACACAATATCATACAAACATGGACTCCAAATCTTGTCCTTATTTAAGTATGCGACAGCGGAAGCTCTTAATAATCACCTGAGAATAAACATGCTTAAAACGTCAACAAAAAATGTTGGTGAGTTATAGGTTTAACCTATATATATCAAATCATAATAATAGACCACAAGATTTCATATTTCAATACACATCCCATACATAGAGATAAAAATCATTCATATGGTGAACACCTGGTAACCGACATTAACAAGATGCATATATAAGAATATCCCCATCATTCCGGGACACCCTTCGGATATGATATAAATTTCGAAGTACTAAAGCATCCGGTACTTTGGATGGGGTTTGTTAAGCCCAATAGATCTATCTTTAGGATTCGCGTCAATTAGGGTGTCTGTTCCCTAATTCTTAGATTACCAGACTTAATAAAAAGGGGCATATTCGATTTCGATAATTCAACCATAGAATGTAGTTTCACGTACTTGTGTCTATTTTGTAAATCATTTATAAAACCTGCATGTATTCTCATCCCAAAAATATTAGATTTTAAAAGTGGGACTATAACTCACTTTCACAGATTTTTACTTCGTCGGGAAGTAAGACTTGGCCACTGTTGATTCACGAACCTATAACAATATATACATATATATTAAAGTATGTTCAAAATATATTTACAACACTTTTAATATATTTTGATGTTTTAAGTTTATTAAGTCAGCTGTCCTCGTTAGTAACCTATAACTAGTTGTCCACAGTTAGATGTACAGAAATAAATCGATAAATATTATCTTGAATCAATCCACGACCCAGTGTATACGTATCTCAGTATTGATCACAACTCAAACTATATATATTTTGGAATCAACCTCAACCCTGTATAGCTAACTCCAACATTCACATATAGAGTGTCTATGGTTGTTCCGAAATATATATAGATGTGTCGACATGATAGGTCGAAACATTGTATACGTGTCTATGGTATCTCAAGATTACATAATATACAATACAAGTTGATTAAGTTATGGTTGGAATAGATTTGTTACCAATTTTCACGTAGCTAAAATGAGAAAAATTATCCAATCTTGTTTTACCCATAACTTCTTCATTTTAAATCCGTTTTGAGTGAATCAAATTGCTATGGTTTCATATTGAACTCTATTTTATGAATCTAAACAGAAAAAGTATAGGTTTATAGTCGGAAAAATAAGTTACAAGTCGTTTTTGTAAAGGTAGTCATTTCAGTCGAAAGAACGACGTCTAGATGACCATTTTAGAAAACATACTTCCACTTTGAGTTTAACCATAATTTTTGGATATAGTTTCATGTTCATAATAAAAATCATTTTCTCAGAATAACAACTTTTAAATCAAAGTTTATCATAGTTTTTAATTAACTAACCCAAAACAGCCCGCGGTGTTACTACGACGGCGTAAATCCGGTTTTACGGTGTTTTTCGTGTTTCCAGGTTTTAAATCATTAAGTTAGCATATCATATAGATATAGAACATGTGTTTAGTTGATTTTAAAAGTCAAGTTAGAAGGATTAACTTTTGTTTGCGAACAAGTTTAGAATTAACTAAACTATGTTCTAGTGATTACAAGTTTAAACCTTCGAATAAGATAGCTTTATATGTATGAATCGAATGATGTTATGAACATCATTACTACCTTAATTTCCTTGGATAAACCTACTGGAAAATATAAAAATGGATCTAGCTTCAATGGATCCTTGGATGGCTCGAAGTTCTTGAAGCAGAATCATGACACGAAAACAAGTTCAAGTAAGATCATCACTTGAAATAAGATTGTTATAGTTATAGAAATTGAACCAAAGTTTGAATATGATTATTACCTTGTATTAGAATGATAACCTACTGTAAGAAACAAAGATTTCTTGAGGTTGGATGATCACCTTACAAGATTGGAAGTGAGCTAGCAAACTTGAAAGTGTTCTTGATTTTATGAAACTAGAACTTTTGGAATTTATGAAGAACACTTAGAACTTGAAGATAGAACTTGAGAGAGATCAATTAGATGAAGAAAATTGAAGAATGAAAGTGTTTGTAGGTGTTTTTGGTCGTTGGTGTATGGATTAGATATAAAGGATATGTAATATTGTTTTCATGTAAATAAGTCATGAATGATTACTCATATTTTTGTAATTTTATGAGATATTTCATGCTAGTTGCCAAATGATGGTTCCCACATGTGTTAGGTGACTCACATGGGCTGCTAAGAGCTGATCATTGAAGTGTATATACCAATAGTACATACATCTAAAAGCTGTGTATTGTACGAGTACGAATACGGGTGCATACGAGTAGAATTGTTGATGAAACTGAACGAGGATGTAATTGTAAGCATTTTTGTTAAGTAGAAGTATTTTGATAAGTGTATTGAAGTCTTTCAAAAGTGTATAAATACATATTAAAACACTACATGTATATACATTTTAACTGAGTCGTTAAGTCATCGTTAGTCGTTACATGAAAGTGTTGTTTTGAAACCTTTAGGTTAACGATCTTGTTAAATGTTGTTAACCCAATGTTTATAATATCAAATGAGATTTTAAATTATTATATTATCATGATATTATCATGTATGAATATCTCTTAATATGATATATATACATTAAATGTCTTTACAACGATAATCGTTACATATATGTCTCGTTTAAAAATCATTAAGTTAGTAGTCTTGTTTTTACATATGTAGTTCATTGTTAATATACTTTATGATATGTTTTCTTATCATAGTATCATGTTAACTATATATATATATATATCCATATATATGTCATCATATAGTTTTTACAAGTTTTAACGTTCGTGAATCACCGATCAACTTGGGTGGTCAATTGTCTATATGAAACATATTTCAATTAATCAAGTCTTAACTAGTTTGATTGCTTAACATGTTGGAAACATTTAATCATGTAAATATCAATCTCAATTAATATATATAAATATGGAAAAGTTCGGGTCACTACAGTATAGGGCTGAAAGGATTTGGGTACCAAAATTTAGAGATATGAGAGAAATGGTACTTAGAGAAGCTCATAAAACCAGATACTCAATACATCCTGGAACGGGGAAGATGTACAAGGATCTCAAGAAACATTTTTGGTGGCTGGGTATGAAAGCCGATGTTGCTAAATACGTAGGAGAATGTTTGACGTGTTTTAAGGTCAAAGCTGAGCATCAGAAACCATCAGGTCTACTTCAACAACCCGAAATCACGGAATGGAAATGGGAAAACATTACCATGGATTTCATCACTAAATTGCCAAGGACTGCAAGTGGTTTTGATACTATTTGGGTAATAGTTGATCGTCTCACCAAATCAGCACACTTCCTGCCAATAAGAGAAGATGACAAGATGGAGAAGTTAGCACGACTGTATTTGAAGGAAGTCGTCTCCAGACATGGAATACCAATCTCTATTATCTCTGATAGGGATGGCAGATTTATTTCAAGATTCTGGCAGACATTACAGCAAGCATTAGGAACTCGTCTAGACATGAGTACTGCCTATCATCCACAAACTGATGGGCAGAGCGAAAGGACGATACAAACGCTTGAAGACATACTACGAGCATGTGTTATTGATTTCGGAAATAGTTGGGATCGACATCTACCGTTAGCAGAATTTTCCTACAACAACAGCTACCATTCAAGCATTGAGATGGCGCCGTTTGAAGCACATAAAGTGTAGGTCTCCGATTTGTTGGAGTGAAGTGGGGGATAGACAGATTACGGGTCCGGAGATTATACAAGAAACTACCGAGAAGATCATCCAAATTCAACAACGGTTGAAAATCGCCCAAAGTCGACAAAAGAGCTACGCTGACATTAAAAGAAAAGATATAGAATTTGAAATTGGAGATATGGTCATGCTTAAAGTTGCACCTTGGAAAGGCGTTGTTCGATTTGGTAAACGAGGGAAATTAAATCCAAGGTATATTGGACCATTCAAGATTATTGATCGTGTCGGACCAGTAGCTTACCGACTTGAGTTACCTCAACAACTCGCGGCTGTACATAACACTTTCCACGTCTCGAATTTGAAGAAATGTTTTGCTAAAGAAGATCTCACTATTTCGTTAGATGAAATCCAAATCAACGAAAAACTTCAATTCATCGAAGAACCCGTCGAAATAATGGATCGTGAGGTTAAAAGACTTAAGCAAAACAAGATACCAATTGTTAAGGTTCGATGGAATGCTCGTAGAGGACCTGAGTTCACCTGGGAGCGTGAAGATCAGATGAAGAAGAAATACCCACATCTATTTCCAGAAGATTCGTCAACACCTTCAACAGCTTAAAATTTCGGGACGAAATTTATTTAACGGGTAGATACTGTAGTGACCCGAACTTTTCCATGTTTATATATATTAATTGAGATTGATATTTACATGATTAAATGTTTCCAACATGTTAAGCAATCAAACTTGTTAAGACTTGATTAATTGAAATATGTTTCATATAGACAATTGACCACCCAAGTTGACCGGTGATTCACGAACGTTAAAACTTGTAAAAACTATATGATGACATATATATGGATATATATATATATATATATATATATATATATATATATATATATATATATATATATATATATATATATATATATATATAGTTAACATGATACTATGATAAGTAAACATATCATTAAGTATATTAACAATGAACTACATATGTAAAAACAAGATTACTAACTTAATGATTTTTAAACGAGACATATATGTAACGATTATCGTTGTAAAGACTTTTAATGTATATATATCATATTAAGAGATATTCATACATGATAATATCATGATAATATAATAATTTAAAATCTCATTTGATATTATAAACATTGGGTTAACAACATTTAACAAGATCGTTAACCTAAAGGTTTCAAAACAACACTTACATGTAATGACTAACGATGACTTAACGACTCAGTTAAAATGTATATACATGTAGTATTTTAATATGTATTTATACACTTTTGAAAGACTTCAATACACTTATCAAAATACTTCTACTTAACAAAAATGCTTACAATTACATCCTCGTTCAGTTTCATCAACAATTCTACTCGTATGCACCCGTATTCGTACTCGTACAATACACAGCTTTTAGATGTATGTACTATTGGTATATACACTCCAATGATCAGCTTTTAGCATCCCATGTGAGTCACCTAACACATGTGGGAACCATCATTTGGAAACTAGCATGAAATATCTCATAAAATTACAAAAATATGAGTAATCATTCATGACTTATTTACATGAAAACAAAATTACATATCCTTTATATCTAATCCATACACCAACGACTAAAAACACCTACAAACACTTTCATTCTTCAATTTTCTTCATCTAATTGATCTCTCTCAAGTTCTATCTTCAAGTTCTAAGTGTTCTTCATAAATTCTACAAGTTCTAGTTACATAAAATCAAGAATACTTTCAAGTTTGCTAGCTCAGTTCCAATCTTGTAAGGTGATCATCCAACCTCAAGAAATCTTTGTTTCTTACAGTAGGTTATCATTCTAATACAAGGTAATAATCATATTCAAACTTTGGTTCAATTTCTATAACTATAACAATCTTATTTCAAGTGATGATCTTACTTGAACTTGTTTTCGTGTCATGATTCTGCTTCAAGAACTTCGAGCCATCCAAGGATCTGTTGAAGCTAGATCCATTTTTATCTTTTCCAGTAGGTTTATCCGAGGAACTTAAGGTAGTAATGATGTTCATAACATCATTCGATTCATACATATAAAGCTATCTTATTCGAAGGTTTAAACTTGTAATCACTAGAACATAGTTTAGTTAATTCTAAACTTGTTCGCAAACAAAAGTTAATCCTTCTAACTTGACTTTTAAAATCAACTAAACACAAGTTCTATATCTATATGATATGCTAACTTAATGATTTAAAACCTGGAAACACGAAAAACACCGTAAAACCGGATTTACGCCGTTTTGGGTTAGTTAATTAAAAACTATGATAAACTTTGATTTAAAAGTTGTTATTCTGAGAAAATGATTTTTATTATGAACATGAAACTATATCCAAAAATTATGGTTAAACTCAAAGTGGAAATATGTTTTCTAAAATGGTCATCTAGACGTCGTTCTTTCGACTGAAATGACTACCTTTACAAAAATGACTTGTAACTTATTTTTCCGACTATAAACCTATAATTTTTCTATTTAGATTCATAAAATAGAGTTCAATATGAAACCATAGCAATTTTATTCACTCAAAACGGATTTAAAATGAAGAAGTTATGGGTAAAACAAGATTGGATAATTTTTCTCATTTTAGCTACGTGAAAATTGATAACAAATCTATTCCAACCATAACTTAATTAACTTGTATTGTATATTATGTAATCTTGAGATACCATAGACACGTATACAATGTTTCGACCTATCATGTCGACACATCTATATATATTTCGGAACAACCATAGACACTCTATATGTGAATGTTGGAGTTAGCTATACAGGGTTGAAGTTGATTCCAAAATATATATAGTTTGAGTTGTGATCAATACTGAGATACATATACACTGGGTCGTGGATTGATTCAAGATAATATTTATCGATTTATTTCTGTACATCTAACTGTGGACAACTAGTTGTAGGTTACTAACGAGGACAGCTGACTTAATAAACTTAAAACATCAAAATATATTAAAAGTGTTATAAATATATTTTGAACATACTTTGATATATATGTATATATTGTTATAGGTTCGTGAATCAACCAGTGGCCAAATCTTACTTCCCGACGAAGTAAAAATCTATGAAAGTGAGTTTCATTTGCTCCCTTTTACTCTTTACATTTTTGGGACTGAGAATACATGCGCTGTTTTTATAACTATTTTACGAAATAGACACAAGTAATCGAAATTACATTATATGGTTGAATGATTGAAATTGAATATGCCCCTTTTTATTAAGTCTGGTAATCTAAGAATTAGGGAACAGACACCCTAATTGACGCGAATCCTAAAGATATATCTATTGGGCCTAACAAACCCCATCCAAAGTACCGGATCCTTTAGTACTTCGAAATTTATGTCATATCCGAAGGGTGTCCCGGAATGATGGGGATATTCTTATATATGCATCTTGTTAATGTCGGTTACCAGGTGTTCACCATATGATTGACTTTTATCTCTATGTATGGGATGTGTATTGAAATATGAAATCTTGTGGTCTATTATTATGATTTGATATATATAGGTTAAACCTATAACTCACCAACATTTTTGTTGACGTTTTAAGTGTGTTTATTCTCAGGTGATTATTAAGAGCTTCCGCTGTCGCATACTTAAATAAGGACGAGATTTGGAGTCCATGCTTGTATGATATTGTGTAAAAACTGCATTCAAGAAACTTATTTTGTTGTAACATATTTGTATTGTAAACCATTATGTAATGGTCGTGTGTAAACAGGATATTTTAGATTATCATTATTTGATAATCTACGTAAAGCTTTTTAAATCTTTATTGATGAAATAAAGGTTATGGTTTGTTTTAAAATGAATGCAGTCTTTGAAAAACGTCTCATATAGAGGTCAAAACCTCGCAACGAAATCAATTAATATGGAACATTTTTAATCAATAAGAACGGGACATTTCATAACGTCCATTTTGTTTTTATACTGTAAAATAGATAAGGATTAGATTCGTAATAACAAACAATACAAGCAATTTTTACATAGAACATAAAAGTACAAGCACACTACAATATATTTATTACACAACATGCTCACACCCCTCTAATCTGAATCACTAGTTTCTTCTTCTTCGGACTTGGTTCTTTTTCCTAATTTTCTAGGGATATATGATGTTCCTCTAATACGAGCCGTCGTTTTCCACATTGGTTTAGAAAAACCTAGTGGCTTAGAGGTTCCCGGGTTATTGTCACGATAATGAAAATACAAATATTGACGGTACATATAAAGTTCATCGGGGTCGGAATCAGATTTCTCTATTTTGATGCCTTTTCCCTTATTATTTTCTTTTGCCTCATTAAATTGGGTCGGGGTAATTTCTATCACATCATCGGAATCCTCATCAGGATCCGATTCATCAGAAAATTGATAATTTTCCAATATTTTGCTTCCTTAGCGGAAACACCATTGACCATTATTAACTTTGGTCCATTGGTTGAGGATTTTCTTTTATTTGACCCGTTTTCTGTGGTTCCTACTATTCCCCCCTCCGGAACCTCTTCTTCTTCCGGTTCCTCTTCTTCTGGTTCCTCTTCTTCCGGTTCCTCTTCTTCCGGTTCCGTTTCCTCTTCTTCCGGTTCTTCGGGAACTTGTGAATCTTGCCAATATATATTCGACTCTTCGTTATTATTAGGTGATTTAATGGGATTTGTGCTAGAGGTAGACATCTATCACACAATATCAAACATGTTAAGAGATTAATATATCACATAATATTTACATGTTAATAATATATAGTTTCCAATAAAAATGTTAAGCAATCATTTTTAAAGAAAACACGATCGAAGTCCAGACTCACTAATGCATCCTAACAAACTCGATAAGACACACTAATGCCAATTTTCTGGTTCTCTAAGACCAACGCTCGGATACCAACGGAAATGTCCCGTTTATATCGACTATAAACGTTCAATATTAATTGATTTAGTTGCGAGGTTTTGACCTCTATATGAGATGTTTTTCAAAGACTGCATTCATTTTTAAAACAACCATAACCTTTATTTTATCAATAAAGGTTTTAAAAGCATTACGTAGATTATCAAATAATGATAATCTAAAATATACTGTTTACACATGACCGTTACATAATGGTTTACAATAGAAATATATTACATCGACATATGTTTCTTGAATGCAGTTTTTACACAATATCATACAAATATGGACTCCAAATCTTGTCCTTATTTTAGTATGCAACAACGGAAGCTCTTAGTATTCACCTGAGAATAAACATGCTTTAAACGTCAATAAAAATGTTGGTGAGTTATAGGTTTAACCTATATATATCAAATTGTAACAATAGACCACAAGATTTCATATTTCAATACACATCCCATACATAGAGATAAAAATCATTCATATGGTGAACACCTGGTAACCGACATTAACAAGATGCATATATAAGAATATCCCCATCAGTCCGAGACACCCTTCGGATATGATATAAATTTCTAAGTACTAAAGCATCCGGTACTTTGGATGGGGTTTGTTAGGCCCAATAGATCTATCTTTAGGATTCGCGTCAATTAGGGTGTCTGTTCCCTAATTCTTAGATTACCAGACTTAATAAAAAGGGCATATTCGATTTCTATAATTCAACCATAGAATGTAGTTTCACATACTTGTGTCTATTTTGTAAATCATTTATAAAACCTACATGTATTCTCATCCCAAAAATATTAGATTTTAAAAGTGGGACTATAACTCACTTTCCGAGATATTTCCTTCCTCGGAAATAAGACTTGACCACGGATCGATTCACGAACCTATACAAATATGTACATATATATCAATGTATGATCAAAATATAATTACAACCATTTTTATTATGTCTTAAATATTTGAGTGTATTAAGTCAGCTATCCTCGTTAATAACCTACAACTAGTTGTCCACAGTTAGATGTACATAAATAAATCGATATATATTATCTTGAATCAATCCACGACCTAGTGTATAAACGTCTCAGGCTAGATCACAACTCAAAGTATATATATTTTTGGAATCAACCTCAACCCTGTATAGCTAACTCCAACATTACTGCATATAGAGTGTCTATGGTTGTTCCAAATAATATATATACATGGGTAGATATGATATGTCAAAACATCTGCATACGTGTCTATGGTATCCCAAGATTACATAATATATTAGAATACATGTATAATACAATATAAGTTAGCTAGGATATAATTTGTATAGATTTGTTAAACATTTCCAGTAGCTAAAAAGATCAAAAATATCCAATCTTGTTTTACCCATAACTTCTTCATTTTAAATCCGTTTTGAGTGAATCAAATTGCTATGGTTTCATATTGAACTCTAATTCAAGAATCAAAATAGAAAAAGGATAGGTTTATTGTTGGAAATTTAAGTTACAAGTCAATTACTAAAGAGGTAGTCATTTCCGTCGAAAGAACGACATCTTGATGACCATTTTGAAAAACATACTTTCACTTTGAGTTTAACCAAGATTTTTGGATATAGTTTCATTTTCACATGAAAAATCATTTTCTCAGAAGAACAACTTTTAAATCAAAATTTATCATAGTTTTTAATTATCCAAACCAAAACAGCCCCCGGTTTCACTACGACGGCGTATATCCGATTTTATGGTGTTCATCGTGTTTCCAGGTTTTAAATGAAATGTCCCGTTGTTATTGATTAAAAACGTTCTATATTAATTGATTTCGTTGCGAGGTTTTGACCTCTATATGAGACGTTTTTCAAAGACTGCATTCATTTTTAAAACAAACCATAACCTTTATTTCATAAATAAAGGTTTAAAAAGCTTTACGTAGATTATCAAATAATGATAATCTAAAATATCCTGTTTACACACGACCATTACATAATGGTTTACAATACAAATATGTTACATCGAAATCAGTTTCTTGAATGCAGTTTTTACACAATATCATACAAACAAGGACTCCAAATCTTGTCCTTATTTTAGTATGCAACAGCGGAAGCTCTTAGTATTCACCTGAGAATAAACATGCTTTAAACGTCAACAAAAATGTTGGTGAGTTATAGGTTTAACCTATATATATCAAATCGTAACAATAGACCACAAGATTTCATATTTCAATACACATCCCATACATAGAGATAAAAATCATTCATATGGTGAACACCTGGTAACCGACATTAACAAGATGCATATATATAAGAATATCCCCATCATTCCGGGACACCCTTCGGATATGATATAAATTTCGAAGTACTAAAGCATCCGGTACTTTGGATGGGGCTTGTTGGGCCCGATAGATCTATCTTTAGAGTTCGCGTCAATTAGGGTGTCTGTTCCCTAATTCTTAGATTACCAGACTTAATAAAAAGGGGCATATTCGATTTCGATAATTCAACCATAGAATGTAGTTTCACGTACTTGTGTCTATTTTGTAAATCATTTATAAAACCTGCATGTATTCTCATCCCAAAAATATTAGATTTTAAAAGTGGGACTATAACTCACTTTCACAGATTTTTACTTCGTCGGGAAGTAAGACTTGGCCACTAGTTGATTCACGAACCTATAACAATATATACATATATATCAAAGTATGTTTAAAATATATTTACAACACTTTTAATATATTTTGATGTTTTAAGTTTATTAAGTCAGCTGTCCTCGTTAGTAACCTACAACTAGTTGTCCACAGTTAGATGTACAGAAATAAATCGATAAATATTATCTTGAATCAATCCACGACCCAGTGTATACGTATCTCAGTATTGATCACAACTCAAACTATATATATTTTGGAATCAACCTCAACCCTGTATAGCTAACTCCAACATTCACATATAGAGTGTCTATGGTTATTCCGAAATATATATAGATGTGTCGACATGATAGGTTGAAACATTGTATACGTGTCTATGGTATCTCAAGATTACATAATATACAATACAAATTGATTAAGTTATGGCTGGAATAGATTTGTTACCAATTTTCACGTAGCTAAAATGAGAAAAATTATCCAATCTTGTTTTACCCATAACTTCTTCATTTTAAATCCGTTTTGAGTGAATCAAATTGCTATGGTTTCATATTGAACTCTATTTTATGAATCTAAACAGAAAAGTATAGGTTTATAGTCGTAAAAATAAGTTACAAGTCGTTTTTGTAAAGGTAGTCATTTCAGTCGAAAGAACGACGTCTAGATGACCATTTTAGAAAACATACTTCCACTTTGAGTTTAACCATAATTTTTGGATATAGTTTCATGTTCATAATAAAAATCATTTTCTCAGAATAACAACTTTTAAATTAAAGTTTATCATAGTTTTTAATTAACTAACCCAAAACAGCCCGCGGTGTTACTACGACGGCGTAAATCCGGTTTTACGGTGTTTTTCGTGTTTCCAGGTTTTAAATCATTAAGTTAGCATATCATATAGATATAGAACATGTGTGTAGTTAATTTTAAAAGTCAAGTTAGAAGGATTAACTTTTGTTTGCGAACAAGTTTAGAATTAACTAAACTATGTTCTAGTGATTACGAGTTTAAACCTTCGAATAAGATAGTTTTATATATATGAATCGAATGATGTTATGAACATCATTACTACCTCAAGTTTAGTAGGTAAACCTACTGGAAGTGACAAGAAATGATCTAGCTTCAAAGGATCTTGGATGGCTTGAAAGTTCTTGAAGTAGGATCATGACACAAAAACAAGTTCAAGTAAGATTTTTACTCGAATTAAGATAGTTTATAGTTATAGAAATTGAATCAAAGTTTGAATATGAATATTATCTTGAATAAGAAAGATAACCTACTGTATATAACAAAGGTTTCTTGATCTTAGATGATTACTTGGAATGGATTAGAAAGCTTGGAAGTAAATTAGTAAACTTGAAGGGATTTTTGAAGTGTTCTTCCTATGATGATTATAGCTTGATTCTTGAAGTGATTTTTGATGAAGATGATGATTAACTACTGGAAAAATACGTTCATAATAGTGTGTGTGTGTTGAGAGAGAATTAGAAAGAGAATTGGAAGTGAAATGGAGTGAATGATGAGTGGTAATTGGTGAGTGGTGAGTGAGGTTAAAAGGAGTTCTAGTTAGTTGACTAGCTCATGGTAGAAGTTAAAATTGATTAGTCATACATGACATAATCAAGAGTGGAATCCCATGCTAGTTCCTATTGGTATATACTCATAGTAAGTACGTTTTGAAGCTGTGTATAATACGGGTAAGAATACGACTAGAATTCTTGATGAAAGAAAAGAATGGAAAAGTAACTGTAACCATTTTCGTTAAGTATGAGTGTTTTGATATATGTCTTGAAGTCTTCTAAAAGTATTTTAATACATCTAAATACACTACATGTATATACATTTTAACTGAGTCGTTAAGTCATCGTTAGTCGTTACATGTAAGTGTTGTTTTGAAACCTTTAAGTTAACGATCTCAATTAATGTTGTTAACCCATTGTTTATTATATCTAATGAGATGTTAAATTATTATATTATCATGATATTATGATATATTAATATATCTTAATATGATATATATACAGTTAAATGTCGTTACAACGATAATCGTTACATATATGTCTCGTTTCGAAATCCTTAAGTTAGTAGTCTTGTTTATATGTATATAACTCATTGTTAATATACTTATGGAGATACTTACTTATCATAATCTCATGTTAACCATATGTATATCCATATATATATCATCATGTCGTTTTTACAAGTTTTAACGTTCGTGAATCGCCGGTCAACTTGGGTGGTCAATTGTCTATATGAAACATATTTCAATTAATCAAGTCTTAACAAGTTTGATTGCTTAACATGTTGGAAACATTTAATCATGTAAATATCAATCTCAATTAATATATATATAAACATGGAAAAGTTCGGGTCACTACAGTACCTACCCGTTAAATAAATTTCGTCCCGAAATTTTAAGCTGTTGAAGGTGTTGACGAATCTTCTGGAAATAGATGCGGGTATTTCATCTTCATCTAATCTTCACGCTCCCAGGTGAACTCGGGTCCTCTACGAGCATTCCATCGAACCTTAACAATTGGTATCTTGTTTTGCTTAAGTCTTTTAACCTCACGATCCATTATTTCGACGGGTTCTTCGATGAATTGGAGTTTTTCGTTGATTTGGATTTCATCTAACGGATTAGTGAGATCTTCTTTAGCAAAATATTTCTTCAAATTCGAGACGTGGAAAGTGTTATGTACAGCCGCGAGTTGTTGAGGTAACTCAAGTCGGTAAGCTACTGGTCCGACACGATCAATAATCTTGAATGGTCCAATATACCTTGGATTTAATTTCCCTCGTTTACCAAATCGAACAACGCCTTTCCAAGGTGCAACTTTAAGCATGACCATCTCTCCAATTTCAAATTCTATATCTTTTCTTTTAATGTCAGCGTAGCTCTTTTGTCGACTTTGGGCGGTTTTCAACCGTTGTTGAATTTGGATGATCTTCTCGGTAGTTTCTTGTATAATCTCCGGACCCGTAATCTGTCTATCCCCCACTTCACTCCAAGAAATCGGAGACCTGCACTTTCTACCATAAAGTTCTTCAAACGGCGCCATCTCAATGCTTGAATGGTAGCTGTTGTTGTAGGAAAATTCTGCTAATGGTAGATGTCGATACCAACTGTTTCCGAAATCAATAACACATGCTCGTAGCATGTCTTCAAGCGTTTGTATCGTCAAGCGTTTGTATCGTCCTTTCACTCTGCCCATCAGTTTGTGGATGATAGGCAGTACTCATGTCTAGACGAGTTCCTAATGCTTGCTGTAATGTCTGCCAGAATCTTGAAATAAATCTGCCATCCCTATCAGAGATAATAGAGATTGGTATTCCATGTCTGGAGACGACTTCCTTCAAATACAGTCGTGCTAACTTCTCCATCTTGTCATCTTCTCTTATTGGCAGGAAATGTGCTGATTTGGTGAGACGATCAACTATTACCCAAATAGTATCAAAACCACTTGCAGTCCTTGGCAATTTAGTGATGAAATCCATGGTAATGTTTTCCCATTTCCATTCCGGGATTTCGGGTTGTTGAAGTAGACGTGATGGTTTCTGATGCTCAGCTTTGACCTTAGAACACGTCAAACATTCTCCTACATATTTAGCAATATCGGCTTTCATACCCGGCAACCAAAAATATTTCCTGAGATCCTTGTACATCTTCCCCGTTCCAGGATGTATTGAGTATCTGGTTTTATGAGCTTCTCTAAGTACCATTTCTCTCATATCTCCAAATTTTGGTACCCAAATCCTTTCAGCCCTATACCGGGTTCCGTCTTCCCGAATATTAAGATGTTTCTCCGATCCTTTGGGTATTTCATCCTTTAAATTTCCCTCTTTTAAAACTCCTTGTTGCGCCTCCTTTATTTGAGTAGTAAGGTTATTATGAATCATTATATTCATAGATTTTACTCGAATGGGTTCTCTGTCCTTCCTGCTCAAGGCATCGGCTACCACATTTGCCTTCCCCGGGTGGTAACGAATCTCAAAGTCGTAATCATTCAATAATTCAATCCACCTACGCTGCCTCATATTCAGTTGTTTCTGATTAAATATGTGTTGAAGACTTTTGTGGTTGGTATATATAATACTTTTGACCCCATATAAGTAGTGCCTCCAAGTCTTTAATGCAAAAACAACCGCGCCTAATTCCAAATCATGCATCGTATAATTTTGTTCGTGAATCTTCAATTGTCTAGATGCATAAGCAATCACCTTCGTTCGTTGCATTAATACACAACCGAGACCTTGCTTTGATGCGTCACAATAAATCAAAAAATCATCATTCCCTTCAGGCAATGACAATATAGGTGCCGTAGTTAGCTTTTTCTTCAATAACTGAAACGCTTTCTCTTGTTCATCATTCCATTCAAATTTCTTCCCTTTATGCGTTAATGCAGTCAAGGGTTTTGCTATTCTGGAAAAGTCTTGGATGAACCTTCTGTAGTAACCAGCTAGTCCTAAAAACTGGCGTATGTGTTTCGGAGTTTTCGGGGTTTCCCACTTTTCAATAGTTTCTATCTTTGCCGGATCCACCTTAATACCTTCTTTGTTCACTATGTGACCGAGGAATTGAACTTCTTCCAACCAAAATGCACACTTTGAAAACTTAGCGTACAATTCTTCCTTCCTCAATACTTCTAACACCTTTCTCAAATGTTCACCGTGTTTTTGGTCATTCTTTGAGTAAATAAGTATGTCATCAATGAAAACAATGACAAACTTGTCAAGGTATGGTCCACACACTCGGTTCATAAGGTCCATGAACACAGCTGGTGCATTAGTTAAACCAAACGGCATGACCATAAACTCGTAATGACCGTAACGTGTTCTGAAAGCAGTCTTTGGAATATCATCTTCTTTCACCCGCATTTGATGATACCCGGAACGTAAGTCAATCTTTGAATAAACAGACGAGCCTTGTAGTTGATCAAATAAGTCATCGATTCTCGGTAGTGGGTAGCGGTTCTTGATGGTAAGTTTGTTCAACTCTCGGTAGTCGATACACAACCTGAATGTACCATCTTTCTTCTTGATAAACAAAACAGGAGCTCCCCACGGTGATGTGCTTGGTCGAATGAAACCACGCTCTAAAAGTTCTTGTAATTGGCTTTGCAGTTCTTTCATCTCGCTGGGTGCGAGTCTGTAAGGAGCACGAGCTATTGGTGCAGCTCCTTGTACAAGATCTATTTGAAATTCAACGGATCGCTGTGGGGGTAATCCCGGTAATTCTTTCGGAAATACATCAGGAAATTCTTTTGCAATGGGAACATCGTTGATGCTCTTTTCTTCAGTTTGTACTTTCTCGACGTGTGCTAGAACAGCATAGCAACCTTTTCTTATTAGTTTTTGTGCCTTCAAATTACTAATAATATGTAGCTTCGTGTTGCCCTTTTCTCCGTACACCATTAAGGGTTTTCCTTTTTCTCGTATAATGCGAATTGCATTTTTGTAACAAACGATCTCTGCTTTCACTTCTTTCAACCAGTCCATACCGATTATCACATCAAAACTCCCTAACTCTACTGGTATCAAATCAATCTTAAATGTTTCGCTAACCAGTTTAATTTCTCGATTCCGACATATATTATCTGCTGAAATTAATTTACCATTTGCTAATTCGAGTAAAAATTTACTATCCAAAGGCGTCAATGGACAACTTAATTTAGCACAAAAATCTCTACTCATATATCTTCTATCCGCACCCGAATCAAATAAAACGTAAGAAGATTTATTTTCAATAAGAAACGTACCCGTAACAAGCTCCGGGTCTTCCTGTGCCTCTGCCGCATTAATATTGAAAACTCTTCCGCGGCCTTGTCCATTCGTGTTCTCCTGGTTCGGGAAATTTCTAATAATGTGGCCCGGTTTTCCACATTTATAACAAACTACATTGGCATAACTTGCTCCGACACTACTTGCTCCGCCATTACTCGTTCCGACACCATTTGTTCCTTTCGTTCTATTAACCCCTGGTCCGTAGACCTCACACTTCGCCGCGCTATGACCATTTCTTTTACACTTGTTGCAAAATTTGGTGCAGAACCCCGAGTGATACTTTTCACACCTTTGGCATAGCTGCTTCTGATTGTTGTTGTTGTTGCGGTTATTATTGTTGTTGGGATGATTGTTGTAGTTGTTGTTGTTGTTGTTGTTGTTGTTGTTGGGCCGTTTGTTGTAGTTGCGATTGATGTTGCGATTGTTAGGATAATTGTTGCGATTATTGTTGTAATTGCTGTTGTTGTTGTATTGGTGATTCTTATCACCGTTTTCCTCCCACTTTCTTTTGACTTGCTTCACATTGGCCTCTTCAGCAGTCTGTTCTTTAATTCTTTCTTCAATCTGGTTCACTAGTTTGTGAGCCATTCTACATGCCTGTTGTGTGGAGGCGGGCTCGTGTGAACTTATATCTTCTTGGATTCTTTCCGGTAATCCTTTCACAAACGCGTCGATCTTCTCTTCCTCATCTTCGAATGCTCCCGGACACAATAGGCACAATTCTGTGAATCGTCTTTCGTATGTGGTAATATCAAATCCTTGGGTTCGTAACCCTCTAAGTTCTGTCTTGAGCTTATTGACCTCGGTTCTGGGACGGTACTTCTCGTTCATCAAGTGCTTGAATGCTGACCACGGTAGTGCGTACGCATCATCTTGTCCCACTTGCCCTAGATAGGTATTCCACCATGTTAACGCAGAACCTGTGAAGGTATGCGTAGCGTACTTCACTTTGTCCTCTTCAGTACACTTACTTATGGCAAACACCGATTCGACCTTCTCGGTCCACCGTTTCAATTCGATCGGTCCTTCGGTTCCATCAAATTCCAAAGGTTTACAGGCAGTGAATTCTTTGTAGGTGCATCCTACACGATTTCCTGTACTGCCAGATCCAAGGTGATTGTTGGTATGTAGCGCAGCCTGTACTGCGGCTATGTTTGAAGCTAGAAAAGTACGGAATTCCTCTTCATTCATATTCACGGTGTGTCGAGTAGTCGGTGCCATTTCCTTCAAAATAGTCAAATGGAACAAGTTAATCATACAGAATATTAAGAGTAGTTAATAGTATTTCGTAGCATAATATGAACTCATTTATAAAAGCTTTTTCTTCATATTAGCGTTTTATAAGTTTAAATTCGGGTAGTACCTACCCGTTAAGTTCATACTTAGTAGCTAATATACAATTCAACTACTACAATTCTATATGAAAAACTGATTGTAATAATATTTCGCGTTCAAACTTTTATACAATATTTTACAAACTTACAATACCGCTTATTTTACATAAAGCATGAAATATAGCACACAATAACTTTGATACAAGATAGTTGTGAAGATAATTCTAGCTAGTACACAAGTCGTTCAGCAAAGGCAATAAAGACACGTAATTCATACGTCCAGAAACAAGTCATGCATTCTGTTTTACTAGGACTACTTCCCATCCTTGGTCTTGTGGAACATAACCGTTATGGCCGTTGATAAGACAGCGTGTTGTAACGTCGTCAAAGGGACGAGGGTTACGTAATGACCAACAGTCTCGTAATAACCTAAAAACCTCATTTCTTACCCCGATTACCGACTCCGTCACTTGTGGGAACATTTTGTTTAATAGTTGTAGCCCGATGTTCTTGTTCTCACTTTGGTGAGAGGCGAACATTACTAACCCGTAAGCATAACATGCTTCTTTATGTTGCATGTTAGCCGCTTTTTCTAAATCACGAAGTCCTATATTCGGATATACTGATTCAAAATAATTTCTTAACCCGTTGCGTAAAATAGCATTTGGGTTCCCCGCAATATATGCGTCAAAGTAAACACATCGTAACTTATGGATTTCCCAATGTGATATCCCCCATCTTTCGAATGAAAGCCTTTTATAAACCAAGGCATTCTTGGAACATTCTTCGAATGTCTTACAAACTGATCTCGCCTTAAATAGTTGTGCCGAGGAATTCTGACCGACTCTAGACAAGATTTCATCAATCATGTCTCCGGGTAGGTCTCTTAAAATATTGGGTTGTCTATCCATTTTGTGTTTTTATACTGTAAAATAGACAAGAGTTAGATTCATAAAAAAATTACTTATTAATACAAGCAATTTTTACATATATCATAAAGCATAAGCACACTATATTACATATATTACACCACACGAATACAACTATCTTATTCCGACTCGCTCGTTTCTTCTTGTTCGGTTTTGGTTCGTTTTGTCAAGTTTCTAGGGATATATGATGTTCCCCTAATACGAGCCGTCGTTGTCCACATTGGTTTAGAAAAACCTGATGGTTTAGAGGTTCCCTGGTCATTGTTACAACTTA
Organism: Rutidosis leptorrhynchoides; assembly: GCF_046630445.1. NCBI lineage: Eukaryota > Viridiplantae > Streptophyta > Magnoliopsida > Asterales > Asteraceae > Rutidosis > Rutidosis leptorrhynchoides. The sequence continues at coordinate 178,621,472 of NC_092341.1, forward strand.
AGGAATTTGGGGGTTGACGATACATATAAAGTTCATCGGGGTTGGAATTAGATTTCTCTATTTTTATGCCCTTTCCCTTATTATTTTCTTTTGTCTTTTTAAATTCAGTTGGGGTAATTTCTATAACATCATCGGAATTCTCGTCGGAATCCGATTCATCGAAGAATTGGTAATCCTCCCAATATTTTGCTTCCTTGGCGAAAACACCATTGACCATAATTAACCTTGGTCGGTTGGTTGAGGATTCTCTTTTACTTAACCGTTTTATTATTTCCCCCACCGGTTCTATTTCTTCTTCCGGTTCCGATTCTTCTTCCGGTTCCGATTCTTCTTCCGGTTCCGACTCTTCTTCCGGTTCCTCTTCGGGAACTTGTGAATCAGTCCACGAATCATTCCAATTTACATTTGACTCTTCATTATTATTAGGTGAGTCAATGGGACTTGTTCTAGAGGTAGACATCTATCACATAATATCATGTAACATCCCGCATTTTTCCGTTAAATTATTTTAACGACCGTCTTTTTTTTTAGATAATATCTTCCGTTATCTAAATTTGTAGTTTCCGTTGACTAACGTTCATAATATTTCCGTTACTTAATTATAACATCACTCGTTTACTCGAGCGTTTTCAAAATATTCGTTCGGTAAAATCCCGCACCCGCTTCTAAACTCGAGGGTCTAAAATTGACACGGGGTAAACTAGTTGACTAGGTCAACTAGTCCACCCCAATCACCACCATTCAATCATCTCCATCTCTCTCTCTCTCTCTCTTTCTCTCTAGCAAGAACACACACACATTTACCCAATTCAATCATTCATCATCTAAATTCGATCTAGGAGGCCAACACCAAAACAAATTACGTATTTGGAATCCTCTCTTCATCCTCTACAATTTGATACCAACTTCATCTCGTTTGGGTAACATTTCTAAAACTCTAGATTTCTCTAAATTCGTGTTTTTGATTTAAAATGGTGTTAGTTAGTGTCTATGGCTCGTGTCTAGCATGAATATATGATTTACTTGCTCGATTTGTTGTTTTGAGTAACTAGTATGAACAATTGAAATGGGTGTGCTTAATCTTTGATTTTGGATGAGTTAATGTTGTTAAATTGTTAAAGTTCATGTTTTAATTGTGTTACTAGTATCACTAGCTTCAATTTGGTGTGTAGGTTGATTTGGAAAAATATCACTAACATGATTATTGATTTTGTGATTCTTGGCTAGGGTTTGATAGCTCTTAAAATGGACTTTTGATGATTTGAATACCATGAAACATTGTTAGTAAGTGTTTAGTTGTATTGTATGTTTCGTTACCTTCAAAACGGCATATCATATGTATAAATTGGATTCCCAAATCATGAAATGCATTTTGCGAACTTGAGACTTTGATTATGAACATTTAACGATCTCTTGACGAGGTTTTTGTTGTTGTAAATGATAAACTCGATTGATGATATGTGGTTATTTGTATCCTTTGTCAAAATACCTTCCCGATGATATAGGATACATGTTTTGATTATTTGCGGGTCATAAATTGGGATTGTTTGAGTTTTGGTTCGTGCATTTCTTTGTTGCAGCAAAACAGGGCCTGGATACAGATCTGGACGCCGTCCAGATTCTTGGACGCCATCTAGCACTTCAGATTTGGACGCCGTCCAGCCTTTTGGACGCCGTCCAGGCCTTCAATACTGGACGCCGTCAAGTCATTTTGGACGCCGTCCAGATGAACTATCAGGGGCTGTCCAAAATTGTCGTTTTTCGTTTAATTCTAACTATGCTACGCACCTCCGATTAACATGAAACTTGACCAACATGCTCATATATGATTTCTAAGCTCAGGAAAATAGTTCGGAACCCGACCCGACCCCGTTGACTTTTTCGTTGACTTTGACCAAGTTTGACTTTTAGTCAAACTTAACAAAACACTTATGCAATCGTTCTAATCTTATTTTATACTTAATTCTTGCATGAAACTTGACAACGTGATTCACATGCTACATGATCGAGTCGTAACGAGCCATAGGACTAATTGAACACATTTCACCCGACCTTGTGTCGTAACCGGTTAATTGATACAACTTATTTGTTTAGGTCAAGGCTAAGCAACTTTCATGCACACGTTTACTTTGTGAAGTACATTTATACTCGTGCACTCGAGGTGAGATCATAGTCCCACCTTTTCAACAACTTTTTATACTTTTAAATTGTGGGCTGAGAAACATATACTTTGTTACATTTTGTACTACTTACTTTTATACTTTGAACACAAGTACAAGGAAAGCAAACATTCCACAGTGAGTTAGAACAAAAATCCTCAATTCGATTATCATTAGTTACACTTGCAGGGTGTAAGCGAGAACTTATATTGTGTGGCCATACGGGTTTGACAAACCCTCATTACGGACGGTTCGCTACCGTCTACGGATGAAATATATTTTCGAGAAACAGTGTACGTTCTAACACTATTGTGATGGGGTTCTATGGAAGGAAACGTTAAGTCTTGATAATTGGGTGCTCGCGAACAATACTTTTGGAATGCAAACGATTTTGATAATCAACTATGGGAATACTAAATCTTGTGGTTCAAAAACAACGTTTACAAATACACCTATGATTTCACCAACGTTTTTCGTTGACAGTTTTCTATATGTTTTCTCAGGTTCATACTCGGCTACTTGATACATGCTTCCGCACACTTTGATTACTTGCTTGAGGTCAAGCATACATGCATACGCTAGTGATAGCACTTTTGGATTAAACCTTAAAGCATACATACTTACGCTATTTATAGCAACTGTGATTTTCAACTTATATTATGTCGCAAGTTATTTCATTTATACTTTACAAATTTTGTAATCTTAAACTTGTTGTCGAATTGTTTGTAAACTAAACTTTGCAAGTCTTGTACGTTTCAAATGAATGCGACATAATTTTGGTCAAACGAGTCTCATATAGGGACTATGACCACGCAACGGGACCTAAGTAGTCGGCGCCGTCAATGACGATTTTGCCGGGTCGCTACAGATGGTATCAGAGCGTTGGTTGCAGGGAACTAGGATGTGCAATAGTGTGTCTGACCGAGTCGTTGGGACGCATTAGTGAATCTAGACTACAACCGGATAGTTAGCCATTGCATTCTGACATACATTTGCTATAGATAGCACTTACTTGACTACTTGTGCATTATACTTGAATCATTCTTAGGCAAACTTTTTAATGGTACCCAACCTTCATCATACGAACTCGTATTCCGCCACTTTTTGGTAACACACGTGAATTCAAGGTTTATACGCGTACGGATGACCACGACTTCGTTAGTCACTCCAGTTCGGGAATTCTGACTCCTTGGTTGTTATCCACCCCGTCTCAGCTTACTATCAACAAGTGTTGTAAAGTTTCCACCACCACTCTAGATGAGTATCGTCATCACTATTTATCACTACGGTTGCGTACTACTTGTTATCATGACTCGTTACTCTTTTCATACCTAAATACATTATTGTCTGACTCGAACCGCATTGACGTGAACAATCATTTATACACTTCCCTCGGGGAACGCTTCCTTAGAGTTGCAGAAATTCTTTCGATTTAATACGAGTCACGTTTGAGACGTCGTTACATTTTGTTCATATTAGATCTTCACAGTTACACGAACTTGATGTTATGGAGTGATGTGGGAATGGAGGTATGAATTAGCGTAATATAACGACACTCGATCAACGTGGTTATATTACGGTAAGACATACCAAAGTTCTAATGACACGTGATGGTGGTTAGACTCAATCAACCTAATTACCACCATGTGCCATGTACATGACTTCATCTATTCATGTTTGGACATCTGAAAACTCCGAAAGTACTGACAACAACCATACCGGGGAAATACCTTCGAATATTGTCGAACCATATTTATGCTTCCGAATGAATGACAAATTCTTTCAACATCAAACATATGTTACACGTGTATACTATCTCATTTTCGCACAGTTTTATTGGTGAACTTCAATATGTTTGTTATGCTCACATCGAGGCAGAAACTTCTCTCGTATTACACTCGTACTTCCGTATAAGGAAATCTTTGATTCTAAATTTTCAATGGAGAGATAGACTCTTCACGTTATACTAGTACTCGCCTCGAGGGTGAATAGCCCCGACGAACGTTTTCAGAGACCGATGAGAACTTGCTCCGACAAACGTTTTCGGAAACCGATAAATCTTTCGCGGCGTGAAATTCTTGAGAAACAGAAACTTGTTCTAACTAAAGTTTTCAAGTCCTAACAAACTTATTCAAATTTATCTTAAGGAAATGTACCTCGTTTCGGATCGAGATCCTCGTTTCACTTCTAGATTTAAGAGTGCCTTACAAAAGTCTCGGGACCACGTTTAGACATGAGTACCGCGTATCATCCACAAACCGACGAACAAAGCACATGTACAATTCAACCTTGAAAACCGTAATACGAATTTGCGTCATCAACTTCAAATTCACTTGGGAAAAGTATTTGCCTTTAGCCGAATTCTAGTACTACAATAATTTTCATTCGAGTATTAACGCCACACCTTTCGAGAACTCGTATAGCCACAATTGTCATTTTCTAAATTGTTGAACCGAAGTAGTTGACATGCAAACCACCAGACCCGGACTCATTCATGAGATAACCGTTATGATCGTTCAAATCCAAGAAAGGCTCAAGGAGGACCGTAGTCGCCAAAAGAGCTATGCCGATGCTAGACGTGGACCTCTCGAATTCCAAGTGGGTAACCGCGTAACGTTAAAAGTCGCACCTTAGGAAGGTGCAATCCATTTCGGGAAACATAGGAAGCTAAATCCGCGATACACAAAACCTTTTAAAATCCTGGGGCGTTTCGGACTCGTTACTAGCCGTTTAGACTTTTCAACTCATTCGAGTCTCCGTACATCCCACATTCTACGTATCAAACTTAAAGACGTGCCTTGCGAAACCAGGACTTGTTACCCTCTTCGACGAACCTACTATGGATGACAAACTTTCCTTCCTAGGAGAACCGGTTGAAATTTTGAATCATGAAACCAAACTCTGAAACAACGTAAAACTCCGACTGTCAAAGTTCGTTGAAATGCCCGATGAAGTATTTTCACTTATCCGTAGAATGGGCAACACACGATCTCGATGAAGGAACAACGACTACTACTTTCAACAAAATTTCGGGACGAAATTTCTTTTAAGGTGTAGGTAATGTAACATCCCGCATTTTTCCGTTAAATTATTTTAACGACCGTCTTTTTTTTTAGATAATATCCTCCGTTATCTAAATTCGTAGTTTCCGTTGACTAACGTTCATAATATTTACGTTACTTAATTATAACATCACTCGTTTACTCGAGCGTTTTCAAAATATTCGTTCGGTAAAATCCTGCACCCGCTTCTAAACTCGAGGGACTAAAATTGACACGGGGCAAACTAGTTGACTAGGTCAACTAGTCCACCCCAATCACCACCATTCAATCATCTCCATCTCTCTCTCTTTCTCTCTAGCAAGAACACACACACATTTACTCAATTCAATCATTCATCATCTAAATTCGATCTAGGAGGCCAACACCAAAACAAATTACGTATTTGGAATCCTCTCTTCATCCTCTACAATTTGATACCAACTTCATCTCATTTGGGTAACATTTCTAAAACTCTAGATTTCTCTAAATTCGTGTTTTTGATTTGAAATGGTGTTAGTTAGTGTCTATGGCTCGTGTCTAGCATGAATATATGATTTACTTGCTCGATTTGTTGTTTTGAGTAACTAGTATGAACAATTGAAATGGGTGTGCTTAATCTTTGATTTTGGATGAGTTAATGTTGTTAAATTGTTAAAGTTCATGTTTTAATTGTTTTACTAGTATCACTAGCTTCAATTTGGTGTGTAGGTTGATTTGGAAAAACATCACTAACATGATTATTGATTTTGTGATTCTTGGCTAGGGTTTGATAGCTCTTAAAATGGACTTTTGATGATTTGAATGCCATGAAACATTGTTAGTAAGTGTTTAGTTGTATTGTATGTTTCGTTACCTTCAAAACGGCATATCATATGTATAAATTGGATTCCCGAATCATGAAATGCATTTTGCGAACTTGAGACTTTGATTATGAACATTTAACGATCTCTTGACGAGGTTTTTGTTGTTGTAAATGATAAACTCGATTGATGATATGTGGTTATTTGTATCCTTTGTCAAAATACCTTCCCGATGATATAGGATACATGTTTTGATTATTTGCGGGTCATAAATTGGGATTGTTTGAGTTTTGGTTCGTGCATTTCTTTGTTGCAGCAAAACAGGGCCTGGATACAGATCTGGACGCCGTCCAGATTCTTGGACGCCGTCCAGCACTTCAGATTTGGACGCAGTCCAGCCTTTTGGACGCCGTCCAGGCCTTCAATACTGGACGCCGTCCAGCCATTTTGGACGCCGTCCAGATGAACTATCAGGGGTTGTCCAAAATTGTCGTTTTTCGTTTAATTCTAACTATGCTACGCACCTCCGATTAACATGAAACTTGACCAACATGCTCATATATGATTTCTAAGCTCAGGAAAATAGTTCGGAACCCGACCCGACCCCGTTGACTTTTTCGTTGACTTTGACCAAGTTTGACTTTTAGTCAAACTTAACAAAACACTTATGCAATCGTTCTAATCTTATTTTATACTTATGCTACATGATCGAGTCGTAACGAGCCATAGGACTAATTGAACATATTTCACCCGACCTTGTGTGGTAACCGGTTAATTGATACAACTTATTTGTTTAGGTCAAGGCTAAGCAACTTTCATGCACACGTTTACTTTGTGAAGTACATTTATACTCGTGCACTCGAGGTGAGATCATAGTCCCACCTTTTCAACAACTTTTTATACTTTTAAATTGTGGGCTGAGAAACATATACTTTGTTACATTTTGTACTACTTACTTTTATACTTTGAACACAAGTACAAGGAAAACAAACATTTCACAGCGAGTTAGAACAAAAATCCTCAATTCGATTATCATTAGTTACACTTGCAGGGTGTAAGCGAGAACTTATATTGTGTGGCTATACGGGTTTGACAAACCCTCATTACGGACGGTTCGCTACCGTCTACGGATGAAATATATTTTCGAGAAACAGTGTATGTTCTAACACTATTGTGATGGGGTTCTATGGAAGGAAACGTTAAGTCTTGATAATTAGGTGCTCGCGAACAATACTTTTGGAATGCAAACGATTTTGATAATCAACTATGGGAATACTAAATCTTGTGGTTCAAAAACAACGTTTACAAATACACCTATGATTTCACCAACGTTTTTCGTTGACAGTTTTCTATATGTTTTCTCAGGTTCATACTCGGCTACTTGATACATGCTTCCGCACACTTTGATTATTTGCTTGAGGTCAAGCATACATGCATACGCTAGTGATAGCACTTTTGGATTAAACCTTAAAGCATACATACTTACGCTATTTATAGCAACTGTGATTTTCAACTTATATTATGTCGCAAGTTATTTCATTTATACTTTACAAATTTTGTAATCTTAAACTTGTTGTCGAATTGTTTGTAAACTAAACTTTGCAAGTCTTGTACGTTTCAAATGAATGCGACATAATTTTGGTCAAACGAGTCTCATATAAGGACTATGACCACGCAACGGGACCTAAGTAGTCGGCGCCGTCAATGACAATTTTGCCGGGTCGCTACATATCAAACATGTTAAGAGATTAATATATCACATAATATTCATATGTTAAAAATATATAGTTTCCAACAAAAATGTTAAGCAATCATTTTTAAAGAAAACACGGTCGAAGTCCAGACTCACTAATGCATCCTAACAAACTCGATAAGACACACTAATGCAAATTTTCTGGTTCTCTAAGACCAACGCTCGGATACCAACTGAAATGTCCCGTTCTTATTGATTAAAAACGTTCCATATTAATTGATTTCGTTGCGAGGTTTTGACCTCTATATGAGACATTTTTCAAAGACTGCATTTATTTTTAAAACAAACCATAACCTTTATTTCATAAATAAAGGTTTAAAAAGCTTTACGTAGATTATCAAATAATGATAATCTAAAATATCCTGTTTACACACGACCATTACATAATGGTTTACAATACAAATATGTTACATCGAAATCAGTTTCTTGAATGCATTTTTTACACAATATCATACAAACATGGACTCCAAATCTTTTCCTTATTTTAGTATGCAACAGCGGAAGCTCTTAGTATTCACCTGAGAATAAACATGCTTTAAACGTCAACAAAAATGTTGGTGAGTTATAGGTTTAACCTATATATATCAAATCGTAACAATAGACCACAAGATTTCATATTTCAATACACATCCCATACATAGAGATAAAAATCATTCATATGGTGAACACCTGGTAACCGACATTAACAAGATGCATATATATAAGAATATCCCCATCATTCCGGGACACCCTTTGGATATGATATAAATTTCGAAGTACTAAAGCATCCGGTACTTTGGATGGGGCTTGTTGGGCCCGATAGATCTATCTTTAGAGTTCGCGTCAATTCGGGTGTCTGTTCCCTAATTCTTAGATTACCAGACTTAATAAAAAAGGGCATATTCGATTTCGATAATTCAACCATAGAATGTAGTTTCACATACTTGTGTCTATTTTGTAAATCATTTATAAAACCTGCATGTATTCTCATCCCAAAAATATTAGATTTTAAAAGTGGGACTATAACTCACTTTCACAGATTTTTACTTCGTCGGGAAGTAAGACTTGGCCACTGGTTGATTCATGAACCTATTACAATATATACATATATATCAAAGTATGTTTAAAATATATTTACAACACTTTTAATATATTTTGATGTTTTAAGTTTATTAAGTCAGCTGTCCTCGTTAGTAACCTACAACTAGTTGTCCACAGTTAGATGTACAGAAATAAATCGATAAATATTATCTTGAATCAATCCACGACCCAGTGTATACGTATCTCAGTATTGATCACAACTCAAACTATATATATTTTGGAATCAACCTCAACCCTGTATAGCTAACTCCAACATTCACATATAGAGTGTCTATGGTTGTTCCGAAATATATATATAGATGTGTCGACATGATAGGTCGAAACATTGTATACGTGTCTATGGTATCTCAAGATTACATAATATACAATACAAGTTGATTAAGTTATGGTTGGAATAGATTTGTTACCAATTTTCACGTAGCTAAAATGAGAAAAATTATCCAATCTTGTTTTACCCATAACTTCTTCATTTTAAATCCGTTTTGAGTGAATCAAATTGCTATGGTTTCATATTGAACTCTATTTTATGAATCTAAACATAAAAGTATAGGTTTATAGTCGGAAAAATAAGTTACAAGTCGTTTTTGTAAAGGTAGTCATTTCAGTCGAAAGAACGACGTCTAGATGACCATTTTAGAAAACATACTTCCACTTTGAGTTTAACCATAATTTTTGGATATAGTTTCATGTTCATAATAAAAATCATTTTCTCAGAATAAAAACTTTTAAATCAAAGTTTATCATAGTTTTTAATTAACTAACCCAAAACAGCCCGCGGTGTTACTACGACGGCGTAAATCCGGTTTTACGGTGTTTTTCGTGTTTCCAGGTTTTAAATCATTAAGTTAGCATATCATATAGATATAGAACATGTGTGTAGTTAATTTTAAAAGTCAAGTTAGAAGGATTAACTTTTGTTTGCGAACAAGTTTAGAATTAACTAAACTATGTTCTAGTGATTACGAGTTTAAACCTTCGAATAAGATATTTTATATATATGAATCGAATGATGTTATGAACATCATTACTACCTCAATTTTAGTAGCTAAACCTACTGGAAGTGACAAGAAATGATCTAGCTTCAAAGGATCTTGGATGGCTTGAAAGTTCTTGAAGTAGGATCATGACACAAAAATAAGTTCAAGTAAGATTTTTACTCGAATTAAGATAGTTTATAGTTATAGAAATTGAATCAAAGTTTGAATATGAATATTACCTTGAATAAGAAAGATAACCTACTGTATATAACAAAGGTTTCTTGATCTTAGATGATTACTTGGAATGGATTAGAAAGCTTGGAAGTAAATTAGTAAACTTGAAGGGATTTTTGAAGTGTTCTTGAAGTGTTCTTCCTATGATGATTATAGCTTAATTCTTGAAGTGATTTTTGATGAAGATGATGATTAACTACTGGAAAAATACGTTCATAATAGTGTGTGTGTGTGTTGAGAGAGAATTAGAAAGAGAATTGGAAGTGAAATGGAGTGAATGATGAGTGGTAATTGGTGAGTGGTGAGTGGGGTTAAAAGGAGTTCTAGTTAGTTGACTAGCTCATGGTAGAAGTTAAAATTGATTAGTCATACATGACATAATCAAGAGTGGAATCCCATGCTAGTTCCTATTGGTATATACTCATAGTAAGTACGTTTTGAAGCTGTGTATAACACGGGTAAGAATACGACTAGAATTCTTGATGAAAGAAAAGAATGGAAAAGTAACTGTAACCATTTTCGTTAAGTATGAGTGTTTTGATATATGTCTTGAAGTCTTCCAAAAGTATTTTAATACATCTAAATACACTACATGTATATACATTTTAACTGAGTCATTAAGTCATCGTTAGTCGTTACATGTAAGTGTTGTTTTGAAACCTTTAAGTTAACGATCTCAATTAATGTTGTTAACCCATTGTTTATTATATCTAATGAGATGTTAAATTATTATATTATCATGATATTATGATATATTAATATATCTTAATATGATATATATACATTTAAATGTCGTTACAACGATAATCGTTACATATATGTCTCGTTTCGAAATCCTTAAGTTAGTAGTCTTGTTTATATGTATATAACTCATTGTTAATATACTTATGGAGATACTTACTTATCATAATCTCATGTTAACCATATGTATATCCATATATATATCGTCATGTCGTTTTTACAAGTTTTAACGTTCGTGAATCGCCGGTCAACTTGGGTGGTCAATTGTCTATATGAAACATATTTCAATTAATCAAGTCTTAACAAGTTTGATTGCTTAACATGTTGGAAACATTTAATCATGTAAATATCAATCTCAATTAATATATATATAAACATGAAAAAGTTCGGGTCACTACATTAAATCATTAAGTTAGCATATAATATAGATATAGAACATGTGTTTAGTTAATTTTAAAAGTCAAGTTATAAGGATTAACTTTTGTTTGCGAACAAGTTTAGAATTAACTAAACTATGTTCTAGTGATTACAAGTTTAAACCTTCGAATAAGATAGCTTTTTATGTATGAATCGAATGATGTTATGAACATCATTACTACCTCAAGTTTTCTGGATAAAACTACTGGAAATGAGAAAAATGGATCTAGCTTCAAAAGATCCTTGGATGGCTTGAAAGTTCTTGAAGGAGAATCATGACACGAAAACAGTTCAAGTAAGATTTTCACTCGAAATAAGATTGTTATAGTTGTAGAAATTGAATCAAAGTTTGAATATGAATATTACCTTGAATTAGAAAGATAACCTACTATAAATAACAAAGGTTCCTTGATCTTAGATGATTACTTGAAATGGATTAGAAAGCTTGGAAGTAGACTTGCAAACTTGGAAGTAATCTTGATTTTTATGAAACTATACTTATAGAATTTATGAAGAACACTTCGAACTTGAAGATGGAACTTGAGAGAGATCAATTAGATGAATAAAATTGAAGAATGAAAGTGTTTGTAGGTGTTTTTGGTCGTTGGTATATGGATTAGATATAAAGGATATGTAATTTTGTTTTCATGTAAATAAGTCATGAATGATTACTAATATTTTTGTAATTTTATGAGATATTTCATGCTAGTTGCCAAATGATGGTTTCCACATGTGTTAGGTGACTCACATGGACTGCTAAGAGCTGATCATTGGAGTGTATATACCAATAGTACATACATCTAAAAGTTGTGTATTGTACGAGTACGAATACGGGTGCATACGAGTAGAATTGTTGATGAAACTGAACGAGGATGTAATTGTAAGAATTTTTGTTAAGTAGAAGTACTTTGATATGTGTCTTGAAGTCTTTCAAAAGTGTAAGAATACATATCAAAACACAACATGTATATACATTCTAATGGAGTCGTTAAGTCTTCGTTAGTCGTTAAATATAAATGTTGTTTTGAAACCTTCAAGTTAACGATCTCAATTAATGTTGTTAACCCAATGTTTATTATATAAAATGAGATGTTAAATTATTATATTATCATGATATTATGATGTATGAATATCTCTTAATATGATATATACATTAAAATATCTTTACAACGATAATCATTACATATAAGTCTCGTTTTGTAATTCTTGAGTTAGTAATCTTGTTTTTACATATGTAGTTCATTGTTAACACACTTAATGATATATTTAAATATCATTTTATCATGTTAAATATAGTGTATCAATATCTTCATATGATACATATGTATTTAGTAGACGTTATCATAACGATAATCGTTATATATATCATTTCGAGTTTCTTAAATCTCATTTCTTATGTATATCACACATTGTTAATATACTTAGTGAGATACTTACTCATCATAATCTCATGTCAACCATATATATATGTCTATAAATACCACAACATGTAGTTTTTACAAATTTGTAACGTTCGTGAATTGCCGGTCAACTTGGGTGATCAATTGTCTATATGAAACTTATTTCATTTAATCAATTCTTAACAAGTTTGATTGCTTAACACGTTGGAAACATTTAGTCATGTATATATCAATCTCAATTAATATATATAAACATGGAAAAGTTCGGGTCACTACATGGATGCTTCGCATAAAACACATATTTACCTAAGGATCATTTCGGCCGACTTAGAAGATTCATAATGTGTAGAAAAGCACGCGCATACAGGTTGTTTCGCATAAAGTAATTGTTTGTTATGTGCACAATAATAAACAATGAAATTGCAAAGGACAATGCTAGTGATTATGAATATTGATAAAGTACTTAAAGCACTATAAAAGTAGACAGTTGCAACTGATATAAACATTTTACTTTTAATAGAACCGCGTAACAACACGGTCATGAGTTACAAAAAACGAACGCAATCTTAATTGCGGATTTACAGCTAATTTACAATTTAAGATCTACAATGTCTTTAACAGTGACATTTTCTTTTTGACTAAGTGCAATAAGATTTGGAATATCAATATGTTCTATACCCTTGCTGGTTTCTGTATACACGTCATTCGCAATCTCCATGTCGCATACTTCCTTCTCAATAACCTCTGGATATGGCGGCCCAATACCATAAGCGGTTGAGATTGATGATAAAAATTCACAGCGTTCGCGGAGTTTAACCGCGTTAAGATAAGCTTGGAATTTTTGCGACACTGGTTTGGAATCCATAATCTTATGACCAAGGTCAGGTAGATATGTGATGAGCTGTTTGAATTGATCATCTGTGGCGGCAAATTGCTGTTGCGACTCTAGAGCGGTAGTAAGTGTAGTAACTTGAGCTTCGGCTGATTGGAGTGCATTCTGTGTAGTCTCAAGCCCTTTTTTTAGCTTTGCGTTCTCTTTCTCCAGACGAGCAATTTTGTTGTCAGAATGCTTTATCGCTTTAGTTTGATCCATAACCTCTGTGACTAATCTGTCTCTGCGAGGAATGTCATCAACTAGAAAGCATACTGTATAGTATAGATTCTGCACTCTGGCACTTTCCATGGTTTCGTCGTCAATTTTCTCAAATTCTGCACGAACATCTTCCAGAACCGCATATCCAAGATGTTTCAATTGGTCTGCGGCTATTTCTCGTTCAATGTCCACGTGTTCGTGGAGATGATTAAATCTGATAGACATTATTGGACTTGCTGGGGTAAAGTCCTTGTCAAAAACATTATGCAGAATTTCTTGTGAAATGTTGAATTGAGGACCCTCTTGGGAGCTTTTAGTAAGGTCGATGGGTTCTGCATAAGAAAGATTAAAAGGAATGTTGTTAAGCAAACGCAGTATGAATGCACAATAATCGCAGCATGAATGCATTAAATATTAAATAGAGTAGTCGCAATAAGTATTTCGCATACCTTCCCCAGACTCTTCTTGAACAATGCGTTTAGCGCGTTTCTTTCCTGATGTGGCTGGATTGGTTGTGGAGCTCTTGCGTTTAGATTTTTCATGAATATCTGCGATAATATTCTCATTAATCAGAGGTTCTTTGATGTCAGTAATTTCGTCACTCTCCAATGAACGACGATATGAAGTGAATCCCTTGATATCCTTCTTACGCATAAGTTGTGCGAGTGAAATCTCTGCGAAAATAACGAAAATGTTAATAATAACGAATATGCGAAAGTACGCGTTTGTTGAATTGAAATTCTAAAAATAATAAGCGCATACCGTTACCATCTGCATCCCCAAAAATGCCAATTTGGTTAGTCCATAACCAATGCGTCGAAATTATGCAGAGGCACGATCCCATAGGGACGAATCTGTAAGCGCGCGTTGGTGATATGTTGAAATGTTTCTGTTTGAAATTCATCAAGGGTAACACGGTTTTTGCTGTTCTCTGAGCATGTGGTTACCCAGGTGTCAACATTATGATATCTGCGAAGGACGGTGGTTTTCACAAAGAAATAAGATTGTTGCCAATTGCCAACATTTTCTTTTGGTGTATCCATTACACCATTGCGGCATTTAAGCGTGAACCAACTGGCATCATGTGTCAGAATGCTAGAAAATTTGCGAAAAACATCTAATGAGGCTGGCCTGCTGATTGCGTTGCAGTACATCTCAAATAAAATGAGTTTTGCAACCGCGTTAGGGTGGAACTGGCCAGGACTTACTGCGTAGAATTGACACGCACTCAGAAAGAAATCTGTAAAGGGGAATCTAAGATTGCCTAAATATAAAGAGGTTTCATATATGGTAGTATAATCCTTCGGTGGATTATTCGCAGTAACACCTGATGCAAAAGCAATGGGCTCGAATAATTCAAGCATTGGATAATTGAGCTTGATCTGTACAAGTGTTTCATCTGTAATCAGCGAATCAAAGTCACTTACGGATGGACTTGAAGGGGCTGGAGAACGTGATGTTGACATAATGATCAGTAATTTAAAAAGTTTAGAAAAGTGATTAAGGATGTGTAAAGAAAGCGCAAAAAGATGCGTAAATGCGATGAAATTTATGAATGCACTTTTTTTAGAAAGAGAAACTAGTAAGAGAAAGTGAACCTAAAAATATATGCGGCTACCTCCTATATTTATACTCACAAGATTGCAAAAAAGGGCCGTTTACAAGTAATGATGATAAAACAACGGCTATTAAATTGCGAAGGGATTGCAACGGATAAAAATATAGCCGTTAGTGCAAAACTACAATGCAGGTGGATCATTTGGATGATATGCGAAATTGCGTACATATGCGAATGGTTTTTAAACCTCATACAAACTACAAATTTTATTTTTTAGAGTTTATTTTATTACATTTTTTGCATAAATGTAACACAATAAACTGGGGGGACTTGATCATATACATACATATGTATATGTATATTTTTAGTGCGAAAAGCCACACACAGGCAAAGGGACAACGCATTTAAACCGCGGTAAACCTTAATGAATGCGGTAGGATTACGCAGAATACTAAAGAATGCGTAGGATTCTCGTAGTACTTGTGCGGAATGCCTAAGTGCCCGCACATCTTACTTCCGCGTATGTTCTGAACCTATTGATCTCTCTCGTGACTTTTCCCGAGACTTGATCTTTGTTGGTTAAGGTAATTTATGAAGATCGGGACATGGTTGTTGATCGTTTAGCACTTAACGAAATATGACAATAAGGTTCCAAAACCATAATTGACATCCATTGTACCCCCTCATTTAACTCAATCCTTGATTAGCATTAATTGAATAATCTTGGAGTGATCACAAAACATGTCATTTTAGGAGGTTCAACTAGTTTAAAATACACTTTAGGAAATGTTTGACCCATTAGACCTACATGACTAGCTTAAAATACACTTTAGGAAATGTTTGACCCATTAGACCTACCTGACTTGGTTAATTAGTGTATACTTTTGTCAATATGTATATATGTTAATAATGTTTGATATTTACTATGTGTTGATTTGCTTTAATATTTAGCACCAATATGAAATAGGGTCAAAATCCATACAATGCGCTTAATTACAAAATGTTAAAACCAGGTTTTAGCATAGTAGCAGCTTATAGAATGAATCGTAGTGTGTTTGCTGGTCGCTGGTTGCTGGTTGACCTAAGTAGTAAGTACTTAGGTAGTTCAGTTGTGGACTTAGAATTATTCACTTAGAATTGTTGTTTTTGACCACAACACAGTCACACACGTAATTGCCCACATTTTAAATGAGGATTATTGTCAAACGGCATATTGTCCAACGTAAAGTAACGCAATATCGTGTTCGCTCTTTTTACTCTATTCTTTTAAATGAGGATTATTGCCAAAGTAAAGTAACGCAATATCGTGTTTACTCTTCTTACTCTATCCGAGGTAATTATTTTATTTTTTATTTTTTTAGATTTATGAGTGACAAAAGGTGATTGTTGATAGTTGTTGAAGATATTGACAATCAAGCTTTAGCCACCCTCATTTTTAAAAAACTCTGTTCTGTATGCCTTTTATTGGTTATGACCAAGTTTTTTCACTTTTTTATGTTAAGCTTAACAAATATAATAGTCACATCACCTTAATAGAAATGTAAATATATGCTCATTTAACTTTAAAACTGAGTTGGGGTATATACGAGCACCTTGAAATAATAATATTTCATAGCCTTAAGGTATTATTTCAAAAGAAATATACGAAGTTTCGAATATGAAGTATCCATGATCGATGATATTACATCCTTCTTACTTTGAAGAGATCGTTTGAATTGGTTTGGTAAAGAATAAAGTGCACCTTCTCTTATCATTATAGTGGTTGTTATATACTTAAACCTAAACAAGAAGGAAGATTGTTATTTGTTGGTACTATTTTCCGTATAGCAGATGATGAAAGGTACCAGTACAGTACTATAACAGCTTAGCATTGAGCGATGTTTGCTCACGGGATTGGATCCCTGCAGACCCGGAACACAGATGAGAAATCCTTGGGGTGGCTCAATTAGTCTTTTAACCAAGCTGAAGTTGGTCTGTGTAGCGTTCTGTTGCTAAGCGGTTAAAGTTTTAGAGTGGGAAAGTACTGTGTGGGAGAGAAAATGTACTTCTCTCTGACTGAAGTTCAGATGTGAAATTTGGTGACCCAGGGGGTCTATTTATAGGCGTAGAAAGTCCGAAATTCTTGAGAACACGTGTCAAACGCTGATTAATTCAGTACGTCATCTCAGAAGGACACTTGTAACATAAATACTATTCAATCAACCATGATGGAAGCACAATTAGATGAACTTTGTATAACATATAAAAATCTTAGTCGCTTGAATCCAAAAGTTCCTTCGCCTGTTGATAGAGCCAATAAACCACTCTTAAAAATGATAACCTTGTATAAATTGCAAATAACTGTAGGAAACCTGTGTATTCCACCGTCTAAATTTTTACAAAAAGTTCTTGCCCACTATGGGATAGGGTTGAGTCAAATTCACCCTTTTGGTCTGCAAAAAATTATTTTGTTTGAAATGTATTTTAAATAGAAAACCTATAGTACATGTTTTTTACGAGTTATTTAGAACTCGATTAGTTAGCCAATGCTGGTATACATTCGACTGTCAACCAGAGAAAACCTTTGTGGTAAAAAAAGGAATCCTCTCTGAAAAACTGGAAAGAAGCATTTTTCTTTGTAAATGAGAGGATTCGCCGATGGGCTATTTTGGTCCTCTGCGGTATGAGTGATAATTGGCGTACTGGTTTTGTGCCAAGATTGCATTTGCCAGGCCATGGTAGGCTCCATTATGAATATGTTATGCTTTTAATGTTGCAATACAACTCATATATGTGCTTATGTATGTTTTTCCTGCTGGTTTTTGTGTTTGCGTTATATAGACGAAGAGATGAAGGTTTACAACACGTTCAATAAGGCCAACCTTGATAATGTCATTGATGAAGAGAGAGAAAAAATTTCTGAGTAAATTGAGGCTGAGAAAGCCAAGGATGCTGAATTTGAGCAGCAATTGAAAAGCACAGAGCGGACGGCGGAGGGCGAAGGTGGTGATGCTGCACACCCATCACCTGATCTGGAATTTATTGAAGTCACCTCTCGTCCTTCTGGCTCAAAGAAAACTTCCAAACGCTCGAAGCGTGGTGGCAAACGCCCAATGGTTGAGTATGCTTCTCCACCCAAGAAAGAAAGAAGTACACATTGTATTTATTTATTGCAATAATGCATTTATCATGTCAATATGTTCATTTATTACTTTATTGATCAGAACTGATCCTTTAAAATGACGATGAAGATGATGATGAAGCTACTGTTGATGGCAACAATGATGATGATGATGATGGTAATAATGATGATGCTTTTGAGAAAACTCCCTTTTCCACACCACTGATCTCAAACGGTCCTGGCACAACACAATCTTCTTCTTCCTCTCTGCCGCTGGCCAGATTAAGAACATTTCTTGAGGATCCTATCAACAAGTCTGGGAGCTTCGTTGATTTGTTAAAGGTAACTTGTAATCTGATTTCTTCATTGAATAATTAATTATTTGTATACTTGTTAACCACTTGTTTGCATGCAGACATACTCTATTGCTTATCTTTCTTCTTCATTATCCACCATGACCCTTAAGCAAAGCTACCAATCTACTACTGCTTCTCTTGTGTTGCACACTCTACATGTGCTACACGACCTTAAAATGCAGGAGGAACAAGTAGCTGTTGTGGCCAATGCTGTACAAAATGCAGCTAAGCTGAAGAAGCTAGAGGTTGTAGTGCAAGATTTGCACAAAAAATGGAGAACTACAACTGATCTTGTTTAGAAGAGAGATGAGGCTTTGAAGTTGGTAGAGGTTAAGTGTTTGGAGGTGAGGTCTGAAGGAGATAAGTTGCTGCAGGAGAACGAGAAATTGTTGAAGGAAATGGAGGAGTTGAAGAAGGGCATGGAACAAAAAAACCGTGAAGCTGAAGAAAATGCTACTACTGCTGTTGCTGCCCCGAAAGACTTGACAGACTGAGAACTGGTAATCCGGGTCTCGTGCATGTGATGACCTGAAAATTTCCGATCAAATTTAAACTTTATTCTTTATATGTTTCCGACACGATAAGCAAAAATCTGTAATGTTGAGTCTCAAAAATTTTGTAAATGATATTCATATATTCAATTACCTTGTGACTATTCCCTACGATTCACGAACCTTTAATTGTAAACAGAAATATAAATAGTTATATATGTAAATAATTATATATGATAAATTAAATAAATTAATGAACTATTATGAGAATTAGTTAGTACGAAAAATATAACTTAAAATAATTAAAACCTGTTATAGTGTACTCTGAGATTATTTGTAATTAATATATTTATTTAATGGGTAGTTAAAATATACTTAGTTACGTAATAGTTGAAATATATATAGATATATAATATATATGATGGATATACATATTCATTGATTGTATGTATGTTATAATAAATTAAATATTCAAGATATATTATTATATCATAGATATTATATAACAAGATATATTTAATAAATAGAAGTAAATATATATTAAATAAATTTACAAGTTGAAAGTATAAGTGCATTAGTAATATTATCATTACTTCCAATATTACTACTAATAATAATATCAATATTGGTATTATTAATATTATTATTATTATTATTATTATTATTATTAAAATGGGTATCATATTTAATATCATTATTATTAATTTTATTATTATTATTATGTATAAACTTATTATTAGTATTAATATTATTATTAATACAAGTATATATTTATTTACTCAGGTTATATTCAGATACCTATACAAATACGTATTTATACACTGATGTATATATATATACAAATACGTACCAGTAATCAGTATTATATTTATATACAAAAACATGTCATATTCATA
Source organism: Rutidosis leptorrhynchoides (assembly GCF_046630445.1). Lineage (NCBI taxonomy): Eukaryota > Viridiplantae > Streptophyta > Magnoliopsida > Asterales > Asteraceae > Rutidosis > Rutidosis leptorrhynchoides. The sequence continues at coordinate 178,641,568 of NC_092341.1, forward strand.
AACAGATATAGATATATACTAATCAGATTTAGATCCTGGTTACAATCAAACTGTATTAAACTTTTGTTCTTGTCTCAAATTCGTTACCCATCTTTATCTATCGTACAAATTGATTCCAGTTAAACAAACGCAAACAAAATCGGTTAAAGGTAGACATCTACTTTCAAATTTTTTTATTCTTCATTCGTACATGATGAAACAGAAACTGTCGATGACCTTTGGCTTTAAACAAACGAATAATACATGTACTCTCACAATCATTCTATTGTTTATCATCACTATCAATTACAGCAAATTCAATTTGATGAAGTTAAGAAGAAAACCCAAGAAACCTTCGGTTCTTCCGTTCGTATCACATTTTAGCCAAATCACGTATTCAAAAACCATCGGTACCCTCGCCATCCTTACAAACCGTCACCATCTTAGACTTTAATCATCACCACACCCTTTATCAATCGTGAGTTATGCAAACTATCACCATCATATTCCATCATTCAAAAACATCACCTCCATGAACACCAAACCCTCCACCTCGCCATCTTCACTTCTTGATCAACCACTTTTATTTTATTTTGCTCATCACCCTAAACCACCATGCCATGCTCTTGTTTCTGTTTACCCTCTGTGTTCTTCGATCAACCCACAACAACTATTCCTATTTCATGATTCTTTGTTTTCAAGCACAACAAACCCCATCATCATTTACTTCTTCTACTACTGTCACGACATTTTTTTTATTTCTGTTTACGCTGCCCCATCTGTTTTTGCTGGGGTTAAACAATGAAGAGGAAAAGAGTGGAACACATATTTAATTAAGGTAGTATCAACTTGATAATATAGTATATTTTACAAACCGTTTTCAATTATGCATGTGGGATAATTTAACACCCCGTCAAAAATCCCTTTAACAGAATGTTAACTCTGGTCCCAGTGCTTGGCTTGACTTCTACGTAACAGCAATATTCTACAGTGGAAGCAATTAATACCTGAGAATAAAACACGCAAAACGGATCAACAACAATGTTGAGTGAATCTACAGGTTTTAGGTAAACAATACAATATGTTTAAGAAATACATTTCGAAAACGGTTATTAGTGGAAGACCACCAAGGTTCAATGTTAAAAGTTTGACAACTCCGTGTCCCATTTCAAAAGTTTGTTGACACTACCATGTCAAGTTTCAACCATTTGTAGGCAATACCATGTCAAGTTTCAAATATTCGTAGACAATACCATGTCAAGTTTTATCTCATTTGTTCGTAAACCACAGTTTTAAATAACGTTGTATAGTATCTGAAAAATAGTTATCATAAATATAGTTTAGTTTCCTTGACCACGAGAATTTACAAGTACAACTCCAAGTTGCGAAACGTTTGCATAATCTATGAGCACCTAAATACTAGCAATGACCCAAGTATAGAATCCACTATACCTGCCTTTACCTCATAAAAATGTTATACACTTGTACGAATGTATTATGTTCAAAGTAAATGCACCACAGTTTTTATAGCGGGTGAGGTTGTCAACCTAACGGATCCGTCCATCTACATTGTGCCTACACCGATGGTATTTAAAGTATTCAAGCTAGAGGCTTTGTGTACAAACTCAATACGCAGATATAGTACTCGTGTCAATATAAAAAGCATTTGATAATATAAGTATAACAGCGTGTATTCTCATCCCTGAAAACATGTAAAAAGCGGGACTGCAGACTCACCTTTGAATAAAGCTCGGATTGAAAAGTGGACAATTTACTTGTACGATTTATAGCCGAGTAATGCAACCTAAGTATATGTATTTAGGTTGGTCAATAAATATATCTTAAACAAGTGTGGTTTCATAGTATAAGTTATCTTATTGCTCGAATCGACGCGTTTCAAAGTAGAAGTCAACATACAGTCAACTAATTCATGCAAGTCAAACAAACTCAACCGAAGTCAAACCGAAAGTCAAACTTGGTCAAAGTAGTCAACTAAAGTCAACATCAGTAGGTTCATGTCAAATGTTGGTCAACATATCAAACCTAAGTCAAAAAACATGTTTTAGATCATAATTGGTCAATTTCACAATTTCAGTTTATCGTTGTGCACAAAGTTCATGTACATGTAGCAAACTTAGCATATTATCTCATAGTACAAAATTCAAGTAAACATGGAAAACTCCAGATCATAAGTATACTCAAAATCGATTCCAAAAAGTCCGGCCAGGATCTCATACGATAATTAAAAGTCAGGAATCAGAAGGGGTACATTTGGGGTTCACCAAGTCAGTTTCTGACGCACTGATTTGGTTTTAGCTATAACCGGAGTTAGGAACATGAAATTGATACAAGATCAGTGGCCATAGTTCACAAACAAGTTAAACTAACACATAGAAAAAATCAAGCAATTTTGGTTTAGACAATTTATACAGTTTATTCATGCAAATTGAACATTCAGTTTTTCAGCTCAAATCAGAATTTACATAAAGTATGGCCCTATTGTGCCCAATGCATAAGGTTTCAGAGATTGACATAAACTATCAATAAGTCACATATCATGTTAAAATTCATATTCCAGAAGCTTACATGCTCATTCAATAAACACAATCCACAGAGTATAAAACAGAGAGCAATTTATAGATTCGATTCTAGTTTCGCTAGTAACATTCGCACTCGATTAGCCAAAGATCTAGATACAATTAGCCTATGATATCTACATGAAAGGTGAAGTACTTTTTGTGTATATTTCAAATATGTAAAGCTTTAATCACAGAAGCTAACACATTTTATCATACAAGGTCATTTTCATGCAAGTGCTGTATAAAATTACTTTTACACTAATTCAAGCATATCTCGGATTTTACATAAGCAAACGACATGATATCCTAGTGTAAACTGAGTGTTTTTAAATTACCTATCCAATGGTCTAAATTTCACAATCCAATTCGTGGTCTATCAAACCCAGATTTATGATCAATCACAAAAACACAACGTTAATTTCAATTGGCCATAACTTGATCATCCGAAAATGAAATCAAGTGAATCCAAAGCCTAAAATCAATAGTTTTTCGCAAGGAATCAAATTATAATATAATATCATACAATTGAAAAATGAAAATTACTGTACACATCAAATACAAATTCGGTTTTCGCATAAAACAATCAAGACGAGCAATTTATCACATCAGGTATTCCTCAAACATCAAGACTTGAGCAATAGACAACCTAATCCATAAAACCTTAATAACAATCTGATTTTAGAGATTAGAGTTTATGTGTTTATACCTTTGATCACAAAATCGTTTATACAAACGCATAGAGAACGATGCAAGCAACAATATTGATCAAAGAAGCAAAAACAAGAGATCAAAACTTGATGGAGAATTGTAGGGATGAAGGTATGGGATTATTTGGTGTGTATGGGGCTGCAATCATGGAGCAAGAATGATAGGAAAAAGAATGGGACATGTTCGCTTGTTACTTAGAAATTAAGAGAATATAGTTAGTGTCCTAAACAACCAAAAGTCAACAAACATGGGCCTAAACTAATAGTCAACATGCATTGGCTACTCATGGGACCAAGGATGATGAGGTATGAGGTCATGGCCATGTGGCCTCGGGCTCGGGTCTCGGGCTCGTTTTGTGTAAAAGCTCGTTCGCGCGTGGTTCGTTTCGAGTGCCATTAACCGTACCGAATCTCCGGAACGTTAACTAGTCGTTGAAACAAAATCACCGTGTTTAATTCATTAAGTAAATAATAAATTAAATTTCTTTCATAAGTTTAATAATTATTAAGAATAATTATTCTGTCGTTTTTCTGAGTTCCGTTAACTGAAAAGTTTTCTAGGCGATTAACTTTAATCGTATCGTTTCTAGTTTAATTCGTCAACCGAATTAAGTTCACTAATTAATATAACATATTAATTCAAGTAATCCACTAAGGATTAAGTACGCATTTAATTACTTTAAATACAAAAAAGTTTCACGTAGCCACTGTTAACTATTCTGGAAAAAAAATTGGCGTATGAAAATTGTATGATTTAACTAACGATCGTCAAGTATTTAATAAAAGTTTTAACGAAAAAACTCGGGTCGTTACATTACCCACCTGTTATTGAAAATTTCGTCCCGAAATTTGGATGATGGCAGTTATTGATGAAAACAAAATATTTTTGTATCATTAGAAATCCACGTTTCAACGTGAGCTTGAATTCTATAACTAAGTTTGCAAATAAAGTTTATACTTGGCTTGAGTAGTTTGTCTTTCCAGATGTAAGCCTTCATACATTCTTTTAATAATATAATTTGGTCATATACGAGTGTTTCGTCAAATAATATGATAACATTAAATAATCTTTCGAGATCTCTATACGGATGAACTTCTAAGGTCCGTTCGGTTTCGTAATGAATATGAGTTAAGTGTATAGAATTTCTTATCATCAAGAATATGAATGAAATGATTCGGTTACGTGTAAAAATACGACTGAATATGTCACTAACGGATGTATTGAAGTAATAGTTGTCCGCCTTGACTTTTCGATGTAATCACTATTGAATCTCTTAAATTTAAGGGATTTGAATATAATCGTTTGAAATCTGTGAGATTTGGATTCGGTAATTAAGGAAATTATAATCCTTTTCTTTTTGATTTAATACGATTATCTTAATCGGCTGACGCGTTGCTATGGTAAAAAGTTTTGATATAGATTAATCATCTCTGCGTCCTTATTTTCTCAACCTCAATCTTCTTACTTTCAAAATTCTATTTTCAAAAATTTTGTGAAGATGCTTCATCCGCTCTTGATTTTCGTTACTATTTTGACTGTGTATACAGTCATTCTTCTTTTTAGTCTACCACCAGAAGAATCTATGTTCTTCTATAATGCTCTAGGGGTGACAGTATTTTTAATTCTACCACTCCTATGTTTTTCAATACTTATTGATATAAATGCTTTATAATCTTCCATGTTTGTTGTCTTTTATATTCTGACCTATTTTTCGAAGACTCATGCTTTTTATCCAAGAAGATCTTCAACTTGTTCTTCTATACATGGTCAAATAATACGGATCAATGGCTGGTGATAATGCAGAAACATTCGCTGTTCATCGTCATAGTATCCGTTTTCACCTTGTTTTCTCTTCTCGACTTTAAATCAAGCAAGTAATGGTCCAGAATTCGTAGGTATGGAGTTTCGAATGATCATAATATACAAAGTAGAAAGGAAAGGTAATAGCACAATTTGATTTGTCAAATTACCAGAATATTCGAAAAAGACCGAATCATCAAGAAATATATTTCCTTGATATGTTTAGAAGTTAAATAGAATGAAAGAGTTATGTAACATGGTTCATGATGATTGTAAGGTCTGTGAATCATCATCTTCCATTAGAAATTCAGCATGACTTCGGAGCAAGATATTCTCTAAAGATGTCATCGGATCCAGAATTACCTGGATTCTTTGAATGTAGGGTTTGGTCCTTGTATTTGTCCTTGGTCTCCTTCATGGTTAGCTCAATCCATTTTTCAGTTCCAAATCTGAGCCTTTTTCAATACGTTATTCTTTATCATCAAACTTTTGGCCATTAAGACCATCTATAGCTTTTGCTGCTTCGTCAGCATTCTCAAGGTTAACGAATCTGAATCGTTGGTTATCAATCCGAGATGGTTTCAAGAGATTTTATTTTTAGATGATTAAACGCTGATTGTAATCGTTAACGGATCTAATGGTTGACGAATATGCGTTATTGATTTCAAAAGTAATGAATGATAATTTCGATGGTTTGATGTGATAATTCATCATAGAATACAAATGAATATAATTCATGAATGTAGTGATCTTTAGGAAGATAACACTTGCTAAAGCTTTACTTAGATTCCGATACGTCAAAATCAGAATATGTAGTAGTTGTTCTTTAGTGAACGGATACACATATCTTGTGAGTGTAATTAGTATAGTTACTGATTATTGAATCAGAATTTGAAGAATATATAATGTAACATATTAATGTGAGATATAAATATTTCTCGGGTTTTACCTACCCGTTAAATATTTTTACAATTTACAGTTTGTACAGAAGAGTTTTTAATTACAATCTTTATGAAGATCTATATTCGTATATATTCTTCAGATGTAATCATGGATTTAATGAGTTAATATAATATTAAACTCATTTGATTTACGGTTGAAGATAATCTCCAAAACCTTAGAGATTTCATAATTGTCGCGAAATATTTCGCTAATGAAGTTATGAATCAATACTTCATCGTTCATTGTTTATTGATATACCTCGGTATATGATATTAATGCTCGTGAAGTTCTTTTGAAATTTACAAGGCACGAATAATGTTTTCTAGAAAGTTTCGAGTACATCGAAAATAGAAGTGAAAAATCAAACATGTATTTGAATAATACACTTAGTTTATTATGAAATGGAGTTTATTGAGCTGAAGCAGTGATTAATGATTGTTAAGTCATTAACGAAGGATGTACATCATAGCATATTAGTGATATGATTTAACCAAGTAGTACATACTAGTTAAGATTCACACGTAATAGTTTAGTACGAAAAGATTTATTATTGTTCCAAACCATATATATATAAAGTTTACATATATAATTTTTTTTTTCAGGAAGAATGAGTCAATACATCTTAACTCACAATTACTAATATTCCTTGGTATCTATGGGGTGTATGATGTTGATATCCGAAGTACCGAGTGTGATGTTGAGGTGTGGGTTGCGGATGTTGTTGTTGGTGAAGCTGATACTGTTGGTGGTGATGTTGATGGTACTGGTGGTGCCGGCTATGCTGCTGGTTCTGCTGATGCTCTTAGATTTTGCACCATATTCTCCAGAGCCACTACTCGAGCGCGAAGCTCGTTGACTTCTTCTACTATTCCGGGATGATTGGCGGTTCGGACAAGTGGATGAATAAGATCTAGAATTATGGATATTAGATATTCGTGGCTGGATATCCTGGAAATGAGGGTGAAAATGGTGTTCCGGATTGGTTCGCCGGTAAGTGCTTCAGGTTCTTCACCAAGAGGTGAATTCGGTTGGTGGAAGGGATCGCCTTCTTCTCGCCTCCATTGATTAAGTCGACTACGAACCAACCCCCAATTCATCCAGAAAAGATGATGGCTAATAGGTTCATTCGTTCCGGTTACGCTGTCCATGGAGCTCGAGGAATCAGATGAGAAATCCATATTATATGTTTGGAATAGGGTTTGATATGAATTGAGTGTTGGATGCTATGTTTGTCTCCTTGAATACGTGTATATAGCAAAAAGATTTCCGTAATTTACGGAGGAAATTTAGGAAATATATCAGACAAAATCTAATATAATAAGTATGATAGCGACAGGATTAGCCTATATGTAATTGGTACAATAATTGCAGTAAGATGTCGGTGGATCAAAAATGATAAGTAGTGATCGGTCGCGACTAGTAGTGAGAGGCGGCGTTGAGTAGTAGTAAGCAACGATAAATAGCAAGGATTAGTGGTATAAGATGATGAGTATGTCTAGGCAGTGTCTTCATAGTGCCAAGTAGAAATCAGGGGTGACGGACAGTGTCGGGTAGTGACGAATTGTGATGTGATTACACGCTCCTTTTAGGTTATAATAACAATTAATTCATACAGTGTAAATTTCTACTCATATTTGAAATTAAACAGTATATGTTCAAAACGTATTTATCCAAGTAACCTACTTGACTCGCTCCCAATTCCTTATTTTGCGATGTCGGAAATTCTATATGAGTTATCGTAATGTAATTCCGGTCATTACATTACGCTATCTCACATTTCCATTCGACATAACTCCATAAGTTCAAGATGGCGTAATCAACTTAATTTAGTTAAATATCGCGTCGCGTGTACATATGTGATTCGTAATATAACGTTTAGTTCAAGTCCATATCATATGGGTATAGGGTGTATATGTACGTGATGTAATGTGTAGCCCTACATGTCGTATTGTGAAGCAAATAGTGCATGTATAGTGTATAAAAGTCATCCAAGACACACGGCTATAGACTAGACTTCACTAATGCGCCCTACGATTAGATACACTAATGTATCCTAGTTCCCTATAGCCAAAGCTCTGATACCATATTTAACACCCCGTCAAAAATCCCTTTAACGGAATGTTAACTCTGGTCCCAGTGCTTGACTTGACTTCTACGTAACAGCAATATTCTACAGCGGAAGCAATTAATACCTGAGAATAAAACACGCAAAACGGATCAACAACAATGTTGAGTGAATCTACAGATTTTAGGTAAACAATACAGTATGTTTAAGAAATACATTTCGAAAACGGTTATTAGTGGAAGACCACCAAGGTTCAATGTTAAAAGTTTGACAACTCCGTGTCCCATTTCAAAAGTTTGTTGACACTACCATGTCAAGTTTCAATCATTTGTAGACAATACCATGTCAAGTTTCAAATATTCGTAGACAATACCATGTCAAGTTTTATCTCATTTGTTCGTAAACCACAGTTTTAAATAACGTTGTATAGCATCTGAAAAACAGTTATCAAAAATATAGTTTAGTTTCCTTGACCACGAGATTTTACAAGTACAACTCCAAGTTGCGAAACGTTTGCATAATCTTTGAGCACCTGAATACTAGCAATGACCCAAGTATAGAATCCACTATACCTGCCTTTACCTCATAAAAATGTTATACACTTGTACGAATGTATTATGTTCAAAGTAAATGCACCACAATTTTTATAGCGGGTGAGGTTGTCAAGCTAACAGATCCGTCCATCTAAATTGTGACTACACCGATGGTATTTAAAGTATTCAAGCTAGAGGCTTTGTGTACAAACTCAATACGCATATATAGTACTCGTGTCAATATAAAAAGCATTTGATAATATAAGTATAACAGCGTGTATTCTCATCCCTGAAAACATGTAAAAAGCGAGATTGTAGACTCACCTTTGAATAAAGCTCGGATTGAAAAGTGGACAATTTACTTGTACGGTTTATAGCCGAGTAATGAAACCTAAGTATATGTATTTAGGTTGGTCAATAAATATGTCTTAAACAAGTGTGGTTTCATAGTATAAGTTATCTTATTGCTCGAATCAACGCGTTTCAAAGTAGAAGTCAACATACAGTCAACTAATCCATGCAAGTCAAATAAAGTCAACCGAAGTCAAACCGAAAGTCAAACTTGGTCAAATTAGTCAACTAAAGTCAACATCAGTAGGTTCATGTCAAATGTTGGTCAACATATCAAACCTAAGTCAAACAACACGTTTTAGATCATAATTGGTCAATTTCACAATTTCAGTTTATCGTTGTGCACAAAGTTCATGTACATGTAGCAAACTTAGCATATTATCTCATAGTACAAAATTCAAGTAAACATGGAAAACTCCAGATCATAAGTATACTCAAAATCGATTCCAAAAAGTCTGGCCAGGGTCTCATACGATAATTAAAAGTCAGGAATCAGAAGGGGTACATTTGGGGTTCACCAAGTCAGTTTCTGACGCACTGATTTGGTTTTAGCTATAACCGGAGTTAGGAACATGCAATCGATACAAAATCAGTGGCCATAGTTCACAAACAAGTTAAACTAACACATAGAAAAAATCAAGCAATTTTGGTTTAGACAATTTATACAGTTTATTCATGCAAATTGAACATTCAGTTTTTCAGCTCAAATCAGAATTTACATAAAGTATGGCCCTATTGTGCCCAATGCACAAGGTTTCAGAGATTGACATAAACTAAAAATAAGTCACATATCATGTTAAAATTCATATTCCAGAAGATTACATGCTCAGTCAATAAACACAATCCACAGAGTATAAAACAGGGAGCAATTTACAGATTCGATTCTAGTTTCGCTAGTCACATTCGCACGCGATTAGCCGAAGATCTAGATATAATTAGCCTATGATATCTACATGAAAGATGAAGTACTTTTTGTGTAGATTTCAAATATGTAAAGCTTTAATCACAGAAGCTAACATATTTTATCATACAAGGTCGTTTTCATGCAAGTGCTGTATAAAACTACTTTTACAATAATTCAAGCATATCTCGGATTTTACATAAGCAAACGACATGATATCCTAGTGTAAACTGAGTGTTTTTAAATTACCTATCCAATGGTATAAATTTCACAATCCAATTCATGGTCTATCAAACCCAGATTTATGATCAATCACAAAAACACAACGTTAATTTCAATTGGCCATAACTTGATCATCCGGAAATGAAATCAAGCGAATCCAAAGCCTAAAATCAATAGTTTTTCACAAGGAATCTAATTATAATATAATATCATACAATTGAAGAATTAAAATTACTGTACACATCAAATACAAATTCGGTTTTCGCATAAAACAATCAAGACGAGCAATTTATCGCATCTAGTATTCATCAAACATCAAGACTTGAGCAATAGACAACCGAATCCATGAAACCTTAATAACAATCTGATTTTAGAGATTAGAGTTTATGTGTTTATACCTTTGATCACAAAATCGTTTATACAAACGTATAGAGAACGATGCAAGCAACAATATTGATCAAAGAAGCAAAAACAAGAGATCAAAACTTGATGGAGAATTGTAGGGATGAAGGTATGGGATTATTTGGTGTGTATGGGGCTGCAATCATGGAGCAAGAATGATAGGAAAAAGAATGGGACATGTTCTCTTGTTACTTAGAAATTAAGAGAATATAGTTAGTGTCCTAAACAACCAAAAGTCAACAAACATGGGCCTAAACTAATAGTCAACATGCATTGGCTACTCATGGGACCAAGGATGATGAGGTATGAAGTCATGGCCATGTGGCCTCGGGCTTGGGTCTCGGGCTCGTTTTGTGTAAAAGCTCGTTCGCGCGTGGTTCGTTTTGAGTGCCATTAACTGTACTGAATCTCCGGAACGTTAACTAGTCGTTGAAACAAAATCACCGTGTTTAATTCATTAAGTAAATAATAAATTAAATTTCTTTCATAAGTTCAATAATTATTAAGAATAATTATTCTATCATTTTTCTGAGTTCCGTTAACTGAAAAGTTTTCTAGGCGATTAATTTCTAGTTTAATTCGTCAACCGAATTAAGTTCACTAATTAATATAACATATTAATTCAAGTAATCCACTAAGGATTAAGTACACATTTAATTACTTTAAATACAAAAAAGTTTCACCTAGCCACTGTTAACTATTCTGGAAAAAAAAATTGGCGTATGAAAATTGTATGATTTAACTAACGATCGTCAAGTATTTAACGAAAGTTTTAACGGAAAAACTCGGGTTGTTACAGACAAACTATATCATTTTAGCAGACCAAAAATCATTCACAACTAATCCCACTACTTATCCCACTAACTCTTATCTAAAAAGGGAAACAAGATATGGTATATCAAGACAACCGAGCAAAGTTCCTTTATCAATTTATGCGGATCTTAATTTGGGCTGTAAATGGTTTATTTTGTTCCTATTACAAAAGTCATACACCGAAACCCATTTGCTTTAGTGGTATTGATAAATATAAATGATGGGATGAGGAGAATAAGTACTGTGAAGTGACGAATCGTATAGGGAAAAACTGCCACCGTCCTTTATTTTATTTAAATCATATCCATGTGGTGTTGCCGGGCCTATTGTTGGGATGAGGGCCAAATTTAGATTTCTGTTGGGCCGTGAAAGTTAGCTGGGCTGCCATATTTTTTTGTCTTGGGCCGATGACTAGCTTTTTTTTTTTTTTGCTAGGCCAAGAACTCACGAAAGTTGTTGCTATTTGCTTTTGCTGCTCGACTGTTTTCTAGATTATGTTATTAATCGATTCAGTTTAGGAGACTAATAAATGATAATAACAATGATGATGGTATGAAGAAGATCGATATTCATGATCATGATATTTGAGGATGATGAATATTGATGGAGATGATATTAGGATTTTGGGTTATGATGATGTAGATGATAGTGATATTTGATGATGATAGTAATATGTGAAATCTGATATGATACATGAAATGATAAAAATTGATTAGGATAAATGATTTTAAGGTGACTGTGACAACCCGAAAATTTCCAACCAAATTTAAACTTTATCTTTATATTATTCCGACAAGATAAGCAAAGTTTGTTAAGTTAAATCTCAAGAATTTTAAATTGTGTTCATACATTCATTATAACCTCGACCAAATTCCGACGATTCACGAACCGTTATATATAAATAAATATGTATATATATATTATAACTTGAGAATATTAATAAAGTATTAAACGTATAATACTTTACATGAACGTATTTGTTTCAATATGTTTATCGATGGAATTAGAAGATAATATCAAATGATTGATTTATCAGATACATTATGATATGATTACGGCTCTATGTTATGAGGTCCACTGTGATTTAAGAAATCTATTCTTTTTGACAACATTCAGAAATTGGTAAAGTGATTTATAAGTAAGAACGTGAAGTGTAAATAACTTAGATGTTGGATATCGACAAGTTATGTAACTCGACATTTTTCATTAAGATGATTTCATACGTTTATTTAACCTTTGAACTTTATCCCATGCTTCACCAACAAACTGTAATTTAAAAACTTGAAACCTGTTATGAATATATATGATTCTACTTTTCTAAAACATTTTATGATATAACGATTTCCATTATTTTAACCTTTAAACAAAATGATTCTTAAAAATATATTTGGTTTTGGAAAACAAAATTATTATATTTATTTGATTTAGTTTCAAACGTACAAAAACGTTTTCAGTTTAAAAAGAACTTTATTATTAAAATGTATATAACTTTTATAAATATCTAGAACCACTTTTGACAACTCATTACTTAACCAGTATGATAAAGATAACGATATTTATATTTTATTTTATTAAATATATATAACGATTTAAATTAATATTATATATATTTATACGCGTATTATACGTACATAGTTTTATACTTTTACTATACTTAAACTTTACCTTTACTTTATTTTTACTTTACTTTAACTTTAATAATTCACTTTAATAATTCATACTTTAATAATTCATACTTTAATAATTCACTTTAATAATTCATACTTTAATAATTCACTTTTATAATTCATACTTTAATAATTCACTTTAATAATTCATACTTTAATAATTCACTTTAATAATTCATACTTTAATAATTCACTTTAATAATTTAAAAATCTATTATAAATAGAATTCAATAGGTTTCATTATTTCATAAGAAAATTGAAAATATTTTTCTCTAAACTCTCTCAATCGATTTACATATATATATTTACTCCGTATTATTTCAAGATATTATTAGTATACATAAAATATTACGTCAGAGTGCTATCCTAGTGATTTCGAAATTGTTTTTCGAGTGGGATTGGATTAAGGAAATTATGAGTTATAGCTATGGAGGTGATTGAGTATGGTTCATGGGTATGCTCGTGAGATCAATATAGTGTTTATCATCTCCGTTGCGTCTACGTACCTTTCCTGCAATATTGAATCTCAATATTGATACGTGAGTACTCATAATTTAACTTTTACATACTAATAGTGTATCCCTGACTAGTGCTCGAGTATATAGGATTATGCATGTTTGTACTTTTGATATTGCCTTTAGTTAGGTTATGTTGAATCCTGAATTAGTTATATATGCAACTAAGATAAGGTATAAGATATGCATGTCGTTGGAAAGCTAGCGAAAAATTAAGAACTTTTCATTTAGATATCGAATGATTTCGATGAACGAATTTGAAGTTATAGTCCATCGAATTTTTGTATTATTATTAAAAATGATTATTATTATCGTCGTTATTATCGTCGTTCTAGTTTTATCTTATTATTATTATTATTATCTTTATCAATAAAAGGATTTATCATTAAAAATTGTTATTTTTTTTATTATTACTATCATTATTATCGTTAAAGTTATAATTAGTATTATTATTATTATCCAATTATTATTATTGTTATTATTATTATTATTGGTATTATTATTATTATTATCATTATTAATATATATATCATTATTTAAAAATGGTTATTGTTATTGTTATTATTATTATTACTATATTATCATTAAGATAATTATTAGTATTATCGTTAATAATGTTATAGTAACTATCATTATTAATATTAGTGTAATTAAAACAAATATTTGTAACACCTAATTATTTTGATTACTATTATTATCATTATTACGAACACGATATAAAAGACGATTAAAAGCTATTAAACGAAACGATTAGGAAATAATGGGTAAGAGTATCATGATGAAATTAAAATATTATAAGATATTGATTTAGATAAAATTATCATTCTTATTATTTTTATCATTACTATTATTATTAAAATTATCGTTAGTATTAAAACTATCATTTTAACAAAAATTATCATTTTAATAGAAATGTCATTGTTACTATAAAATATCATTATTATTATTATTATTTTAAATAGAATTATTATTTTAAAGATAATATTAAAAATTATCGTAAATATTAAAGTTATCATAATTAGAATTATCGTTTTATCATAATGTCATCTTAGTAATTATAAATATTGATATTTTTATAATAATAATTATTATTACAAAATAATACAACTTTTACTTACTATAATTATAGATATTATTTTATCAAATAAATATTTGATACAAACATATTTTACTAAGTGTAATAACTTACTTTAATAATACCTATCATATTATCTTTATAATATTAAATGAACCCTATAAATTTTATTACTTAATATATATAAAAGTATATTTTATTATATAAATATAATATAAAATTTTATTTATTAATAAATAAATTATATTATTTACTCTAATAAATCTTTTAAAAATATAAAACGACGATATTTAAACTATATATTAATCATGTATAGATTTTTGGAAATTATTTTGAGTCAAATTTACTTTTGTTGACTTTTGCATATTAGTCTCGAGCATTAAGATTGTGGTACACTATGACTTGACCTAATTTGTTAGACAAATATTGACCAACACATAAATATATATAATTAATTTAGGTTCGTGAATTCGAGGCCAACCTTGCACTTGTTCAATGACGTTATATGTATTTTTACTACGAAATACAGTATGGTGAGTTTCATTTACCTTTTTACCCTTTATATTTTTGGGACTGAGAATACATGCGCTTTTATAAATGTTTGACGAAATAGACACAAGTAATTGAAACTACATTCTATGGTTGAATTATCGAAATCGAATATGCCCCTTTTTATTAAAGTCTGGTAATCTAAGAATTAGGGAACAGACACCCTAATTGACGCGAATCCTAAAGATAGATCTATTGGGCCTAACAAACCCCATCCAAAGTACCAGATGCTTTAGTACTTCGAAATTATATCATGTCCGAAGGAGGATTCCGGAATGATAGGGGATATTCTTATATGTATCTAGTTAATGTCGGTTACCAGGTGTTCACCATATGAATGATTATTTTTTGTCTCTATGCATGGGACGTATATTTATGAGAACTGGAAATGAAATTCTTGTGGTCTATTAAAATGATGGAAATAAATGATTATGATAAACTAATGAACTCACCAACCTTTTGGTTGACACTTTAAAGCATGTTTATTCTCAGGTGTTAAAGAAATCTTCCGCTGTGCATTTGCTCATTTTAAAGATATTACTTTGAGTCTTTCATAGCATATTTCGAAGAACGTTGCATTCGAGTCATTGAGTTCATCAAAGATTATTATTAAATCAATTTATAGTTGGATAGTGGATATTATAAAATGGTATGCATGCCTGTCAATTTTTGATGTAAAGAAAGATTGTCTTTTAAAAACGAATGCAATGTTTGTAAAATGTATCATATAGAGGTCAAATACCTCGCAATGTAATCAACTATTGTGAATCGTTTATAATGTATATGAACGGGTCCTTTCAGTTGGTATCAGAGCGATGGTCTTAGCGAACCAGTTCTGCATTAGTGTGTCTAACTGATAAGTCGTTAGGATGCATTAGTGAGTCTGGACTTCGACCGTGTCTGCATGTCAAAAGTTTTGCTTATCATTTCTAGTCAGAAATCATCTGCTTATCATCCATAGGAAATTACCTGCTTATCATTATTAGTCTAGAAACATCTTGCTACATTAATTGCATGAGTAGTGTATAGACAAAATTCATATCTTAGCGTATCTGCTAAATCATATCTTACCGTATCTGTTACTTAAACTTTGCCTGACATATCCCGCAAATTCCTCCGTAATCTATGAAATCTTTTGATCTCTATATATAGATATCCTATGTAAATAGAATACCACCCGATAGCCGAAAAATCATTTTATATCGAAAATCCTTTATCCAATCGTACGAAATGGAATTTGTCATCAGTTCAAGTCACTCGGATTCTGAAATGGAATCTCACTTAAGCTCCGAAAGCAGTGTGACCGAAATGGATCAACCAATCAGTCATCACCTATTCTGAATGAATTGGGGATGGGTTCGTAGCCTCCTCAATCATTGGAAACAAGAAGAAGGCGATCCTTTCCATCCACCACATTGCCCTCTTGGCGAAGAACCTGAAGCACTTACCGGCGAACCTATTCGAGACACCATTTTCTCTCTCATTTCCAGGGTATCTCGTCATGATTATATACTACATTAAATTCTAGATTTTATTTATCCGCTCGTTCCGACCGACAATCATCCTGGAATAATAGAAGAAGTCAACGAACTTCGCGCTCGGGTAGTGGCTTTGGAGAATATGGTGCAGAGATTACAAACTCCAGCAGCAGCACCAGCAGCATAACCAGTACCACCAACATCAAAGCCAACAGTACCATTACCACCTCCAACCACAACCGCGTTGTAAACCTCAACTTCACAATCTGTCCCACGAGCATCAACGTCATACGCACCATAGATACCATGGAGTACCAACAACAATAACTGACGAAGTATTAATTCATAACTTCATTGGAGAAACATTCCGCAGCGATTATATAATCTCTAAAGTCTTAGAGATTATCTAATCTAGCCCTAACCATAAATCAGTTAAGCGAACCAAAATGATAGAAGGAAGAGTAGAAACCTGACAAAAATGGTGTATGATTAACAAGTTAAAATTGTTTTACCAACAACATCAACAGTACCGTCAACGTCACCAGCATCGTCAGTACAGTCAACACCAGAATCAACAACACCTATAACATCACAAACTCCGTCAGTTCAAGAATCACTGTGGACATCATTACGAATCAATAACGTGTATATTGTATCAACAAGTTATGAAGAATTAACTCATTCCCTCTGAAGAAAATATATATATATTTTATATATATATATATATATATATATATATATATATATATATATATATATATATATATATATATATATATATATATATATATATATATTTTGAAATAAAAAATAAATCTTTCCGTGCTAAGCTATTGTGTGTGAATCTTAACTACTCGGTTAATTCATATTACAAATATGCAATAATGTACGTCCCTCGCCCGCAACTTAACCATCGTTAACTACAATCTCTGTCTTAATTCAACAAGTTCCAATTCCTAATAAATCAAGTATATATTTGATTTTACACTTCATCATTGATGTAACCGAAACTTTTCAGATAACATCATTCGTACTTTGCGAAGTTCACAAGAATTTAACGAAAACCAACATCACATCTCAACAAATAACGAAGTATTGATTCATAATTTCAATATTATTGAAGAAATACTTATGTAACCTCTAAAGCCTTCAAGGAATTATTCAATTCTAGTTCCAACCGTAAATCGAATGAGTTTAATTTAGTATTAACTCATTAAAATCTATGTTACATCTGAGGAGAATATATACATATATATTTTCATAAAGACTGTAATAAAATTCTTATGTACAAAATATTAATTGTGAAAATTTTTTAACGGGTAGGTAATACCCGAGAGGGATATATAAATTCACAATTAATATGTTACATTCTTCGAATCAGATTAAGCAAATTATCAATTATACTTCCTACTTTCACAATAATATACATTCTTTCATAGAAATCAAAACAACCATACTCATTCAAACCCAATTACATATTCTGATTTTAAAATCTCAGAATTCAATTCGAGATATAACCGGTACCATCACTTTTAGATTCCTACATCTTTCAAAGCTATACTTTGACTTCAAAAGTGTGTTAGAACATCAAATGTATACAAACGATTACAATCTGTGTTCAAACCCTTCGAAAATCTCTGAAGACACTTCAAATAATGAGCAATCGAGATGATGATCCAACCACATATTACCCACAGTTATGTACTTAAAAAGCTCTCGAAACCAAAGTCATAATTCAACACATATCTGTGTCAGATCTTTTGGCATTTATTAGCCAAAATAACCTTGCAATTCCTTTGCAAAGTAGCAAATTATATCACAGCTCCAGCAAGACAACTTCGATTTTTTCATTCGGAGTAGCCTTATCATAATTTTGATATATGTGATTACCCTTTTGTTACCGGAGAACCTTTCATATTCCACCACATTAGCAATAAACTTACCAACAACTTCACTGATCTTGGGCATTCCGAAGAATCTTTATATTTATCGAAACCTCATCATTTACTCATCTGCCTCTTGTAACGAGAATTGCCATACGAATCATTGGGAATTAGCAATCAGTATTTTGAAATCTCACAGCATGTTGACGCCAACAGTTATACATAACGTCTATTCCTAAGGCTTACATACTTCGAATGTGAAGTTTCTGAAAAACACTCTGAACAGCGAACTAGTTCTCAAAATGCTGATGAAGCAACAAAAACTGTAAACGACCTTAGCAGTAAAAAGTTTGATGATAAAGATTAGTGTATTAACAAAGCTCAAAAATAGAGAAGTTTTGGAACTGGAAAACGGATTAAGCAAAGTATGAAGGAGGCTGTGGACAAATCACAAAGACTGAACCTGCCTTCAAAGAATTCAAATGATTCAGTGTCTGCTGAAGTCATTAACGAATACCTTGCTCCTGACACTAAACCCTTACAGACAATATTCTTCATCATCCTCTGATATTAGAAATTCTAAGATATCATTGTATCTTTCATTATAAATATCCTCCATATTTCTGAAGATATTTCCATAACTATTCTTATCTGGAATCATTTATCTCTTTGCACTATCTGTATTACATCAAAAAGAAAACTGTTTAGTTCCTATACTCTGTAAACCTTTGAGTTTAAAATATGAATGTTTTTGAAGTCGTGTTGGAAACTCAAGCATGAGTTAGTATAATATAATGACACTTGATCAACGTGATTATATTACAGTAATTCATGCTGAGTTTCTAAATGGAACGTGATGATTCACAGATCATAACATCATCATGTGCCATGTTATACGACTATTGTATTCTATTTAACCTCTAAAATATCAAGAAAATATTTCTTGATGATTCGGCCTTTTACAAGGTATTCTAGTAATTTGACAAGTCAAGATCGTGCCATCACAATTTCCTTCCTAGAACATTAACAATGTTCATTCCGAAATTCATATCTGTGAATTCTGGACCATTACAAGCGGTGCTTAATCGCAAGAAGAAGAAACGAAAGGACAAAACTCCGAAATAGAAATTGGGGTATAAATTGCAGCAAATAAAAGAGAGCATTAACTGTGGATGACAATGATTATAGAAGATAGAAACAGAGACTTTGAAATATAAGGGAAGATATAAAGCCCAACGACAAACCAAAAATTATAAACCATATATATATCGATGCATATAGCAATATAAAGACATGGGAGAACTAGAAACACTATAAACCCAAGAGTATAGTAGAAGTAAATAGATTCTTCCGGCGGTAGATGAAAAAGAAGAATGACCGATATGAAAGTTATAAGTATATCGAGAATCAGAACTGGATGGAGCATATTGATGAATACTTTAAAATATGAGTTGAGGGGAAAAGAATAGAAGGTGATGAAACATGACTAGGAACTTAGAAATCAACAGATTTAACACACACAATGACGGAATAAGTAAATCAAACCCTCTAGTGAATAGGTTAAGCTTTTTGGGATTAATTTAGTCATACCACAACTAAATCAAGTGTGATTAGATCAACACCTAGAGCTATTATTCACCACCTGGGTGATTTGGGTTGAGAGAGAATCGGAGGAGCTCACCAGATCTGAGTGTGTGTAACAAATGAGAGACTTAATCTAAAATGAAGAACATAAGACTTTATATACCCCTGCTGTTGACTCACCCGTACGATTCATCCATCACACATACGAGTTGGCTTCATCAGCCATACGGGTGATCACTCACTCGTGTCTTCTCATTTAGGTTGTAATTGTGACTTAGCTCAGCATCAACCGTGCGTATGAGCCTGTCAGCCGTACGAGTGAGGCTTCACTCAGACGTCTGACTAAGTCTAACATATTCAAACATCCAAATCTCATTCTTGCAGTTGCTGTAACCACATACAAACATGGATAGGATAATAAAAAACGATCATGGTAGCCTGTAAACTGTTGTACCTGCAATGGACGTGGGTAGATGTCTAGGGACTTGCGTAAAATGCATCAACAGAAGGTGTGAGTTGTAAGAAAACGAAGGAGGTGAATTTATAAGAAAATCTCCGACAGAAGAATTAAAATGGACGATCGCATTTAAAGCGGATACTAATTCCTTTTGTTACCGGAGAATCAAATCTTATTACAAAGATTTTCTTCAAATCCCTTGAAATCTGGAAATCAATCATATCTACGTCAAATGATAAGATGAATCTACACTTACTCATTTCACTCTTCTATGTTTGCTTCATTCGTACTCTTCATATAAATGGATTGTTTATCCAAATTATTCGCTAATGATAAAACTCTAATTTTCAGCCTGTATGCATCATGAAAACATACTTATTATCATTCGTGACCTTTCCACTCAAATTTTGGGACGAAATTTCTTTAACGGGTAGGTACTGTGACAACCCGGAAATTTCCAACCAAATTTAAACTTTATCTTTATATTATTCCGACAAGATAAGCAAAGTTTGTTAAGTTAAATCTCAAGAATATTAAATTGTGTTCATACATTCATTATAACCTCGACCAAATTCCGACGATTCACGAACCGTTATATATAAATAAATATGTATATATATGTATATATATATATATATTATAACTTGAGAATATTAATAAAGTATTAAACGTATAATACTTTACATGAACGTATTTGTTTCAATATGTTTATCGATGGAATTAGAAGATAATATCAAATGATTGATTTATCAGATACATTATGATATGATTACGGCTCTATGTTATGAGGTCCACTATGATTTAAGAAATCTATTCTTTTTGACAACATTCGGAAAATGGTAAAGTGATTTATAAGTAAGAACGTGAAGTGTAAATAACTTAGATGTTGGATATCGACAAGTTATGTAACTCGACATTTTTCATTAAGATGATTTCATACGTTTATTTAACCTTTGAACTTTATCCCATGCTTCACCAACAAACTGTAATTTAAAAACTTGAAACCTATTATGAATATATATGATTCTACTTTTCTAAAACATTTTATGATATAACGATTTCCATTATTTTAACCTTTAAACAAAATGATTCTTAAAAATATATTTGGTTTTGGAAAACCAAATTATTATATTTATTTGATTTAGTTTCAAACGTACAAAAACGTTTTCAGTTTAAAAAGAACTTTATTATTAAAATGTATATAACTTTTATAAATATCTAGAACCACTTTTGACAACTCATTACTTAACCAGTATGATAAAGATAACGATATTTATATTTTATTTTATTAAATATATATAACGATTTAAATTAATATTATATATATTTATACGCGTATTATACGTACATAGTTTTATACTTTTACTATACTTAAACTTTACCTTTACTTTATTTTTACTTTACTTTAACTTTAATAATTCACTTTAATAATTCATACTTTAATAATTCACTTTAATAATTCATACTTTAATAATTCACTTTAATAATTCATACTTTAATAATTCACTTTAATAATTCATACTTTAATAATTCACTTTAATAATTTAAAAATCTATTATAAATAGAATTCAATAGGTTTCATTATTTCATAAGAAACTTGAAAATATTTTTCTCTAAACTCTCTCAATCGATTTACATATATATATATTTACTCCGTATTATTTCAAGATATTATTAGTATACATAAAATATTACGTCAGAGTGCTGTCCTAGTGATTTCAAAATTTTTTTCGTGTGGGATTGGATTAAGGAAATTATGAGTTATAGCTATGGAGGTGATTGAGTATGGTTCATGGGTATGCTCGTGAGATCAATATAGTGTTTATCATCTCCGTTGCGTCTACGTACCTTTCCTGCAATATTGAATCTCAATATTGATACGTGAGTACTCATAATTTAACTTTTACATACTAATAGTGTATCCCTGACTAGTGCTCGAGTATATAGGATTATGCATGTTTGTACTTTTGATATTGCCTTTAGTTAGGTTATGTTGAATCCTGAATTAGTTATAAATGCAACTGAGATAAGGTATAAGATATGCACGTCGTTGGAAAGCTAGCGAAAAATTAAGAACTTTTCATTTAGATATCGAATGATTTCGATGAACGGATTTGAAGTTATAGTCCATCAAATTTTTGTATTATTATTAAAAATGATTATTATTATCGTCGTTATTATCGTCGTTCTAGTTTTATCTTATTATTATTATTATTATCTTTATCAATAAAAGGATTTATCATTAAAAATTGTTATTTTTTTTTATTATTACTATCGTTATTATCGTTAATGTTATAATTAGTATTATTATTATTATCCAATTATTATTATTATTATTATTATTATTATTGGTATTATTATTATTATCATTATTAATATATATATCATTATTTAAAAATGGTTATTGTTATTGTTATTATTATTATTACTATATTATCATTAAGATAATTATTAGTATTATCGTTAATAATATTATAGTAACTATCAATATTAATATTAGTGTAATTAAAACAAATATTTGTAACACCTAATTATTTTGATTACTATTATTATCATTATTACCAACACTATATAAAAGACGATTAAAAGCTATTAAACGAAACGATTAGGAAATAATGGGTAAGAGTATCATGATGAAATTAAAATATTATAAGATATTGATTTAGATAAAATTATCGTTCTTATTATTTTTATCATTACTATTATTATTAAAATTATCGTTAGTATTAAAACTATCATTTTAACAAAAATTATCATTTTAATAGAAATGTCATTGTTACTATAAAATATCATTATAATTATTATTATTATTATTATTATTATTATTATTATTATTATTATTTTGAATAGAATTATTATTTTAAAGATAATATTAAAAATTATCGTAAATATTAAAGTTATCATAATTAGAATTATCGTTTTATCATAATGTCATCTTAGTAATTATAAATATTGATATTTTTATAATAATAATTATTATTATAAAATAATACAACTTTTACTTACTATCATTATAGATATTATTTTATCAAATAAGTATTTGATACAAACATATTTTACTAAGTGTAATAACTTACTTTAAAAATACCTATCATATTATCTTTATAATATTAAATGAACCCTATAAATTTTATTACTTAATATATATAAAAGTATATTTTATTATATAAATATAATATAAAATTTTATTTATTAATAAATAAATTATATTATTTACTCTAATAAATCTTTTAAAAATATAAAACGACGATATTTAAACTATATATTAATCATGTATAGATTTTTGGAAATTATTTTAGGTCAAATTTACTTTTGTTGACTTTTGCATATTAGTCTCGAGCATTAGGATTGTGGTACACTATGACTTGACCTAATTTGTTAGACAAATATTGACCAACACATAAATATATATAATTAATTTAGGTTCGTGAATCCGAGGCCAACCTTGCACTTGTTCAATGACGTTATATGTATTTTTACTACGAAATACAGTATGGTGTGTTTCATTTACCTTTTTACCCTTTATATTTTTGGGACTGAGAATACATGCGCTTTTATAAATGTTTGACGAAATAGACACAAGTAATTGAAACTACATTCTATGGTTGAATTATCGAAATCGAATATGCCCCTTTTTATTAAAGTCTGGTAATCTAAGAATTAGGGAACAGACACCCTAATTGACGTGAATCCTAAAGATAGATCTATTGGGCCTAACAAACCCCATCCAAAGTACCGGATGCTTTAGTACTTCGAAATTATATCATGTCCGAAGGAGGATCCCGGAATGATAGGGGATATTCTTATATGTATCTAGTTAATGTCGGTTACCAGGTGTTCACCATATGAATGATTATTTTTTTGTCTCTATGCATGGGACGTATATTTATGAGAACTGGAAATAAAATTCTTGTGGTCTATTAAAATGATGGAAATAAATGATTATGATAAACTAATGAACTCACCAACCTTTTGGTTGACACTTTAAAGCATGTTTATTCTCAGGTGTTAAAGAAATCTTCCGCTGTGCATTTGCTCATTTTAAAGATATTACTTGGAGTCTTTCATAGCATATTTCGAAGAACATTGCATTCGAGTCATTGAGTTCATCAAAGATTATTATTAAATCAATTTATAGTTGGATAGTGGATATTATGAAATGGTATGCATGCCTGTCAATTTTTGATGTAAAGAAAGATTGTCTTTTAAAAACGAATGCAATGTTTGTAAAATGTATCATATAGAGGTCAAATACCTCGCAATGTAATCAACTATTGTGAATCGTTTATAATGTATATGAACGGGTCCTTTCAGTGATGACAGTGGAATGATGGTAACGATGATGTTAGTTAATGAAGATAAGATGATGATGTGTGGGATGAGGAAGATAAAGTCTGACAGTTTCGTATAGATATTATATCTAAACGCAAAATATAGTACAAGAAAATAATAATGGTTTAATGGTTTGGTGAGAGTTTGTTTAACCGAGAGGTTTCGGGTTCGAGCCCTGACTGTGGCACTTTTTTTTAGAAAAAGAAGAAGGTGATGAAATATAAACAGAAAATTCAAACGGGTTATATATACAGAAAGTTAAGTTATAACAGAATAATAAAATTGGAGGAATGGCTAGAGTTGTCTTCGGGCATTCGAGAGGTCGTGGGTTCGAGTCTCTGCCTTGGCAGTTTATTAACTTTTTAGCCTTTAAAGGTAGTTTTTCTTTCTTATCATTATTATTATTATTATTATTATTATTATTATTATTATTATTATTATTATTATTATTATGATTATTATTATTATAGTTATTATTATTATTATTATTATTATTATTATTATTATTATTATTATTATTATTATTATTATTATTATTATTATTATTATTACTAGTATTAGTATTATTATTCTTATCATTATTAGTATCATTATAAATAGAGATTTTTATGTAAATATATTACAATTATACCAATATTACGTATCACTATATTTTTAGTATAAAAATGATATTAATTAAGTTACATATAAAATATATCAATCGATATATAAATATATATTTTTCATATATAAACCTTAATATAAATTAATATTAATATTAATATGTTATAATGATAAATTTGGTATATGGAATATATAAAGTAAATATATTAAATTTATCTAAATAAAACACAGTATAACAAGTATAATAATATTAATGAAAATATATATATAAACTTGTTCGATTATGATTATACGTTTTAATATAAATAAATGATATAGGTTCGTGAATTCGAGGCCAACCTTATACTTGTTCATTGTTGTTATATGTATTTTTACTACAAAATACAGTATGGTGAGTTTTATTTGCCTCTTTACCCTTTATATTTTTGGCCTGAGAATACATGCGCAATTTTTATAAATATTTTACGAAATAGACACAAGTAATCGAAACTACATTATATGGTTGAATTATCGAAATCGAATATGCCCCTTTTTAGTCTGATAATCTAAGAATTAGGGAACAGACACCCTAATTGACGCGAATCCTAAAGATAGATCTATCGGGCCCAACAAGCCCCATCCAAAGTACCAGATGCTTTAGTACTTCGAAATTTATATCATGTCCGAAGGAGGATCCCGGAATGATGGGGATATTCTTATATGCATATTGTGAATGTCTGTTACCAGGTGTTCAATCCATATGAATGATTATTTTTGTCTCTATGTATGGGACGTATATATATGAGAACTGAAAATGAAATCTTGTGGTCTATTAAAATGATGGAAATGATTATTTATGTTAAACTAATGAACTCACCAACCTTTTGGTTGACACTTGAAAGCATGTTTATTCTCAGGTACGAAAGAAATCTTCCGATGTGCAATTACTCATTTTAAAGATATTACTTGGAGTCATTCATGACATATTTCAAAAGATGTTGCATTCGAGTCGTTGAGTTCATCAAGATTTTTATTAAGTCAATTATATTTGGATATATTATGAAATGCTATACATGCCTGTCAACTGTCGATGTAACAAAAGTTTGTCTTTTCAAAACGAATGCAATGTTTGTAAAATGTATCATATAGAGGCCAATTACCTATCGATGTAATCAACTGTTGTGAATCGTTTGTAATCGATATGGACTTCTTCCGGATGGATTAGGACGGGTCGTTACAGTTGGTATCAGAGCGTTTGTCTTAGCGAACCAGGTCTTGCATTAGTATGTCTAACTAGTAGTCAATAGGATGCATTAGTGAGTCTGGACTACGACCGTGTTTGCATGTCAAAATTTTGCTTATCATTTCGTGTCAAAAATTATCTGCTTATCATCCTTAGGAAGTTACCTGCTTATCATTCTTAGTCTAGACACGTCTTACTGCCTCTATTGTATAGACAGTGTATAGATAAATTCATATCTTAGCGAATCTGTTATTGTTACCTTTGCCTGAAAGCTTCCGTAAATTCCTCCGTAACTTATGGGATCTTAGTATTATATATGCATATGTAAATTATGTATTTCAGGGTACTAATCTACATCCTATAATCTATTTCTTATCGAAAATCTTTCATCTGATCGTACGAGATGAATCCCTCAACCAGTTCGAGTCCCTCAGATTTCGATAGCTATTCCGATAGATATTCCGACAGCTATTCCGACATGGATATTTACCTAAGCTCCGAAAGCGGTGTCACCAGAATGAATCAATCAATCAGCCATCCCCAATTCATCTGATGGGTTCATAGTCTACTAAGCCAAAAGAGACAAGAAGAAAGCAATCCGATCCTTTCCACCAATCAAATTGCCCTCTTGGCGAAGAACCTGAAGCACTTATCGGTGAACCTGTTCGTAATACTATTTTTCTCTCTTATTTCCCGGATATCTCGCCAAGATTATATTCTATCTAAAATTCTAAACCTTATTCATTCGCTCGTTCCAACCGACAATCACCCCGGAATAATAGAAGAAGTCAACAAACTTCGCGCTCGAAAAATAAATTTGGAGATATTGGTGCAAAACGTACCAGCTTCATCAACATCAACGGCATCAACAGTACCACCAGCAACAATACAAACCATAACAACACACGCCTCAACATCACAATCTGTACCTCGAGTATAATCATCATTCTACAAATTGTTCTACATCATTTATCTTCGTACGACATGACGATTATGTAATCTCTAACGTTCTAGAGATTATAT
Organism: Rutidosis leptorrhynchoides; assembly: GCF_046630445.1. Classification (NCBI taxonomy): domain Eukaryota; kingdom Viridiplantae; phylum Streptophyta; class Magnoliopsida; order Asterales; family Asteraceae; genus Rutidosis; species Rutidosis leptorrhynchoides. Next base: position 178,669,251 of record NC_092341.1, read on the forward strand.
ATTCTTGTTCTAACGGTAAATCAAATGAGTTTAATATCATATTAACTCATTAAATCCATGATTACATCTGAAGAAAATATATATGTATATATGTTTTTATAAAGATTGTAATTAAAAATTCTTTTGTACAAACTGTTAATGATGAAAATATTTTAACGGGTAGGTAATACCCGAGGAATATTTAAGATTTCACATTGATAAGTTACACTGTACATTCTTCGAATATGATTCAACGGTCATTTACTATCCTACTTACATCCACAGATATACATATCCGTTCACCGCAGAAAAACCATTTCCATTCAATTTCATGTTTTTCAAAATGGTCATCAAGATGTCGTTCTTTCGACGGAAATGACTACCTCTTTCAAAAACGACTTATAACTTGTATTTTCGACTATAAACTTATACTTTTTCTATTTAGATTCATAAAGTTAAGTTCAATACGAAACCGTGGCCACTGGAATCACCCAAAACGGATTAGAAACGAAGAAATGGCGAGTAAAACAAGATTGATAAAAACTACTCATTTTACCTACGTGAAAGTTAGTAATAAATCTATTCCAACCATAACCTAATCAAATTATATTGTATATTATGTAATCTTGAGATACCATAGACATGTATATAATGTTTCGACCTATCATGTCGACCCATCTATATATATATATATTGCGGAACAACATAGACACTCTATATGTGAATGTTGGAGTTAGCTATATAGGGTTGAGGTTGATTCCAAAATATATATATAGTTTGAGTTGTGATCAATACTGAGATACGTATACACTGGGTCGTGGATTGATTCAAGATAATATTTATCGATTTATTTCTGTACATCTACCTGTGGACAACTAGTTGTAGGTTACTAACGAGGACAGCTGACTTAATAAACTTAAAACATCAAAATGTATTAAAAGTATTGTAAATATATTTTGAACATACTTTGATATATATGTATATATTGTTATAGGTTCGTGAATCAACCAGTGGCCAAGTCTTACTTCCCGACGAAGTAAAAATCTTTGAAAGTGAGTTATAGTCCCACTTTTAAAATCTAATATTTTTGGGATTAGAATACATCCAGGTTTTATAAATGATTTACAAAATAGACACAAGTACGTGAAACTACATTCTATGGTTGAATTATCGAAATCGAATATGCCCCTTTTTATTAAGTCTGGTAATCTAAGAATTAGGGAACAGACACCCTAATTGACGCGAATCCTAAAGATAGATCTATTGGGCCTAACAAACCCCATCCAAAGTACCGGATGCTTTAGTACTTCAAAATTTATATCATATCCGAAGGGTGTCCCGGAATGATGGGGATATTCTTATATATGCATCTTGTTAATGTCGGTTACCAGGTGTTCACCATATGAATGATTTTTATCTCTATGTATGGGATGTGTATTGAAATATGAAATCTTGTGGTCTATTGTTACGATTTGATATATATATAGGTTAATCCTATAACTCACCAACATTTTTGTTGACGTTTAAAGCATGTTTATTCTCAGGTGAATACTAAGATCTTCCGCTGTTGCATACTAAAATAAGGACAAGATTTGGAGTCCATGTTTGTATGATATTGTGTAAAAACTGCATTCAAGAAACTGATTTCGATGTAACATATTTGTATTGTAAACCATTATGTAATGGTCGTGTGTAAACAGGATATTTTAGATTATCATTATTTGATAATCTACGTAAAGCTTTTTAAACCTTTATTTATGAAATAAAGGTTATGGTTTGTTTTAAAAATGAATGCAGTCTTTGAAAAAACGTCTCATATAGAGGTCAAAACCTCGCAACGAAATCAATTAATATGGAACGTTTTTAATCAATAAGAACGGGACATTTCAGTTGGTATCCGAGCATTGGTCTTAGAGAACCAGAATTTTGCATTAGTGTGTCTTATCGAGTTTGTTAGGATGCATTAGTGAGTCTGGACTTCGACCGTGTTTACTTGAAAAATGATTGCTTAACAATTTTTGTTGGAAACTATATACTTTTAACATGTGAATATTATGTGATATATTAATCTCTTAACGTGTTTGACATTATGTGATAGATGTCTACCTCTAATACAAGTCCCATTGACTCACCTAATAATAATGAAGAGTTAAATTTAATTTGGAATGATTCGTGGACTGATTCACTAGTTCCCGAAGAGGAACCGGAAGAAGAATCAGAACCGGAAGAAGAATCGGAACCGGAGGAGGAGGAACTGGAAGAAGAAATAGAACCGGTGGGGGAAATAATAAAATGGTTAAGTAAAAGGAAATCCTCAACCAACCGACCAAGGTTAATTATGGTCAACGGTGTTTCCGCCAAGGAAGCAAAATATTGGGAGGATTACCAATTCTCCGATGAATCGGATCCCGACAAGGATTTCGATGATGTTATAGAAATTACCCCAACTGAATTTAAAAAGGAAAAAGAGAACAATAAGGGAAAGGGCATAAAAATAGAGAAATCTGATTTCAACCCCGATGAACTTTATATGTATCGTTAACACCCGTATTTCTTAAGTTGTAACAATAACCCGGGAACCTCTAAACCACCAGGTTTTTCTAGACCAATGTGGAAAACGACGGCTCGTATTAGGGGAACATCATATATCCCTAAAAACTTAGCAAAAAGAACTAAGTTCGAAAAAGAAGAAACGAGTGAGTTGGAATAAGATAGTTGTATTTGTGCGGTGTAATATATTTAATATAGTGTGCTTATGCTTTACGATATATGTAAAAATTGCTTGTATTAATAAGTATCTTTTATGAATCTAACTCTTGTCTATTTTACAGTATAAAAACACAAAATGGATAGACAACCCAATATTTTTGAAGACTTACCCGGAGACATGATTGATGAAATCTTGTCTAGAGTCGGTCAGAATTCCTCGGCACAACTATTTATGGCAAAATCAGTTTGTAAGACATTCGAAGAACGTTCCAAGAATGCCTTGGTTTATAAAAGGATTTCGTTTGAAAGATGGGGGATATCACATTGGGAAACCCATAAGTTACGATGTGTTTACTTTGACGCATATATTGCGGGGAACCCAAATGCTATTTTACGCAACGGGTTAAGAAATTATTTTGACTCAATGTATCCGAATATAGGACTTCATGATTTAGAAAAAGCGGCTAACATGCAACATAAGAAGCATGTTATGCTTACGGGTTAGTAATGTTTGCTTCTCACCAAAGTGAGAAAAAGAACATCGGGCTACAACTATTAAACAAAACGTTCCCACAAGTGACGGAGTCGGTAATTGGGGTAAGAAATGAGGTTTTTAGGTTATTACGAGACTGTTGTTCATTACGTAACCTTCGTCCTTTTGATGACATTACAACACGTTGTCATACTATCGGTCACAACGGTTACGTTCCACAAGACCAAGGATGGAAAGTGGTATTAGTAAAACCAGAATGCATGACTTGTTTCTGGACGTATGAATTACGTGTCTTTGTTGCCTTTACTGAACGCCTTATTTATTAACTAGAATTATCTTCGCAACTACTTTGTATCAAAGTTTTATGTGCTATATTTCATGCTATATGTAAAATAGCGGTATTGTAAGTTTTCAAGTTATTGTATAAAGGTTTGAATATGATATATATATATATATATATATATATATATATATATATATATATATATATATATATATATATATAATTTTTTTGTGAATAGTTTTTCATATAGAATTGTAGTAGTTGAAATGGTATGTTAGCTACTAAGTATGAACTTAACTGGTAGGTACTACCCGAATTAAAGAGTATAAAACGCTAATATGAAGAAAGATCTTTTATAAATAAGTTCATATTACGCTACGAAATACTATTGACTACTCTTGATATTCTATATGTTTAACTCGTTTCATTTAACTATTTTGAAGGAAATGGCACCGACTACTCGACACACCTTGAATATGAGTGAAGAGGAATTTTGTGCCTTTCTTGCTTCAAACATAGCCACAGTACAGGCCGCGCTACATACCAATAATAACCTTGGATCTAGCAGTACAGGAAATCGTGTAGGATGCACCTACAAAGAATTCACTGCCTGCAAACCTTTGGAATTTGATGGAACCGAAGGACTGATCGGATTGAAACGGTGGACCGAGAAGGTCGAATCGGTGTTTGCCATAAGTAAGTGTACTGAAGAGGACAAAGTGAAGTACGCTACGCATACCTTCACAGGTTCTGCGTTAACATGGTGGAATACCTATCTAGAGCAAGTGTGACAAGATGATGCTTACGCACTACCGTGGTCAGCATTCAAGCACTTGATGAACGAGAAGTACCGTCCCAGAACCGAGGTCAATAAGCTCAAGACAGAACTTAGAGGGTTACGAACCCAAGGATTTGATATTACCATGTACGAAAGACGATTCACAGAATTATGCCTATTGTGTCCGGGAGCGTTCGAAGATGAGGAAGAGAAGATCAACGCGTTTGTGAAAGGATTACCAGAAAGAATCCAAGAAGATATAAGTTCACACGAGCCCGCCTCTATACAACAGGCATGTAGAATGGCTCACAAACTAGTGAACTAGATTGAAGAAAGAATTAAAGAATAGACTGCTGAAGAGGCCAATGTGAAGCAAGTCAAAAGAAAGTAGGAGGAAAACGGTGATAAGAATCACCAATACAACAACAACAGCAATTACAACAATAATCGCAACAACTATCCTAACAATCGCAACATCAATCGCAACTACAACAAACGGCCCAACAACAACAACAACAACAACAACAACAACAATAACAACAACAACAATAACAACAGCAACAGCAACAGCAACTACAACAATCATCTTAACAACAATAATAACCGCAACAACAAGAACAATCAGAAGCAGCTATGCCAAAGGTGTGAAAAGTATCACTCGGGGTTCTGCACCAAATTTTGCAACAAGTGTAAAAGAAATGGTCATAGCGTGGTGAAGTGTGAGGTCTACGGACCTGGGGTTAACAAAACGAAAGGAACAAATGGTGTCGGAATGAGTAATGGCGGAGCAAGTAGTGTCGGAGCAAGTTATGCCAATGTAGTTTGTTATAAATGTGGAAAACTGGGCCACATTATTAGAAATTTCCCGAACCAAGAGAACACGAATGGACAATGAAATGTCCCGTTCTTATTGATTAAAAACGTTCCATATTAATTGATTTCGTTGCGAGGTTTTGACCTCTATATGAGACGTTTTTCAAAGACTGCATTCATTTTAAAACAAACCATAACCTTTATTTCATCAATAAAGGTTTAAAAAGCTTTACGTAGATTATCAAATAATGATAATCTAAAATATCCTGTTTACACGCGACCATTACATAATGGTTTACAATACAAATATGTTACAACGAATTAAGTTTCTTAAATGTAGTTTTTACACAATATCATACAAACATGGACTCCAAATCTTGTCCTTATTTTAGTATGCAACAGCGGAAGCTCTTAGTATTCACCTGAGAATAAACATGCTTTAAACATCAACAAAAATGTTGGTGAGTTATAGGTTTAACCTATATATATCAAATCGTAACAATAGACCACAAGATTTCATATTTCAATACACATCCCATACATAGAGATAAAAATCATTCATATGGTGAACACCTGGTAACCGACATTAACAAGATGCATATATAAGAATATCCCCATCATTCCGGGACACCCTTCTGATATGATATAAATTTCGAAGTACTAAAGTATCCGGTACTTTGGATGGGGTTTGTTAGGCCCAATAGATCTATCTTTAGGATTCGCGTCAATTAGGGTGTCTGTTCCCTAATTCTTAGATTACCAGACTTAATAAAAAGGGGCATATTCGATTTCGATAATTCAACCATAGAATGTAGTTTCATGTACTTGTGTCTATTTTGTAAATCATTTATAAAACCTGCATGTATTCTCATCCCAAAAATATTAGATTTTAAAAGTGGGACTATAACTCACTTTCACAGATTTTTACTTCGTCGGGAAGTAAGACTTGGCCACTGGTTGATTCACGAACCTATAACAATATATACATATATATCAAAGTATGTTCAAAATATATTTACAACACTTTTAATATATTTTGATGTTTTAAGTTTATTAAGTCAGCTGTCCTCGTTAGTAACCTACAACTAGTTGTCCACAGTTAGATGTACAGAAATAAATCGATAAATATTATCTTGAATCAATCCACGACCCAGTGTATATGTATCTCAGTATTGATCACAACTCAAACTATATATATTTTGGAATCAACCTCAACCCTGTATAGCTAACTCCAACATTCACATATAGAGTGTCTATGGTTGTTCCGAAATATATATAGATGTGTCGACATGATAGGTCGAAACATTGTATACGTGTCTATGGTATCTCAAGATTACATAATATACAATACAAGTTGATTAAGTTATGGTTGGAATAGATTTGTTACCAATTTTCACGTAGCTAAATTGAGAAAAATTATCCAATCTTGTTTTACCCATAACTTCTTCATTTTAAATCCGTTTTGAGTGAATCAAATTGCTATGGTTTCATATTGAACTCTATTTTATGAATCTAAACAGAAAAAGTATAGGTTTATAGTCCGAAAAATAAGTTACAAGTCGTTTTTGTAAAGGTAGTCATTTCAGTCGAAAGAACGACATCTAGATGACCATTTTAGAAAACATACTTCCACTTTGAGTTTAACCATAATTTTTGGATATAGTTTCATGTTCATAATAAAAATAATTTTCCCAGAAGAACAACTTTTAAATCCAAGTTTATCATAGTTTTTATTTAACTAACCCAAAACAGCCCGCGGTGTTACTACGACGGCGTAAATCCGGTTTTACGGTGTTTATCGTGTTTTCGGGTTTTAAATCATTAAGTTAGAATATCATATAGATATAGATCATGTGTATAGTTGATTTTAAAAGTCAAGTTAGAAGGATTAACTTTTGTTTGCGAACAAGTTTAGAATTAACTAAACTATGTTCTAGTGATTATAAGTTTAAACCTTCGAATAAGATAGCTTTATATGTATGAATCGAATGATGTTATGAACATCATTACTACCTCAAGTTTTCTGGATAAAGCTACTGGAAATGAGAAAAATAGATCTAGCTTCAACGGATCCTTGGATGGCTCGAAGTTCTTGAAGCAGAATCATGACACGAAAACAAGTTCAAGTAAGATCATCACTTGAAATAAGATTGTTATAGTTATAGAAATTGAACCAAAGCTTGAATATGATTATTACCTTGTATTAGAATGATAACCTACTGTAAGAAACAAAGATTTCTTGAGGTTGGATGATCACATTACAAGATTGGAAGTGAGCTAGCAAACTTGAAAGTATTCTTGATTTCATGTAACTAGAACTTGTAGAATTTATGAAGAACACTTAGAACTTGAAGATAGAACTTGAGAGAGATCAATTAGATGAAGAAAATTGAAGAATGAAAGTGTTTGTAGGTGTTTTTGGTCGTTGGTGTATGGATTAGATATAAAGGATATGTAATTTTGTTTTCATGTAAATAAGTCATGAATGATTACTCATATTTTTGTAATTTTATGAGATATTTCATGCTAGTTGCCAAATGATGGTTCCCACATGTGTTAGGTGACTCACATGTGCTGCTAAGAGCTGATTATTGGAGTGTATATACCAATAGTACATACATCTAAAAGCTGTGTATTGTACGAGTACGAATACGGGTGCGTACGAGTAGATTTGTTGATGAAACTGAACGAGGATGTAATTGTAAGCATTTTTGTTAAGTAGAAGTATTTTGATAAGTGTATTTAAGTCTTTCAAAAGTGTATGAATACATATTAAAACACTACATGTATATACATTTTAACTGAGTCGTTAAGTTATCGTTAGTCGTTACATGTAAATGTTGTTTTGAAACATTTAGGTTAACGATCTTGTTAAATGTTGTTAACCCAATGTTTATAATATCAAATGAGATTTAAAATTATTATATTATCATGATATTATGATGTATGAATATCTCTTAATATGATCTATATATATTAAATGTCGTTACAACGATAATCGTTACATATATGTCTTGTTTCAAAATCATTAAGTTAGTAGTCTTATTTTTACATATGTAGTTCATTGTTAATACACTTAATGATATATTTACTTATCATTTAACATAATTAACAAAGTGTATCAATATCTTAATATGATTCATATGTACCTAGTAAGACGTTATAACGATAATCGTTATATATATCGTTTTCGAGTTTCTTAATTTAATAGTCTCATTTTTATGTATATAACTCATTGTTAAAATACCTAATGAGATACATACTTATAATAAAATCATGTTAACTATATATATAAACATATATATGTCATCGTATAGTTTTTACAAGTTTTAACGTTCGTGAATCACCGGTCAATTTGGGTGGTCAATTGTCTATATGAAACCTATTTCAATTAATCAAGTCTTAACAACTTTGATTGCTTAACATGTTGGAAACACTTAATCATGTAAATATCAATTTCATTTAATATATATAAACATGGAAAAGTTCGGGTCACTACAGTACCTACCCGTTAAATAAATTTCATCCCGAAATTTTAAGCTGTTGAAGGTGTTGACGTATCTTCTGGAAATAAATGCGGGTATTTCTTCTTCATCTGATCTTCACGCTCCCAGGTGAACTCGGGTCCTCTACGAGCATTCCATCGAACCTTAATAATCGGTATCTTGTTTTGTTTAAGTCTCTTAACCTCACGATCCATTATTTCGACGGGTTCTTCAATGAATTGAAGTTTTTCATTGATTTGGATTTTGTCCAACGGAATAGTGAGATCTTCTTTAGCAAAACATTTATTCAAATTTGAGACGTGGAAAGTGTTATGTACAGCCGCGAGTTGTTGAGGTAGCTCCAGTTGGTAAGCGACAGGTCCGACACGATCTATAATCTTGAATGGTCCAATGTACCTTGGATTTAGTTTCCCCCGTTTACCAAATCGAACAACGCCATTCCAAGGTGAAACCTTAAGCATGACCATTTCTCCAATTTCAAACTCTATATCTTTTCTTTTACTGTCCGCGTAGCTCTTTTGTCGACTCTGGGCGGTTTTCAATCTTTGTTGAATTTGGATGATTTTCTCGGTAGTTTCTTGTATTATCTCCGGACCCGTAATCTATCTATCCCCCACTTCACTTCAACAAATCGGAGACCTGCACTTTCTACCATAAAGTGCTTCAAACGGCGCCATCTCAATGCTTGAATGGTAGCTGTTGTTGTAGGAAAATTCTGCTAACGGTAGATGTCGATCCCAACTGTTTCTGAAATCAATAACACAAGCTCGTAGCATGTCTTCAAGCATTTGTATCATCCTTTCGCTCTGCCCATCAGTTTGTGGATGATAGGAAGTACTCATGTCTAGACGAGTTCTTAATGCTTGCTGTAATGTCTGCCAGAATCTTGAAATAAATCTGCCATCCCTATCAGAGATAATAGAGATTGGTATTCCATGTCTGGAGACGACTTCCTTCAAATACAGTCGTGCTAACTTCTCATCTTGTCATCTTCTCTTATTGGCAGGAAGTGTGCTGACTTGGTGAGACGATCAACTATTACCCAAATAGTATCATAACCACTTGCAGTCCTTGGTAATTTAGTAATGAAATCCATGGTAATGTTTTCCCATTTCCATTTCGAGATTTCAGGTTGTTGTAGTAGACCTGATGGTTTCTGATGTTCACCTTTGACCTTAGAACACGTCAAACATTCTCCTACATATTTAGCAACATCAGCTTTCATACCCGACCACCAAAAATGTTTCTTGAGATCCTTGTACATCTTCCCCGTTCCAGGATGTATTGAGTATCTGGTTTTATGAGCTTCTCTAAGTACCATTTCCCTCATATCTCCAAATTTTGGTACCCAAATTCTTTCAGCCCTATACCGGGTTTCGTCTAACCAAATATTAAGATGCTTCTCCGATCCTTTGGGTATTTCATCCTTTAAATTTGACTCTTTTAAAACTCCTTGTTGCGCCTCCTTTATTTGAGTAGTAAGGTTAGTGTGAATCATTATATTCATAGATTTTACTCGAATGGGTTCTCTGTCCTTTCTGCTCAAGGCGTCGGCTACCACATTTGCCTTCCCCGGGTGGTAACGAATCTCAAAGTCGTAATCATTCAATAATTCAATCCACCTACGCTGCCTCATATTCACTTGTTTCTGATTAAATATGTGTTGAAGACTTTTGTGGTCGGTATATATAATACTTTTGACCCCATATAAGTAGTGCCTCCAAGTCTTTAATGCAAAAACAACCGCGCCTAATTCCAAATCATGCGTCGTATAATTTTGCTCGTGAATCTTCAATTGTCTAGACGCATAAGCAATCACCTTCGTCCGTTGTATTAATACACAACCGAGACCTTTCTTTAATGCATCACAATAAATCACAAAATCATCATTCCCTTCAGGCAATGACAATATAGGTGCCGTAGTTAGCTTTTTCTTCAATAATTGAAACGCCTTCTCTTGTTCATCCTTCCATTCAAATTTTTTCCCTTTATGCGTTAATGCAGTCAAGGGTTTTGCTATTTTGGAGAAATCTTGGATGAATCTTCTGTAGTAACCAGCCAATCCTAAAAATTGACGTATATGCTTCGGAGTTTTTGGGGTTTCCCACTTTTCAACGGTTTCGATCTTTGCCGGGTCCACCTGGATACCTTCTTTGTTCACTATGTGACCGAGGAATTGAACTTCTTCCAACCAAAATGCACACTTTGAAAACTTAGCGTACAGTTTTTCTTTCCTCAATACTTCTAGCACTTTTCTCAAATGTTCTTCGTGCTCTTAATCATTCTTTGAGTAAATAAGTATGTCATCTGTGAAGACCCGTCCTAATCCATCCGGACGAAGTCCATATCGATTATAAACGATTCACAACAGTTGATTACATCGCGAGGTACTTGACCTCTATATGATACATTTTACAAACATTGCATTCGTTTTTGAAAAGACAAACTTTCATTACATCGAAAGTTGACAGGCATGCATACCATTTCATAATATATCCAACTATAATTGACTTGATAATAATCTTGATGAACTCGACGACTCGAATGCAACGTCTTTTGAAATATGCCATGAATGACTCCAAGTAATATCTATAAAATGAGCAAATACACAGCGGAAGATTTCTTTCGTAGCTGAGAATAAACATGCTTTAAAGTGTCAACCAAAAGGTTGGTGAGTTCATTAGTTTAACTTAAACAATCGTTTCCATCATTTTAATAGACCACAAGATTTCATATTTCCATTTCTCATAAACATACGTCCCATGCATAGAGACAAAAATATCATTCATATGGATTGAACACCTGGTAACCGACATTAACAATATGCATATATAAGAATATCCCCATCATTTCGGGATCCTCCTTCGGACATGATATAAATTTCGAAGTACTAAAACATCCGGTACTTTGGATGGGGCTTGTTGGGCCCGATAGATCTATCTTTAGGATTCGCGTCAATTAGGGTGTCTGTTCCCTAATTCTTAGATTACCAGACTTAATAAAAAGGGGCATATTCGACTTCGATAATCCAACCATAGAATGTAGTTTCACGTACTTGTGTCAATTTCGTAAAACAGTTATAAAAGTTGCGCATGTATTCTCAGCCCAAAAATATAAAGGGTAAAAAGGCAAATGAAACTCACGATACTGTATTTTGTAGTAAAAATACATATGACGTCATTGAACAATGCAGGGTTGGCCTCGGATTCACGAACCTATATCAATTGTGTATATATTAATACGTATAATGTAAGTTACAAAATTTCATTTATTAATATGTATTATTTATATATTATAGTTTTGTAGAATTTATTCTAACCTTTATTTTAAAACGTATACTTATATTATATTTTAAGTTATATTTTATATATATATCGATTTTATGTATATATCTATAATGATTTACGTTTATATAAATAGTGACATTAATATATTTATATACATATATTTGTGGTTAGTATTGTATTTATGAAATTTTATTAGTTTGTTATGTGAATTATTAATACAATCCTAGTATATACCATAAGTATATATATAGTGTACAAAAGATTTATTTGTTAAAATAATAATTTAGATAATAATGATTTACTAATAATAATAATAATTTTATTAATAATGATAATACTAATAGCAAAAAAAATGAAAATGATAACTGTTAATGATACTAATAATAATAACTCTAAAATAATATTAATACTAATACCATACTTATGTTAATAATAAGGGTTCTAATATTTATAAAATGATAAATGATAATCATAATAATACTAGTAAATATTAATGATGATACTGATAAATATGATATTATTAATTGTAAATGTACTGATGATACTATTATTTATAAACCGGTACAAATTCTAATATTGATGATAATAATATATTTTTATTTCCTTCATAATAATAATAATGATAATCATAATCATAATCCTAATGATGATAAAATACTAAAATGATAAGTTTATTACTAATAATAATATTATTAATACCTATCATAATAATAATAGTAATGTCTATAATACTTTCAAATATGATAACAAGTATGATACTAATAATAACAATAACAATAACAATCAAAACAATCACAATAATAATAATAATACTAATAATGATTAATATATAATAACAATAAAAAAATTAGAAAAGAAAACTACCTCACATGAAAAGAGTTTCAAAAAAAAAAAAAAAAACTACCGTCCTCTGGACTCGATCTCGTGACCACATGCTCACACGCAAACACTCTCGACCATCCCGCCAATTCTGATTCTCTGTACTAATATCGAATTTAAATTTTATATATAAACTGTTTTTCTTCTATTCCTCTTCTTCTCCACAAGTCTCATGGATTCAACAAAACATCAATAACCAAAAAAAAAATAAAAAATCGGGGTTCCCTTTAAAGCTTCAAAACATTACAGAAAAAAAAATAATTTGGGTTCTAAAATAAAAAAAAAAAACACTAAGGCCTACTGCAGCGTCGGTTCTTGGAACAAAACAAAAAAAATTGATTTCGTAATAGATAACATTATAGATAATGTTTATAACACGAAATAGTTTTCTAAACATGTATAAAAACTACTAGAATCGTCAATTTGATCAGAAACATATACACGAACGCGAATTTGTCTCAAGAACAATTGTTGACTTTTTTTAAACTAAACTTTGACTTCAAAATTCAAGATCGATATAAAGATTTGAGAGTTGAGATTTTGCAGATAGATTCAAAGAAAGATTTCTAACCTTTCTGCATTTTTAGATTTTGAAACTTTATTCGAAATTGAATTAAGAGAAAAAAAAATTGGAGCGTGCAGAGAAGAAGAAAACAAAAATATCGCTGTGCTCTTTAATCCCATTGGATTTCCTTTTTATTTGATTTGCAATTATACATAATCATGTTGTAATAATAGAGATCGGTTGATAAAAAATGGAGAAAATGTCAACACAGGTTCACGAGTTGGGAGCAGGAAAGAAACAAAAAAAATAATAATAATAGAGATAAAGGATACAGAGGTCAAGCGTATAATATAGATCCCTACTGCTTTTTTTTAATTAATAATAATAATATATAATAACAATACTATTAATATCTAATAATATTAATAAAATTAATAATAATGATAAATATAATATTAATGATAATAATAATTGTAAAAATGATAATAATAATAATAATAATAATAATAATACCATACTAATTATGATAATATTAATATTTTATCGATAATAATAATATTAGTAATAATAATCTAATTTATACATCCAATTTCATCTTTATATGATATAAAGTGATATTATGAATACAAATATTGATATTTGACGATACAAATAACATTACTACAACAACTATATTTGTATTTAAATTTAATTTATTAATATCATCTATTATTATGTAATATTTAATAATTATGTAATATGTATTGTAACATATACTGAATATTATATATTTATGCATTTTAATATAAATATATTATAATATTTATTTACATACTAATTATATTATACTTATGTATGTAATTATGAAAAATATAAATGTTTTATATATGTAAGTATTATATATATTTATTAAAATAGTACATTATTTCATCATAGATATATTATAAATTTCTACATATACATAATATAATAATTATGTATAAAATCATATATATATATATATATATATATATATATATATATATATATATATATATATATATATATATATATATATATATATATATATATATATATAGTTATATTTATGTATATATGTATACTACCATATATATAAAATCATGTTTTAAATGTTGAGTAGATGATTAATTATGTATATTAAACAATTAACTACAAAGTATAACATTGTACATTTAATATTTTGATAACGTTGGTAAAATATGTTTGAATCATTTATATACAATATACTATATATATTCAAAATGAAAATCTTTAGTTATTAAATGTTATCTTTTATAATAACAAAATTACTTAATAGTTCATTAATACTAATATAATTAGTTTTATATATAATTATTTATATTTACATTCTTAGTTACAATTAAAGGTTCGTGAATCGTCGGAAATAGTTAAAGGTCAAATGTTATCATGAAATAGTTCAAACATAATGAGACTCGGTTTAATAGACTTTTCTTATCGAGTCAAATCATATAAGATTATGTTTAAATTTGGTCGGAAATTCCCGGGTCATCACAGTACCTACCCGTTAAAGAAATTTCGTCCCGAAATTTGAGTGAGGTCGTCATAGCTAACAATAAATATGTTTTCCTGACGAATATGAGTTGATAACTTGAGTTTTATCATCATTGAGTAATATGGATAAAAATAATTCGATTATTCGAAGAGTGCGAATGAAGCTATTCACAAAAGGATGAAATGAGAAACAAAGATTTGTTTTTAACTTTTGACGTAGTCAGGTTTGAATTTAGAAAATAAGGCGCGTCTTAACTTTTGACATTGCCTTGGTTGAATTCCGGAATTTAAGGGATTTAAAGAAAATCTTGAAGATCTATAAAATCTGATTCTTCGGGATTTATGGAAATTAAGATCTCTTTAATTAAATACGGTGATCTGCCCCGATTACTACGTCTGATATTTCCAGTATAAATTAAGCTCTTCCTTTCCATTATTCTCACCATTCTTATACTTTCTTTCTTAGTTCATACATCCAAAAGATTCTGAAAATGATTAATCCAGTTCTGATCCTTGTCCTCATCCTTACTATCGCAACAATCATTCTCCTTTTCCAACTTCCACCAGAGGAATCTGCTTTCTTCTACTTCGCCCTCGGGATTATAATGTTTTTAATTCTCCCGTGTCTTTATGTTGTGATAAACATTGATATACACGGTTTGTAATTTATGTGTTGTTATCGGACTTTATATTCTCCCTTATATTTCAAAGCTCTATGCTTTTGTTTTCTCTTCCCGACTTCAAGTCAAGCGAATAATGGTCCAGAATTTATAGATATAGAGTTTCGAATGATTATAATGTTCTAAGCATGAAGGAACGTGATAGCACGATTTGATTTTCAAATTTATCAACATCACGGAAGATAGAACCATCAAGAATACATTTTCTTGATTTGTTACGGAGTTAAGTAGGATGAAAGAGTTATGTAACATGGCACATGATGACGTTATGATCTGTGAATCATCACGTTTCATTTAGAAACTCAGCATGACTTACTGTAATATAATCACGTTGATCAAGTGTCATTATATTATACTAACTCATGCATTAGTTCCCATCATTACTACAATAACATTCATATTTTAAGCTTGAAAATTTACAGAATATAGAAACTAACAGTTTCTATATGATGTAATACTGATAGCACGAAAAGATTAATGATTTCAGATAAGAATAGTTATAAAAATATCTCCAGAAATATGGAGGATATTTATAATGAAAGGTACGATAATATCTCAGAATATCTAAGATCATAGGATGATAGAAACTATTGTCTGCAAGGGTTTAGAGTAAGGAGCAAGTTATTCACTATAGACTTTAGCAGACATTGAATTATTTGGATTCTTTGAAGTCAAACTTATTCTTTGTGATTTATCCACGGCTTTCTTCATAGTTTCGCATAATCTGCTTTTTGGTACTATATTTTCTATTGAATGTTTCCAATATATTGATACACAGGAAGCACGAAGAGGTATATAATTTCGGACGAGAATATTTATGAAAATATCCTCAGAAATATCAAAGATATTGATGATGATATTTTGGAATTTCTAAGTTCGACGGTTGATGGAGAAAGATTTTTCGCAAGATTTTAACATGACTTCGGAGCAAGATATTCTCTAAAGATTTCAACGGATCCAGAATTACCTGAATCCTTTGAATATAGGATTTGGTCCTTGTATTTGTCCTTGGTCTCCTTCATGGGTAACTCAATCTGTTTTTCAATACCCAATTTTCTATCGAGCGTTCCTAACACTCCTTTCTTTATCATCAAACTTTTGTCCGTTTAGACCATCTACCATTTTTCTGTTTCCTCTGCATTTAATGCTATGATATCTGAATCATCGGTTATTAATCCGAGGTGGTTTCAGGAGAATTGTGTTTTTAGATGATTAAACGCTGATGGTAATATGATGGAATATGAAAGGTTACCTGGTAACAATAAAAGAGCACGCGTATATATAAACGTTATAATAAGGTTGTTTCGTACGAAAAGTCGAAGTTGACTTGTTGGAGCTGTGACAAAATTGGCTAATTTTGAAAAGGGATCGCAAAGTTGTTTTTGTTAATAAATGCCAAAGGATCTGACGCGGCTACGTGTTGAACTTTTACACAATTGCCGAGAGTTTCTCAGGTGCATAACTATATGCATAAATCTTTCCTTCCGTAGATAAAGTGCGGTTGATTCATCCTATCGATTGAGGTGTTTTCAAGAATCATGAAAGGTTTGAACGCAGAATGTAATCGTGAAGATACAAATGAGGTTTAAGACGAAATCAAGTGGCAAACTTGAAGAATTGTTTAGTTTCATATGTTATATTCAATATTTTAATTCATTTTAATTGTCCAATGTTATTAGTCCACAGTCGATAGTCCACAGTTGACAGTGCAATCATTCATATATAGTTTAATATATAATATTTGAATTAATTAATACGTATCGTGACCCGTGTACATGTCTCAGACTCGATCACAACTCAAAGTATATATATTATTATAGAATCAACCTCAACCCTGTATAGAGAACTCGATCATTACTGCATATAGAGTGTCTATGGTGATTCCAAATAATATATATAGATGTGTCGATATGATATGTCAAAACCTTGTATACGTGTCCCGATATTTAAAGTGCGTAAAATAAATAACAGAAATTAAATGACAATAAATAAAGTGCGTAAAGTAAATAACAGAAATTAAATGACAATAAATAAAATTGCGAGAATATAAATTGCGATAAAATAAATTGCGATAAATAAATTGCGATAAATAAAATGTAATACGGAATTAACAGTTAGCTAGGAACAGTTAGCTAGGATTTTGTTAGCGTGGTTTCTTAATAAAATTTAATATTGTTAATTAGTCTGTTTCTAATCAATTTTTATTGTGTCCATTATTTCTTCATTATGCCACTTGTTGGATTCTGATAGGTCAAAATTCAAATATGAAATTGAATTTGAATAAAAATAGTTATTCTTTGGTGAACGGATAAGTATCCCGGTGGTTGTAAATAGGATAGTGAATAACTGTTGAATCAGATTCGAAGAATATACAGTGTAACTTATTAATATGAAATTTAAATATTCCTCGGGTATTACCTACCCGTTAAAATATTTTTATTATTAACAGTTTGTACAAAAGAATTTTTAATTACAATCTTTATGAAAACATATATACATATATATTTTTTTCAGATGTAATCATGAATTTAATGAGTTAACATGATATTAAACTCATTTAGTTTTCAGTTGGAACTAGAATAAATAATCTCTAAAACATTAGAGATTACATAATCACCATGTCGAACGAAGATAACTGATGTAGAATGTCATGTAGAATGATGATTATACTCGAGGTATAGATTGAGATGTTGAGGCATGTGATATTGAAATTTGGGTTGTTGGTGGTACTGTTGGTGCCGGTGATTTGGATGAAGCTGGTACGTTTTGCACCATATTTTCCAAGACTACAACTTATGCGCGAAGTTCGTTAACTTCTTCTATTACACCGGGATGATTGTCGGTTCGGACGAGCGGATGAATGAGGTTTAGAATCTGAGATAGTATATGATCGTGATGAGATACTTTGGAAATGAGAGAGAAAATGGTGTCTCGAACAGGTTCGCCGGTAAACGTTTTAGGTTCATTGTCAAGAGGTGAATTTGGTTAGTGGAAATGATCGCCTTCTTCGCGTTTCCATTGATTAAGTCGACTACGAACCCATCTCCAATTCATTCAGAATAGATGATGGCTAATTGATCGATTCATTCCGGTTACTCTGCTTTCGGAGCTCGAGTGGAAATCCATATCGAAATAGCTGTCGGAATAACTATCGAAATAGCTATCGAAATCTGATGGACTCGAACTGGTTGAGGGATTCATCTCGTACGATCAGATGAAGGATTTTCGATAAGAAATAGATTATAGGATGTAGATTAGTACCCTGCAATACATAATTTACATATGCATATATAATACTAAAATCCCATAAGCTATGGAGGAATCTACGGAAGCTGTCAGGCAAAGGTAACAATAACAGATACGCTAAGATATGAATTTAACTATACACTGTCTATGCAATAAAGGCAGTAAGACGTGTCTTAGACTTTAAGGATGATAAGCAAATAGTTTTTCGACACTAAATGATAAGAAAAACTTTTGACATGCAAACACGGTCGAAGTCCAGACTCATTAATGCATTCTAACGACTATCAGTTAGACTCACTAATGCAAGACCTGGTTCGCTAAGACCACCGCTCTGATACCAACTGTGAAGACCCGTCCTAATCCATCCGGACGAAGTCCATATCGATTATAAACGATTCACAACAGTTGATTACATCGCGAGGTACTTGACCTCTATATGATACATTTTACAAACATTGCATTCGTTTTTGAAAAGACAAACTTTCATTACATCGAAAGTTGACAGGCATGCATACCATTTCATAATATATCCAACTATAATTGACTTGATAATAATCTTGATGAACTCGACGACTCGAATGCAACGTCTTTTGTAATATGCCATGAATGACTCCAAGTAATATCTATAAAATGAGCAAATACACAGCGGAAGATTTCTTTCGTACCTGAGAATAAACATGCTTTAAAGTGTCAACCAAAAGGTTGGTGAGTTCATTAGTTTAACTTAAACAATCGTTTCCATCATTTTAATAGACCACAAGATTTCATATTTCCATTTCTCATAAACATACGTCCCATGCATAGAGACAAAAATATCATTCATATGGATTGAACACCTGGTAACCGACATTAACAATATGCATATATAAGAATATCCCCATCATTCCGGGATCCTCCTTCGGACATGATATAAATTTCGAAGTACTAAAACATCCGGTACTTTGGATGGGGCTTGTTGGGCCCGATAGATCTATCTTTAGGATTCGCGTCAATTAGGGTGTCTGTTCCCTAATTCTTAGATTACCAGACTTAATAAAAAGGGGCATATTCGACTTCGATAATCCAACCATAGAATGTAGTTTCACGTACTTGTGTCAATTTCGTAAAACAGTTATAAAAGTTGCGCATGTATTCTCAGCCCAAAAATATAAAGGGTAAAAAGGCAAATGAAACTCACGATACTGTATTTTGTAGTAAAAATACATATGACGTCATTGAACAATGCAGGGTTGGCCTCGGATTCACGAACCTATATCAATTGTGTATATATTAATACGTATAATGTAAGTTACAAAATTTCATTTATTAATATGTATTATTTATATATTATAGTTTTGTAGAATTTATTCTAACCTTTATTTTAAAACGTATACTTATATTATATTTTAAGTTATATTTTATATATATATCGATTTTATGTATATATCTATAATGATTTACGTTTATATAAATAGTGACATTAATATATTTATATACATATATTTGTGGTTAGTATTGTATTTATGAAATTTTATTAGTTTGTTATGTTAATTATTAATACAATCCTAGTATATACCATAAGTATATATATAGTGTACAAAAGATTTATTTGTTAAAATAATAATTTAGATAATAATGATTTACTAATAATAATAATAATTTTATTAATAATGATAATACTAATAGCAAAAAAAATGAAAATGATAACTGTTAATGATACTAATAATAATAACTCTAAAATAATATTAATACTAATACCATACTTATGTTAATAATAAGGGTTCTAATATTTATAAAATGATAAATGATAATCATAATAATACTAGTAAATATTAATGATGATACTGATAAATATGATATTATTAATTGTAAATGTACTGATGATACTATTATTTATAAACCGGTACAAATTCTAATATTGATGATAATAATATATTTTTATTTCCTTCATAATAATAATAATGATAATCATAATCATAATCCTAATGATGATAAAATACTAAAATGATAAGTTTATTACTAATAATAATATTATTAATACCTATCATAATAATAATAGTAATGTCTATAATACTTTCAAACATGATAACAAGTATGATACTAATAATAACAATAACAATAACAATCAAAACAATCACAATAATAATAATAATACTAATAATAATTAATATATAATAACAATAAAAAAATTAGAAAAGAAAACTACCTCACATGAAAAGAGTTTCAAAAAAAAAAAAAAAAAAACTACCGTCCTCTGGACTCGATCTCGTGACCACATGCTCACACGCAAACACTCTCGACCATCCCACCAATTCTGATTCTCTGTACTAATATCGAATTTAAATTTTATATATAAACTGTTTTTCTTCTATTCCTCTTCTTCTCCACAAGTCTCATGGATTCAACAAAACATCAATAACCAAAAAAAAAAAATAAAAAATCGGGGTTCCCTTTAAAGCTTCAAAACATTACAGAAAAAAAAATAATTTGGGTTCTAAAATAAAAAAAAAAAACACTAAGGCCTACTGCAGCGTCGGTTCTTGGAACAAAACAAAAAAAATTGATTTCGTAATAGATAACATTATAGATAATGTTTATAACACGAAATAGTTTTCTAAACATGTATAAAAACTACTGGAATCGTCAATTTGATCAGAAACATATACACGAACGCGAATTTGTCTCAAGAACAATTGTTGACTTTTTTTAAACTAAACTTTGACTTCAAAATTCAAGATCGATATAAAGATTTGAGAGTTGAGATTTTGCAGATAGATTCAAAGAAAGATTTCTAACCTTTCTGCATTTTTAGATTTTGAAACTTTATTCGAAATTGAATTAAGAGAAAAAAAAATTGGAGCGTGCAGAGAAGAAGAAAACAAAAATATCGCTGTGCTCTTTAATCCCATTGGATTTCCTTTTTATTTGATTTGCAATTATACATAATCATGTTGTAATAATAGAGATCGGTTGATAAAAAATGGAGAAAATGTCAACACAGGTTCACGAGTTGGGAGCAGGAAAGAAACAAAAAAAATAATAATAATAGAGATAAAGGATACAGAGGTCAAGCGTATAATATAGATCCCTACTGCTTTTTTTTTAATTAATAATAATAATATATAATAACAATACTATTAATATCTAATAATATTAATAAAATTAATAATAATGATAAATATAATATTAATGATAATAATAATTGTAAAAATGATAATAATAATAATAATAATAATAATACCATACTAATTATGATAATATTAATATTTTATCGATAATAATAATATTAGTAATAATAATCTAATTTATACATCCAATTTCATCTTTATATGATATAAAGTGATATTATGAATACAAATATTGATATTTGACGATACAAATAACATTACTACAACAACTATATTTGTATTTAAATTTAATTTATTAATATCATCTATTATTATGTAATATTTAATAATTATGTAATATGTATTGTAACATATACTGAATATTATATATTTATGCATTTTAATATAAATATATTATAATATTTATTTACATACTAATTATATTATACTTATGTATGTAATTATGAAAAATATAAATGTTTTATATATGTAAGTATTATATATATTTATTAAAATAGTACATTATTTCATCATAGATATATTATAAATTTCTACATATACATAATATAATAATTATGTATAAAATCATATATATATATATATAGTTATATTTATGTATATATGTATACTACCATATATATAAAATCATGTTTTAAATGTTGAGTAGATGATTAATTATGTATATTAAACAATTAACTACAAAGTATAACATTGTACATTTAATATTTTGATAACGTTGGTAAAATATGTTTGAATCATTTATATACAATATACTATATATATTCAAAATGAAAATCTTTAGTTATTAAATGTTATCTTTTATAATAACAAAATTACTTAATAGTTCATTAATACTAATATAATTAGTTTTATATATAATTATTTATATTTACATTCTTAGTTACAATTAAAGGTTCGTGAATCGTCGGAAATAGTTAAAGGTCAAATGTTATCATGAAATAGTTCAAACATAATGAGACTCGGTTTAATAGACTTTGCTTATCGAGTCGAATCATATAAGATTATGTTTAAATTTGGTCGGAAATTCCCGGGTCATCACATCATCGATGAAAACAATGACAAACTTGTCAAGATATGGCCCACACACTCGGTTCATAAGGTCCATGAACACAGCTGGTGCGTTAGTCAATCCAAACGGCATAACCATAAACTCGTAATGACCATAACGCGTCCTAAAAGAAGTTTTTGGAATATCATCCTCCTTTACTCGCATTTGATGATATCCAGAACGTAAATCGATCTTCGAATAAACCGACAAGCCTTGTAGTTGATCAAATAAGTCGTCAATTCTCAGCAGTGGATAACGGTTTTTGATGGTAAGTTTGTTCAACTCTCTGTAGTCAATACACAACCTAAATGTACCATCCTTCTTCTTGACAAACAAAACAGGAGCCCCCCATGGTGATGTGCTTGGTCGAATGAAACCACGTTCTAATAGTTCTTGAAGTTGGCTTTGCAGTTCTTTCATCTCACTGGGTGCGAGTCTATAAGGAGCACGAGCTATTGGTGCAGCTCCTGGTACAAGATCTATTTGAAATTCAACAGATCGATGTGGAGGTAGTCCCGGTAATTCTTTTGGAAATACATCGGGAAATTCTTTTGCGTCAAAAACACCATTGATGCTCTTTTCTTCAGTTTGTACTTTCTCGACATGTGCTAGAACAACATAGCAACCTTTTCTTATTAGTTTTTGTGCCTTTAAATTACTAATAAGATGTAGCTTCGTGTTGCCCTTTTCTCCGTACACCATTAAGGGTTCTCCTTCTTCTCGTACAATGCGAATTGCATTTTTATAACATACGATCTCTGCTTTCACCTTCTTCAGCCAGTCCATGCCAACTATTACATCAAAACTCCCTAACTCTACTGGTATCAAATCAATCTTAAATATTTCGCTACCCAGTTTAATTTCTCGATTCCGGCATATATTATCTGCTGAAATTAATTTACCGTTTGCAAATTCGAGTAAAAATTTACTATCCAACAGTGTCAATGGATAACTTAATTTAGCACAAAAATCTCTACTCATATAGCTTCTATCCGCACCCGAATCAAATAAAACGTAAGCAGATTTATTATCAATAAGAAACGTACCCGTAACAAGCTCCGGGTCTTCCTGTGCCTCTGCCGCATTAATATTGAAAACTCTTTCGCGGCCTTGTCCATTCGTGTTCTCCTGGTTCGGGCAATTTCTAATAATGTAGCCCGGTTTTCCACATTTATAACAAACTACATTGGCATAACTTGCTCCGACACTACTTGCTCCGCCATTACTCGTTCCGACACCATTTGTTCCTTTCGTTCTGTTAACCCCTGGTCCGTAGACCTCACAGTTCGCCGTGCTATGACCATTTCTTTTACACTTATTGCAAAATTTAGTGCAGAACCCCGTGTGATACTTTTCACACCTTTGGCATAGCTGCTTCTGATTGTTGTTGTTGTTGCGGTTGTTATTGTTGTTGGGATGATTGTTGTATTTGCTGTTTTTATTGTTGTTGTTGTTGTTTTTGGGCCGTTTGTTGTAGTTGCGATTGATGTTGCGATTGTTGGGATAATTGTTGCGATTATTATTGTAATTGCTGTTGTTGTTGTATTGGTGATTCTTATCACCGTTTTCCTCCCACTTTCTTTTGACTTGCTTCACATTAGCCTCTTCAGCCGTCTGTTCTTTAATTCTTTCCTCAATCTGGTTCACTAGTTTGTGAGCCATTCTACATGCCTGTTGTATGGAGGCGGGCTCGTGTGAACTTATATCTTCTTGGATTCTTTCCGGTAATCCTTTCACAAACGCGTCGATATTCTCTTCCTCATCTTCGAACGCTCCCGGACACAATAGGCACAATTCTGTGAATTGTCTTTCGTACGTGGTAATATCAAATCCTTGGGTTCATAACCCTCTAAGTTCTGTCTTGAGCTTATTGACCTCGGTTCCGGGACGGTACTTCTCGTTCATCAAGTGCTTGAATGCTGACCACGGTAGTGCGTACGCATCATCTTGTCCCACTTGCTCTAGATAGGTATTCCACCATGTTAACGCAGAACCTGTGAAGGTATGCGTAGCGTACTTCAGTTTGTCCTCTTCAGTACACTTACTTATGGCAAACACCGATTCGAACTTCTCGGTCCACCGTTTCAATCCGATCGGTCCTTCGGTTCCATCAAATTCCAATGGTTTGTAGGCAGTGAATTCTTTGTAGGTGCATCCTACACGATTTCCTGTACTGCTAGATCCAAGGTTATTGTTGGTATGTAGTGCAGCCTGTACTGCGGCTATGTTTGAAGCTAGAAAAGTACGGAATTCCTCTTCATTCATATTCACGGTGTGTCGAGTAGTCGGTGCCATTTCCTTCAAAATAGTCAAATGGAACAAGTTAATCATACAGAATATTAAGAGTAGTTAATAGTATTTCGTAGCATAATATGAACTCATTTATAAAAGCTTTTTCTTCATATTAGCGTTTTATAAGTTTAAATTCGGGTAGTACCTACCCGTTAAGTTCATACTTAGTAGCTAATATACAATTCAACTACTACAATTCTATATGAAAAACTGATTATAATAATAATTCGCGTTCAAACTTTTATACAATATTTTACAAACTACAATACCGCTTATTTTACATAAAGCATGAAATATAGCACACAATAACTTTGATACAAGATAGTTGTGAAGATAATTCTAGCTAGTACACAAGTCATTCAGCAAAGGCAATAAAGACACATAATTCATACGTCCAGAAACAAGTCATGCATTCTGGTTTTACTAGGACTACTTCCCATCCTTGGTCTTGTGGAACATAACCGTTATGGTCGTTGATAAGACAGCGTGTTGTAATGTCGTCAAAGGGACGAGGGTTACGTAATGACCAACAGTCTCGTAATAACCTAAAAACCTCATTTCTTACCCCAATTACCGACTCCGTCACTTGTGGGAACGTTTTGTTTAATAGTTGTAGCCCGATGTTCTTTTTCTCAATTTGGTGAGAAGCGAACGTTACTAACCCGTAAGCATAGCATGCTTCTTTATGTTCCATGTTAGCCGCTTTTTCTAAATCATGAAGTCCTATATTCTGATACATTGAGTCAAAATAATTTCTTAACCCGTTGCGTAAAATAGCATTTGGGTTCCCCGCAATATATGCGTCAAATTAAACACATCGTAACTTATGGGTTTCCCAATGTGATATCCCCCATCTTTCAAACGAAAGTCTCTTATAAACCAAGACATTCTTAGAACGTTCTTAGAATGTCTTACAAACTGATCTCGCCTTAAATAGTTGTGCCGAGGAATTCTGACCGACTCTAGACAAGATTTCATCAATCATGTCTCCGGGTAGGTCTCTTAAAATGTTGGGTTGTCTATCCATTTTGTGTTTTTAAACTGTAAAATAGACAAGAGTTAGATTCATTAAAAAATACTTATTAATACAAGCAATTTTTACATATATCATAAAGCATAAGCACACTATATTACATATATTACACCAAACGAATACAACTATCTTATTCCGACTCGCTCGTTTCTTCTTCTTCGGTTTTGGTTCGTTTTGGCAAGTTTCTAGGGATATATGATGTTCCCCTAATACTAGCAGTCGTTTTCCACAACGGTTTAGAAAAACCTGGTGGTTTAGAGGTTCCCGGGTCATTGTTACAACTTAAGGACTTCGGGGGTTGACGATACATATAAAGTTCATCGGGGTTGGAATTAGATTTCTCTATTTTTATGCCCATTCCCTTATTATTTTCTTTTGCTTTTTTTAAATTTAGTTGGGGTAATTTCTATAACATCATCGGAATTCTCGTCGGAATCCGATTCATCGGAGAATTGGTAATCCTCCCAATATTTTGCTTCCTTGGCAGAAACACCATTGACCATAATTAACCTTGGTCGGTTGGTTGAGGATTTTCTTTTACTTAACCGTTTTATTATTTCCCCCACCGGTTCTATTTCCTCCTCCGGTTCCTCCTCTTCCGGTTCTGATTCTTTTTCCGGTTCTGATTCTTCTTCCGGTTCCTCTTCGGGAACTTGTGAATCAGTCCAATATATATTCGACTCTTCGTTATTATTAGATGAGTCAATGGGATTTGTGCTAGAGGTAGACATTTATCACACAATATCAAACATTTTAAGAGATTAATATATCACATAATATATACATGTTAATAATATATAGTTTCCAACAAAAATGTTAAGCAATCATTTTTAAAGAAAACACTGTCGAAGTCCAGACTCACTAATGCATCCTAACAAACTCAATAAGACACACTAATGCAAATTTTCTGGTTCTCTAAGACCAACGCTCGGATACCAACTGAAATGTCCCGTTCATAAAGATTAAAAACGTTCCATATTAATTGATTTCGTTGCGAGGTTTTGACCTCTATATGAGACGTTTTTCAAAGACTGCATTCATTTTAAAACAAACCATAACCTTTATTTCATCAATAAAGGTTTAAAAAGCTTTACGTAGATTATCAAATAATGATAATCTAAAATATCCTGTTTACACGCGACCATTACATAATGGTTTACAATACAAATATGTTACAACGAAATAAGTTTCTTGAATGCAGTTTTTACACAATATCATACAAACATGGACTCCAAATCTTGTCCTTATTTTAGTATGCAACAGCGGAAGCTCTTAGTATTCACCTGAGAATAAACATGCTTTAAACGTCAACAAAAATTTTGGTGAGTTATAAGTTTAACCTATATATATCAAATCGTAACAATAGACCACAAGATTTCATATTTCAATACGCATCCCATACATAGAGATAAAAATCATTCATATGGTGAACACCTGGTAACCGACATTAACAAAATGCATATATAAGAATATCCCCATAATTCCGGGACACCCTTCGGATATGATATAAATTTCGAAGTACTAAAGCATCTGGTACTTTGGATGGGGTTTGTTAGGTCCAATAGATCTATCTTTAGGATTCGCGTCAATTAGGGTGTCTGTTCCCTAATTCTTAGATTACCAGACTTAATAAAAAGGGACATATTTGTTTTCGATAATTCAACCATTTTTTTTTTTTTTTTTTTTTTTTTTTTTTTTTGAAAGGCTTCGATAATTCAACCATAGAATGTAGTTTCACGTACTTGTGTCTATTTTGTAAATCATTTATAAAACTTGCATGTATTCTCATCCCAAAAATATTAGATTTTAAAAGTGGGACTATAATTCACTTTCACAGATTTTTACTTCGTCGGGAAGTAAGACTTGGATACTGGTTGATTCACGAACCTATAACAATATATACATATATATCAAAATATGTTCAAAATATATTTACAACACTTTTAATATATTTTGATGTTTTAAGTTTATTAAGTCAGATGTCCTCGTTAGTAACCTACAACTAGTTGTCCACAGTTAGATGTACAGAAATAAATCGATAAATATTATCTTGAATCAACCCACGACCCAGTGGATACGTATCTTAGTATTGATCACAACTCAAACTATATATATTTTGGAATCAACCTCAACCCTGTATAGCTAACTCCAACATTCACATATAGAGTGTCTATGGTTGTTCCGAAATATATATAGATGTGTCGACATGATAGGTCGAAACATTGTATACGTGTCTATGGTATCCCAAGATTACATAATATACAATACAAGTTGATTAAGTTATAGTTGGAATAGATTTGTTACCAATTTTCACGTAGCTAAATTGAGAAAAATTATCCAATCTTGTTTTACCCATAACTTCTTCATTTTAAATCCGTTTTGAGTGAATCAAATTGCTATGGTTTCATATTGAACTCTATTTTATGAATCTAAACAAAAAAAGTATAGGTTTGTAGTCGGAAAAATAAGTTACAAGTCATTTTTGTAAAGGTAGTCATTTCAGTCGAAAGAACGACGTCTAGATGACCATTTTAGAAAACATACTTCCACTTTGAGTTTAACCATAATTTTTGGATATAGTTTCATGTTCATAATAAAAATCGTTTTTCCAGAAGAACAACTTTTAAATCAAAGTTTATCATAGTTTTTAATTAACTAACCCAAAACAGCCCGCGGTGTTACTACGACGGCGTAAATCCGGTTTTACGGTGTTTATCGTGTTTTCGGGTTTTAAATCATTAAGTTAGCATATCATATAGATATAGATCATGTGTATAGTTGATTTTAAAAGTCAATTTAGAAGGATTAACTTTTGTTTGCGAACAAGTTTAGAATTAACTAAACTATGTTTTAGTGATTATAAGTTTAAACCTTCGAATAAGATAGCTTTATATGTATGAATCGAATGATGTTATGAACATCATTACTACCTCAAGTTTCCTTGGATGGCTCGAAGTTCTTGAAGCAGAATCATGACACGAAAACAAGTTCAAGTAAGATCATCACTTGAAATAAGATTGTTATAGTTATAGAAATTGAACCAAAGTTTGAATATGATTATTACCTTGTATTAGAATGATAACCTACTGTAAGAAACAAAGATTTCTTGAGGTTGGATGATCAACTTACAATATTGGAAGTGAGCTAGCAAACTTGAAAGTATTCTTGATTTTATGTAACTAGAACTTGTAGAATTTATGAAGAACACTTAGAACTTGAAGATAGAACTTGAGAGAGATCAATTAGATGAAGAAAATTGAAGAATGAAAGTGTTTGTAGGTGTTTTTGGTCGTTTGTGTATGGATTAGATATAAAGGATATGTAATTTTGTTTTCATGTAAATAAGTCATGAATGATTACTCATATTTTTGTAATTTTATGAGATATTTCATGCTAGTTGCCAAATGATGGTTCCCACATGTGTTAGGTGACTCACATGGGCTGCTAAGAGCTGATCATTGGAGTGTATATACCAATAGTACATACATCTAAAAGCTGTGTATTGTACGAGTACGAATACGGGTGCATACGAGTAGATTTGTTGATGAAACTGAACGAGAATGTAATTGTAAGCATTTTTGTTAAGTAGAAGTATTTTGATAAGTGTCTTGAAGTCTTTCAAAAGTGTATGAATACATATTAAAACACTACATGTATATACATTTTAACTGAGTCGTTAAGTTATCATTAGTCGTTACATGTAAATGTTGTTTTGAAACCTTTAGGTTAACGATCTTGTTAAATGTTGTTAACCCAATGTTTATAATATCAAATGAGATTTTAAATTATTATATTATCATGATATTATGATGTACGAATATCTCTTAATATGATCTATATACATTAAATGTCGTTACAACGATAATCGGTAGATATATGTCTCGTTTCAAAATCATTAAGTTAGTAGTCTTATTTTTACATATGTAGTTCATTGTTAATACACTTAATGATATATTTACTTATCATTTAACATAATTAACCAAGTGTATCAATATCTTAATATGATTCATATGTACCTAGTAAGACGTTATAACGATAATCGTTATATATATCGTTTTCGAGTTTCTTAATTTAATAGTCTCATTATTATGTATATAACTCATTGTTAAAATACCTAATGAGATACATACTTATAATAAAATCATGTTAACTATATATATAACCATATATATGTCATCGTATAGTTTTTACAAGTTTTAACGTTCGTGAATCACCGGTCAACTTGGGTGGTCAATTGTCTATATGAAACCTATTTCAATTAATCAAGTCTTAACAAGTTTGATTGCTTAACATGTTGGAAACACTTAATCATGTAAATATAAATTTCGTTTAATATATATAAACATGGAAAAGTTCGGGTCACTACAGTCAAGGCCGCGGAAGAGTTTTCAATATTAATGCGGTAGAGGCACAGGAAGACCCGGAGCTTGTTACGGGTACGTTTCTTATTGACAATAAATCTGCTTACGTTTTATTTGATTCGGGTGCGGATAGAAGCTATATGAGTAGAGATTTTTGTGCTAAATTAAGTTGTCCATTGACGCCTTTGGATAGTAAATTTTTACTCGAATTAGCAAATGGTAAATTAATTTCAGCAGATAATATATGTCGGAATCGAGAAATTAAACTGGTTAGCGAAACATTTACGATTGACTTGATACCAGTAGAGTTAGGGAGTTTTGATTTGATAATCGGTATGGACTGGTTGAAAGAAGTGAAAGCAGAGATCGTTTGTTACAAAAATGCAATTCGCATTATACGAGAAAAAGGAAAACCCTTAATGGTGTACGGAGAAAAGGGCAACACGAAGCTACATCTTATTAGTAATTTGAAGGCACAAAAACTAATAAGAAAAGGTTGCTATGCTGTTCTAGTACACATCGAGAAAGTACAAACTGAAGAAAAGAGCATCAATGATGTTGCCGTCGCAAAAGAATTTTCCGATGTATTTCTGAAAGAATTATCGGGATTACCCCCACATCGATCCGTTGAATTTCAAATAGATCTTGTACCAGGAGCTGCACCAATAGCTCGTGCTCCTTACAGACTCGCACCCAGCGAGATGAAAGAACTGCAAAGCCAATTACAAGAACTTTTAGAGCATGGTTTCATTCGACCAAGCACATGTTTTGTTTGTCAAGAAGAAAGATGGTACATTCAGGTTGTGTATCGAGTACCGAGAGTTGAACAAACTTACCATCAAGAACCGCTACCCACTACCGAGAATCGATGACTTATTTGATCAACTACAAGGCTCGTCTGTTTATTCAAAGATTGACTTACGTTCCGGGTATCATCAAATGCAGGTGAAAGAAGATGATATTCCAAAGACTGCTTTCAGAACACGTTGCGGTCATTACGAGTTTATGGTCATGCCGTTTGGTTTAACTAATGCACCAGCTGTGTTCATGGACCTTATGAACCGAGTGTGTGGACCATACCTTGACAAGTTTGTCATTATTTTCATTGATGACATACTTATTTACTCAAAGAATGACCAAGAAACTGGTGAACATTTGAGAAAGGTGTTAGAAGTATTGAGGAAGGAAGAATTGTATGCTAAATTTCCAAAGTGTGCATTTTAGTTGGAAGAAGTTCAATTCCTCGGTCACATAGTGAACAAAGAAGGTATTAAGGTGGATCCGGAAAAGATAGAAACTGTTGAAAAGTGGGAAACCCCGAAAAATCCGAAACACATATGCCAGTTTTTAGGACTAGCTGGTTGCTACAGAAGGTTCATCCAAGACTTTTCCAGAATAGCCAAACCCTTGACTGCATTAACGCATAAAGGGAAGAAATTTGAATGGAAGGATGAACAAGAGAAAGCGTTTCAGTTATTGAAGGAAAAGCTAACTACGGCACCTATATTGTCATTGCCTGAAGGGAATGATGATTTTGTGATTTATTGTGACGCATCAAAGCAAGGTCTCGGTTGTGTATTAATGCAATGAACGAAGGTGATTGCTTATGCGTCTAGACAATTGAAGATTCACGAACAAAATTATACGACGCATGATTTGGAATTAGGCGCGGTTGTTTTTGCATTAAAGACTTGGAGGCACTACTTATATGGGGTCAAAAGTATTATATATACCGACCACAAAAGTCTTCAACACATATTTAATCAGAAACAACTGAATATGAGGCATTACGACTTTGAGATTCGTTACCACCCGGGGAAGGCAAATGTGGTAGCCGACGCCTTGAGTAGGAAGGACAGAGAACCCATTCGAGTAAAATCTATGAATATAATGATTCACAATAACCTTACTACTCAAATAAAGGAGGCACAACAAGGAGTTTTAAAAGATGGAAATTTAAAGGATGAAATACCCAAAGGATCGGAGAAGCATCTTAATATTCGGGAAGACGGAACCCGGTATAGGGCTGAAAGGATTTGGGTACCAAAATTTGGAGATATGAGAGAAATGGTACTTAGAGAAGCTCATAAAACCAGATACTTAATACATCCTGGAACGGGGAAGATGTACAAGGATCTCAAGAAACATTTATTGTGGCCGGGTATGAAAGCCGATGTTGCTAAATACGTAGGAGAATGTTTGACTTGTTCTAAGGTCAAAGCTGAGCATCAGAAACCATCAGGTCTACTTCAACAACCCGAAATCCCAGAATGGAAATGGGAAAACATTACCATGGATTTCATCACTAAATTGCCAAGGACTGCAAGTGGTTTTGATACTATTTGGGTAATAGTTGATCGTCTCACCAAATTAGCATACTTTCTGCCAATAACAGAAGATGACAAGATGGATAAGTTAGCACGACTGTATTTGAAGGAAGTCATCTCCAGACATGGAATACCAATCTCTATTATCTCTGATAGAGATGGCAGATGTAACGACCCGACCAAAACCGTTATTGACGGTGCCGTTAACTTAGGTCCCGTTGCGTG
The DNA here is from genome assembly GCF_046630445.1 of Rutidosis leptorrhynchoides. Lineage (NCBI taxonomy): Eukaryota > Viridiplantae > Streptophyta > Magnoliopsida > Asterales > Asteraceae > Rutidosis > Rutidosis leptorrhynchoides. Next base: position 178,702,314 of record NC_092341.1, read on the forward strand.
GTCGTAGTCCCTATATGAGACTCGTTTGACCAAAATTATGTCGCATTCATTTGAAAGGTACAAGACTTGCAAGTTTAGTTTTCAAAACCGTTCGACAACAAGTCTAAGATTACAAAAATTGTAAAGTATAAATGACATAACTTGCGACATAATATAAGTTGAAAATCACAGTTGCTATAAATAGCGTAAGTATGTAAACAATATGTTTGAATCCAAAAGTGCTATCCCTAGCGTATGCATGCATGGTTGACTCCAATCAAGTAATCAAAGAGTGCGGAAGCATGTATCAAGTAGCCGAGTATGAACCTGAGAAACATATAGAAAACCGTCAACGAAAAACGTTGGTGAAATCATAGATGTATTTGTAAACGTTGTTTTTGAACCACAAGATTTAGTATTCCCATAGTTGATTATCAAAATCGTTTGCATTCCAAAAGTATTGTTCGCGAGCACCCAATTATCAAGACTTAACGTTTCCTTCCATAGAACCCCATCACAATAGTGTTAGAACATACACTGTTTCTCGAAAATATATTTCATCCGTAGACGGTAGCGAACCGTCCGTAATGAGGGTTTGTCAAACCCGTATGGCCACACAATATAAGTTCTCGCTTACACCCTGCAAGTGTAACTAATGATAATCGAATTGAGGATTTTTGTTCTAACTCGCTGTGGAATGTTTGTTTTCCTTGTACTTGTGTTCAAAGTATAAAAGTAAGTAGTACAAAATGTAACAAAGTATATTTCTCAGCCCAAAATTTAAAAGTATAAAAAGTTGTTGAAAAGGTGGGACTATGATCTCACCTCGAGTGCACGAGTATAAATGTACTTCACAAAGTAAACGTGTGCATGAAAGTTGCTTAGCCTTGACCTAAACAAATAAGTTGTATCAATTAACCGGTTACGACACAAGGTCGGGTGAAATGTGTTCAATTAGTCCTATGGCTCATTACGACTCGAATAGTATAGCATGTGAATCACGTTGTCAAGTTTCATGCAAGAATCAAGTATAAAAGCATGTTAGAACGATTGTATAAAAGTTTGGTTAAGTTTGACTAAAAGTCAAACTTGGTCAAAGTCAACGAAAAAGTCAACGCGTTCGGGTCGGGTCCCGAACTATTTTTCTATGCTAGTTATTCATATATAAGCATATTTGAACAAGTTTCATGTGAATCGGAGGTCGATAGCTAGTCAAACATTTCGCGTGAAAAGTGACAAAGTGAGCAGAATCTGGCCAGACCCATTTGCGCGCCGCGCGGGGTGAGGTGCGCGCCGCGCACCATGCTGTTCAGCTATTTTCTGCAGTTTTCAACTTATGCACGAATCCAACTTCAAATACCCATAAATCCTAAACCGTAAACATCCAAAACAAGTATCTTATATCGTTGGAAAGGTATTTTGACAAGGAATACAACTAACCACTTTTCATCAAGCAAAAACATCATTTACAATAACCGAAAACTCGTCAATTGATCAAGAAAGGTTTATTTTCAAAGTTTCAAGTTCGTAAAACGTATTTTATGATTCGGGAATCCAATTTACACATACGATATGCCGTTTCGAAGGTAATTAAGCATACATTGCATCTAAACACTTACTAACAACATTAACAAGCATTCAACGCATCAAAAGTTCATTTCAAAGTCTATCAAACCCTAGTCAACATCACAAAATCCTTAATCGGGTTTTTGAAGTTTTCTTAATCAACCTACACATCAAAATGTAGCTAATGATACTAGTAACACAATTAAAACATGAACTTTAACAATTAAACAACTTTTAATCATCCAAAATCAAAGATTAAGCTAACCCACTTCAAAAGTTCAAACTAGTTACTCAAATCAACAATCGAGCAAACAAAACATATATTCATGCTAGACACGAGCCATAGACACTAACTAACACAATTTCAAGTCAAAAACACGAATTTATAGAAATCTAGAGTTTTTAGAAAATTACCCAAACTCGGTGTAGTTAGTATCAAATCGTAGAGAATGATGAGAGGATCAAGAATATGTAGTCGGATTTGTTGTGAGCTTCCAAGATTGAATTTAGATGATGAATGAATGGAATGGGTTTATGTGTGTGTTCTTGAGATGGAGAGAAAAGAGATGAGGGAGATGATGGAATGAATGAATGGTGGAAAAATGGGTTGACTAGTTGACCTAGTCAACTAGTTTGCCCATTTGGCAACTCCGGTCCCTCGAGTTTCAAAGCGGGTGCGGGAATTAACCAAACAAAATATTTTAAAACGCTAGAGTAAACGAGTGGTGTTAAAATTGAATAGCGGAAATATTATGAACGTTAGTCAACGGAAACTACGAATTTAAATAACGAAAGATATTATAAAAAAAAGAAGACGGTGTTAAAATTAAATTTTAACGGAAAAACACGGGATGTTACAGCAGATTTTTTTTAAGATTCTGGCAGATATTACAGCAAGCATTAGGAACTCGTCTAGACATGAGTACTGCCTATCATTCACAAACTGATGGGTAGAGTGAAAGGACGATACAAACGCTTGAAGACATGCTACGAGCATGTTTTATTGATTTCGGAAACAGTTGGGATCGACACCTACCGTTAGCAGAATTTTCCTACAACAACAGTTATAATTCTAGTATTGAGATGGCGCCGTTTGAGGCACTTTATGGTAGAAAGTGCAGGTCTCCGATTTGTTGGAATGAAGTGGGGGATCGACAGATTACGGGTCCGGAGATAATACAAGAAACTACCGAGAAAATCATCCAAATTCAACAAAGATTGAAAACCGCCCAGAGTCGACAAAAGAGCTACGCGGACAGTAAAAGAAAAGATATAGAGTTTGAAATTGGAGAAATGGTCATGCTTAAGGTTTCACCTTGGAAAGGCGTTGTTCGATTTGGTAAACGGGGGAAACTAAATCCAAGGTACATTGGACCATTCAAGATTATAGATCGTGTTGGACCAGTAGCTTACCAACTGGAGCTGCCTCAACAACTCGCTACTGTACATAACACTTTCCACGTCTCAAATTTGAAGAAATGTTTTGCTAAAGAAGATCTCACTATTCCATTGGATGAAATCCAAATCAATGAAAAACTTCAATTCATTGAAGAACCCGTTGAAAAAATGGATCGTGAGGTTAAGAGACTTAAACAAAACAAGATACCGATTGTTAAGGTTCGATGGAATGCTCGTATAGGACTCGAGTTCACCTGGGAGCGTGAAGATTAGATGAAGAAGAAATAACCGCATCTATTTCTAGAAGATTCGTCAACACTTTCAACAGCTTAAAATTTTGGGACGAAATTTATTTAACGGGTAGGTACTGTAGTGACCCGAACCTTTCCATGTTTATATATATTAAATGAAATTGATATTTACATGATTAAGTGTTTCCAACATGTTAAGCAATCAAACTTATTAAGACTTGATTAATTGGAATAGGTTTCATATAGACAAATGACCACCCAAGTTGACCGGTGATTCACGAACGTTAAAACTTGTAAAAACTATACGATGACATATATATGGTTATATATATATATAGTTAACATGATTTTATTATAAGTATGTATCTCATTAGGTATTTTAACAATGAGTTATATACATAAAAATGAGACTATTAAATTAAGAAACTCGAAAACGATATATATAACGATTATCGTTATAACGTCTTACTAGGTACATATGAATCATATTAAGATATTGATACACTTGGTTAATTATGTTAAATGATAAGTAAATATATCATTAAGTGTATTAACAATGAACTACTTATGTAAAAATAAGACTACTAACTTAATGATTTTGAAACGAGACATATATGTAACGATTATCGTTGTAACGACATTTAATGTATATAGATCATATTAAGAGATATTCGTACATCATAATATCATGATAATATAATAATTTAAAATCTCATTTGATATTATAAACATTGGGTTAACAACATTTAACAAGATCGTTAACCTAAAGGTTTCAAAACAACATTTACATGTAACGACTAACGATGACTTAACGACTCAGTTAAAATGTATATACATGTAGTGTTTTAATATGTATTCATACACTTTTGAAAGACTTCAAGACACTTATCAAAATACTTCTACTTAAAAAAAATGCTTACAATTACATCCTCGTTCAGTTTCATCAACAAATCTACTCGTATGCACCCGTATTCGTACTCATACAATACACAGCTTTTAGATGTATGTACTATTGGTATATACACTCCAATGATCATCTCTTAGCAGCCCATGTGATTCACCTAACACATGTGGGAACCATCATTTGGCAACTAGCATGAAATATCTCATAAAATTACAAAAATATGAGTAATCATTCATGACTTATTTACATGAAAACAAAATTACATATCCTTTATATCTAATCCATACACCAACGACCAAAAACACCTAAAAACACTTTCATTCTTCATATTTCTTCATCTAATTAATCTCTCTTAAGTTCTATCTTCAAGTTCTAAGTGTTCTTCATAAATTCCAAAAGTTCTAGTTTCATAAAATCAAGAATACTTTCAAGATTGCAAGTTTACTTTCAAGTGTTCTAAATCCATTCCAAGTAATCATCCAAGATCAAGAAACCTTTGTTACTTACAGTAGGTTATCTTTCTAATACAAGGTAATAATCATATTCAAACTTTAATTCAATTTCTATAACTATAACAATCTTATTTCGAGTGGAAATCTTACTTGAAATTGTTTTCGTGTCATGATTCTGCTTCAAGAACTTTCAAGCCATCCAAGGATCCTTTGAAGCTAGATCCATTTTTATCATTTCCAGTAGGTTTATCCAAGGAACTTGACTTAGTAATGATGTTCATAACATCATTCGATTCATACATAAAAAGCTGTCTTATTCAACGTTATAAACTTGTAATCACTAGAACATAGTTTAGTTAATTCTAAACTTGTTCACAAATAAAGTTAATCCTTCTAACTAGACTTTTAAAATCAACTAAACACATGTTCTATATCTATATGATATGCTAACTTAATGATTTAAAACCCGGAAACACGATAAACACCATAAAACTGGATATACGCCGTCGTAGTAAAACCGGGGGCTGTTTTGGTTGGGATAATTAAAAGCTAAGAAAAACTTTGATTTAAAAGCTATACTTCTGGAAAAATGATTTTTCTTATGAACATGAAACTATATCCAAAAATCATGGTTAAACTCAAAGTGAAAGTATGTTTTTTAAAATGGTCATCAAGATGTCGTTCTTTCGACGGAAATGACTACCTCTTTCAAAAACGACTTATAACTTGTATTTTTGACTCTAAACTTATACTTTTTCTATTTAGATTCATAAAGTTAAGTTCAATACGAAACCGTGGCCACTGGAATCACTCAAAACGGATTAGAAACGAAGAAATGGCGAGTAAAACAAGATTGATAAAAACTACTCATTTTACCTACGTGAAAGTTAGTAATAAATCTATTCCAACCATAACCCAATCAACTTATATTGTATATTATGTAATCTTGAGATATCATAGACACGTATACAATGTTTCGACCTATCATGTCGACCCATCTATATATATATTGCGGAACAACCATAGACACTCTATATGTGAATGTTGGAGTTAGCTATACAGGGTTGAGGTTGATTCCAAAATATATATATATATATAGTTTGAGTTGTGATCAATACTGAGATACGTATACACTGGGTCGTGGATTGATTCAAGATAATATTTATCGATTTATTTCTATACATCTAACTGTGGACAACTAGTTGTAGGTTACTAACGAGGACAACTGACTTAATAAACTTAAAACATCAAAATGTATTAAAAGTATTGTAAATATATTTTGAACATACTTTGATATATATGTATATATTGGTATAGGTTCGTGAATCAACCGGTGGTCAAGTCTTACTTCCCGACGAAGTAAAAATCTGTGAAAGTGAGTTATAGTCCCACTTTTAAAATCTAATATTGTTGGGATGAGAATACATGCAGGTTTTATAAATGATTTACAAAATAGACACAAGTACGTGAAACTACATTCTATGGTTGAATTATCAAAATCGAACCTGCCCCTTTTTATTAAGTCTGGTAATCTAAGAATTAGGGAACAGACACCCTAATTGACGTGAATCCTAAAGATAGATCTATTGGGCCTAACAAACCCCATTCAAAGTACCGGATGCTTTAGTACTTCGAAATTTATATCATATCCGAAGGGTGTCCTGGAATGATGGGGATATTCTTATATATGCATCTTGTTAATGTCGGTTACCAGGTGTTCACCATATGAATGATTTTTATCTCTATGTATGGGATGTGTATTGAAATATGAAATCTTGTGGTCTATTGTTACGATTTGATATATATAGGTTAATCCTATAACTCACTAACATTTTTGTTGACGTTTAAAGCATGTTTATTCTCAGGTGAATACTAAGAGCTTCCGCTGTTGCATACTAAAATAAGGACAAGATTTGGAGTCCATGTTTGTATGATATTGTGTAAAAACTGCATTCAAGAAACTGATTTCGATGTAAAATATTTGTATTGTAAACCATTATGTAATGATCTTGTGTAAACAGGATATTTTAGATTATCATTATTTGATAATCTACTTAAAGCTTTTTAAACCTTTATTTATGAAATAAAGGTTATGGTTTGTTTTAAAAATGAATGCAGTCTTTGAAAAAACGTTTCATATAGAGGTCAAAACCTCGCAACAAAATCAATTAATATGGAACGTTTTTAATCAATAAGAACGGGACATTTCAATATACATAGGCATGTATATGCATATTTTAAGTGCAAAAGGCAATGCAAATGCAAGTGTAAACAAAACCACGCACACAATACAACAACCACGTATTGCTATATTGTATTGCGAAAGTCTGCATAAATTGAGATTGCGAAGATGTCCCGCATAAACACTGCGGATTTATAAAGTGTGCACGAACATTGGTTCCGCGAAGATTCCAAACTTATAAATAGAGAGCTTGGCCTTTCGTTTTAGGTTGTTGATTCTGTGCAATTGCTCTGGCCTTTGTGATTCACTTGTGACTACGCCCAAGTATCAATCATAATTCGGTTAAGGTAATGCAATCAAGACCGGGACATAGTGATTGATCACTTAAATCTGAGTGAAAGACGATCATAAGGTCCTATAAACATTATCAACACCACCATCCACCCCTTATTGTACTGAATTCCTGGATTAGATCTTGCATCTAATCTAGGATTGATCAATTGGCGCCATCCATGGGACACAAATTAGAATTGAATTCGATAAATTTACTTCAAGTAATCGAGTGATTTAATTCAGAATTCAATTTTAATCGTGTTTTTGTCTAATGATATGCAGGTTTATACATTTACAGTACTTGATTTCTGAGCAAGTTCTGATTTGAATAGAAGATGAAAAAGTTTTATGATAACACAATTGCTAAGAAAGTTGTGAAAATGTCAAAGCTTTGATGTCGATAAAGACAAATTTAAAAATGATTCAAGTACTAAAGATCTCACAATTTTAAAGAGAAAATGGCCAGCAATACCAAATTCACGCAAAGAGGAGTTAAATAGTGCAAATATGCAACCAATACAAATTGTAAACATAATGATGCAACAAACGCAAAAAAACTATTGCGGCTAAAAATCTTTCAAATGAACATGCAAAAATGCAAGAAACACAGATAATAGGTGTGGTTCATAAGCGAAGGAAAGCTCACATGAGAAAAGCTGCGAAAACGCTCAAAAAATGGCAATTTGCGCCAATAACATTTTCGCCAATGAAAAATTATGACATGATTGATGCGCCAGTAATTGTATCCTGTAAAATCGCAAACACAAATATAACAATTATGAAAGTGCATGTAGACACTGGAAGTAGCGCGGACATTATAAATGAGTAGTGTTTTCACAAATTACCAGAAAGTATCAAGGCAAAGCTCATATCTAATGCGGTTTCACTGCCTGGCTTTGCAGGAGAATCCGCATGGCCCGTTAGGAAGTTACCACTGAAAATAGAGCTTGTTGATTAGACAGACACAAAGCTAATGCGTCAAGCATGGTTGGATTTATATGTTATGCGATCTGCTTCACGCTATAATATGCTGTTGGGACGCTCTACGCTATCTAAACTTGGTATTATTCCCTCAACAATACATGGAATGATAAAGTTTGCAACTTGTAAGGGTATTGCAACAATGAATTCTACAGTGCTACAGCCAATTTGTGAAACTGTTAATACGCAAGGCACAGTGATAGAAAGCGCAGGCGCAGAAGATTATATGGTTGTGATAAATCGCGCGTATCCAGAATAAACAATCAACATTGGCAGCAGTTTGAGTGCAGATGTAAAAAAGCAGTTAGTACAAATGTTTATAGAAAATATGGATGTCTTTGCATGGTGTGAGCAAGACATTATTGGTGTTCCGCAAAAAATTGCAGGACATAAACTTAATACAAATCCTGCGTTAAAACCAATAATTCAAAAATGCAGAGGCATGGCTCCAAATCGCATGAAATGGTTATGCGGAGAAGTAACTAAACTTGTGAAAGCAGGAATTCTATGTGAAGTACAATACCAAACGAGGGTTGCAAATCCATTGCTTCTTAAAAAGCCTGATGGATCGTGGCGGATGTGCATTGATTTTAAAGATATCAATAAAGCATGCCCTAGAGACAACTATTCGCTTCCAGAAATCGATTGAAAATTTGAATCGCTGCATGAATATCCTTTTATGTGATTTTTGGACGCTTACAAAGAGTACCATCAAATTCCGATGGCGGAAGAAGATGAAGATAAAGCCGCACTTCATAGAGGCAAAGGCATATATTGCTTATCAAGATGCCATTTGGACTTAAGAATGCTGGCGCAACACATCAACGCTTGATAGATAGCGCATTTGAGAGTCAAATTGGGTGCAATCTTGAAGCGTATGTAGATGATTTGGTCATTAAAAGTAAAACGCAAGATCAAATTCTGCGGGATGTTGAAGAAACATTCGAGAATCTGCGAAGAATTAATATGAAATTTGTCAAGACCCGTCCAAATCCATCCGGACGAAGTCCATATCGATTATAAACGATTCACAACAGTTGATTACATCGCGAGGTACTTGACCTCTATATGATACATTTTATAAACATTGCATTCGTTTTTGAAAAGACAAACTTTCATTACAACGAAAATTGACGGCATGCATACCATTTCATAATATATCTAGCTGTAATTGATTTAATAATAATCTTGATGAACTCAACGACTCGAATGCAACGTTTTTTGAAATATGCCATGAATGACTTCAAGCAATATCTCTAAAATGAGCAAATGCACAGCGGAAGATTTCTTTCATACCTGAGAATAAACATGCTTTAAAGTGTCAACCAAAAGGTTGGTGAGTTCATTAGTTTAACATAAATAATCATTTCATAATTTTAATAGACCATAAGATTTCATATTTCCATTTCTCATAAACATACGTCCCATGCATAGAGACAAAAATATCATTCATATGGATTGAACACCTGGTAATCGACATTCAAAATATACATATAAGAATATCCCCATCATTCCGGGATCCTCCTTCGGACATGATATAAATTTCAAAGTGCTAAAGCATCCGGTACTTTGGATGGGGCTTGTTGGGCCCGATAGATCTATCTTTAGGATTCGCGTCAATTGGGGTGTATGTTCCCTAATTCTTAGATTACCAGACTAAATAAAAAGGGGCATATTCGATTTCGATCATTCAACCATATAATGTAGTTTCGATTACTTGTGTCTATTTCGTAAAACATTTATAAAAGTAGCGCATGTATTCTCAGTCCCAAAAATATATATTGCAAAAGCATTTAAAAAGGGATTAATGAAACTCACCATACTGTATTTTGTAGTAAAAATACATATAACGTCATTGAATAAGTGTAAGGTTTGGCCTTGGATTCACGAACCTATATCATTTATATATTTATATTAAAACATATAATCGTATTTGAATAATTTCATATATATATATATATATATATATATATATATATATATATATATATATATATATATATATATATATATATATATATATATATATATATATATATATATATATATATATATATATATATATGTATGTATATATATATATATATATATATATATATATATATATATATTGTTATTAATAATATACTTGTTTATTTAGGTAAATTTAGTTTATTAAATTTATATGTTTTTACATAATTATTATTCATTATTAGTAATAAAACTTGTATATTAACGTTTATATATGATTAAAATAATATTTATATATTAATTGATATCTTTGATGTATAGCTCAACTATTATCTTTTTAATAATAAGAATATAGTGTAATGTATTTTTACATAAAATTATTTATTCATACATTATTGATAGTTTTAATGATAGTAAAATAATAATTTTATTAAGAATAATAATAATGATAATAATACTATGTTATTTATCAATAATTATAAAACTTTTAATAATTCTTTTTAAAACATACTATAATTAAAATCTTTAATCATTTCCATAATAATATTTATATTTAGAATTGCTATATTTATTATTTTATCATTTTTATCAATACCGGAATAATTGTAGTTATAATAATTATAACCTTCGCGTTTAATTTAAAACTAATGACGATAGTTTCTTTTAACATTAATTTGTAATCATAATAGTATCACAAGCAATTGTTCAATAAAACTAATACTAATAATAATAATATTAGTAGTGCTAATACTACTAATTTTCTAAATGATAATACTAATAACAATAATGATAATATCATAATTTGTATTAATGAAGTTAATGTTACAAATCATATCATATAGTTAATAATAAATAACATAATATCTATAATTAATAATATTTAGAATAACAATAATAATAACAATAAATAATAATATTAATAAAAAAATTACAACCTTTGAAGTCATGCTAAAATGGAATATGTCACAGCCCAAATTCGAACCCGAGACCTCTCGATAACCCATAACCCCCGTTAACCGATCAGCTGTGCTTGCTTTATCTGTTTTAATCTCATTATCTATTTATTTAACCCGAAAACTATATTGCTTAATCATCTTCCTCCTCAAATACAATCAGACGACCAGGGAACAACATATTTATAATCAGTAGACCTTTGTTTGTTTAGAATTATCAATATAAAACAGACACAACCTGATTGTGTGAGAATTGAACTGATCAGAAACATTTAAACAAAAAAATAAATAAATGAAGAACACCCTTTTGAACTCCAACATCAATTTTAATTTTAAGGATGTTTTAGGCAAGCTTCCCTGAATGAAATACGTTGCAATTCGTCCCAGTAAACTTTCTGTACAACCAATTGAACCAGAAACTTTAACTAGAACTCGAATTAAATCAGTGTTCATATGGTTGACTTTTTAAAACAAAACTTTGACTCGATAATTTGAACTCGATATAAAGAATTAGCATTTGAAACTTTACAGAGAGTTTAAGTAAAAGATTTCTAACATCTTTGCATTTGTAGAATTTAAAATGAGATTCAAATTCGTGGTTTTAAAAAAAAAAAAAGAAGAAACAGGGTACGTACTGTGTTCTTCTATCTTTCTGAATGGGAATTGATTTAATAACAGACTGTAAAGGTTGCTTGTCATTACTTGAAGTGGTAGTAAGTAGAATGATATACTAGTCGACTGATTTGATTAAATAAAAATGGAAAAGGCGTGTCCCGTTTTGTAATCACAGATAGCAACCGAAAAAAAATAAAAATAAAATAAAATAAAATATATTGTGAAAGGATTTGATTCGTACGAATGATGTTGAGATGTAACAACTTGAGACAAGGAAAAATTGTTAGAATAGTTTGATTGAAACTGGTAACAATTTCTGTAAGATTTCCTGTTCTAAAAATCATATTCTATTAATTTAAATAATTAAATAATATATTAATATTAATTTTATAAATAAAATCGTGACAATATCAACTAGGAGATAAATCAAAAACTGGTTATAGCAATGATAAATATGAATAACAATTTCATTCAGTTTTTATTGATTTATATATAATAGATATAATAATAATAATAAATAATAAAAATGGTTATATTAATTAATAATAATAATAATAATAATAATAATAATAATATTGAACGTAATAGTAATATCATGTTAATTATATTATAACTTGTAATTCTATATGTATATATATATATATATATATATATATATATATATATATATATATATATATATATATATATATATATATATATATATATATATATATTGTATTTGAATATATCTATTTATATATATATATATATCTGTATACATATCTATATATATTATATTTAGTCACATTAGTTATTAAATATAACTATAATAATACTTCTTAATATTATAAATACTTTATAATAGTGTATGATGATAATGATAATAATTATGTTATTAATAATAATAATATCTATAAGTTTTATAAAAATATTATTAATTATAATGATTTAAATTTACCACACTTCATATCTATACATTTTATCATTAATACTTCTTCTGTTAATGAGAGTAATATTATTGTTGTATAAATTTTTAATGTATTAATATTACATGTTATCGTTTATAATTTATATTATGTAATAACTTTTAATTTATATATATATAATAAATATTAATAAAAATATAATATCATGTATCTTAATTTACCTATTTAATTCTAATGGTTAAATTATATTTTATAATCTTAAGTTAATATACATATACTTATATTTATATATATATTTATTTACAAACAATTGTTCGTGAATCGTCGGGAATGGTCAAAGTCAAATGCATTCATGAAAATAGTTCAAACATTATGAGACTCAGTTTAATAGACTTTGTTTATCGTGTCGAAATCATATAAGATTAAGTTTAAATTTGGTCGGAAATTCCCGGGTCATCACAGTACCTACCCGTTAAAGAAATTTCGTCCCGAAATTTGAGCGAGGTGGTCATGGCTAACAATAAAAATGTTTTCATGACGAATATGAGTTGATAAATTGAGTTTTATCATCATTGAGTAATATGGATAAAATAACTCGATTATTCGAAGAGTACGAACGAAGCTATCACCAAAGAATGAAATGAGAAATAAAGATTTGTTTTTAACTTTTGACGTAGACAGGTTTGAATTTAGAAAATAAGGCGCGTGTTAACTTTAGACATTGCCTCGGTTGAATTCCGAAATCCAAGGGATTTAAAGAAAATCTTGAAGATCTATAAGATCTGATTCTTCGGGATTTATGGAAATTAAGATCTCTTTAATTAAATACGGTGATCTGCCCCGATTACTACGTCTGATATTTCCTTTATAAATTTATCTTTTCTGTTCCATTTATTTTCACCACTTTTATACTAAATTTCCAAATTCAAAGGATTTATGAAAATGCTTAACCCTGTTCTAATCCTTGTTCTTATTCTAACTATCGTAATGATCGTTCTTCTTTTCCAACTCCCACCTGAAGAATCTGTCTATTTCTATTATGCTCTAGGGATTATTATATTTATAACCCTCTTGTGTCTTTATATTGCTATAAACATTGATATACAAGGTTTGTAATTTATGCGTTGTTATCGGGCTTTATATCTCTCCTTATATTTCAATGTCCCCATTTCTGTTTCCTATATTCATTGTCATCCACAGTTAATACTCCCTCCTATTTGCTGCAATTTATGCTCCAATTTCTATTTCAGAGCTTTGACCATTCGTTTCTTCTTCTGGCGATTTGACATCTCTTGTAATGGTCCAGAATTCACAGATATAAGTTTTAGAATGAACATTATTAATGTTCTAAATAAGAAGGAACGTAATAGCACGATTTGATTTGTAAAAATTACCAGATTCACTGAGAATAGAACTATCAAGAATATATTTTCTTGATATGTTCAGAAGTTAAGCAGATTTACAGAGTTATGTAACATGGTGCATGATGACGTTATGATCTGTGAATCATCACGTCCCATTAGAAACTCAGCATAACTTACTGTAATATAATCACGTTGATCAAGTGTCATTATATTATACTAACTCATGCATCAATTCCCAACATTACTTCACTAACATTCTTTTTTTTTTAAGCTCGAAAGTTTACAGAATATAGAAACTAACAGTTTCTATATGATGTAATACTGATAGTACGAAGATATTAATGATTTCAGATAAGAATAGTTATAAAAATATCTCCAGAATTATGGAGGATATTTATAATGAAAGATACGATGATATCTTGGAATTTCTAATATCGATGGGTGATGAAAAAGGTTTATCCGTAAGGGTTTAGATTCGGAAGCAAGGTATTCGCTAAAGATTTCATCAGAAACAGGATCATTTGGATTCTTTGAAGTCAAACTTATTCTTTGTGATTTTTCCACGGCTTTCTTCATAGTTTCGCATAATCTGCTTTTCGGTACTAAATTTTCTATTGAATGTTTCCAATATAATGATACACAGGAAGCACGAGGAGGTATATAATTTCGAACGAGAGTATTTATGAAAATATCCTCAGAAATATCGAAGATATTGATAATGATATTTTGGAATTTCTAAGTTCGATGATTGATGGAGAAAGATTTTTCCGTAAGATTTTAACATGACTTCGGAGCAAGATATTCTCTAAAGATTTCAACGGATCCAGAATTATCTGGATTCTTTGAATATAGGGTATGGTCCTTGTATTTGTCCTTGGTCTCCTTCATGGTTACTTTATCCGTTTTCCGGTTCTAACGTTTCTGAGCTTTTCCAACATATTATTCTTTATCATCAAGCTTCCGATGACTAAGGTCGTTTACGGTTGCTTACAGTTTCTGCTGCTTCATTCAGCTTTTTCAACATTCAGAGTATCGATTCGTAAACTGGGTGCCTTTTCACAATTTCAGAATTGAAGATCGTAATTCTAGGAGATAATTGTTATATGGATACATATAACTGTTGATGTGGAAACATTGCGAGACTCACAATACAGATTTGTTGATTCCAGGCAATTGGTATGGCAATTATTGTTACAAGATGCGGATGAGTACATGATGAGACTTCAATAGATAAATATAGTGATTTGTCATAGAGATTTAAGCCAAGGAGCAAAGAGGTTGCTGGTACGTCTACTGATAATATGGTGGGATATAAAAGGTTTCCTGGTAACAATAAAAGAGCACACATATAAATCAAGGTTATAATAAGGTTGTTTTGAACGAAAAATCAGAGTTGACTTGTTGGAGCTGTGACAAAATTTGCTAATTTGGACAGAGACTACAAAGTTATTTTGGGTAATAATAACACTAAGAAATTAGCACAGATACGTGTTAAAAATTTACTCAGGTTCCGAGAGTTTCTCAGGTGCATAACTATATGTGTCATTCTCTTCTTCCGTAGATGAAGTGCGGTTGATTCATCCTATCGATAGAGGTGTTTTCAAGAATCATGAAAGGTTTGAAAGCAGATTGTAGTCGTGAAGATACATATGATGTTTAAGACGAAATCAAGTGGCAAGCTTAAAGAATTGTTTAGTTTCATATGTTATAATCAATATTTTAATTCATTTTAACTGTCCAATGTTGATAGTTCAGAGTTACTAGTCCACAGTTAGCATTTCAATAATTCATATATAATATTCGAATTAATTAATACGTGTCATGACCCGTATACGTCTCAGACTCGATCACAACTCAAATTATATATATTATTGTAGAATCAACCTCAACCCTGTATAGAGAACTCGATCATTACTGCATATAGAGTGTCTATGGTTATTCCAAATAATATATATAAATGCGTCGATATGATATGTCAAAACCTTGTATACGTGTCCCGATATTTAAGGTGCGAAAAATAAATACAGAAATTAAATGACAATAAATAAAGTGCGTAAAGTAAATAACAGAAATTAAATGACGATAAATAAAATTGCGAGATTATAAATTGCGATAATTAAACTGCGATAAATAAATTAAATGGTAATAAGGAATTAACAGTTAGCTAGGAACAGTTAGCTAGGATTTTGTTAGCGTGGATTCTTAATAGAATTTCATGTTGTTAATTAGTCTATTTCTAATCAATTTTGATTGTGTTTATTATTTCTACATTATGCCACTTGTTGGATTCTGGTAAGTCAAAATCCAAATATGAAATTGAATTTGAATGAAAATGGTTATTCTGTAGTGAACGGATTCGTATATCGGTAGATGTAAATAAGATAGTAAATGACTGTTGAATAAGATTCGAAGAATGTACAGTGTAACTTATTAATGCAAAATCTAAATATTCCTCGGGTATTACCTACCCGTTAAAATATTTTCACCATTAACAGTTTGTACAATAAAAATTTTAATTACAATCTTTAGGAAAACATATATACATATATATTTTCTTCAGACATAATTATGGATTTAATGAGTCAATGTGATATTAAACTCATTTGGTTTACCATTAGAACTAGAATACATAATCTCTAAAACATTTAGAGATTACTTTATCGTCATGAAGAAAGAAGATAATCGATGTAGAACAATACGTAGAATGATGATTATACTCGAGGTACATAATGAGATGTTGAGGCATGGATTTTTGATGGTACTGGTGCTATTACTGATGGTACTGTTGGTGCCGATGATGTTGCTGAAGCTGGTACATGTTACACCATATTCTCCGAATTGATTATTCGAATGCGAAGTTCATTGACTTATTATTCCAGAATGATTGTCGGTCGAAACAAGCGGATGAATAAGATTCAGAATTATGGATAGAATATAATCTTGTCGAGTTACCCTGGAAATGAGAATGAAAATGGTGTCTCGAACAGGTTCGCCGGTAAACGCTTCAGGTTCATTGTCAAGAGGTGAATTTGGTTGGTGGAAGGGACTGCCTTCTGCGCGTTTTCATTAATTAAGTTGACTACGAATGCATCCGATGAATTGGGAATGACTGATTGATTGATTCATTCTGGTGACATTGCTTCTGGAGCTTAGGTGAATATCCATGTCGAAATAGCTGTCGAAATAACTATCGGAATAGTTATCGAAATCTGAGGGACTCGAACTGGTTGAGGGATTCATCCCGTATGATCAGATGAAGGATTTTTGATAAGAAATAGATTATAGGATGTAGATTAGTACCCTGCAATACATACTTTACATATGCATATATAATACTAAAATCTCATAAGTTCAGAGGAATCTACGGAATATGTCAAACAAAGTTACAGTAACAGATAGCTAAGATATGGATTAGCAGATACGATAAGATACGAATTTTGTCTATACACTATTCATGCAATCATTGCAGTAAGATGTGTCTAGACTAAGAATGATAAGCAGGTAATTTCCTAAGGATGATAAGCAGATGATTTCCGACTAGAAATGTGTGAGGACCCGTCCTTATTCCCCTGGACGAAATCTTCAACATTTGGTTCCATTGCGATGATCAACTCCAAGTAATGTCCTTATCATGAGTAAATGCACAGCGGAAGACTTAACTTGTACCTGAGAATATCATGCTTTAAAAAGTCAACATAAAGTTGGTGAGATATATAGGTTTGATGCTAGCAGCGTAATAACTATGGACCACAAGATTTCATATGTAAACATTTTAATAAAAATATTCTAAGTGGTTGAGCACTTGGTAACCATACTTAACATTTAATCACGTCGCATATTCCCTTTATTATGAAATCTTACTACACTGTACCAAGTATAGTCACGAAACGAAGTACTGTGCAACCGTTAAATACTGGTCGTCCAGTCCGGTTGGGGTTGTCAGGCCCGATAGATCTATCAACAGGATTCGCGTTTACAATACCGCTGTAAATAGTAGTTACCAAGCTATAGGGAAGTATGCCAGTGGTACAACTCAACGTAGAATATATTTTTCAGTTACTTGTTTCCATATCGTAAAACATAAAATACATGTATTCTCATCCCGAAATATTTAGAGTTTAAAAGTGGGACTATATACTCACCATACTGTATTTTGTAGTAAAAATACATATAACATCATTGAACACGTATGAGGTTGGCCTCGGATTCACGAACCTATATTATTCATATATATATATTAAAACATATAATAGATCTAGCACATGATGTTATATTATTTATATTTTTGTAGTTATATAGAATTTATACTAAATTTCATTTAAAACATATACTTATATTATATCTTAATCTTTTATTTACAAAGTATCAGTTATAATAATACTAAAACAAGTATAATAAAATAATTTTAATAGTACTAGTAAAAATAATGATAGCATTAATAGTTTTAACAAAATAATAGATTAAAAGTTATGATACTTTTAATATTATTAGTAGTTTTTAAATAAAATATAAATTTAATAATAAAGATAATAAAAATAAAAATTTTGATATCAATACTTAATAATAACAAAATTAGTAGTGAGTATATTTACTAAGATTTTAATAGTTATAATAACAATATTCTTAATCATAATCAAAATAATAATGATAACAATACTTAAATGATATTACTATTAATGATAAACACATTGTTAATATTTAATAATCATAATATTATAAATAATGATATTACTTAATAATGTTTATTTAAAATAATAATGACAAATATAATCTTAATTATAATAATAATACTAATACTAATAATGTTAATCAAAAACCTATTAATAATAATATTAAAAATTCTAATGATAATCATTATAACAATAATAATAATAATATTAGTTTTTGGTTTTGAAAGCTACCTTGAAAAGTCTCTCTAAAAAGATATACCCGAAGCCGGGCTCGAACCCGTGACCTCCCGTTCATTCACATACACCCTAACAATCCGATCCAATATGTTTTTCTGTTGTATATTTCCCTTTTAATTCTTATAACTCGAAATTAAAACCCTCCCTATATCTTCTTCTCCAACCAATTCGACTATAAACATCCAAGACCTCGATTTGCTTGTTTTAACTTGTAACAGAAACATATTTCTTACTTATAAACGTGTTTTAATTTAACTAATTCGAAAAAAAAAAAAAAATATAAAGACAGACCTGCTGTCGCAAATTTTAATAAAAAAAAAATTTGATTTTCAGTTTTTGAATATGTTTTATACAACGATTATAACACGAAGTATGTTTCAAATGATTCATAAAAGCTGTACAACTCATTAATTTCAACGAAAACAATACCTGTAATCTCAATTTGATCTTAGAACACTAGTTTGACTTTTGAAAATAAACCTTTGACTTCAAAATTAATATTCAGTTTGAGGAATTAGAAATCAAGAATTTGCAGATAGATTAAATAAGTGATTTCTAACACTTCTGCAATTACAGATTTTTCAAAATCATTCGTCGTCAAGATTGGAAAAAAAAATGAACGAACAGAGGCCAAACTCGTTTTCTTTCTTTATTTATTTATTGTTTTTTTTTTTTTATAAACAGATAGATGCAAATTGCAAACTGATTGTTGAGAACTATGATGAAACATTGGAATACCTCTTCCTCTGATTTCGTGATAATGATATTTATATATAGAAAAAAAAAAATTGTGACACACCCTCACGGGTCTACAGCGATTTTAAAAAAAATAATATATTGATAGTGATGCGTAAATATCAGTATTTGCATCCTATTAATCTGTATTTGTCCGTATAATATAACTGTATCTGGGTATATATCCATTTATATAACTTATATATATATCAGTATGTAAATCAAAATTTTGGAAAATAATAAGTGTATATATCTTTATACTATTAATAATACTAATAATAATCATATATTAATAATAATTTTAATCATACTAGATAATAATGATTTTAATGAAAATAAATAAATAAATAAAATAATAATAATAATATTATTAATGATAATAATTTGTTTTATTGTCTAGTAACAATAATACTAAATATAACAATCGTATTAATAATATTGATGTTAACAATAATAATGAGGGTAATAAGTATAATAATTATATATTTTTTTCTTGTAGTTAGATTTATTATATTAACATTATTTACTATTAATTATGTAATAGTTGATACTTATATAATTAACATATATTGAACATTTATTTATTTATTTTACACGTGTATCTATACATATTTATTTACAACCAATTGTTCGTGAATCGTCGGGAAGAGTCAAAGGGTAACTAATTATCCGAATGTTGATTTCAAACTTTCTAGACTCAACATTACAGATTTTTACTTATCGTTTCAGAAACATATAAAGATTAAGGTTTAAATTTGGTCAGAAATTTCCGGGTCGTTACAGTACCCACCCGTTAAAGAAATTTCGTCCTCGAAATTTGGTAGAGGTTGTCATAGATATAATATGAGTGTTTTCATGACAAGTATGAGGTAATAATGGAGTTTTATCAGTATTGAGAGATATAGATAAAACGATTCGATCATGTAAAGTGCACTAGTGAAGCTAACACAAAAGAGTGAAATGAGTAAATATGGAATTGTTTTAACCGATGAAGTGATTAGGATTGATTTCCGGATTTTAAGGGATTCAGGGAAAATCTTACGTAATAAGATTTTGTTCTTCAGCGATCAGGATCTTCTTTGATTTAATGTGGC
Organism: Rutidosis leptorrhynchoides; assembly: GCF_046630445.1. Taxonomy (NCBI): domain Eukaryota; kingdom Viridiplantae; phylum Streptophyta; class Magnoliopsida; order Asterales; family Asteraceae; genus Rutidosis; species Rutidosis leptorrhynchoides. Next base: position 178,722,886 of record NC_092341.1, read on the forward strand.
AATCTGTTTCGATTTCTCTGTCGTATATTTTTCTATAAATTCACCCCTTCGTTTCCTTATTTTCTTCAACTCACATCTTCTACTCTTTCTCCTTAATTCCTATTTTAAGACATTTGTCAATATGTTTCATCCCATTCTGATCCTTGATATACTCTTAATTTTCACATCTGTCATTCTTCTTTTTCATCTACCACCAGAAGAATCTATTTACTTCTACTATACTCTTGTGTTTATAGTGTTTCTAATTTTCCCGGGTCTTTATATTGCTATCTGCATCGATATACACGGTTTGTAAATTCTGGGTGATTGTTGGGTTTTATATCTTCCTTTATACTTCGATGCTCCTGCTTCTGTCTTCTATAATCATTGTCATCCACAGTTAATATATCCTCCTATTTGCTGTGATTTTTACCCCAATTTCTACTGCGGGGCTTTTGTCCCTTCGTTTCTTCTTCCCGTCCTCGAGTCAAGCGAACAATGGTCCGAAATTCGTAGGTATGAAATTCAGAATGAACATAGATAATGCTTTTAGAAAGAAATGGTAAGGGCATGATTTTGATTCATCAAATTACCAGAATTTAGAAGAAAAGATGGAAATATCAGGAAGATATGTTCTCGATATATTTGGAAATTGGGTAGAATGTAAGAGTCGTGTAACATGGCACATGATGATGGTACTGTAAATCATCACATTCCATTAGAAACTCAACATGACTTACTGTAATATAATGAAGTTGATCAAGTTTCATTATATTATACTAATTCATGCATCAGTTCCCAACACTGCTTCAGAATATTCATATTTTAAACTCGAAGGTTTTAGAACTTAGAAACTAACACAGTTTCTTTTATGTTGTAACGCAGATATTACGGAGAGACAGATGATCTCAGATAGGAATAGTTGTGAAAATATGAAAGATACGATAATATCTTGGAATTTCTAATATCAAAGGATGATGATGAAAATTTACCCGTAAGGGTTTAGATTCAGAAGCAAGGTGTTCACTAAAGATTTCATCAGAAACAAAATCATCAGAATTCTTTAAATACAGAGTTTGGTCCTTGTATTTGTCCTTGGTTTTCTTCATGGTTAACTCAATCCGATTTTCGATACCAAATTTTCTATCGAGTGTTCCTAACACCTCCTTCTTTATCATCAACTTTTGGCCATTAAGTCCATCTTCAACATGCTGCTTCGTCAGCATTTTCAAAGTTAACGAATCTGGGTCATTGGTTTTCAAACCGAGGTGGTTTCAAGAGAATTGTGTTTTTAGATGATTAAACGCTGATGGTAGCATGGTGGAATATAAAAGGTTCTCCAGTAACGACGGCGAAAGGATTCGTATATATTGAGATTATAATAAGAGTAATACTACTGAGAAGTCGAAGTGAAGCTGTGACAAAATTAGCTTCTTGAAATGGAATTGTGAGGTTGTTTTTGCTAATAAATGATAAGGAATTCGTCGCGGATACGTTTTAACTAAAATTTGGTTTCGAAAATTTTCAGGTGCATAACTGTATGCATAAATCTTTCTTCCGTAGACGAAGTGCGGCTGGTTCAACTTTTCGATCGCGGTGTTTTCAAGAATCATGATAGGTTTGAACACGGATTTGTAATTGTCGAGGTACAAATGAGGTTTAAGATGAAATCAAGTGGCAAACTTGAAGAATTGTTTAGTTTCATATGTTATATTCTATATTTTAATTCATTTTACTTGTCCATAGTTAGCAGTCTGTTAGTTCGATTGTCCAATAATACAATAGTTAAATAATATATATATATATTATAATATTCGAATTAAATAATACATATCGTGACCCGTGTACCGGTCTCGGTATTGATCACAACTCAAACTATATATATAGATGGGTCGATATGATAAATCGAAACCTTGTATACGTGTCCCGTTATATAAAGTGCGTAAAATAAATAAATGTATATCATGACCCATGCACCGGTGTTGTCTCAGAATTAATCCGACGTGTTGCGTACATGTGTCCCGACAGTAGTACAGTGCGGAAATTAAAATTGCGGGAATGTAAATTGCGGAAATGTAAATTGCGAGAATGTAAATTGCGAGAATATAAATTGCGATAAATTAAATGTTAATCAGTTAGCTGGGAACAGTTAGCCGGAACAGTTAGCGTGAAATCCTTAATAGATTTTCAATTAGTTAAATCGTGTGTTTCTAACAATTTTAATATATCCGATGTTTTCTTCATTATGCCACTTGTTGGATTCTGATAAGTCAAAATCCGAATATGAAATGAGAATGGTTATTCTGGGATGAGCGGATACGAATACCGGTGGTTGCGAGTAAAATAATAGATGACCGTTGAATCAGATTCAAAGAATGTACAGTGTACTTATTAATGTGAATTCTAAATATTCCTCGGGTGCTACCCACCCGTTAAAATATTTTCATCATTAACAGTTTGTACGAAAGAAATTTTTAATTACAATCTTTATGAAAATATACTTGCATATATATTTTCATCGGATGTAATTATGGATTTAATGAGTAAAGAAAATATTATACTCATTTGATTTACTGTTGGCACTTGATTTCATGATCTCTGAACATTAGAGATTACGTAGTTGTCATGTTAAACGGAAGTAAATGAGGTAGGACGTAAGGCGAAGGTAATCGATGTCGAACGAAAATTTAGTAGATGGAACGATACGTAGAACGGTGACTATACTCATGGTATAGTTTATGACGTTGAGGTTTATGACGCGACTGTGGCTGCTGCTGGTGTTTGTAACCGTCACACCATATTTTCCATTGCTGTCACACAAACGCGAAGTTTATTAACTTATACTTGTACACCGGATTGATTGGCGATTGAAGCGAGCGGATGTATAAAATTCGGAATATGAGATGGTATATAATTATGATGAGATATCCGTAAAAAGGAGAAAAGAAATGGTTTCTCGAACAGGTTCGTCGGTAAGTGTTTCAGGTTTATCGCCAAAAGAGTAATTTAGTGGATGGAAAGGTTCTTCAATGTGAAATGATTTCCGGATGTCGTATGATATTCTAACTATATAGAATATCTATATATATTACCAAAGATTTCGTAGTCTTCAAAGAAATTTACGGCGTGTATCAGGCAAATCTAGGATGCGCTAAGATATGAATTTCGTCTATACACTATCGATGCACTAAATGCAGTAAGACGTGTCTAGGCTAAAGAATGATAAGCAGGCAATTCCCTAAGGATGATAAGCAGATGGTTTCCGACTAGAAATGATAAGCAAAACTTTTTTACATGTAGACACGGTCAAAGTCCAGACTCATTAATGTATCCTAACAACTACTAGTCAGACACACTAATGCAAGACCTGGTTCACTAAGACCACCGCTCTGATACCACCTGTGAGGACCCGTCCTTATTCCCCTGGACGAAATCTTCAACATTTGGTTCCATTGCGATGATCAACTCCAAGTAATGTCCTTATCATGAGTAAATGCACAGCGGAAGACTTAACTTGTACCTGAGAATATCATGCTTTAAAAAGTCAACATAAAGTTGGTGAGATATATAGGTTTGATGCTAGCAGCGTAATAACTATGGACCACAAGATTTCATATGTAAACATTTTAATAAAAATATTCTAAGTGGTTGAGCACTTGGTAACCATACTTAACATTTAATCACGTCGCATATTCCCTTTATTATGAAATCTTACTACACTGTACCAAGTATAGTCACGAAACGAAGTACTGTGCAACCGTTAAATACTGGTCGTCCAGTCCGGTTGGGGTTGTCAGGCCCGATAGATCTATCAACAGGATTCGCGTTTACAATACCGCTGTAAATAGTAGTTACCAAGCTATAGGGAAGTATGCCAGTGGTACAACTCAACGTAGAATATATTTTTCAGTTACTTGTGTCCATATCGTAAAACATAAAATACATGTATTCTCATCCCGAAATATTTAGAGTTTAAAAGTGGGACTATATACTCACCATACTGTATTTTGTAGTAAAAATACATATAACATCATTGAACACGTATGAGGTTGGCCTCGGATTCACGAACCTATATTATTCATATATATATATTAAAACATATAATAGATCTAGCACATGATGTTATATTATTTATATTTTTGTAGTTATATAGAATTTATACTAAATTTCATTTAAAACATATACTTATATTATATCTTAATCTTTTATTTACAAAGTATCAGTTATAATAATACTAAAACAAGTATAATAAAATAATTTTAATAGTACTAGTAAAAATAATGATAGCATTAATAGTTTTAACAAAATAATAGATTAAAAGTTATGATACTTTTAATATTATTAGTAGTTTTTAAATAAAATATAAATTTAATAATAAAGATAATAAAAATAAAAATTTTGATATCAATACTTAATAATAACAAAATTAGTAGTGAGTATATTTACTAAGATTTTAATAGTTATAATAACAATATTCTTAATCATAATCAAAATAATAATGATAACAATACTTAAATGATATTACTATTAATGATAAACACATTGTTAATATTTAATAATCATAATATTATAAATAATGATATTACTTAATAATGTTTATTTAAAATAATAATGACAAATATAATCTTAATTATAATAATAATACTAATACTAATAATGTTAATCAAAAACCTATTAATAATAATATTAAAAATTCTAATGATAATCATTATAACAATAATAATAATAATATTAGTTTTTGGTTTTGAAAGCTACCTTGAAAAGTCTCTCTAAAAAGATATACCCGAAGCCGGGCTCGAACCCGTGACCTCCCGTTCATTCACATACACCCTAACAATCCGATCCAATATGTTTTTCTGTTGTATATTTCCCTTTTAATTCTTATAACTCGAAATTAAAACCCTCCCTATATCTTCTTCTCCAACCAATTCGACTATAAACATCCAAGACCTCGATTTGCTTGTTTTAACTTGTAACAGAAACATATTTCTTACTTATAAACGTGTTTTAATTTAACTAATTCGAAAAAAAAAAAAAAATATAAAGACAGACCTGCTGTCGCAAATTTTAATAAAAAAAAAATTTGATTTTCAGTTTTTGAATATGTTTTATACAACGATTATAACACGAAGTATGTTTCAAATGATTCATAAAAGCTGTACAACTCATTAATTTCAACGAAAACAATACCTGTAATCTCAATTTGATCTTAGAACACTAGTTTGACTTTTGAAAATAAACCTTTGACTTCAAAATTAATATTCAGTTTGAGGAATTAGAAATCAAGAATTTGCAGATAGATTAAATAAGTGATTTCTAACACTTCTGCAATTACAGATTTTTCAAAATCATTCGTCGTCAAGATTGGAAAAAAAAATGAACGAACAGAGGCCAAACTCGTTTTCTTTCTTTATTTATTTATTGTTTTTTTTTTTTATAAACAGATAGATGCAAATTGCAAACTGATTGTTGAGAACTATGATGAAACATTGGAATACCTCTTCCTCTGATTTCGTGATAATGATATTTATATATAGAAAAAAAAAATTGTGACACACCCTCACGGGTCTACAGCGATTTTAAAAAAAATAATATATTGATAGTGATGCGTAAATATCAGTATTTGCATCCTATTAATCTGTATTTGTCCGTATAATATAACTGTATCTGGGTATATATCCATTTATATAACTTATATATATATCAGTATGTAAATCAAAATTTTGGAAAATAATAAGTGTATATATCTTTATACTATTAATAATACTAATAATAATCATATATTAATAATAATTTTAATCATACTAGATAATAATGATTTTAATGAAAATAAATAAATAAATAAAATAATAATAATAATATTATTAATGATAATAATTTGTTTTATTGTCTAGTAACAATAATACTAAATATAACAATCGTATTAATAATATTGATGTTAACAATAATAATGAGGGTAATAAGTATAATAATTATATATTTTTTTCTTGTAGTTAGATTTATTATATTAACATTATTTACTATTAATTATGTAATAGTTGATACTTATATAATTAACATATATTGAACATTTATTTATTTATTTTACACGTGTATCTATACATATTTATTTACAACCAATTGTTCGTGAATCGTCGGGAAGAGTCAAAGGGTAACTAATTATCCGAATGTTGATTTCAAACTTTCTAGACTCAACATTACAGATTTTTACTTATCGTTTCAGAAACATATAAAGATTAAGGTTTAAATTTGGTCAGAAATTTCCGGGTCGTTACAAAATGATAAGCAAGACTTTTGACATGCAGACACGGTCGAAGTCCAGACTCATTAATGCCTCCTAACGACTTATCAGTTAGACACACTAATGCAGACCTGGTTCGCTAAGACCTCTGCTCTGATACCAACTGTCAAGACCCGTCCTAATCCATCCGGATGAAGTCCCTATCGATTATAAACGATTCACAACAGTTGATTACATCGCGAGGTACTTGACCTCTATATGATACATTTTATAAACATTGCATTCGTTTTTGAAAAGACAAACTTTCATTACAACAAAAATTGACGGCATGCATACCATTTCATAATATATCTAGCTGTAATTGATTTAATAATAATCTTGATGAACTCAACGACTCGAATGCAACGTTTTTTGAAATATGCCATGAATGACTTCAAGCAATATCTCTAAAATGAGCAAATGCACAGCGGAAGATTTCGTTCATACCTGAGAATAAACATGCTTTTAAGTGTCAACCAAAAGGTTGGTGAGTTCATTAGTTTAACATAAATAATCATTTCATAATTTTAATAGACCACAAGATTTCATATTTCCATTTCTCATAAACATACGTCCCATGCATAGAGACAAAAATATCATTCATATGGATTGAACACATGGTAATCGACATTCACAATATACATATAAGAATATCCCCATCATTCCGGGATCCTCCTTCGGACATGATATAAATTTCGAAGTACTAAAGCATCCGGTACTTTGGATGAGGCTTGTTGGGCCCGATAGATCTATCTTTAGGATTCACGTCAATTGGGGTGTCTGTTCCCTAATTCTTAGATTACCAGACTAAATAAAAAGGGGCATATTCGATTTCGATCATTCAACCATATAATGTAGTTTCGATTACTTGTGTCTATTTCGTAAAACATTTATAAAAGCAGCGCATGTATTCTCAGTCCCAAAAATATATATTGCAAAAGCATTTAAAAAGGGATTAATGAAACTCACCATACTGTATTTTGTAGTAAAAATACATATAACGTCATTGAATAAGTGTAAGGTTTGGCCTTGGATTCACGAACCTATATCATTTATATATTTATATTAAAACATATAATCGTATTTGAATAATTTCATATATATATATATATATATATATATATATATATATATATATATATATATATATATATATATATATATATATATATATATATATATATATATATATATATATATATATATGTATATATATATATATTGTTATTAATAATATACTTGTTTATTTAGGTAAATTTAGTTTATTAAATTTATATGTTTTTACATAATTATTATTCATTATTAGTAATAAAACTTGTATATTAACATTTATATATGATTAAAATAATATTTATATATTAATTGATATCTATGATGTATAGCTCAACTATTATCTTTTTAATAATAAGAATATAGTGTAATGTATTTTTACATAAAATTATTTATTCATACATTATTGATAGTTTTAATGATAGTAAAATAATAATTTTATTAAGAATAATAATAATGATAATAATACTATGTTATATATCAATAATTATAAAACTTTTAATAATTCTTTTTAAAACATACTATAATTAAAATCTTTAATCATTTCCATAATAATATTTATATTTAGAATTGCTATATTTATTATTTTATCATTTTTATCAATACCGGAATAATTGTAGTTATAATAATTATAACCTTCGCGTTTAATTTAAAACTAATGACGATAGTTTCTTTTAACATTAATTTGTAATCATAATAGTATCACAAGCAATAGTTCAATAATACTAATACTTTTTTTTTTTTTTGAAAGGCAATTATAACAATAATGATAATATCATAATTTGTATTAATGAAGTTAATGTTACAAATCATATCATTTAGTTAATAATAAATAACATAATATCTATAATTAATTATATTTAGAATAACAATAATAATAATAATAAATAATAATATTAATAAAAAAAATTACAACCTTTGAAGTCATGCTAAAATGGAATATGTCACAGCCCGGATTCGAACCCGAGACCTCTCGATAACCCGTAACCCCCGTTAACCGATCAGCTGTGCTTGCTTTATCTGTTTTAATCTCATTATCTATTTATTTAACCCGAAAACTATATTGCTTAATCATCTTCCTCCTCAAATACAATCAGAAGACCAGGGAACAACATATTTATAATCAGTAGACCTTTGTTTGTTTAGAATTATCAATATAAAACAGATACAACCTGATTGTGTGAGAATTGAACTGATCAGAAACATTTAAACAGAAAATAAATAAATGAAGAACACCCTTTTGAACTCCAACATCAATTTTAATTTTAAGGATGCTTTAGGCAAGCTTCCCTGAATGAAATACATTGCAATTCGTCCCAGTAAACTTTCTGTACAACCAATTGAACCAGAAACTTTAAGTAGAACTCGAATTAAATCAGTGTTCATATGGTTGACTTTTTAAAACAAAACTTTGACTCGATAATTCGAACTCGATATAAAGAATTAGCATTTGAAACTTTACAGAGAGTTTAAGTAAAAGATTTCTAACATCTTTGCATTTGTAGAATTTAAAATGAGATTCAAATTCGTGGTTTTTTAAAAAAATAAGAAGAAACAGGGTACGTACTGTGTTCTTCTATCTTTCTGAATGGGAATCGATTTTATAACAGACTGTAAAGGTTGCTTGTCATTACTTGAAGTGGTAGTGAGTAGAATGATATACTAGTCGACTGATTTGATTAAATAAAAATGGAAAAGTCGTGTCTCGTTTTGTAATCACATATAGCAACCGAAAAAAAAAATAAAATAAAATAAAATATATTGTGAAAGGATTTGATTCGTACTAATGATGTTGAGATGTAACAACTTGAGACAAGCACAAACTGTTAGAATAGTTTGATTGAAACTGGTAACAATTTCTGTAAGATTTCCTGTTCTAAAAATCATATTCTATTAATTTAAATAATTAAATAATATATTAATATTAATTTTATAAATAAAATCGTGACAATATCAACTAGGAGATAAATCAAAAACTGGTTACAGCAATGATAAATATGAATAACAATTTCATTCAGTTTTTATTGATTTATATATAATAGATATAATAATAATAATAAAAAATAAAAATAAAAATGGTAATATTAATTATTATTAATAATAATAATAATAATAATATTGAACGTAATAGTAATATCATGTTAATTATATTATAACTTGTAATTCTATATATATATATATATATATATATATATATATATATATATATATATTGTATTTGAATATATCTATTTATATATATATATATATCTGTATACATATCTATATATATTATATTTAGTCACATTAGTTATTAAATATAACTATAATAATACTTCTTAATACTATAAATACTTTATAATAGTGTATGATGATAATGATAATAATTATGTTATTAATAATAATAATATCTATAAGTTTTATAACAATATTATTAATTATAATGATTTAAATTTACCACACTTCATATCTATACATTTTATCATTAATACTTCTTCTGTTAATAAGAGTAATATTATTGTTGTATAAATTTTTAATGTATTAATATTACATGTTATCGTTTATAATTTATATTATGTAATAACTTTTAATTTATATATATATAATAAATATTAATAAAAATATAATATCATGTATCTTAATTTACCTATTTAATTCTAATGGTTAAATTATATTTTATAATCTTAAGTTAATATACATATACTTATATTTATATATATATTTATTTACAAACAATTGTTCGTGAATCGTCGGGAATGGTCAAGGTCAAATGCATTCATGAAAATAGTTCAAACATTATGAGACTCAGTTTAATAGACTTTGTTTATCGTGTCGAAATCATATAAGATTAAGTTTAAATTTGGTCGGAAATTCCCGGGTCATCACAAAATTGAATCCATCAAAGTACAGTTTTGGCGAAAAAGAAGGAAAATTTTTGGGACATTATGTTACTGAGGAAGGCATTAAGGCTAATCCCAAAAAGATAGCTGCAATTGAAAACATGACTGTGCCAAAAACAATAAAGGAAGTGCAAAGTTTAACAGGCAAACTAGCGGCTTTGACCAGATTCTTGTCAATGGCTACGGAAAGACAATTTCCTTTCTTTAAAACGCTAAAAGGATGTTTGAATCAGAAAAATTTCGTGTGCACTACGGAAGCAGAAAACGCATTCCAGGAAATGAAGCAACTACTTGCGACGCTGCCAACACTAACTGTGCCTATTGATGGTGAAATTATATATCTTTATGTCTCAATTGAAAATGTAGCTTTTAGATCAGTATTAGTGGCAGAGCGTGAGAAAACTCAGAGACCAATTTACTTCGTAAGTAAAGCGCTTACAGGAAGTGAAATTAATTATGCGCCAATGGAGAAATTTGTGTACGCATTACTTTTACCTTCAAGAAGATTGCAGAGGTATTTTCAAGGGCATCTGATTCATGTTTTAACTGATTTTCCAGTTAAACAAGTCCTAAATAAGCCTGAAATTTCTGAAAGGCTTGCCAAATGGGAAATTGAGTTGGGATCCTATGAAATAACTTATCTTCCGTGGACTTCTGTGAAGGGGTAAGTTCTTGCGGATTATCTCGCAGAAATAACTGGCGAATTGGAGGTAATTCATGAAAGAACATAGTTGAAACCTGTGCAAGGTGAACATATATATGCACAAAAGTGCGGGCGTAGGATTAGTTTTAACAAGTCCAAGTGGCGAATAACATATATATGCATTGCGTTTCAATTTTAATGTTACAAATAATAAGGCTGAATATGAGGCGCTACTTGCTGGATTGAACATTGCACATAAAATGAATATCACAAAATTACGCACATATGTTGATTTGCACTTGGTTTCAAATCAGTTTAATGGTTTATTTGATGCGCATGAACTTTCTATGCAGAATTATTTACACTTGTTAAAAGAAGCTGCATAAAAGTTTGAGAATTTTGAGCTTACGCAAGTTTCAAGAAGTCAAAATAGAAAAGCAGACAAATTAAGCAAACTAGCAGCATTAACCTTTTTGCATTTCCAAAAGCAAGTATGGGTGAAAGAATTTCCCAACAAAGCAATTGATGGCGGATTAATATGAAATGTCCCGTTCTTATTGATTAAAAACGTTCCATATTAATTGATTTCGTTGCGAGGTTTTGACCTCTATATGAGACGTTTTTCAAAGACTGCATTCATTTTAAAACAAACCATAACCTTTATTTCATCAATAAAGGTTTAAAAAGCCTTACGTAGATTATCAAATAATGATAATCTAAAATATCATGTCTACACACGACCATTACATAATGGTTTACAATACAAATATGTTACAACAAAATAAGTTTCTTGAATGCAGTTTTTACACAATATCATACAAGCATGGACTCCAAATCTCGTCCTTATTTAAGTATGCGACAGCGGAAGCTCTTAATAATCACCTGAGAATAAACATGCTTAAAACGTCAACAAAAATGTTGGTGAGTTATAGGTTTAGCCTATATATATCAAATCATAATAATAGACCACAAGATTTCATATTTCAATACACATCCCATACATAGAGATAAAAATCATTCATATGGTGAACACCTGGTAACCGACAATAACAAGATGCATATATAAGAATATCCCCATCATTCCGGGACACCCTTCGGATATGATATAAATTTCGAAGTACTAAAGCATCCGGTACTTTGGATGGGGTTTGTTAGGCCCAATAGATCTATCTTTAGGATTCGCGTCAATTAGGGTGTCTGTTCCCTAATTCTTAGATTACCAGACTTAATAAAAAGGGACATATTCGATTTCGATAATTCAACCATAGAATGTAGTTTCACGTACTTGTGTCTATTTTGTAAATCATTTATAAAACCTGCATGTATTCTCATCCCAAAAATATTAGATTTTAAAAGTGGGACTATAACTCACTTTCACAGATTTTTACTTCGTCGGGAAGTAAGACTTGGCCACTGGTTGATTCACGAACCTATAACAATATATACATATATATCAAAGTATGTTCAAAATATATTTACAACACTTTTAATATATTTTGATGTTTTAAGTTTATTAAGTCAGCTGTCCTCGTTAGTAACCTACAACTAGTTGTCCACAGTTAGATGTACAGAAATAAATCGATAAATATTATCTTGAATCAATCCACGACCCAGTGTATACGTATCTCAGTATTGATCACAACTCAAACTATATATATTTTGGAATCAACCTCAACCCTGTATAGCTAACTCCAACATTCACATATAGAGTGTCTATGGTTGTTCCGAAATATATATAGATGTGTCGACATGATAGGTCGAAACATTGTATACGTGTCTATGGTATCTCAAGATTACATAATATATAATACAAGTTGATTAAGTTATGGTTGGAATAGATTTGTTACCAATTTTCACGTAGCTAAAATGAGAAAAATTATCCAATCTTGTTTTACCCATAACTTCTTCATTTTAAATCCGTTTTGAGTGAATCAAATTGCTATGGTTTCATATTGAACTCTATTTTATGAATCTAAACAAAAAAAGTATAGGTTTCTAGTCGGAAAAATAAGTTACAAGTCGTTTTTGTAAAGGTAGTCATTTCAGTCGAAAGAACGACGTCTAGATGACCATTTTAGAAAACATACTTCCACTTTGAGTTTAACCATAATTTTTGGATATAGTTTCATGTTCATAATAAAAATCATTTTCTCAGAATAACAACTTTTAAATCAAAGTTTATCATAGTTTTTAATTAACTAACCCAAAACAGCCCGCGGTGTTACTACGACGGCGTAAATCCGGTTTTACGGTGTTTTTCGTGTTTCCAGGTTTTAAATCATTAAGTTAGCATATCATATAGATATAGAACATGTGTTTAGTTGATTTTAAAAGTCAAGTTAGAAGGATTAACTTTTGTTTGCGAACAAGTTTAGAATTAACTAAACTATGTTCTAGTGATTACAAGTTTAAACCTTCGAATAAGATAGCTTTATATGTATGAATCGAATGATGTTATGAACATCATTACTACCTTAAGTTCCTTGGATGAACCTACTGGAAAAGAGAAAAATGGATCTAGCTTCAATGGATCCTTGGATGGCTCAAAGTTCTTGAAGCAAAATCATGACACGAAAACAAGTTCAAGTAAGATCATCACTTGAAATAAGATTGTTATAGTTATAGAAATTGAACCAAAGTTTGAATATGATTATTACCTTGTATTAGAATGATAACCTACTGTAAGAAACAAAGATTTCTTGAGGTTGGATGATCACCTTACAAGATTGGAAGTGAGCTAGCAAACTTGAAAGTATTCTTGATTTTATGAAACTAGAACTTTTGGAATTTATGAAGAACACTTAGAACTTGAAGATAGAACTTGAGAGAGTTCAATTAGATGAAGAAAATTGAAGAATGAAAGTGTTTGTAGGTGTTTTTGGTCGTTGGTGTATGGATTAGATATAAAGGATATGTAATTTTGTTTTCATGTAAATAAGTCATGAATGATTACTCATATTTTTGTAATCTTATGAGATATTTCATGCTAGTTGCCAAATGATGGTTCCCACATGTGTTAGGTGACTCACATGGGCTGCTAAGAGCTGATCATTGGAGTGTATATACCAATAGTACATACATCTAAAAGCTGTGTATTGTACGAGTACGAATACGGGTGCATACGAGTAGAATTGTTGATGAAACTGAACGAGAATGTAATTGTAAGCATTTTTGTTAAGTAGAAGTATTTTGATAAGTGTATTGAAGTCTTTCAAAAGTGTATAAATACATATTAAAACACTACATGTATATACATTTTAACTGAGTCGTTAAGTCATCGTTAGTCGTTACATGTAAGTGTTGTTTTGAAACCTTTAGGTTAACGATCTTGTTAAATGTTGTTAACCCAATGTTTATAATATCAAAAGAGATTTTAAATTATTATATTATCATGATATTATGATGTACGAATATCTCTTAATATGATATATATACATTAAATGTCGTTACAACGATAAACGTTACATATATGTCTCGTTTCAAAATCATTAAGTTAGTAGTCTTGTTTTTACATATGTAGTTCATTGTTAATATAATTAATGATATGTTTACTTATAATAATATCATGTTAACTATATATATAACCATATATATGTCATCATATAGTTTTTTTACAAGTTTTAACGTTCGTGAATCACCGGTCAACTTGGGTGGTCAATTGTCTATATGAAACCTATTTCAATTAATCAAGTCTTAACAAGTTTGATTGCTTAACATGTTGGAAACATTTAATCATGTAAATATCAATCTCAATTAATATATATAAACATGGAAAAGTTCGGGTCACTACAGTACCTACCCGTTAAATAAATTTCGTCCCGAAATTTTAAGCTGTTGAAGGTGTTGACGAATCTTCTGGAAATAGATGCGGGTATTTCTTCTTCATCTGATCTTCACGCTCCCAGGTGAACTCGGGTCCTCTACGAGCATTCCATCGAACCTTAACAATTGGTATCTTGTTTTGCTTAAGTCTTTTAACCTCACGATCCATTATTTCGACGGGTTCTTCGATGAATTGGAGTTTTTCGTTGATTTGGATTTCATCTAACGGAATAGTGAGATCTTCTTTAGCAAAACATTTCTTCAAATTCGAGACGTGGAAAGTGTTATGTACAGCCGCGAGTTGTTGAGGTAACTCAAGTCGGTAAGCTACTGGTCCGACACGATCAATAATCTTGAATGGTCCAATATACCTTGGATTTAATTTCCCTCGTTTACCAAATCGAACAACGCCTTTCCAAGGTGAAACTTTAAGCATGACCATCTCTCCAATTTCAAATTCTATATCTTTTCTTTTAATGTCAGCGTAGCTCTTTTGTCGACTTTGGGCGGTTTTCAACCGTTGTTGAATTTGGATGATCTTCTCGGTAGTTTCTTGTATAATCTCCGGACCCGTAATCTGTCTATCCCCCACCTCACTCCAACAAATCGGAGACCTGCACTTTCTACCATAAAGTGCTTCAAACGGCGCCATCTCAATGCTTGAATGGTAGCTGTTGTTGTAGGAAAATTCTGCTAACGGTAGATGTCGATCCCAACTGTTTCCGAAATCAATAACACATGCTCGTAGCATGTCTTCAAGCGTTTGTATCGTCCTTTCGCTCTGCCCATCAGTTTGTGGATGATAGGCAGTACTCATGTCTAGACGAGTTCCTAATGCTTGCTGTAATGTCTGCCAGAATCTTGAAATAAATCTGCCATCCCTATCAGAGATAATAGAGATTGGTATTCCATGTCTGGAGACGACTTCCTTCAAATACAGTCGTGCTAACTTCTCCATCTTGTCATCTTCTCTTATTGGTAGGAAGTGTGCTGATTTGGTGAGACGATCAACTATTACCCAAATAGTATCAAAACCACTTGCAGTCCTTGGCAATTTAGTGATGAAATCCATGGTAATGTTTTCCCATTTCCATTCCGGGATTTCGGGTTGTTGAAGTAGACCTGATGGTTTCTGATGCTCAGCTTTGACCTTAGAACACGTCAAACATTCTCCTACGTGTTTAGCAACATCGGCTTTCATACCCGGCCACCAAAAATGTTTCTTGAGATCCTTGTACATCTTCCCCGTTCCAGGATGTATTGAGTATCTGGTTTTATGAGCTTCTCTAAGTACCATTTCTCTCATATCTCCAAATTTTGGTACCCAAATCCTTTCAGCCCTATACCGGGTTCCGTCTTCCCGAATATTAAGATGCTTCTCCGATCCTTTGGGTATTTCATCCTTTAAATTTCCCTCTTTTAAAACTCCTTGTTGCGCCTCCTTTATTTGAGTAGTAATGTTATTATGAATCATTATATTCATAGATTTTACTCGAATGGGTTCTCTATCCTTCCTGCTCAAGGCATCGGCTACCACATTTGCCTTCCCCGGGTGGTAACGAATCTCAAAATCGTAATCATTCAATAATTCAATCCACCTACGCTGCCTCATATTCAGTTGTTTCTGATTAAATATGTGTTGAAGACTTTTGTGGTCGGTATATATAATACTTTTGACCCCATATAAGTAGTGCCTCCAAGTCTTTAATGCAAAAACAACTGCGCCTAATTCCAAATCATGCGTCGTATAATTT
Source organism: Rutidosis leptorrhynchoides (assembly GCF_046630445.1). Lineage (NCBI taxonomy): Eukaryota > Viridiplantae > Streptophyta > Magnoliopsida > Asterales > Asteraceae > Rutidosis > Rutidosis leptorrhynchoides. The sequence continues at coordinate 178,739,293 of NC_092341.1, forward strand.
TGTTCGTGAATCTTCAATTGTCTAGACGCATAAGCAATCACCTTCGTTCGTTGCATTAATACACAACCGAGACCTTGCTTTGATGCGTCACAATAAATCACAAAATCATCATTCCCTTCAGGCAATGACAATATAGGTGCCGTAGTTAGCTTTTTCTTCAATAACTGAAACGCTTTCTCTTGTTCATCATTCCATTCAAATTTCTTCCCTTTATGCGTTAATGCAGTCAAGGGTTTTGCTATTCTGGAAAAGTCTTGGATGAACCTTCTGTAGTAACCAGCTAGTCCTAAAAACTGGCGTATATGTTTCGGAGTTTTCGGGGTTTCCCACTTTTCAACAGTTTCTATCTTTGCCGGATCCACCTTAATACCTTCTTTGTTCACTATGTGACCGAGGAATTGAACTTCTTCCAACCAAAATGCACACTTTGAAAACTTAGCGTACAATTCTTCCTTCCTCAATACTTCTAACACCTTTCTCAAATGTTCACCGTGTTCTTGGTCATTCTTTGAGTAAATAAGTATGTCATCAATGAAAACAATGACAAACTTGTCAAGGTATGGTCCACACACTCGGTTCATAAGGTCCATGAACACAGCTGGTGCATTAGTTAAACCAAACGGCATGACCATAAACTCGTAATGACCGTAACGTGTTCTGAAAGCAGTCTTTGGAATATCATCTTCTTTCACCCGCATTTGATGATACCCGGAACGTAAGTCAATCTTTGAATAAACAGACGAGCCTTGTAGTTGATCAAATAAGTCGTCGATTCTCGGTAGTGGGTAGCGGTTCTTGATGGTAAGTTTGTTCAACTCTCGGTAGTCGATACACAACCTGAATGTACCATCTTTCTTCTTGACAAACAAAACCGGAGCTCCCCACGGTGATGTGCTTGGTCGAATGAAACCACGCTCTAAAAGTTCTTGTAATTGGCTTTGCAGTTCTTTCATCTCGCTGGGTGCGAGTCTGTAAGGAGCACGAGCTATTGGTGCAGCTCCTGGTACAAGATCTATTTGAAATTCAACGGATCGATGTGGGGGTAATCCCGGTAATTCTTTCGGAAATACATCAGGAAATTCTTTTGCAATGGGAACATCATTGATGCTCTTTTCTTCAGTTTGTACTTTCTCGACGTGTGCTAGAACAGCATAGCAACCTTTTCTTATTAGTTTTTGTGCCTTCAAATTACTAATAAGATGTAGCTTCGTGTTGCCCTTTTCTCCGTACACCATTAAGGGTTCTCCTTTTTCTCGTATAATGCGAATTGCATTTTTGTAACAAACGATCTCCGCTTTCACTTCTTTCAACCAGTCCATACCGATTATCACATCAAAACTCCCTAACTCTACTGGTATCAAATCAATCTTAAATGTTTCGCTAACCAGTTTAATTTCTCGATTCCGACATATATTATCTGCTGAAATTAATTTACCATTTGCTAATTCGAGTAAAAATTTACTATCCAAAGGCGTCAATGGACAACTTAATTTAGCACAAAAATCTCTACTCATATAGCTTCTATCCGCACCCGAATCAAATAAAACATAAGCAGATTTATTGTCAATAAGAAACGTACCCGTAACAAGCTCCGGGTCTTCCTGTGCCTCTACCGCATTAATATTGAAAACTCTTCCACGGCCTTGTCCATTCGTGTTCTCCTGGTTCGGGCAATTTCTAATAATGTGGCCTGGTTTTCCACATTTATAACAAACTACATTGGCATAACTTGCTCCGACACTACTTGCTCCGCCATTACTCGTTCCGACACCATTTGTTCCTTTCGTTCTATTAACCCCTGGTCCGTAGACCTCACACTTCGCCGCGCTATGACCATTTCTTTTACACTTGTTGCAAAATTTGGTGCAGAACCCCGAGTGATTCTTTTCACACCTTTGGCATAGTTGCTTCTGATTGTTGTTGTTGTTGCGGTTATTATTGTTGTTGGGATGATTGTTGTAGTTGCTGTTGTTGTTGTTGTTGTTGTTATTGTTGGGCCGTTTGTTGTAGTTGCGATTGATGTTGCGATTGTTGGGATAATTGTTGCGATTATTGTTGTAATTGCTGTTGTTGTTGTATTGGTGATTCTTATCACCGTTTTCCTCCCACTTTCTTTTGACTTGCTTCACATTGGCCTCTTCAGCAGTCTGTTCTTTAATTCTTTCTTCAATCTGGTTCACTAGTTTGTGAGCCATTCTACATGCCTGTTGTATGGAGGCGGGCTCGTGTGAACTTATATCTTCTTGGATTCTTTCCGGTAATCCTTTCACAAACGCGTCGATCTTCTCTTCCTCATCTTCGAATGCTCCCGGACACAATAGGCACAATTCTGTGAATCGTCTTTCGTACGTGGTAATATCAAATCCTTGGGTTCGTAACCCTCTAAGTTCTGTCTTGAGCTTATTGACCTCGGTTCTGGGACGGTACTTCTCGTTCATCAAGTGCTTGAATGCTGACCACGGTAGTGCGTACGCATCATCTTGTCCCACTTGCTCTAGATAGGTATTCCACCATGTTAACGCAGAACCTGTGAAGGTATGCGTAGCGTACTTCACTTTGTCCTCTTCAGTACACTTACTTATGGCAAACACCGATTCAACCTTCTCGGTCCACCGTTTCAATCCGATCGGTCCTTCGGTTCCATCAAATTCCAAAGGTTTGCAGGTAGTGAATTCTTTGTAGGTGCATCCTACACGATTTCCTGTACTGCTAGATCCAAGGTTATTATTGGTATGTAGCGCAGCCTGTACTGCGGCTATGTTTGAAGCTAGAAAAGTACGGAATTCCTCTTCATTCATATTCACGGTGTGTCGAGTAGTCGGTGCCATTTCCTTCAAAATAGTTAAATGGAACAAGTTAATCATACAGAATATTAAGAGTAGTTAATAGTATTTCGTAGCATAATATGAACTCATTTATAAAAGCTTTTTCTTCATATTAGCGTTTTATAAGTTTAAATTCGGGTAGTACCTACCCGTTAAGTTCATACTTAGTAGCTAATATACAATTCAACTACTACAATTCTATATGAAAAACTGATTATAATAATATTTCGCGTTCAAACTTTTATACAATATTTTACAAACTTACAATACCGCTTATTTTACATAAAGCATGAAATATAGCACACAATAACTTTGATACAAGATAGTTGTGAAAACAATTCTAGCTAGTACACAAGTCGTTCAGCAAAGGCAATAAAGACACGTAATTCATACGTCCAGAAACAAGTCATGCATTCTGGTTTTACTAGGACTACTTCCCATCCTTGGTCTTGTGCAACATAACCGTTATGGCCGTTGATAAGACAGCGTGTTGTAACGTCATCAAAGGGACGGGGGTTACGTAATGTCCAACAGTCCCGTAATAATCTAAAAACCTCATTTCTTACCCCAATTACCGACTCCGTCACTTGTGGAAACGTTTTGTTTAATAGTTGTAGCCCGATGTTCTTGTTCTCACTTTGGTGAGAAGCGAACATTACTAATCCGTAAGCATAACATGCTTCTTTATGTTGCATGTTAGCCGCTTTTTCTAAATCACGAAGTCCAATATTCGGATATATTGAGTCAAAATAATTTCTTAACCCGTTGCGTAAAATAGCATTTGGGTTCCCCGCAATATATGCGTCAAAGTAAACACATCGTAACTTATGGGTTTCCCAATGTGATATCCCCCATCTTTCAAACGAAAGTCTCTTATAAACCAAGACATTCTTGGAACGTTCTTCGAATGTCTTACAAACTGATCTCGCCTTAAATAGTTGTGCCGAAGAATTCTGGCCGACTCTAGACAAGATTTCATCAATCATGTCTCCGGGTAGGTCTCTTAAAATATTGGGTTGTCTATCCATTTTGTGTTTTTAAACTGTAAAATAGACAAGAGTTAGATTCATGAAAAAATACTTATTAATACAAGCAATTTTTACATATATCATAAAGCATAAGAACACTATATTACATATATTACACCACACGAATACAACTATCTTATTCCGACTCGCTCGTTTCTTCTTCTTCGGTTTTGGTTCGTTTTGCCAAGTTTCTAGGGATATATGATGTTCCCCTAATACGAGCCGTCGTTGTCCACATTGGTTTAGAAAAACCTGGTGGTTTAGAGGTTCCCGGGTCATTGTTACAACTTAAGGACTTCGGGGGTTGACGATACATATAAAGTTCATCGGGGTTGGAATTAGATTTCTCTATTTTTATGCCCTTTCCCTTATTATTTTCTTTTGTCTTTTTAAATTCAGTTGGGGTAATTTCTATAACATCATCGGAATTCTCGTCGGAATCCGATTCATCAGAGAATTGGTAATCCTCCCAATATTTTGCTTCCTTGGCGGAAACACCATTGACCATAATTAACTTTGGTCGGTTGGTTGAGGATTTTCTTTTACTTAACCGTTTTATTATTTCCCCCACCGGTTCTATTTCTTCATCCGGTTCCGATTCTTCTTCCGGTTCCGATTCTTCTTCCGGTTCCGACTCTTCTTCCGGTTCCTCTTCGGGAACTTGTGAATCAGTCCACAAATCATTCCAATTTACATTTGACTCTTCATTATTATTAGGTGAGTCAATGGGACTTGTTCTAGAGGTAGACATCTGTCACATAATATCAAACACGTTAAGAGATTAATATATCACATAATATTCATATGTTAAAAATATATAGTTTCCAACAAAAATGTTAAGCAATCATTTTTAAAGAAAACACGGTCGAAGTCCAGACTCACTAATGCATCCTAACAAACTCGATAAGACACACTAATGCAAATTTTCTGGTTCTCTAAGACCAACGCTCGGATACCAACTGAAATGTCCCGTTCTTATTGATTAAAAACGTTCCATATTAATTGATTTCGTTGCGAGGTTTTGACCTCTATATGAGACGTTTTTCAAAGACTGCATTCATTTTAAAACAAACCATAACCTTTATTTCATCAATAAAGGTTTAAAAAGCCTTACGTAGATTATCAAATAATGATAATCTAAAATATCATGTCTACACACGACCATTACATAATGGTTTACAATACAAATATGTTACAACAAAATAAGTTTCTTGAATGCAGTTTTTACACAATATCATACAAGCATGGACTCCAAATCTCGTCCTTATTTAAGTATGCGACAGCGGAAGCTCTTAATAATCACCTGAGAATAAACATGCTTAAAACGTCAACAAAAATGTTGGTGAGTTATAGGTTTAGCCTATATATATCAAATCATAATAATAGACCACAAGATTTCATATTTCAATACACATCCCATACATAGAGATAAAAATCATTCATATGGTGAACACCTGGTAACCGACAATAACAAGATGCATATATAAGAATATCCCCATCATTCCGGGACACCCTTCGGATATGATATAAATTTCGAAGTACTAAAGCATCCGGTACTTTGGATGGGGTTTGTTAGGCCCAATAGATCTATCTTTAGGATTCGCGTCAATTAGGGTGTCTGTTCCCTAATTCTTAGATTACCAGACTTAATAAAAAGGGACATATTCGATTTCGATAATTCAACCATAGAATGTAGTTTCACGTACTTGTGTCTATTTTGTAAATCATTTATAAAACCTGCATGTATTCTCATCCCAAAAATATTAGATTTTAAAAGTGGGACTATAACTCACTTTCACAGATTTTTACTTCGTCGGGAAGTAAGACTTGGCCACTGGTTGATTCACGAACCTATAACAATATATACATATATATCAAAGTATGTTCAAAATATATTTACAACACTTTTAATATATTTTGATGTTTTAAGTTTATTAAGTCAGCTGTCCTCGTTAGTAACCTACAACTAGTTGTCCACAGTTAGATGTACAGAAATAAATCGATAAATATTATCTTGAATCAATCCACGACCCAGTGTATACGTATCTCAGTATTGATCACAACTCAAACTATATATATTTTGGAATCAACCTCAACCCTGTATAGCTAACTCCAACATTCACATATAGAGTGTCTATGGTTGTTCCGAAATATATATAGATGTGTCGACATGATAGGTCGAAACATTGTATACGTGTCTATGGTATCTCAAGATTACATAATATATAATACAAGTTGATTAAGTTATGGTTGGAATAGATTTGTTACCAATTTTCACGTAGCTAAAATGAGAAAAATTATCCAATCTTGTTTTACCCATAACTTCTTCATTTTAAATCCGTTTTGAGTGAATCAAATTGCTATGGTTTCATATTGAACTCTATTTTATGAATCTAAACAAAAAAAGTATAGGTTTCTAGTCGGAAAAATAAGTTACAAGTCGTTTTTGTAAAGGTAGTCATTTCAGTCGAAAGAACGACGTCTAGATGACCATTTTAGAAAACATACTTCCACTTTGAGTTTAACCATAATTTTTGGATATAGTTTCATGTTCATAATAAAAATCATTTTCTCAGAATAACAACTTTTAAATCAAAGTTTATCATAGTTTTTAATTAACTAACCCAAAACAGCCCGCGGTGTTACTACGACGGCGTAAATCCGGTTTTACGGTGTTTTTCGTGTTTCCAGGTTTTAAATCATTAAGTTAGCATATCATATAGATATAGAACATGTGTTTAGTTGATTTTAAAAGTCAAGTTAGAAGGATTAACTTTTGTTTGCGAACAAGTTTAGAATTAACTAAACTATGTTCTAGTGATTACAAGTTTAAACCTTCGAATAAGATAGCTTTATATGTATGAATCGAATGATGTTATGAACATCATTACTACCTTAAGTTCCTTGGATGAACCTACTGGAAAAGAGAAAAATGGATCTAGCTTCAATGGATCCTTGGATGGCTCAAAGTTCTTGAAGCAAAATCATGACACGAAAACAAGTTCAAGTAAGATCATCACTTGAAATAAGATTGTTATAGTTATAGAAATTGAACCAAAGTTTGAATATGATTATTACCTTGTATTAGAATGATAACCTACTGTAAGAAACAAAGATTTCTTGAGGTTGGATGATCACCTTACAAGATTGGAAGTGAGCTAGCAAACTTGAAAGTATTCTTGATTTTATGAAACTAGAACTTTTGGAATTTATGAAGAACACTTAGAACTTGAAGATAGAACTTGAGAGAGTTTAATTAGATGAAGAAAATTGAAGAATGAAAGTGTTTGTAGGTGTTTTTGGTCGTTGGTGTATGGATTAGATATAAAGGATATGTAATTTTGTTTTCATGTAAATAAGTCATGAATGATTACTCATATTTTTGTAATCTTATGAGATATTTCATGCTAGTTGCCAAATGATGGTTCCCACATGTGTTAGGTGACTCACATGGGCTGCTAAGAGCTGATCATTGGAGTGTATATACCAATAGTACATACATCTAAAAGCTGTGTATTGTACGAGTACGAATACGGGTGCATACGAGTAGAATTGTTGATGAAACTGAACGAGAATGTAATTGTAAGCATTTTTGTTAAGTAGAAGTATTTTGATAAGTGTATTGAAGTCTTTCAAAAGTGTATAAATACATATTAAAACACTACATGTATATACATTTTAACTGAGTCGTTAAGTCATCGTTAGTCGTTACATGTAAGTGTTGTTTTGAAACCTTTAGGTTAACGATCTTGTTAAATGTTGTTAACCCAATGTTTATAATATCAAAAGAGATTTTAAATTATTATATTATCATGATATTATGATGTACGAATATCTCTTAATATGATATATATACATTAAATGTCGTTACAACGATAAACGTTACATATATGTCTCGTTTCAAAATCATTAAGTTAGTAGTCTTGTTTTTACATATGTAGTTCATTGTTAATATAATTAATGATATGTTTACTTATAATAATATCATGTTAACTATATATATAACCATATATATGTCATCATATAGTTTTTTTACAAGTTTTAACGTTCGTGAATCACCGGTCAACTTGGGTGGTCAATTGTCTATATGAAACCTATTTCAATTAATCAAGTCTTAACAAGTTTGATTGCTTAACATGTTGGAAACATTTAATCATGTAAATATCAATCTCAATTAATATATATAAACATGGAAAAGTTCGGGTCACTACATAATAGGTGCGGTTGTTGAGGAAACGCAACCAAATTAGATGGATCCAATCATTGAAAATCTACGTAATAATACATTACCCGAAGATAAAAATGAAGCTAGATTGGTGCGCATCAGATCATCTATGTATATCTTTGAAAATGATGTTTTGTATCGCAAATATTACTATGGCCCATTAATGCGTTGCGTGGGACCAACAGAGGTAGAAATGATCATTGAAGAAGTCCATAGCGGTTCTTGCACACTTCATTCTGGTTACAAAACTATTGCATCGGAGATTATGCGAATGGGTTACTTTTGTCCAACCTTGTATCACGATGTTGCAAAAATTGTAAAAAGTTGCAAAGGTTGCCAAAGACATGCACCGCAGAACAGAACGTCAAGGCATGACATGATTCCAGTTAATTCGCCATGGCCATTTTACAAATGAGCGATTTATATTGTGGGGCCATTTCTTGCGGGAGCTGGAAGTGTCAAATTCTGGATTGTGGCAATTGATTATTTCACCAAGTGGGTGGAAGCCAAAGCATTACACACAATTACAGGAGTGCAGGTGCAAAATTTTGTGTGGAGATATATCATTTGTTGATTTGGTATTATTCGCGAAATTGTAAGTGATAATGGTGCGCAGATAGCTAAAGATCCTTTTAAAAGTTGGTGCGAAGAAATGAATATTGTTCAAAAATTTACTTTAGTTGTACACCCGCAAGCTAATGCCTTGTGCGAAGTTACTAACCGCGACATTGTTAGAGGCATTAAAAAGCCCTTAAATAAAAAACGCACAGGATGGGTTGATGAACTCTCTAATGTGCTATGGGCACATCGCATAACTTTTAAAAAGAGTACTGGCAAAACACCCTTTGGTCTTGTGTATGGTTCAGAGGCAATGATTCCCGCAGAAATCCTTGTGCCGACACATAGGGTTGCAAATTTTGATGAAACTACGAATAATGAAGCTTTATGCGAAAATTTGAATTTTGTGGAAGAATGCAGATTGATGGCTGCGATAAGGGAAGCGAATAACAAGCAACAGATTGCGAAATATTACAACAAAAAGGTTGGTAAATTGGGACCTACCAAATAACCGCTTTAGCCTTCGATGTTGGTGAGTGGTTTTGCGAAATAATGAAGCAAGTCGTGCAGAAAATGTTGGTAAATTGGTACCTAACTGGGAAGGTCCCTACCAAATAATTGAAATAAACGCGGTTGGTTCTTATAAGCTCGCATACGTTGAAGGAAGAATCAATCCTAATGCATGGCACGCTACGCGGTTAAAAAGATATTACGTATAGTTGCTGATTGCGCAATGATGTCCGCGCACGAAAATTGAAAGAAATGTTTTAACTCTGTAATCAGAAATGTATATGCAAATTTTGCAATTAAAATAAAAAGTATTATATTTGCGGTTTTAACTCTATCATTGGCAAAATGGTTAAAGTCCATACAAAAAAGTAAACACGCAGTATTTTTAATAGCTAAGGAAAAGCCCGCTAAAATGAATAACAAAATATTATTAACGTGCTAGCGTAATGATGGAACTCATAAATATTAATTTCCAAAGATTGTGAATTTTCCCAACTTAGATGCTTCTCAATAACATATTTAGCATATTTTAAACGAATTTTTTCCTATGGATCATTTCGGCCAACTTAGAAGATTCGTAGTGTATAATGATTATACGATAAAAGATTGTCTCGCGATAGTAAATATTTGTTATGTGCACAATAATAAATGTTGAAATTGAAAAGGACAAGTCTAGAAATTACGAATATTAATTGAAACAAAGCACTATAAAAATAAACAATTGCAATTGAATTTGATAGATGAAATATTATTTCATAAAAGATGCGGAGACAGCTACGCAACCGCTTACAAAATAATACGCAAATGATTGCGCTTACAGGTTAAACCCTAATCTAAGCTATTCAAGTCGAGATTAATAATATCTTTGAATGTTGCTTCTTTATTCTTGCTGATTGCAAGAACCTTCGGGATGGGGATTTCATTTATATCCACCTTCTCCTGTTCAAAAAGGTCCTCTTCCTCTTGAGGAATGCACACCAAATTTGCTATGTCATTTAGTAGTGGCTCTGGTATCTCGCAGACTTCAGAAAGGCGAGACAAAAAAGTTAATGCATTCACGTTGCTGCAGTGCAGCAACGTATGTATCAAAACGCTCGGAAATAGGGAGTGAATCCATCACTTTTTGCCCAAAGAAGGGCAAGTGTTCACGCAGCAGGGAAAATTCTAATTCCGCATCTACTTTAACGCTCACTGCTCTATCGCGTTGTGTGTTGAGCTTGGAAAGCTCCTCTTTTAAGGCCGTGTAGGCCGCCAAAACAGTTTTTTCTTCATGTGCCTTTGCAGACAATTGTTTCTTCAATTCTTCCGCAGCTTCATTTGTAGTCTGAAGATCTACGAATACAGAGGAGCATTGCTTCTGAGCTTGGGCTGTTTTGGTTTATTCCTCTTCAATTTTGAGCTTCTCGCTCTTCAATAAACCATAGAATTGCTCTTTACGAGCATTCATGTCAAAGGACGAGTTGAAGGCCATATAAAAGTTCTACACGAAGCAGTTATGCGCGCCGGCAGAGTTGAGTTTGCAAACTCGTGACGCAAATCCTTTGGGACCGCCAACTTCATCTGCTAATATTGCTCCGTTGTAGCAGATGAAGATGTGCAGAGATACCCAGGAAGACTGTCTATATTCACTGTGCTTACTGGGTTTGGCAGAGTGTGAAACATCTCGTCATACTTGGTGAGGAATAGTTGGCTGGACTCGGGAGGAGTGCTCGCTTGATCAGCTGCAAAACACGCATAAAATGCAAATAATTTGATTAGCATTAAATACGCAGTAATATGATGCAATTAATACATTGTAAAATTGCTAATGGAATTTTCATTCTCAGTACTATAGTCTGAAACTATTGGATTTTCATCCAAGTTTGTAGTACTCGATTTAGCTCTTTTCCGTTGAAAGCAATAGGAGAAAGTTTGCGTTTGTTTCCCTCCACTTCTCCAGCAGTTGATGTAACCGCATCTTTTTTGGATGATGAGGAAGGGATTTTTGTTTCAGGACTTCTAAGACGCGAAGCGATAAAGCTTTTAGGATTCTCTTTCTGACTGATTTCTTGAATCTTCATATTAAATTTTGAAGGGAATGAAAAATTGTGAATTATTGGATAAGGAATTATGAATATAGGATAAAGCAAAATGGCAATGTGAGTTCGGGAGCAGATATAATCGTTATTCTGCTGCAGTCTAATGATAACATACTGGCTATGATAATTTCCATTGCGGTTTTATTTTTGCGAACTGTTTGAAAAAACATTTTTTACTACATTTTTTAGAGTTTATTATGTTATATTTTCTGCGTAAATATAACACAATAAACTGTTGGGTTGGGGGGGGGGGGTACTTGATCAAATACATAGGCATGTATATGCATATTTTAAGTGTAAAAGGCAATACAAATGCACAGTGCAAACAAAACCGCGCAGACAATACAACAACCGCGTACTGCGCTATTGTATTGCGAAAGTTCGCATAAATTGATATTGCGAAGATATCCCACATAAACACTGCAGATTTATAAAGTGTGCGCGAACATTGGTTCCGCGAAGGTTCCATACCTATAAATAGGGAGCTTGGCCTTTAATTTTAGGTTGTTAATTCTGAGCAATTGCTCTGGCCTTTATGATTCACTTGTGACTACGCCCAAGTATCAATCATAATTCGGCTAAGGTAATGCAATCAAGACCAGGACATGGTGATTGATCACTTGAATCTAAGTGAAAGACGATCATAAGGTCCCATAACCATTATCAACACCGCCATCCACCCGTTATTGCACTCAATTCCTGGATTAGATCTTGCATCTAATCTAGGATTGATCAATTGGCGCCATCCGTGGGACACGATTTAGAATTGAATTCGATAAATTTACTTCGCGTAATCGAGTGATTTAATTCGGAATCACTTTTAATTGTGTTCTTGTCTAATGAATTGCAGGTGTATACATTTACAGTACTTGATTTCTGAGCAAGTTCTGATTTGAATAGAAGATGAAAAGTTTTATGATAACGCAAGTGCTAAGAAAGTTGTGAAAATGTCAAAGCTTCGATGTCGCCAAAGATAAATTCATAACGTGTAGTGCTTTGCGTAAGCAAAAAGATAAAATTTCATTGATATTAAACTGCTACACTTACAAAGTTCTGTGTAACATTTTTGTATGGATTGGGTGATCAAATCTATCCAGAAAACTACAAAAATTGCATCGTGCTTATTTGAAATGACAATAAAGAAACATGTATTTCTAAGGATCCATTATTTTGGATACCTTAAAGTAACCATTCACCTCATTCCTGCTGAATAATTGCCTTGCAGGTCTACCTCTGACTGTATCCTGTTGTGTTTCATAAACAACAGACCGCTCCCTTGCAGGTCCTACATACTCTGAATGAACCACTGCTATGCCATTAGGGGTGGGGAATCGTAATTCCGCATGTGGTGTTGAAGAGATTGCACCAAACTTTCGTAGAGTCCTACGTCCCAACAAAGCATTGAACCTTGACGTGCCTTCCAGCACTGTGAAATCTACAATTTCTTTGCAGACTAAAGGATATGTTACCAGCATGACATCCAATTTGATCTTCCCAACTGCTCTCACTGATGCTCCAGTAATGCCAACAATATTCAAATCCGTGTTGCGGTGCCGGTCTTTAACACTGAAAGGAAACTCTTTAAAACAACCCAAGTATAAGTGATGATACGTGAAAGGACCCGTCCTAATCCATCCGGATGAAGCCCATATCGATTAAAAATGATTCACAACAGTTGATTTCATCGCGAGGTACTTGACCCCAATATGATACATTTTACAAACATTGCATTCGTTTTTGAAAAGACAATCTTTCATTACATCGAAAGTTGACGACTGCATACCATTTCAATATATCCAACTATAATTAACTTAATAATAATCTTGATGAACTCAACGACTCGAATGCAACGTCTTTTGAAATATGCGATGAATGACTCCAAGTAATGTCTCTAATATGAGCTAATGCACAGCGGAAGATTTCTTTCATACCTGAGAATAAACATGCTTTCAAATGTCAACCAAAAGGTTGGTGAGTTCATTAGTTTAACATAAATAATCATTTTCATCATTTTAATAGACCACAAGATTTTCATTTTTCCATTTCTCATAAACATACGTCCTATGCATAGAGACAAAAATATCATTCATATGGTTTGAACACCTGGTAACCGACATTCACAATATGCATATAAGAATATCCTCATCATTCCGAGATCCTCCATCGGACATGATATAAATTTCGAAGTACTAAACCATCCGATACTTTGGATGGGGCTTGTTGGGCCCGATAGATCTATCTTTAGAGTTCGCGTCAATTAGGGTGTATGTTCCCTAATTCTTAGATTACCAGACTTAATAAAAAGGGGCATATTTGATTTCGATCATTCAACCATATAATGTAGTTTCAATTACTTGTGTCTATTTCGTAAAAACATTTATAAAAATTGCGCATGTATTCTCAGCCCAAAAATATAAAGGGTAAAAAAGTAAATGAAACTCACGCATATAAATATTGTAAAACAGTTAATAAAGCATTTGCATGTATACTCAGCCCAAAATGTATATAAAAGGGAATAATGAAACTCACGCATATAAATATTGTAAAACAGTTAATAAAGCATTTGTATGTATTCTCAGTCCAAAAATGTAAAGAGTAAAAAGGAGCAAATGAAACTCACCATACTGTATTTTGTAGTAAAAATACATATGACATCATTTAACAAGTGTAGGGTTGATCTCAGATTCACGAACCTATATCATTTATATATATTAACACATATATTTGTAATCGAACAAATTTATTATATCTTAAATTATATATTATATATATATTTAATTTGTATGTATCTTTAAAAATGACTAATGTTTATATAATTATATTAATATTTATATATGATTAACATTATACTAAAAATACATCATTTGTTATATATGAATATTTATATATAAAAAATATGTTTATAATATGTAATGTTTTTATAAGTATAATTTTATATACATAATATTTATTTGTTGTAAAAATAATAATAATGATAATACTAGTAATAAAAATAATGATAATAATAATAATGATAATAATTTGTAAAAATATTAATACTTATGTTCATAATAATAATAATAATAATAATAATAATAATAATAATAATAATAATAATAATAATAATAATAATAATAATAATAATAATAATAATAATAATAATAATAATATAAAGAATAATAATAATAATATTAATGAAAATACTACCTCAATAGAAGTAGCTCTTAAAAAAAGTAAATGCTTAAGTCCGGGTTTGAGCCTGCGACCTCCCACTCACACAAAAACTTCCTTAACCATTCGGCCACTTCTATTTTTTCTGAATTAAGTCATAACCCAATATATATGTATATATCCCGTTCTATCTTTTACAGCCCACAAGTTTTGTGTAGTTCGGCCCAACTTTTACAAAGTCCGATTAAAGATAGAAGCCCAATAAATCAAAAGTTTATGGTTTTAGTTTGTTGTCAACAGATCTTGAAATCGTTGGCCTAACAGAATCTGTACGACCCAACATAAGAAGAAAAGAAACGGCCCAAATCTCTAAGTAAGTCACGATCCAAATACAATTCAATTTCATTAGCTGTGTTTAGGAAAAAAAAAATAAAAAAAATGTCGGCCACTAGTGTTCCTCATACTCCCATATATTCCTTTCTCTTAAAGTAAAAAGCGTATATATTTAAAAATATTATTACACAGGCTGAATCAACAAAAAATAAATGTAGTAGTCGAGCAGTTGTAGTGATAATAATAATTTAAATCGGTTAGCAGGAGACCGGAAGTAATATAATAATGTTCGAATGTGAAATGTCCCGTTCTTATTGATTTAAAACGTTCCATATTAATTGATTTCGTTGCGAGGTTTTGACCTCTATATGAGACGTTTTTCAAAGACTGCATTCATTTTTAAAACAAACCATAACCTTTATTTCATAAATAAAGGTTTAAAAAGCTTTACGTAGATTATCAAATAATGATAATCTAAAATATCCTGTTTACACACGACCATTACATAATGGTTTACAATACAAATATGTTACATCGAAATCAGTTTCTTGAATGCAGTTTTTACACAATATCATACAAACATGGACTCCAAATCTTGTCCTTATTTTAGTATGCAACAGCGGAAGCTCTTAATATTCACCTGAGAATAAACATGCTTTAAACGTCAACAAAAATGTTGGTGAGTTATAGGTTTAACCTATATATATCAAATCGTAACAATAGACCACAAGATTTCATATTTCAATACACATCCCATACATAGAGATAAAAATCATTCATATGGTGAACACCTGGTAACCGACATTAACAAGATGCATATATAAGAATATCCCCATCATTCCGGGACACCCTTCGGATATGATATAAATTTCGAAGTACTAAAGCATCCGGTACTTTGGATGGGGTTTGTTAGGCCCAATAGATCTATCTTTAGGATTCACGTCAATTAGGGTGTCTGTTCCCTAATTCTTAGATTACCAGACTTAATAAAAAGGGGCATATTCGATTTCGATAATTCAACCATAGAATGTAGTTTCACGTACTTGTGTCTATTTTGTAAATCATTTATAAAACCTGCATGTATTCTCATCCCAAAAATATTAGATTTTAAAAGTGGGACTATAACTCACTTTCACATATTTTTACTTCGTCGGGAAGTAAGACTTGGCCACTGGTTGATTCACGAACCTATAACAATAGATACATATATATCAAAGTATGTTCAAAATATATTTACAACACTTTTAATATATTTTGATGTTTTAAGTTTATTAAGTCAGCTGTCCTCGTTAGTAACCTACAACTAGTTGTCCACAGTTAGATGTACAGAAATAAATCGATAAATATTATCTTCAATCAATCCACGACCCAGTGTATACGTATCTCAGTATTGATCACAACTCAAACTATATATATTTTGGAATCAACCTCAACCCTGTATAGCTAACTCCAACATTCACATATAGAGTGTCTATGGTTGTTCCGAAATATATATAGATGTGTCGACATGATAGGTCGAAACATTGCATACGTGTCTATGGTATCTCAAGATTACATAATATACAATACAAGTTGATTAAGTTATGGTTGGAATAGATTTGTTACCAATTTTCACGTAGCTAAAATTAGAAAAATTATCCAATCTTGTTTTACCCATAACTTCTTCATTTTAAATCCGTTTTGAGTGAATCAAATTGCTATGGTTTCATATTGAACTCTATTTTATGAATCTAAACAGAAAAGTATAGGTTTATAGTCGGAAAAATAAGTTACAAGTCGTTTTTGTAAAGGTAGTCATTTCAGTCGAAAGAACGACGTCTAGATGACCATTTTAGAAAACATACTTCCACTTTGCGTTTAATCATAATTTTTGGATATAGTTTCATGTTCATAACAAAAATCATTTTCTCAGAATAACAACTTTAAAATCAAAGTTTATCATAGTTTTTAATTAACTAACCCAAAACAGCCCGCGGTGTTACTACGACGGCGTAAATCCGGTTTTACGGTGTTTTTCGTGTTTCCAGGTTTTAAATCATTAAGTTAGCATATCATATAGATATAGAACATGTGTTTAGTTGATTTTAAAAGTCAAGTTAGAAGGATTAACTTTTGTTTGCGAACAAGTTTAGAATTAACTAAACTATGTTCTAGTGATTACAAGTTTAAACCTTCGAATAAGATAGCTTTATATGTATGAATCGAATGATGTTATGAACATCATTACTACCTTAACTTCCTTGGATAAACCTACTGGAAAAGAGAAAAATGGATCTAGCTTCAATGGATCCTTGGATGGCTCGAAGTTCTTGAAGCAGAATCATGACACGAAAACAAGTTCAAGTAAGATCATCACTTGAAATAAGATTGTTATAGTTATAGAAATTGAACCAAAGTTTGAATATGATTATTACCTTGTATTAGAATGATAACCTACTGTAAGAAACAAAGATTTCTTGAGGTTGGATGATCACCTTACAAGATTGGAAGTGAGCTAGCAAACTTGAAAGTATTCTTGATTTTATGAAACTAGAACTTTTGGAATTTATGAAGAACACTTAGAACTTGAAGATAGAACTTGAGAGAGATCAATTACATGAAGAAAATTGAAGAATGAAAGTGTTTGTAGGTGTTTTTGGTCGTTGGTGTATGGATTAGATATAAAGGATATGTAATTTTGTTTTCATGTAAATAAGTCATGAATGATTACTCATATTTTTGTAATTTTATGAGATATTTCATGCTAGTTGCCAAATTATGGTTCCCACATGTGTTAGGTGACTCACATGGGCTGCTAAGAGCTGATCATTGGAGTGTATATACCAATAGTACATACATCTAAAAGCTGTGTATTGTATGAGTACGAATACGGGTGCATACGAGTAGAATTGTTGATGAAACTGAACGAGGATGTAATTGTAAGCATTTTTGTTAAGTAGAAGTATTTTGATAAGTGTATTGAAGTCTTTCAAAAGTGTATAAATACATATTAAAACACTACATGTATATACATTTTAACTGAGTCGTTAAGTCATCGTTAGTCGTTACATGTAAGTGTTGTTTTGAAACCTTTAGGTTAACGATCTAGTTAAATGTTGTTAACCCAATGTTTATAATATCAAATGTGATTTTAAATTATTATATTATCATGATATTATCATGTATGAATATCTCTTAATATGATATATATACATTAAATGTCTTTACAACGATAATCGTTACATATATGTCTCGTTTAAAAATCATTAAGTTAGTAGTCTTGTTTTTACATATGTAGTTCCTTGTTAATATACTTAATGATATGTTTACTTATCATAGTATCATGTTAACTATATATATATCCATATATATGTCATCATATAGTTTTTACAAGTTTTAACGTTCGTGAATCACCGGTCAACTTGGGTGGTCAATTGTCTATATGAAACATATTTCAATTAATCAAGTCTTAACAAGTTTGATTGGTTAACATGTTGGTAACATTTAATCATGTAAATATCAATCTCAATTAATATATATAAACATGGAAAAGTTCGGGTCACTACAGTACCTACCCGTTAAATAAATTTCGTCCCGAAATTTTAAGCTGTTGAAGGTGTTGACGAATCTTCTGGAAATAGATGCGGGTATTTCTTCTTCATCTGATCTTCATGCTCCCCGGTGAACTCGGGTCCTCTACGAGCATTCCATCGAACCTTAACAATTGGTATCTTGTTTTGCTTAAGTCTTTTAACCTCACGATCCATTATTTCGACGGGTTCTTCGATGAATTGAAGTTTTTTGTTGATTTGGATTTCATCTAACGGAATAGTGAGATCTTCTTTAGCAAAACATTTCTTTAAATTCGAGACGTGGAAAGTGTTATGTACAGCCGCGAGTTGTTGAGGTAACTCTAGTCGGTAAGCTACTGGTCCGATACGATCAATAATCTTGAATGGTCCAATATACCTTGGATTTAATTTCCCTCGTTTACCAAATCGAACAACGCCTTTCCAAGGTGCAACTTTAAGCATGACCATCTCTCCAATTTCAAATTCTATATATTTTCTTTTAATGTCAGCGTAGCTCTTTTGTCGACTTTGGGCGGTTTTCAACCGTTGTTGAATTTGGATGATCTTCTCGGTAGTTTCTTGTATAATCTCCGGACCCGTAATCTGTCTATCCCCCACTTCACTCCAACAAATCGGAGACCTGCACTTTCTACCATAAAGTGATTCAAACGGCGCCATCTTAATGCTTGAATGGTAGCTGTTGTTGTAGGAAAATTCTGCTAACGGTA
The DNA here is from genome assembly GCF_046630445.1 of Rutidosis leptorrhynchoides. Lineage (NCBI taxonomy): Eukaryota > Viridiplantae > Streptophyta > Magnoliopsida > Asterales > Asteraceae > Rutidosis > Rutidosis leptorrhynchoides. Next base: position 178,758,279 of record NC_092341.1, read on the forward strand.
GATGTCGATCCCAACTGTTTCCGAAATCAATAACACATGCTCGTAGCATGTCTTCAAGCGTTTGTATCGTCCTTTTGCTCTGCCCATCAGTTTGTGGATGATAGGCAGTACTCATGTCTAGACGAGTTCCTAATGCTTGCTGTAATGTCTGCCAGAATCTTGAAATAAATCTGCCATCCCTATCAGAGATAATAGAGATTGGTATTCCATGTCTGGAGATGACTTCCTTCAAATACAGTCGTGCTAACTTCTCCATCTTGTCATCTTCTCTTATTGGCAAGAAGTGTGCTGATTTGGTGAGACGGTCAACTATTACCCAAATAGTATCAAAACCACTTGCAGTCCTTGGCAATTTAGTGATGAAATCCATGGTAATGTTTTCCCATTTCCATTCTGGGATTTCGGGTTGTTGAAGTAGACCTGATGGTTTCTGATGCTCAGCTTTGACCTTAGAACACGTCAAACATTCTCCTACGTATTTAGCAACATCGGCTTTCATACCCGGCCACCAAAAATGTTTCTTGAGATCCTTGTACATCTTCCCCGTTCCAGGATGTATTGAGTATCTGGTTTTATGAGCTTCTCTAAGTACCATTTCTCTCATATCTCCAAATTTTGGTACCCAAATCCTTTCAGCCCTATACCGGGTTCCGTCTTCCCGAATATTAAGATGCTTCTCCGATCCTTTGGGTATTTCATCCTTTAAATTTCCCTCTTTTAAAACTCCTTGTTGCGCCTCCTTTATTTGAGTAGTAATGTTATTATGAATCATTATATTCATAGATTTTACTCGAATGGGTTCTCTGTCCTTCCTGCTCAAGGCATCGGCTACCACATTTGCCTTCCCCGGGTGGTAACGAATCTCAAAGTCGTAATCATTCAATAATTCAATCCACCTACGCTGCCTCATATTCAGTTGTTTCTGATTAAATATGTGTTGAAGACTTTTGTGGTCGGTATATATAATACTTTTGACCCCATATAAGTAGTGCCTCCAAGTCTTTAATGCAAAAACAACCGCGCCTAATTCCAAATCATGCGTCGTATAATTTTGTTCGTGAATCTTCAATTGTCTAGACGCATAAGCAATCACCTTCGTTCGTTGCATTAATACACAACCGAGACCTTGCTTTGATGCATCACAATAAATCACAAAATCATCATTCCCTTCAGGCAATGACAATATAGGTGCCGTAGTTAGCTTTTTCTTCAATAACTGAAACGCTTTCTCTTGTTCATCATTCCATTCAAATTTCTTCCCTTTATGCGTTAATGCAGTCAAGGGTTTTGCTATTCTGGAAAAGTCTTGGATGAACCTTCTGTAGTAACCAGCTAGTCCTAAAAACTGGCGTATGTGTTTCGGAGTTTTCGGGGTTTCCCACTTTTCAACAGTTTCTATCTTTGCCGGATCCACCTTAATACCTTCTTTGTTCACTATGTGACCGAGGAATTGAACTTCTTCCAACCAAAATGCACACTTTGAAAACTTAGCGTACAATTCTTCCTTCCTCAATACTTCTAACACCTTTCTCAAATGTTCACCGTGTTCTTGGTCATTCTTTGAGTAAATAAGTATGTCATCAATGAAAACAATGACAAACTTGTCAAGGTATGGTCCACACACTCGGTTCATAAGGTCCATGAACACAGCTGGTGCATTAGTTAAACCAAACGGCATGACCATAAACTCGTAATGACCGTAACGTGTTCTGAAAGCAGTCTTTGGAATATCATCTTCTTTCACCCGCATTTGATGATACCCGGAACGTAAGTCAATCTTTGAATAAACAGACGAGCCTTGTAGTTGATCAAATAAGTCATCGATTCTCGGTAGTGGGTAGCGGTTCTTGATGGTAAGTTTGTTCAACTCTCGGTAGTCGATACACAACCTGAATGTACCATCTTTCTTCTTGACAAACAAAACAGGAGCTCCCCACGGTGATGTGCTTGGTCGAATGAAACCACGCTCTAAAAGTTCTTGTAATTGGCTTTGTAGTTCTTTCATCTCGCTGGGTGCGAGTCTGTAAGGAGCACGAGCTATTGGTGCAGCTCCTGGTACAAGATCTATTTGAAATTCAACGGATCGATGTGGGGGTAATCCCGGTAATTCTTTCGGAAATACATCAGGAAATTCTTTTGCGACGGGAACATCATTGATGCTCTTTTCTTCAGTTTGTACTTTCTCGACGTGTGCTAGAACAGCATAGCAACCTTTTCTTATTATTTTTTGTGCCTTCAAATTACTAATAAGATGTAGCTTCGTGTTGCCCTTTTCTCCGTACACCATTAAGGGTTTTCCTTTTTCTCGTATAATGCGAATTGCATTTTTGTAACAAACGATCTCCGCTTTCACTTCTTTCAACCAGTCCATACCGATTATCACATCAAAATGAGACGACCCGACCCAATCCATAGGGACGAATACAATAACATATGATTACATCGCGAGGTACTTGACCTCTAAATGATACATTTTACAAACATTGCATTCATTTTTAAAAGACAATCTTTCATTACATCGAAAGTTGACATGTATGCATACCATTTCATAATATCCAAACTATAAATGACCTAATCTGTCATTTACTTAATAATAATCTTTAATGAACTTCAACGACTCGAATGCAACGTCTTTTGAAATATGTCATGAATGACTCCAAGTAATATCTTTAAAATGAGCTAATGCACAGCGGAAGATCTCTTTCAAACCTGAGAATAAACATGCTTTCAAGTGTCAACCAAAAGGTTGGTGAGTTCATTAGTTTAACTTAAACAATCGTTTCCATCATTTTAATAGACCACAAGATTTCAGATTTCCATTTCTCATAAACATACGTCCCATGCATAGAGACAAAAATATCGTTCATATGGATTGAACACCTGGTAACCGACATTAACAATATGCATATATAAGAATATCCCCATCATTCCGGGATCCTCCTTCGGACATGATATAAATTTCGAAGTACTAAAACATCCGGTACCTTGGATGGGGCTTGTTGGGCCCGATAGATCTATCTTTAGGATTCGCGTCAATTAGGGTGTCTGTTCCCTAATTCTTAGATTACCAGACTTAATAAAAAGGGGCATATTCGATTTCGATAATTCAACCATAGAATGTAATTTTACGTACTTGTGTCTACTTCGTAAAACATTTATAAAAATTGCGCATGTATTCTCAGCCCAAAAATGTAATGAGTAAAAGGGAGCAAATGAAACTCACGCATATAAATATTGTAAAACAGTTAATAAAGCATTTGCATGTATTCTCAGCCCAAAAACGTAAAGAGTAAAAAGGGCAAATGAAACTCACCATCCTGTATTTTGTAGTAAAAATACATATAACATCATTGAACAAGTGTAGGGTTGGCCTCGGATTCACGAACCTATATTAATTATATATATTTATATGTCGGTCAAAATTTGTCTAACAATTTAGGCCAAGTCATAGTGTACCACAATCCTAATGCTCGAGTCTGACTCAACAGTATAGTAACATGTTATATTACCCATGCTCAGTTAAAATTCTAGTAAAAGGTGACGTGTGAAACAACGTAACACAAATGGTTTCATAATCATAAAATAGTATTTTAGTATTTAGAGAAAGTCAACACGAAAAAAAAAATTAACTGAAAAGTTAACGGGAAAAGTCAAAGTTCAAGGTCAAAAGTCAAAGGTTAAAATAAAAACGAGGTCGCATGCAAAAATACAATATCTTATACAACAAAATGATTTTTCGGTCAAACATTACTAAACGGCCACTTCAGCGATTTTTAGAAAAATTATCGGAACTCCGATTGATAAACGGTCACAGCCTTTAATTTCTCGTTACCACAAAGATATAACATGATTTTTGGCAAAAGTAAACACACATCAGGCCGACCATGACAACTGATACAAAACTGACATTTTTAATAAAAAAGTTTCAACTCTTTTTAGAATTTTAAAATGTGACCAAACAGTCAACTTTGTCGATTTTTAGAAAAATCGTCGAGACTCGAATTGACAAACGGCCAGAGTCGTTTGTTAGACCTTACAACAAAGAATTCAGTGGTATTTTTGTTTTAATCTGAAACAACGCAGATCAGCGAGAATTTCAGTTTCCGTATCGACGTTTCATCAAAATTTACAAAACTTCTTTTATCCATAACTTGACAACCGTTCAACGAAACGAGACGTGCTTTATATGAAAATTCATCTACTCGACGAGTAGAATCCAAATAACCACTTTTTATTACTCAAAAAATTAGTTCACTAATTATCATTAGCAATCTTAATTACGAAATTAATTGTTTAATTCATAACTTTCTAACCGTTCATCGAATCCATTCGATATCTAAATGAAAAGTTATTAATTTTTCGCTAGCTTTCCAACGACATGCATATCTTATATCTTATCTCATCCCTAGTATAACAACCTTTAAGATTCAACATAACCTATCTAATGGTAATATCAAATATACAAGCATGCATAATCCTATTTTCTCGAGCACTAGTCAGGGATACACTATTAGTATGTAAAAATAAATTTAGGAGTACTCACGTATCAATATTGAGATTCAATATTGCAGGGAAGGTACGTAGACGCAACGAAGATGATAAACACTAATTTGACCTCATGAGCTATACCCATGATCCATACCCATGACCTCCATAGCTATAACCCATAACTTTCTTAGCTCTATCCCGCTCGCAAGACCCGTCTTGTAATAATTCACTCATGACTTCGTCGTAATATTTTATGTATAATAATAATACTAATACCAATAATAATAATAATAATAAGATTAATAATAATATAATAATCTTTAATTATAAGATATATAATACCTACGTACTAATATGAAGAAATGAGTGCAATTATGAATCCATTCAATCCCAAACGCATTTGATTTATAGACGGCTCACATGAAGGCAGGTTACATCACATAATCATTTAACCTTTTATGCCGACAGTCGTTTTATATTAATATATATATTATATTAAATTTATATAATTACTTATATATTATATTATATTTACGGTCATGGTAAAAATATAATTTTTACAAAAATGACACGGACGTTGTCACGTGACTCATGTCCCGTTTCCGGTTTTTCAAACGAAGTTTCGTACGTTTAAAAAAAAAACTAGCCTTTTAAGTTATGTGACGTGTACCTTTAATAAAAATTAGACTTACTTATCAATAATTTATCTTTATAAAAATATCACTTATAAAATTTAGGGTTGTGGTCATTTACTTATTTAAATCAAAGTCTCGTTGTTTATCAAAATATTTTATTTTAAATTAAACGTTTTGTGATATTTACCTCCCCTCAAAGTATAACTTAATCTTTTGAGTATTTTGGTCATTTCCTTTTATAACTCATAGTCTCGTTATTTATCAAAACATTTTTTTTTATAACATTAGTTTAAATCAAAATATTTTATGACTAACTTGATATCATAAATTTATCACTTCGAAAAATATATATATATTTTCATTTTAAAAATATTAACTCGTACGTATCGTGTATAATGGAAATATTAATGTGGTAATATAATACTTAGTTTTTCACAACTGATAATAGTTCTAATTTTATTTTAAGTTCGTTAGAAAGTCCTTTTAGCACGTTACGTTATACTTCAAACTTAATTTGATATAATTTCATTTATGCGCCAACGTTTCACTTACCTTCCATACCTTAAATAAAATATCTTAATATTGATCGAATTAAATCAACAAGTGTTACTATCGTTTAATTATTTTAAAATCATATATAATTTAATATTTATAAACACGTTGTAAATGCACATTGCAAGTTATTTATCTAACAACCAATATTCCAACTTATGTTATTTAAACAGAGATGTTTTAATAACCAAATTGTATTTCATTGAAAATCGTTTTAGCACGTTTGAAAATAGACCAATCAAGTATTATGTAATTCAATTCTCCACTAACTTTTGTCTAACTCTCGATAAGTGACACTTTGTTCTTACTTACAAATCTCTTTACCATTTTTTCCGAATACCGTTAAAAGTAAGGGTTTCCTAATTCAAAGTGGACCTCATACAGAGACTCATAATCATAATTCAATGTATCTAATAATTCAATCATTTGATATTATCTTATAATCTCGTTGATAAACTTAGGTTGAACAAATACATTTATGTAACATATTATTCATTCAATACCTTGATAGCATTTCCAAGTTCATAAAATAGATCTCATATCTTATATTCATAATAACTAATCCGTTCAATGTTTCATTAATATAACTCAATTTAAAATCGAACATATGTATATGTATATATATATTTATTTACACATAATTGTTCGTGAATCGTTTGGCATGGTCAAAGGATATTTGATTACAGAAATATAGTTTCAAAACTTTCGAGACTCAACATTACAGATTTTGCTTATCGTGTCGGATATATATAGAGATTAAAGTTTAAATTTGATCGGAAATTTTCGGGTCATCACATTACCTACCCGTTAAAAGAAATTTCGTCCCGAAATTTGATCGAGGTCGTCATGGCTAACTAATAAAATGTTTTCATGATGAATATGAATCGATAATAGAGTTTTATCATAATTGAGTGATATAGATAAAACGATTTGTTTTTGTGAAGATCACGAATGAAGCTATCACCTAAGAGTGAAAATGAATAAATGCAGGTTTGACCTAACAGGTGGGGTAGTTAAGATTGACTTCCGAAATTTAAGGAATTTAGAAGAAGATCTCCATAATAAGATTTGATTCGTCGGTAATTAAGGAGATTAGGATCCTCTTTGGTTATACGCGATAATCTGCTTTGATTGCTCTGTCTATAAATCCACCCCCTTCGTTTCCTTACAACTCACACCTTCTATTCTTTCTTCCTCAATTCATACTTTAAAGTACTCATTAATATGCTCCATCCCATCCTGATCCTTGATATCCTCTTAACTTTCATATCTGTCATTCTTCTTTTTAATCTGCCACCGGAAGAATCTATTTACTTCTACTATACTCTTGGGTTTATAGTTTTTCTAGTCCTCCCGTGTCTTTATATTGCTATTTGCATTGACATCTACGGTTTATAATTTACGGGTGGTTGTTGGGTTTTATATCTTCCCTCTTTGTTGTCCCTGCTTCTGTCTTCTATAATCATTGTCATACATAGTTAATGCTCCCTTCTATTTGTTGCGATCTATACTCCAATTTCTGTTTCGGAGCTTTGTCCTTTCGTTTCTTCTTCTTGCGATTTAACATCTCTTGTAATGGTCCGGAATTCGTAGGTATAGATTTCAGAATGAACATAGTAATTGTTCTAAGAAGGAAATGGTAATGGTAAAATATTGATTTGTTAAATTACCAGAATACCCTGGAAAAGACCGAATCATCAAGAAATATTTTCTTGATATGTTTAGAGATTAGATAGAATGTAAGAGTCGTGTAAATGGCACATGATGATGGTATGTTCTGTGAATCATCACGTTCCATTAGAAACCCAGCATGAATTACTGTAATATAATGACGTTGATCAAGTGTCATTATATTATACTAACCCATGCATCAGTTCCCAACACTACTTCAAAACATTCATATTTGAATTTTTCAGAATTTAGAAACTAACACAGTTTCTTTTATGTTGCAGATATTACCGAGAGATAAATGATCTCAGATAAGGATAGTGGTGAAGATATCTCCAGAAATATGGAGAATATGTATAATGGGAGATACGAAGATATCTTATAATATTTAAGATATGATGATGATGAAGAATATCTGTCCGTGAAGGTTTAGAATAAGAAGTAAGGTGTTTGCTAACGAGTTCAGTAGGCACTGAATCATTTGGATCCTTTGAAGGCAGATTCAGCCTCTGTGATTTGTCCACGGATTCCTTCATACTTTGCTCAATCCGTTTTCCAGTACCAACTCTTTTCTTTTTCTGAGCTTTACCAACTCACTATCTTCTATCATCAAACTTTTGACCGTTTAGATCATATACCATTTTTATGTTTCCTCTGCATTTAGTGCTATAATATCTGAATCACTGATTTTCAATGTGAGGTGTATTTAGAAGAATTGTGTTTTAGATGATTAAACGCTGGTGGTAATATGGTGGAATATAAAAGGTTTTCCAGTAATAATGACGAAAGGGCAACGTATTTATCGGGGTTAAAATAAGACTAGTCCGACTGAAACGTCGAAGTTGACTTGCTGGAGCTGTGACAAAATCGGCTACTTTGAAAAGGAATCGAAATGTTGTTTTTGCTAATAAATGCTAAAGAATTTGACGTGGGCACGGGTTAAACTACGACTTTGGTTTCGAGAGCTTTTCAGGTACAAAACTTCGGATAATGTGTGGTTGGATCATCATCTCGATTGTTCATTATTTGAAGTGTCTTCCGGAATTTAGAAGGGTTTTAAATGTAGATTGTCATAGTCAATATCCAGATGGTGAAATCTTCCTGAATCTCGAATGATTTTCATATTCCTCTGAGTGTTACGATTAAAAGTGATGTTCTATCACAGTTTTGAAGTCAAAGTATAGCTTTGAAAAAAAAATATAAGGATCTAAGAGTGATGATTTCAGTTGTATCTCGAGTTGAATTCTGAAATTCCCAAAATCAGAATATGTAATTAGATTCGAATGAATATGATTGTTTTGATTTCTATAGAAGAATGTATATTGGTATAGTTGATGATTGTCGAATCAGAATTGAAGAACGTAACATATTAATTGTGATTTTATATATCTCTCGGGTACTAACTACCCGTTAAAAAATTTCACAAATAATATTTTGAACAAGAATTTTTATTACAATCTTTATGAAAATATATGTGGGTATATTTTTTCTTCAAATGTAATACAGATTCAATGAGTTTACATCATACCAAGCTCATTTGATTTTTCGACTTAAATTAGAAAGGAATTTTCTCTAAAACATTAGGGATTACAAAATCTTTGCGGAGTATTCCATTAATGTAATCAATACTTCAATATTTATAGTTATTTTCTTAGTGAATCATGCCGATGCTCATAGAACTCTTGTTAACTTCGCAAGATACGATTGTTGTTTTCCAGTAAGTTTCGAGTGCATCGAAGATGAAAGTGTAAAATCAAATATGTTATTGAATGATACACTTGATTTATTATGAAACCGAATTCATTTAAGTGAAATAGAGGTTGTAGTTAACGATGGTTAAGTAGCTAACGAAGGATGTACATCATAGCATATTATTAATATGAATTAACCAGATAGTTAAGTTTCATACTTAATAGCTTAGTACAGAAGGATTTATTATGGTATAAATTTTTTTTTTTTATATATATATAGGATATACATATAAATTCTTCGGAGGAACTGAGTTAATACTTCATAACTCGTTGATACAATATACTCGTTATTAATTCGTAATGGTTTCCACAGTGATTTTTTTTGAACTGGCGGAGCTTGTGATGTTAGAGGTGCTGACGATTCTACGATGTTGACAACACTGACTGTGTTGGTGAGGCTAGGGGTACTGCTGATGCTGTTGGTAAAACAAGTCTAGCTTGTACCTTACGCACTAGTCTTGTTAGGGTTTCGGTTCTTCTTTCTATCATCTCTGTCCACTCATCTAGTTTTTAGTTAAGGCTGAGATGGATAATCTCTAAAACTTTAGAGATTTCATAATAACCGCAGGATGTTTCTCCAATGAAGTTATGAATCAATACTTCATCGTTTGTTGTTGTTGGTACTCCTTGATATCTTTGGTGCGTGTGACGTTGATATCCGATATACAGGTTGGAATAATGAGGTGTGTGGTGCAGATGTGATTATTGGCGGAGATAATGATCCTGTTGATGTTAGTAATGGTGGTTGTTGTTGATGCCGGTGATGCTGCTGGTGCTTTTAGTATTGAGGCTTGCGATGTGGATGTTACTGGCGGTACCGGTTATGCTGCTGGTGATGCTGATGATGTTTGTAACCTTCGCACCGTATTTTCCAAAGCCACCACCCGAGCACGAAGCTCGTTGACTTCTTCTATCACACCGGGATGGTCAGCAGTTCGGATGAGCGGATAGATATAATCTAGAATTTGGTGTAGTATATAATCGTGACGAGATACTCTGGAAATGAGAGAGAAAATTGTTTCTCGAATAGGTTCGCCGGTAAGTGCTTCAGGTTCATTGCCAAGAGGGCAATGTGGTGGATGGAAGGGATCACCTTCTTCTTGTCGCCAATGATTGAGGAGGCTACGAACCCATCCCCATTTCATCCAGAATAAATGATGGCTGATTGGTTGATCCATTCCGGTCACACTGTTGTCAGAGCTCAAATGAAACTCCATATCGGAATAGCTGTCGTAATCTGAGGAGTTCGAACTGGTTGAGGGATCCATCTCGTATGATCAAGGGAATGAATTTTTGATATGAAATGGATTATAGGAATTAGATTTGGTATTCTTCAATACATAATTTACATATGTATATATATTACCAGAATCCCATAAATTACGGAGGAATCTTTGAAAAAAAATGTCATTCAAAGTTCACAATAACAGATATGTTAGGATAAAATTTCGTCTATACACTATTATGCAATAAATGCAAGAACACGCGTTTAGACTAAAGAATAATAAGCAGGTAGTTTCTTAGGATAGTAGTAAATGATTTCTGACTAAAAATGATAAGCAAAAGTTTTGACATGCAAACACGGTCGAAGTCCAGACTCACTAATGTATCCTAACGACTTATCAGTTAGACACACTAATGCAGACCTGGTTCGCTAAGACCACCGCTCTGATACCACATGAGACGACCCGACCCAATCCATAGGGACGAATACAATAACATATGATTACATCGCGAGGTACTTGACCTCTAAATGATACATTTTACAAACATTGCATTCATTTTTAAAAGACAATCTTTCATTACATCGAAAGTTGACATGTATGCATACCATTTCATAATATCCAAACTATAAATGACCTAATCTGTCATTTACTTAATAATAATCTTTAATGAACTTCAACGACTCGAATGCAACGTCTTTTGAAATATGTCATGAATGACTCCAAGTAATATCTTTAAAATGAGCTAATGCACAGCGGAAGATCTCTTTCAAACCTGAGAATAAACATGCTTTCAAGTGTCAACCAAAAGGTTGGTGAGTTCATTAGTTTAACTTAAACAATCGTTTCCATCATTTTAATAGACCACAAGATTTCAGATTTCCATTTCTCATAAACATACGTCCCATGCATAGAGACAAAAATATCGTTCATATGGATTGAACACCTGGTAACCGACATTAACAATATGCATATATAAGAATATCCCCATCATTCCGGGATCCTCCTTCGGACATGATATAAATTTCGAAGTACTAAAACATCCGGTACCTTGGATGGGGCTTGTTGGGCCCGATAGATCTATCTTTAGGATTCGCGTCAATTAGGGTGTCTGTTCCCTAATTCTTAGATTACCAGACTTAATAAAAAGGGGCATATTCGATTTCGATAATTCAACCATAGAATGTAATTTTACGTACTTGTGTCTACTTCGTAAAACATTTATAAAAATTGCGCATGTATTCTCAGCCCAAAAATGTAATGAGTAAAAGGGAGCAAATGAAACTCACGCATATAAATATTGTAAAACAGTTAATAAAGCATTTGCATGTATTCTCAGCCCAAAAACGTAAAGAGTAAAAAGGGCAAATGAAACTCACCATCCTGTATTTTGTAGTAAAAATACATATAACATCATTGAACAAGTGTAGGGTTGGCCTCGGATTCACGAACCTATATTAATTATATATATTTATATGTCGGTCAAAATTTGTCTAACAATTTAGGCCAAGTCATAGTGTACCACAATCCTAATGCTCGAGTCTGACTCAACAGTATAGTAACATGTTATATTACCCATGCTCAGTTAAAATTCTAGTAAAAGGTGACGTGTGAAACAACGTAACACAAATGGTTTCATAATCATAAAATAGTATTTTAGTATTTAGAGAAAGTCAACACGAAAAAAAAAATTAACTGAAAAGTTAACGGGAAAAGTCAAAGTTCAAGGTCAAAAGTCAAAGGTTAAAATAAAAACGAGGTCGCATGCAAAAATACAATATCTTATACAACAAAATGATTTTTCGGTCAAACATTACTAAACGGCCACTTCAGCGATTTTTAGAAAAATTATCGGAACTCCGATTGATAAACGGTCACAGCCTTTAATTTCTCGTTACCACAAAGATATAACATGATTTTTGGCAAAAGTAAACACACATCAGGCCGACCATGACAACTGATACAAAACTGACATTTTTAATAAAAAAGTTTCAACTCTTTTTAGAATTTTAAAATGTGACCAAACAGTCAACTTTGTCGATTTTTAGAAAAATCGTCGAGACTCGAATTGACAAACGGCCAGAGTCGTTTGTTAGACCTTACAACAAAGAATTCAGTGGTATTTTTGTTTTAATCTGAAACAACGCAGATCAGCGAGAATTTCAGTTTCCGTATCGACGTTTCATCAAAATTTACAAAACTTCTTTTATCCATAACTTGACAACCGTTCAACGAAACGAGACGTGCTTTATATGAAAATTCATCTACTCGACGAGTAGAATCCAAATAACCACTTTTTATTACTCAAAAAATTAGTTCACTAATTATCATTAGCAATCTTAATTACGAAATTAATTGTTTAATTCATAACTTTCTAACCGTTCATCGAATCCATTCGATATCTAAATGAAAAGTTATTAATTTTTCGCTAGCTTTCCAACGACATGCATATCTTATATCTTATCTCATCCCTAGTATAACAACCTTTAAGATTCAACATAACCTATCTAATGGTAATATCAAATATACAAGCATGCATAATCCTATTTTCTCGAGCACTAGTCAGGGATACACTATTAGTATGTAAAAATAAATTTAGGAGTACTCACGTATCAATATTGAGATTCAATATTGCAGGGAAGGTACGTAGACGCAACGAAGATGATAAACACTAATTTGACCTCATGAGCTATACCCATGATCCATACCCATGACCTCCATAGCTATAACCCATAACTTTCTTAGCTCTATCCCGCTCGCAAGACCCGTCTTGTAATAATTCACTCATGACTTCGTCGTAATATTTTATGTATAATAATAATACTAATACCAATAATAATAATAATAATAAGATTAATAATAATATAATAATCTTTAATTATAAGATATATAATACCTACGTACTAATATGAAGAAATGAGTGCAATTATGAATCCATTCAATCCCAAACGCATTTGATTTATAGACGGCTCACATGAAGGCAGGTTACATCACATAATCATTTAACCTTTTATGCCGACAGTCGTTTTATATTAATATATATATTATATTAAATTTATATAATTACTTATATATTATATTATATTTACGGTCATGGTAAAAATATAATTTTTACAAAAATGACACGGACGTTGTCACGTGACTCATGTCCCGTTTCCGGTTTTTCAAACGAAGTTTCGTACGTTTAAAAAAAAAACTAGCCTTTTAAGTTATGTGACGTGTACCTTTAATAAAAATTAGACTTACTTATCAATAATTTATCTTTATAAAAATATCACTTATAAAATTTAGGGTTGTGGTCATTTACTTATTTAAATCAAAGTCTCGTTGTTTATCAAAATATTTTATTTTAAATTAAACGTTTTGTGATATTTACCTCCCCTCAAAGTATAACTTAATCTTTTGAGTATTTTGGTCATTTCCTTTTATAACTCATAGTCTCGTTATTTATCAAAACATTTTTTTTTATAACATTAGTTTAAATCAAAATATTTTATGACTAACTTGATATCATAAATTTATCACTTCGAAAAATATATATATATTTTCATTTTAAAAATATTAACTCGTACGTATCGTGTATAATGGAAATATTAATGTGGTAATATAATACTTAGTTTTTCACAACTGATAATAGTTCTAATTTTATTTTAAGTTCGTTAGAAAGTCCTTTTAGCACGTTACGTTATACTTCAAACTTAATTTGATATAATTTCATTTATGCGCCAACGTTTCACTTACCTTCCATACCTTAAATAAAATATCTTAATATTGATCGAATTAAATCAACAAGTGTTACTATCGTTTAATTATTTTAAAATCATATATAATTTAATATTTATAAACACGTTGTAAATGCACATTGCAAGTTATTTATCTAACAACCAATATTCCAACTTATGTTATTTAAACAGAGATGTTTTAATAACCAAATTGTATTTCATTGAAAATCGTTTTAGCACGTTTGAAAATAGACCAATCAAGTATTATGTAATTCAATTCTCCACTAACTTTTGTCTAACTCTCGATAAGTGACACTTTGTTCTTACTTACAAATCTCTTTACCATTTTTTCCGAATACCGTTAAAAGTAAGGGTTTCCTAATTCAAAGTGGACCTCATACAGAGACTCATAATCATAATTCAATGTATCTAATAATTCAATCATTTGATATTATCTTATAATCTCGTTGATAAACTTAGGTTGAACAAATACATTTATGTAACATATTATTCATTCAATACCTTGATAGCATTTCCAAGTTCATAAAATAGATCTCATATCTTATATTCATAATAACTAATCCGTTCAATGTTTCATTAATATAACTCAATTTAAAATCGAACATATGTATATGTATATATATATTTATTTACACATAATTGTTCGTGAATCGTTTGGCATGGTCAAAGGATATTTGATTACAGAAATATAGTTTCAAAACTTTCGAGACTCAACATTACAGATTTTGCTTATCGTGTCGGATATATATAGAGATTAAAGTTTAAATTTGATCGGAAATTTTCGGGTCATCACACAAAACTCCCTAACTCTACTGGTATCAAATCAATCTTAAATGTTTCGCTAACCAGTTTAATTTCTCGATTCCGACATATATTATCTGCTGAAATTAATTTACCATTTGCTAATTCGAGTAAAAATTTACTATCCAAAGGCGTCAATGGACAACTTAATTTAGCACAAAAATCTCTACTCATATAGCTTCTATCCGCACCCGAATCAAATAAAACGTAAGCAGATTTATTGTCAATAAGAAACGTACCCGTAACAAGCTCCGGGTCTTCCTGTGCCTCTGCCGCATTAATATTGAAAACTCTTCCACGGCCTTGTCCATTCGTGTTCTCCTGGTTTGGGCAATTTCTAATAATGTGGCCCGGTTTTCCACATTTATAACAAACTACATTGGCATAACTTGCTCCAACACTACTTGCTCCGCCATTACTCGTTCCGACACCATTTGTTCCTTTCGTTCTATTAACCCCTGGTCCGTAGACCTCACACTTCGCCGCGCTGTGACCATTTCTTTTACACTTGTTGCAAAATTTGGTGCAGAACCCCGAGTGATTCTTTTCACACCTTTGGCATAGCTGCTTCTGATTTTGTTGTTGTTGCGGTTATTATTGTTGTTAGGATGATTGTTGTAGTTGCTGTTGTTGTTGTTGTTGTTGTTGTTGGGCCGTTTGTTGTAGTTGCGATTGATGTTGCGATTGTTGGGATAATTGTTGCGATTATTGTTGTAATTGCTGTTGTTGTTGTATTGGTGATTCTTATCATCGTTTTCCTCCCACTTTCTTTTGACTTGCTTCACATTGGCCTCTTCAGCAGTCTGTTCTTTAATTCTTTCTTCAATTTGGTTCACGAGTTTGTGAGCCATTCTACATGCCTGTTGTATGGAGGCGGGCTCGTGTGAACTTATATCTTCTTGGATTCTTTCCGGTAATCCTTTCACAAACGCGTCGATCTTCTCTTCCTCATCTTCGAATGCTCCCGGACATAATAGGCACAATTCTGTGAATCGTCTTTTGTACGTGGTAATATCAAATCCTTAGGTTCTTAACCCTCTAAGTTCTGTCTTGAGCTTATTGACCTCAGTTCTGGGACGGTACTTCTCGTTCATCAAGTGCTTGAGTGCTGACCACGGTAGTGCGTATGCATCGTCTTGTCCCACTTGCTCTAGATAGGTATTCCACCATGTTAACGCAGAACCTGTGAAGGTATGCGTAGCGTACTTTACTTTGTCCTCTTCAGTACACTTACTTATGGCAAACACCGATTCGACCTTCTCGGTCCACCGTTTCAATCCGATCGGTCCTTCGGTTCCATCAAATTCCAAAGGTTTGCAGGCAGTGAATTCTTTGTAGGTGCATCGTACACGATTTCCTGTACTGCTAGATCCAAGGTTATTGTTGGTATGTAGCGCAGCCTGTACTGCGGCTATGTTTGAAGCTAGAAAAGTACGGAATTCCTCTTCATTCATATTCACGGTGTGTCGAGTAGTCGGTGCCATTTCCTTCAAAATAGTTAAATGGAACAAGTTAATCATACAGAATATTAAGAGTAGTTAATAGTATTTCGTAGCATAATATGAACTCATTTATAAAAGCTTTTTCTTCATATTAGCGTTTTATAAGTTTAAATTCGGGTAGTACCTACCTGTTAAGTTCATACTTAGTAGCTAATATACAATTCAACTACTACAATTCTATATGAAAAACTGATTATAATAATATTTCGCGTTCAAACTTTTATACAATATTTTACAAACTTACAATACCGCTTATTTTACATAAAGCATGAAATATAGCATACAATAACTTTGATACAAGATAGTTTTGAAGATAATTCTAGCTAGTACACAAGTCGTTCAGCAAAGGCAATAAAGACACGTAATTCATACGTCCAGAAACAAGTCATGCATTCTGGTTTTACTAGGACTACTTCCCATCCTTGGTCTTGTGCAACATAACCGTTATGGCCATTGATAAGACAGCGTGTTGTAACGTCGTCAAAGGGACGAGGGTTACGTAATGTCCAACAGTCCCGTAATAATCTAAAAACTTCATTTCTTACCCCAATTATCGACTCCGTCACTTGTGGAAACGTTTTGTTTAATAGTTGTAGCCCGATGTTCTTGTTCTCACTTTGGTGAGAAGCGAACATTACTAATCCGTAAGCATAACATGCTTCTTTATGTTGCATGTTAGCTGCTTTTTCTAAATCACGAAGTCCAATATTCAGATATATTGAGTCAAAATAATTTCTTAACCCGTTGCGTAAAATAACATTTGGGTTCCCCGCAATATATGCGTCAAAGTAAACACATCGTAACTTATGGGTTTCCCAATGTGATATCCCCCATCTTTCAAACGAAAGTCTCTTATAAACCAAGACATTCTTGGAACGTTCTTCGAATGTCTTACAAACTGATCTCGCCTTAAATAGTTGTGCCGAGGAATTCTGGCCGACTCTAGACAAGATTTCATCAATCATGTCTCCGGGTAGGTCTCTTAAAATATTGGGTTGTCTATCCATTTTGTGTTTTTAAACTGTAAAATAGACAAGAGTTAGATTCATAAAAAAAAATACTTATTAATACAAGCAATTTTTACATATATCATAAAGCATACGAACACTATATTACATATATTACACCACACGAATACAACTATCTTATTCCGACTCGCTCGTTTCTTCTTCTTCGGTTTTGGTTCGTTTTTCCAAGTTTCTAGGGATATATGATGTTCCCCTAATACGAGCCGTCGTTGTCCACATTGGTTTAGAAAAACCTGGTGGTTTAGAGGTTCCCGGGTCATTGTTACAACTTAAGGACTTCGGGCGTTGACGATACATATAAAGTTCATCGGGGTTGGAATTAGATTTCTCTATTTTTATGCCCTTTCCCTTATTATTTTCTTTTGTCTTTTTAAATTCAGTTGGGGTAATTTCTATAACATCATCGGAATTCTCGTCGGAATCCGATTCATCGGAGAATTGGTAATCCTCCCAATATTTTGCTTCCTTAGCGGAAACACCATTGACCATAATTAACCTTGGTCGGTTGGTTGAGGATTTTCTTTTACTTAACCGTTTTATTATTTCCCCCACCGGTTCTATTTCTTCATCCGGTTCCGATTCTTCTTCCGGTTCCGATTCTTCTTCCGGTTCCGACTCTTCTTCCGGTTCCTCTTCGGGAACTTGTGAATCAGTCCACGAATCATTCCAATTTACATTTGACTCTTCATTATTATTAGGTGAGTCAATGGGACTTGTTCTAGAGGTAGACATCTATCACATAATATCAAACGCGTTAAGAGATTAATATATCACATAATATTCACCTGTTAAAAATATATAGTTTCCAACAAAATTTGTTAAGCAATCATTTTTCAAGTAAACACGGTCGAAGTCCAGACTCACTAATGCATCCTAACAAACTCGATTAGACACACTAATGAAAAATTCTGGTTCTCTAAGACCAACGCTCTGATACCAACTGAAATGTCCCATTCTTATTGATTAAAAACGTTCCATATTAATTGATTTCGTTGCGAGGTTTTGACCTCTATATGAGACGTTTTTCAAAGACTGCATTCATTTTTAAAACAAACCATAACCTTTATTTCATAAATAAAGGTTTAAAAAGCTTTACGTAGATTATCAAATAATGATAATCTAAAATATCCTGTTTACACACGACCATTACATAATGGTTTACAATACAAATATGTTACATCGAAATCAGTTTCTTGAATGCAGTTTTTACACAATATCATACAAACATGGACTCCAAATCTTGTCCTTATTTTAGTATGCAACAGCGGAAGCTCTTAATATTCACCTGAGAATAAACATGCTTTAAACGTCAACAAAAATGTTAGTGAGTTATAGGTTTAACCTATATATATCAAATCGTAACAATAGACCACAAGATTTCATATTTCAATACACATCCCATACATAGAGATAAAAATCATTCATATGGTGAACACCTGGTAACCGACATTAACAAGATGCATATATAAGAATATCTCCATCATTCCGGGACACCCTTCGGATATGATATAAATTTCGAAGTACTAAAGCATCCGGTACTTTGGATGGGGTTTGTTAGGCCCAATAGATCTATCTTTAGGATTCGCGTCAATTAGGGTGTCTGTTCCCTAATTCTTAGATTACCAGACTTAATAAAAAGGGGCATATTCGATTTCGATAATTCAACCATAGAATGTAGTTTCACGTACTTGTGTCTATTTTGTAAATCATTTATAAAACCTGCATGTATTCTCATCCCAAAAATATTAGATTTTAAAAGTGGGACTATAACTCACTTTCACAGATTTTTACTTCGTCGGGAAGTAAGACTTGGCCACTGGTTGATTCACGAACCTATAACAATAGATACATATATATCAAAGTATGTTCAAAATATATTTACAACACTTTTAATATATTTTGATGTTTTAAGTTTATTAAGTCAGCTGTCCTCGTTAGTAACCTACAACTAGTTGTCCACAGTTAGATGTACAGAAATAAATCGATAAATATTATCTTGAATCAATCCACGACCCAGTGTATACGTATCTCAGTATTGATCACAACTCAAACTATATATATTTTGGAATCAACCTCAACCCTGTATAGCTAACTCCAACATTCACATATAGAGTGTCTATGGTTGTTCCGAAATATATATAGATGTGTCGACATGATAGGTCGAAACATTGCATACGTGTCTATGGTATCTCAAAATTACATAATATACAATACAAGTTGATTAAGTTATGGTTGGAATAGATTTGTTACCAATTTTTACGTAGCTAAAATGAGAAAAATTATCCAATCTTGTTTTACCCATAACTTCTTCATTTTAAATCCGTTTTGAGTGAATCAAATTGATATGGTTTCATATTGAACTCTATTTTATGAATCTAAACAGAAAAGTATAGGTTTATAGTCGGAAAAATAAGTTACAAGTCGTTTTTGTAAAGGTAGTCATTTCAGTCGAAAGAACGACGTCTAGATGACCATTTTAGAAAACATACTTCCACTTTGAGTTTAATCATAATTTTTGGATATAGTTTCATGTTCATAATAAAAATCATTTTCTCAGAATAACAACTTTAAAATCAAAGTTTATCATAGTTTTTAATTAACTAACCCAAAACAGCCCGCGGTGTTACTACGACGGCGTAAATTCGGTTTTACGGTCTTTTTCGTGTTTCCAGATTTTAAATCATTAAGTTAGCATATCATATAGATATAGAACATGTGTTTAGTTGATTTTAAAAGTCAAGTTAGAAGGATTAACTTTTGTTTGCGAACAAGTTTAGAATTAACTAAACTATGTTCTAGTGATTACAAGTTTAAACCTTCGAATAAGATAGCTTTATATGTATGAATCGAATGATGTTATGAACATCATTACTACCTTAAGTTCCTTGGATAAACCTACTGGAAAATAGAAAAATGGATCTAGCTTCAATGGATCCTTGGATGGCTCGAAGTTCTTGAAGCAGAATCATGACACGAAAACAAGTTCAAGTAAGATCGTCACTTGAAATAAGATTGTTATAGTTATAGAAATTGAACCAAAGTTTGAATATGATTATTACCTTGTATTAGAATGATAACCTACTGTAAGAAACAAAGATTTCTTGAGGTTGGATGATCACCTTACAAGATTGGAAGTGAGCTAGCAAACTTGAAAGTATTCTTGATTTTATGAAACTAGAACTTTTGGAATTTATGAAGAACACTTAGAACTTGAAGATAGAACTTGAGAGAGATCAATTAGATGAAGAAAATTGAAGAATGAAAGTGTTTGTAGGTGTTTTTGGTCGTTGGTGTATGGATTAGATATAAAGGATATGTAATTTTGTTTTCATGTAAATAAGTCATGAATGATTACTCATATTTTTGTAATTTTATGAGATATTTCATGCTAGTTGCCAAATGATGGTTCCCACATGTGTTAGGTGACTCACATGGGCTGCTAAGAGCTGATCATTGGAGTGTATATACCAATAGTACATACATCTAAAAGCTGTGTATTGTATGAGTACGAATACGGGTGCATACGAGTAGAATTGTTGATGAAACTGAACGAGGATGTAATTGTAAGCATTTTTGTTAAGTAGAAGTATTTTGATAAGTGTATTGAAGTCTTTCAAAAGTGTATAAATACATATTAAAACACTACATGTATATACATTTTAACCGAGTCGTTAAGTCATCGTTAGTCGTTACATGTAAGTGTTGTTTTGAAACCTTTAGGGTAACGATCTTGTTAAATGTTGTTAACCCAATGTTTATAATATCAAATGAGATTTTAAATTATTATATTATCATGATATTATCATGTATGAATATCTCTTAATATGATATATATACATTAAATGTGTTTACAACGATAATCGTTACATATATGTCTCGTTTAAAAATCATTAAGTTAGTAGTCTTGTTTTTACATATGTAGTTCCTTGTTAATATACTTAATGATATGTTTACTTATCATAGTATCATGTTAACTATATATATATCCATATATATGTCATCATATAGTTTTTACAAGTTTTAACGTTCGTGAATCACCGGTCAACTTGGGAGGTCAATTGTCTATATGAAACATATTTCAATTAATCAAGTCTTAACAAGTTTGATTGGTTAACATGTTGGAAACATTTAATCATGTAAATATCAATCTCAATTAATATATATAAACATGGAAAAGTTCGGGTCACTACAGAATGGGTTTGTGTCATCATCATCACTTTTGGTTACCAACTCCATACGTCGTTTGCATATTAACGAGTCGTTCTAACAAGGAACAGAAAGGTGGGTAACTGAATCAGCTGCATCCTTGCAGCTTACATTCGAACAATGAAAGAGAAAAAAAAATTAAAATGAAAACTTTTGCAGTAGCTAGTTTACGGTGATGGTGGTATTCGAAATAAACAAAAATACATGAATTTTAATGGTGGTTGTAAAGTGGTTTCATGGTGGACAGTAGTTGAGCATGAACCAAAAAAATATATAGGTGTTGCAGTGGGTGGTGAATGGTGGTGAACGAAGATGACAGGAGTGACTCCAGTGATGGTTGGGTTACGGTTATCGATTGTAAAACAAATATATAGAGGCAAGGGATGGTTTAGGATTTCACAAAAGAAAATACAAGGTGATTGGTGATCGAGTTATCTATCAAAGTGGTGATATGGGTGGCGGTTTGGATGGGTTTGGGTGATGTTCTTAAACTGAAAAGCAGCAGGCTGGGAATAGTGTAGCATTCGTGGCTGTTTAGTGGCGATGTTCGAACAAAACAAATGGCGATATCAATAATTGATCCATATAACCACAAGAGGGTTTTTGATTTTTATGATTGATAACCGAATCAACAGACTACGATGGGGTTGACATAGGTCTCGAGAAAGAGAAGACGTAAAAAAGCAATTAGCAATGGTTTACAATGAGTAGGATGTTACATATCGATGTTTCTAAGTAGTTTATGAGCTGTTTATGAGTTATTGAGTTGGGGCCTGTGACCCAACAGTTCAATCAGTATAAGTATTATAACTGCAGTTAACAGTGATCGAAAAAGGGTATGTTGAAAGGCTCGATCGAGTACGGGTTGCAACAAAAGTTGAATAAAAATAATAGAGATAAGTGGGTTTCGGTTATTACATCAAGCTCGTGATGGTGGTGGATGTTATGGTTGATCATGGTGTGAAGTAGTGGTCATGTAAGGTGATTTGTTATGATGGTGGGGGTGGCCGATGGTGATGCAAGATGGTCGGTTGTTATGGTGATGCTCACGGGTGTGATGGTTCTAAATTGGTCATGGAAGAGGAAGGTAGTCTAGGTGTTGATTGAATGGTGATGGTGTATGAGGTTGTGTGTGTTAATATTTCTCATGAAGTATATATCTTATTATATTTATATATATATATATATATATATATATATATATATATATATATATATATATATATATATATATATATATATATATATATATATATATATATATATATATAAAGAGAAAAGAGTTAAAGAATTATGGATATATGAAGTTGAATTTAAACGTGGATATGTCTACATCTATATTTTAATAGGTTAGTGGATGAATTGGGAAAAGTAACACACTAATCAAGGAAAGAAAGGAACAGTTAGCCATCGGTACTTTGGACATATTCATTCTACCGACACCTTTCTAACGAAATGTTATATCGTGGTTCATTGCTAAACAGTTATCTTATAAAAGTGTTCCTAAAAATTCCCAAATTTTTAGATTAAATATATTTAATTATTTCACTCATTATCTGATTGAAACCTGATTAAAAATGTTCGATAAATATTTATTTTCTGTTCCAATTAATATATACGGAGTACAAACATTTAAACTTAAAAGGATAAAAATATTTTTATCAAACCTAAAATCTTCGTAATCAATTTACAGTTCAATTTTTATTTTCAATCTTTTTAAACACGTAATAGAACTATATGAACGCTGGCGAAAAGTCAACCGAGTTGTACTGACGTTTACTATGTAAGCTCGAAATCACTCATATTCCCTTTCTATATATAAACAGTTTTCAAATAGCAAAGTTAAATACTAAAACAATTATATTATATATTTTTAAACAAACAGATTTAATATAACTTTATATATTTACAAGTACTATTTATTTACATATTTATACATATATCTATATATTTATAGTTTGCATTAATCGCATTTTACTTTATTTATTTTACAATATAAATCCTAATAATCATACTATATAATATTCTAAATTATATTTCAAATTATAAATACCTATTTAAATATATATATATGTTATCTATTTACAAACAATTGCTCGCGAATCGTCAGGAGTAGTCAAGGGTTAAATGAACACATGAACATAGTTTCCAAAATTTTCTAAACTCCACATTACATACTATGCTTTATCGTATCGAAATCATATAAAGATTAAGTTTAAATTTAGTCGGAAATTCCCGGGTCGTCACAGTACCTACCCGTTAAAGAAATTTCGTCCCGAAATTTGAGTGAGGTGGTCATGGCTAACAATAAAAATGTTTTCATGACGAATATGAGTTGATAAATAGAGTTTTATCATCATTGAGTGATATAGATAAAACAATTCGATTATTCAAAGCATACGAGTGAAGCTATTACAAAAGAGTGAAATAGGAAAGTAAAGATTCATCTTAACTTTTGACAGAGTCAGGGTTGAATTTAGAAAATAAGGTTCGTCTTAACTTTTGACGTCATCTTGGTTGAATTCCAAAATTCAAGGGATTTAAAGAAAATCTTCGAAATCTAAAAGATATGATTCTTCGGTGAATAAGGAGATTAAGATCTCTATAATTAAATACGGTGATCTGCCTCGATTACTCTGTCTGATATTTCCATTATAAATTAAACTCCTCCGTTCCATTATTCTCACTATTCATATACTTTCTTTCTTAGTTCATACATCCAAAATATTGTGAAAATGCTTATTCCAGTTCTAATCCTTAATATTTTCCTAATTATCATTTCTGTCATCCTTCATTTCAATCTTCCATCAGAAAAAAAAAATCTGTTTACTTTTACTATTATCTTGGGGTGATACTATTCTTAATTCTACCGTGTCTTTATATTGCTATTTGTATTAATATCCACGGTTTGTAACTTCCGTGTTGTTATTGGGCTTTATATTTTCTCTTATATTTTGGAGCTCTTTGTGTTTTTATTATCCTCCCGACCTCTAGTAAAGCGAGTAATGGTACAGAATTCATAAGTATGGAATTTCGAATGAACTTAATGTTCTAAACAAGAAAGAACGTAATAGCACGATTTGATTTGTCAAATTACCAGAATCACTAAGGATGGAACTATCAAGAATATACTTTCTTGATATATTCGGAGGTTGAACAGATTGAACGAGTCGTGTAACATGGCACATGATGACGTTATAATCTGTGAATCATCATGTCCCAATAGAAACTTAACATGACTTACTGTAATATAATCACGTTGATCAAGTGTCATTATATTATACTAACTCATGCATCAATTCCCAACATTACTTCAATAACATTCATATTTTAAGCTCAAAAGTTTACAGAATCTAGAAACTAACAGTTTCTATATGATGTAACACTGATAGCATGAAGAGATTAATGATTTCAGATAAGAACAGTTATGAAAATATCTTCAGAAATATGGAGGATATTTATAAATGGATATACGATGATATCTTGGAATTTCTAATATCGATGGATGATGAAGAAAATTTATCCGTAAGGGTTTAGATTCGGAAGCAAGGTATTCGCTAAAGATTTCATCAGAAACAGAATCATTTGGATTCCTTGAAATCAAACTTATTCCTTGTGATTTGTCCACGGCTTCCTTCATAGTTTCGCATAATCCGCTTTTCGGTACTAAATTTTCTATTAAATGTTTCCAATATAATGATACACAGGAAGCACGAAGAGGTATATAATTTTGGATGAGAATATTTATGAAAATATCCTCAGAAATATCGAAAATATTGATGATGATATTTTTGGGAATTTCTAAGTTCGATAGTTGATGGAGAAAAATTTTCCGTAAGATTTTAACATGACTTTGGAGCAAGATATTCTCTAAAGATTTCAACGGATCCAGAATTACCTGAATTCTTTGAATATAGGGTTTGGTCCTTGTATTTGTCCTTGGTGTCCTTCATGGGTAGCTCAATCTGTTTTTCAATACCCAATTTTCTATCGAACGTTCCTAACACTCCTTTCTTTATCATCAAAATTTTGGCCGTTTAGACCATCTACCATTTTTCCGTTTCCTCTGCATTTAATGCTATGATATCTAAATCATCGGTTATTAATCCGAGGTGGTTTCAAGAGAATTATGTTTTTAGATGATTAAACGCTGATGGTAATATGGTGGAATTTGAAAGGTTTCCTGGTAACAATAAAAGAGCACGCGTATATATCAACGTTATAATAAGGTTGTTTCGTACGAAAAGTCGAAGTTGTCTTGCTGGAGCTGTAACAAAATTGGCTATTTTGAAGAAGAACTTCAAGGTTATTTTGGGTAATAATAACACTAAAAAAATTAGCACAGTTATGTGTTAAACGTTTACTCAGTTTCCGAGTGTTTTTCAAGTGCATAACTATATGCATCAATCTTTTCTTCCGTAGATGAAATGCGGTTAGTTCATCCTCTCGGTTGAGATGTTTTCAAGAATTACGAAAGGTTTGAACGCGGATTGTAATCGTCAAGATACAATGAGGTTTAAGATGAAATCAAGTTACAAAGGATGATTTAAGATGAAATCAAGTGGCAAACTTGAAGAATTGTTTAGTTTCATATATTATAATCAATATTTTAATTCATTTTAATTGTCCAATATTATTAGTCCACAGTCGATAGTCCACAGTTGACAGTCGAATAATTCATATAAAGTTTAATATATAATATTCGTATCGTGACCCGTGTACATGTCTCAGACTCGATCACAACTCAAAGTATATATATTATTGTAGAATCAACCTCAACCCTGTATAGAGAACTCGATCATTACTGCATATAGAGTGTCTATGGTGATTCCAAATAATATATATAGATGCGTCGATATGATATGTCAAAACCTTGTATACGTGTCCCGATATTTAAAGTGCGTAAAATAAATAACAGAAAATAAATAACGATAAATAAAATTGCGAGAAATTGCGATAATAAATTGCGATAATTAAAATGTAATCAGTTAGCTAGGAACAGTTAGCTGGAAACAGTTAGCGTGGATTCTTAACAAAATTTTTCATAGTTAATTTGTTTGTTTCTATCAAATTTTTATTTTCTCAAATGTTTTCTTTATTATGCCACTTGTTGGATTCTGATAAGTCAAAATCCAAATATGAATTTGAATGAAAATGGTTATTTTATGGTGAACGGATTCGTATATCTGCGGATGTAAGCAGGATAGTAAATAATCGTTGAATCGGATTCGAAAAATGTACAGTATAACTTATTAATGTAAAATCTAAATATTCCTCGGGTATTACCTACCCGTTAAAATATTTTCACCATTAACATTTTGTACAAAAGAAATTTTAATTACAATCTTTATGAAAACATATATACATATATATTTTCTTCAGACGTAATCATGGATTTAATGAGTCAATGTGATATTAAACTCATCAGATTTACGGCTAGAACTAGAGTACATAATCTCTAAAACATTAGAGATTACATAATCATCACGAAGGACGAAGATAGTTTATGTAGAACGATTCGTAGAACGATGATTATGCTTGAGGTATAGATTGCGAGGTTGAGATGTGTAATGATGTTGTTGTTATTGGTACAGGTTATGCTGCTAGTGCTGCTGATGGTGGCACTGTTGCTGTCGGTGCTACAAGTGTTGTTGGTGCTGAGGTTGGTGATGATGTTGGTGTAGTAAGTATAGCTTGTAGATTACGCACCATTCTTGTCAGGGTTTCTATCCTACCCTCTATCATTTCTATCCACCCACTCATCTGATTTGATAGATCTTGATTATCAATTCGAAGTTCCCTAACTTCTTCTAATATTCCCTTTCTATTGGTATTCGGAACTAGAGGTTGAATATTTTCTGAGATTGCAGTCATGCGACCTTCGAGGTGGAATATTTTAGCAAGAAGAGTAAATACAGTGTTGCGCATAGGTTCACCAGTGAGTACATCATTTTCTCCGATGTTAGGAGGTAAGTTTGGTTCCCGGTAGGGCTCGCCTTCTTCATTTCTCCATCGAGTGAGTAAGTCTCGGACCCACCCCCATCTCCTCCAGAAACAAAAATAACTAAATGGTTGAGGCACTTCTGGTTCATTGACTTCGGAGTCTGTTTCAATATACATCTCGAAATCGCTTCCGGAACTAATGGAATCCAAGCTAGGTGTAGGATCCATTTCTTTAGAGGATTTTCGATATGAAATGATTTTCGATTATCGGATAATATTCTAATTATATAGAATATTTAATATAGTACAGAGGATCCCGTAAATTACGGAGAAAATTAAGGAAACGTGTCAGATAAAGTCTACAATAACGGATACGCTAAGATATGAATTAGCAGATACGCTAAGATATGGATTTTGTCTATACACTATTCATGCAATCAATGCAGTAAGATGTGTCTAGACTAGGAATGATAAGCAGGTAATTTCCTAAGGATAAGTAGATGATTTTCGACACGAATGATAATCAAAACTTTTGACATGCAGACACGGTCGAAGTCCAGACTCACTAATGCATCTAAACAACTATCAGTTAGATATACTAATGCAAGACCTAGTTCGCTAAGACCACCGCTCTGATACCAACTGAAAGGACCCGTCCTAATACATCCGGACGAAGTCCATATCGATTATAAACGATTTACAACAGTTGATTTCATCGCGAGGTACTTGACCCCTATATGATACATTTTACATACATTGCATTCGTTTTTGAAAAGACAATCTTTCATTACATCGAAAGTTGACGACATGCATACCATTTCAATATATCCAACTATAATTAACTTAATAATAATCTTGATGAACTCAACGACTCGAATGTAACGTCTTTTGAAATATGCCATGAATGACTCCAAGTAATGTCTTTAATATGAGCTAATGCACAGCGGAAGATTTCTTTCATACCTGAGAATAAACATGCTTTCAAGTGTCAACTAAAAGGTTGGTGAGTTCATTAGTTTAACATAAATAATCATTTTCATCATTTTAATAGACCATAAGATTTTCATTTTTCCATTTCTCATAAACATACGTCCCATGCATAGAGACAAAAATATCATTCATATGGTTTGAACACCTGGTAACCGACATTCACAGTATGCATATAAGAATATCCCCATCATTCCGGGATCCTCCATCGGACATGATATAAATTTCGAAGTACTAAAGCATCCGGTACTTTGGATGGGGCTTGTTGGGCCCGATAGATCTATCATTAGAGTTCGCGTCAATTAGGGTGTCTGTTCCCTAATTCTTAGATTACCAGACTTAATAAAAAGGGGCATATTCGATTTCGATCATTCAACCATATAATGTAGTTTTGATTACTTGTGTCTATTTCGTAAAAACATTTATAAAAATTGCGCTTGTATTCTCAGCCCAAAAATATAAAGGGTAAAAAAGTAAATGAAACTCACGCATATAAATATTGTAAAACAGTTAATAAAGCATTTGTATGTATTCTCAGCCCAAAATGTATATAAAAAGGGAATAATGAAACTCACGCATATAAATATTGTAAAACAGTTAATAAAGCATTTGCATGTATTCTCAGCCCAAAAATGTAAAGAGTAAAAGGGAGCAAATGAAACTCACCATACTGTATTTTGTAGTAAAAATACATATGACATCATTTAACAAGTATAGGGTTGATCTCGGATTCACGAACCTATATCATTATATATATTAACACATATATTTGTAATCGAACAAATTTATTATATCTTAAATTATATATTATATATATATTTAATTTGTATGTATCTTTAAAAATGACTAATGTTTATATAATTATATTAATATTTATATATGATTAACATTATATTAAAAATACATCATTTGTTATATATGAATATTTATATTAAAAAAAATATGTTCATAATATGTAATGTTATTATAAGTATAATTTTATATACATAATATTTATTTGTTGTAAAAATAATAATAATGATAATACTAGTAATAAAAATAATGATAATAATAATAATGATAATAATTTGTAAAAATAATAATACTTATGTTCATAATAATAATAATAATAATAATAATAATAATAATAATAATACTAATAATAATAATAATACTAATAATAATAATGATAATAATAATAATAATAATAATAATAATAATAATAATAATAATAATAATAATAATAATAATAATAATAATAATAATAATAATAATAATAATAATAATAATAATAATAATAATATAAAGAACAATAATAATAATATTAATGAAAATACTACCTCAATAGAAGTAGCTCTTAAAAAAAGTAAATGCTTAAGTTCGGGCTTGAGCCTGCGACCTCCCGCTCACACGAAAACTTCCTTAACCATTCGGCCACTTCTATTTTTCTGAATTAAGTCATAACCCAATATATATGTATATATCCCATTCTATCTTTTACAGCCCACAAGTTTTGTGTAGTTCGGCCCAACTTTTACAAAGTCCGATTAAAGATAGAAGCCCAATAAATCAAAAGTTTATGGTTTCAGTTTGTTGTCAACAGATCTTGAAATCGTTGGCCTAACAGAATCTGTACGACCCAACATAAGAAGAAAAGAAACGGCCCAAATCTCTAAGTAAGTCACGATCCAAATATAATTCAATTTGATTAGCTGTGTTTAGGAAAGAAAAAAAATAAAAAAAATGTCGGCCACTAGTGTTCCTCATACTCCCATATATTCCTTTCTCTTAAAGTAAAAAGTGTATATATATAAAAATATTATTACACAGGCTGAATCAACAAAAAATAAAATGTAGTAGTCGAGCAGTTAAAGTGATAATAATAATTCAAATTGGTTAGCAGGAGACCGGAAGTAATATAATAATGTTCGAATGGTTTTGTGTCATCATCATCACTTTTGGTTACCAACTCCATAAGTCGTTTGCATATTAACGAGTTGTTCTAACAAGGAACAGAAAGGTGGGTAACTGAATCAGCTGCATCCTTGCAGCTTACATTCGAACAATGAAAGAGTAAAAAAAAATTAAAACGAAAACTTTTGCAGTAGCTAGTTTACGGTGATGGTGGTATTCGAAATAAACAGAAATACATGAATTTTAATGGTGGTTGTAAAGTGGTTTCATGGTGGACAGTAGTTGAGCATGAACCAAAAAAATATATAAGTGTTGCAGTGGGTGGTGAATGGTGGTGAACGAAGATGACAGGAGTGACTCCAGTGATGGTTGGGTTACGGTTATCGATTGTAAAACAGATATATAGAGGCAAGGGATGGTTTAGGATGTCACAAAATAAAATACAAGGTGATTGGTGATCGAGTTATCTATCAAAGTGGTGATATTGGTGGAGGTTTGGATGGGTTTGGGTGATGTTCTTAAACTGAAAAGCAGCAGGCTGGGAATCGTGTAGCATTCGTGGCTGTTTAGTGGCGATGTTTGAACAAAACAAATGGCGATATCAATAATCGATCCATATAACCACAAGAGGGTTTTCAATTTTTATGATTGATAACCGAATCAACAGACTACGATGGGGTTAACATGGGTCTCGAGAAAGAGAAGACGTAAAAGAGCAATCAGCAATGGTTTACAATGAGTAGGATGTTTCATATCGATGTTTCTAAGTAGTTTATGAGCTGTTTATGAGTTATTGAGTTGGGGCCTGTGACCCAACAGTTCAATCAGTATAAGTATTATAACTGCAGTTAACAGTGATCGAAAAAGGGTATGTTGAAAGGCTCGATCGAGTACGGGTTGCAACAAAAGTTGAATAATAATAATAGAGACAAGTGGGTTTCGATTATTACATCAAGCTCGTGATGGTGGTGGATGTTATGGTTGATCATGGTGTGAAGTAGTGGTCATGTAAGGTGATTTGTTATGATGGTGGGGGTGGCCGATGGTGATGCAAGATGGCCAGTTGTTATGGTGATGCTCACGGGTGTGATGGTTCTAAATTGGTCATGGAAGAGGAAGGTAGTCTAGGTGTTGATAGAATGGTGATGGTGTATGAGGTTGTGTGTGTTAATATTTCTCATGAAGTATATATCTTATTATATATATATATATATAAAGAGAAAAGAGTTAAAGAATTATGGATATATGAAGTTGAATTTAAACGTGGATATGTCTACATCTATATTTTAATAGGTTAGTGGATGAATTGGGAAAAGTAACACACTAATCAAGGAAAGAAAGGAACAGTTAGCCATCGGTACTTTGGACATATTCATTCTACCGACACCTTTCTAACGAAATGTTATATCGTGGTTCATTGCTAAACAGTTATCTTATAAAATTGTTCCTAAAAATTCCCAAATTTTTAGATTAAATATATTTAATTATTTCACTCATTATCTGATTGAAACCTGATTAAAAATGTTCGATAAATATTTATTTTCTGTTCCAATTAATATATACGGAGTACAAATATTTAAACTTAAAAGGATAAAAATATTTTTATCAAACCTAAAATCTTCGTAATCAATTAACATTTCAATTTTTATTTTCAATCTTTTTAAACACGTAATAGAACTATATGAACGCTGGCAAAAAGTCAACCGAGTTGTACTGACGTTTACTATTTAAGCTCGAAATCATTCATATTCCCTTTCTATATATAAACAGTTTTTAAATAGCAAAGTTAAATACTAAAACAATTATATTATATATTTTTAAACAAACAGATTTAATATAACTTTATATATTTACAAGTACTATTCATTTACATATTTATACATATATCTATATATTTTATAGTTTGCATTAATCGCATTTTGCTTTATTTATTTTACAATATAAATCCTAATAATCATACTATATAATATTCTAAATTATATTTCAAATTATAAATACCTATTTAAATATATATATGTTATCTATTTACAAACAATTGCTCGCGAATCGTCGGGAGTAGTCAAGGGTTAAATGAACACATGAACATAGTTTCCAAAATTTTCTAAACTCCACATTACATACTATGCTTTATCGTATCGAAATCATATAAAGATTAAGTTTAAATTTAGTCGAAAATTCCCGGGTCGTCACAATACGTATAATGATCCGTCTCAAAAAGACACTAATAAGCAGCATCCCGTCTAGGGTTTTTAGCCTGCATAAGCCTATCCCGGAAAATAACGTCTTCCCGGCATCACCTCAGAAACCTGACCAGGAGGTTACTTATGCATATACCCGGGAAGGACCACGCTGGACAGCGACTAGCCGGGAAAGCCATATAAAAATTCAGCCTGGATAACCATACACGATACCAGCATCACCTAGCCAGATGCAGAGGCATTAAGATGATAAGAATTATATTAACACAAATAAGCCTGTTGATAAACCGGAAACAATTTAGCCCGGTCATGACAAACACCGTAAAGAAACACTTGGAGTAAATACGAAGCTAAATCCCTCCCGACTAATCAAGGCATTCACCCGTAATGACCTAGTCGGGACCACCACACTACCAGAACTACCACAGCTTCCTGGTTTAGTATTCCGACCCGGTACAAGGATAACGTCCCGGGATAAGCACATGTCCCGGAGCAAGTGCGTTATCTCGGAGCAGACACTTCACCCCGGAATGAGTGCACTGTCCAGGGACAAGTACTTGATCCCGAAACAAATATACAAACAAGTTGTACACCATGACAGCCCATGAATCTAGGAAAGTTTGTTAGGATCTGCTCGATTATTCCCATGAAAGGACAGGTGCCACGTCACCCCTCGAGATTGGCAAAGTTTGTTACAATCATGAAAGGGACATGTGCCACGTCACTATTCCCTCATAACATCTATAAATAGGTAAACAAGATCATTTATTCCACAACACTGGATGCATTAATGTTACTCTGCCTAAATTAATTATAGTAGCATCTCTCCGGTCGTTAATACAATTCCGATTAATACTCCGGTCATTATCGGAACTAATCATCACCTTAAGATATTAACTTATTCGATTCTGATCGAGTAAGGTTAATCTAATCGATTATTTTACGCCCTTGAAATCAAGATTTCAAATCGGGGTTTGCACAATTATTGGAGATAAAACATTCAATCCACTCTTTTTCCCAAATCAAGCGCTCAAACCAGAAATCTATTTCGACTATACGATTTTGGTTTGGTCAATAAGATATATGCCTCACTACCAGTATCTGTATAAATTTTGGTTATGAACTTGTTTGCAATCACAGCAGAGATGACAACAGGATCATCTGATAGTCGCCAATTTGGAGTCGTGTGGAAAATGATAGGAGCATACATCCATGCCTCCGTGCTTCATTCTCTGCTTTCCTCACACTCTTCTTTTTCATTCCAGATGACTTTGATATGACGCTCAGGAGTTGGATCTCTCTCATCCTTTCTTTCCTCTCTACGGTTATAATCTCTCTGCCCACCGTGACGCAACTTTTCTTGCCAAGCAAAACGTTTGTTTGGAACATTCCACCTGTATTGCTTTCTACGTAATAAGTGTTTCAGTTCACCATCCTTGATCTTAGCAATGATCTCTCTCATCAATGACTTGCAATTGTCAGTATCATGCCTATACGCCTCATGGAAATCACACCACCTGTTACTCTTTGGACCTTCTCTTTCTTCCATTGGTGCTGTAGGATTGAAGGTTTCTATGATAGGTTCAGTAAATAAAATTTTCTTTGGTGTTTTTGTTAAAGCCATGATGAGTGGATGCCGTTCCAATGGTCTGTGGTGATGATAATTATCATTCTGGTGATTATTGCCCCTTTAACCATGTTGTTGTCTCTGTTAACCATTGTCATACCCTCGCTACCTTTGGTAGTTGTCATTCGGGTACCACCCTCCATTTTGCTGCTTGTAATTCCTGTCAACTCATGGATCTCCCATTTCTCCAGCTCTCAAATGCTTCTGCGCGACTATCAACGCTTGATGCAATGTTTTTGGAATATCATACCGTAATGCATGAATCAAACTTGAAAATCGATGCTGATCAAGACAGAAAATAAAATCAGATACAAGCTGAGATTCTGGTATATCAGGTATTTTCTGGCATTCAATAGTATAACGCTTCATGAAGTTACTTAGGGACTCATTCTTATGCATAGTGATTTGATATAACCGAAACGGACGGTTTTATTTATGCTGTGTTATTAGGCCGCAAGGCTTCAGAATCAGCTAATCAAGGGAGAGAGCAGTGGTTTATTATTATATTTTGCGGGGCCTAAATTTACTTTTAACTTTCTAAGGAAGAAGGTGTAAGTTAACCTAGGGTCGTACTTTTGAATGGTTTAACGATTTGAAGATTAAGTGGATAATTTTCTTTGGTTAAAATTACCTAGATAAATGATAGTAGTTAGTTTTAAGCTAATAGTCCTAAATTCGAAAAAGTAAAGGAGGTGGAAGGATATCCGGAGTATGTAGATTAGGGAAATGTTGACCAAGATATCAGTTTGGGCTAGGGAAAGGTAATTATGTTTATGTTAAAGCTATGATTAGAATGGTGTAGATCTAGTCGGATGAGTCAATTACACAGACCTACTTATCTCTGGACTCTAGGAGTTCTTGTTGAGTAATGAAAAGTATGTCACTTGGTTGTATAATTGAAAGGTAACTATACCTTGGAGGTTACCCTAAGTAAGTACTAGGTTTATTAATGAGTTAAGTTCTAATCCTAACCCTAGTTATCAGTTTGGATAACTGAATACAACGTGCCGTGTTGATTCAACACTGATCACAAACGGAAAGAGCCCGTCAGGTTAAGTTGACAAAACCTTAATTAAAAACTAACAACCATTTCATCATACTAATGAGATCATACCAATCTAAACATTATACAGTATTACAGTTGATATACTGAAAGTAAAGCAGATAGAAACCTAATAGATACTTAAACAGTTGAGATGACTTAATCCTAGGGAAACAATAAAACAAGAACATGAAATAGGTTTGGGTCACAAAATTAAGGCACTAACTATATCTTAACAGCTCCTAAGAGGTCTCTTCGGAACATTCAATAGGCATACTAGGTCATTCATCTCTCAATTCCTAAGTTCCGTGTCCTAAAAGCGCATTAGATGCCTCTCGGGAACTCCGACCATACCGAGTTCATAGAATCTTCATATACATTATAACCAGGGGTCTAAATCCTATGAAGTAGCTAAGTTCATATAGGTGGAAAAGTCCTTATCACAACCTAGGTTGGTCAATCCTTAAGATACTAGCATACAGATCTATCGGGGTCACTTGTTCAGCATAACAACAATAATCGTACTAATTTGACATAACTATACTGACCCAAACTTCTATCATGGCACCATACAGATTAATTAAGCTAACATGGTAATATCGGAACGCATTATTAAACATAAATGATAACAATACATGTTTAATTAATATGACAAGCATTTCAGATAAAAACCTAAAAAAGCTAAAGAAATCTGCCCGAGATCGCAGGGACTCACCGGGATATCCTCCAGAAAATAAAAGCTAAGCTACCTACTACTAAAAACTAACTAAAAAGCTTGAAAATCTATATTGAAGTGCAAATTGAGTGTGTGTAAAAATAAATGCAAAAAGCCCTTTAAATAGACTTGAGAATTGCTTGCATATGGCTGGCACGCCGTATGGCCAGGCCGTATGGGATGGCAAGCCATTTTTCATGCCCGTTTGTTGAGGCCATATGTCAGACCATTTTTCACACTGACAGGCCGTATGGCAAGCCGTATGGCCTGTCCTGGTCAGCTGTGTTTCTTGGATCGTAACTTGATTTCCTTGGTCGTAACTTGTCTTTCACCGTTTTCGCTTTAGAATCTTCGTTTTAGCTCCGTTTCACGTAATTCTTTTTGCATCGCCTTTGTAATCACTTAATTTACAAATTTAACTGAAAAAACGATTATTTTATCGAAAAGTTTTGAACTTTATGGGTTTAGGGTTCAATATTGGGGGTAAAAATGTGACTTTTTGGCCGATATCAAATACCCCACACTTGGCTTTGCTTGTCCCCAAGTAAAAAGCGAGAATATAAGGTTCTTTTCTAATAGATTCTACCTCGCCCACCCTTGGATTTTTTTACTATGCCTTTATCAGAAGTCATCACATCTTTCGAAAGTAGTAGAAAAAGTTTCGAACTTCAATGGTTTAGTCGCTAGATTTCAACCGCGTCCATGGTGAAAAAGGCGCACTTCCCCACTCTCAGATGTAGAGTATACATGTCCAGGCTTCTCACTAGCAGATCACTCAAGTGTTTAGGGTGCCCTAATCTTGTTGTATTGTTGCTCAAAATCCAGTCGTGTAACGGCTCTCATCATAGGCTTGGTAAAGTATCGATATCTCCACTGGTTAAATAAAGACGGCACTGATCTTCTTCCTAGGCATTCTTTCAAGAGGAAGACGGTTTTGTAGGGTTGGTTTAGGAGTTTATGGAAAGGTGAAAGGTATCCAGATCTTTATTTTTTTTTAAAGAGAATTGATAGATGTTGATTCTTCATAGTATCCTTTTTGGATAGAGAATGGATTGAATTCCGTGATGAGTTCTTCGGAAGATGCTGATTTCGCTAAGACTTTTGTCTAAAATTTTCTTGGCTCTTCCGTCAATCCTTCTTTGGGAAAATTATCGGGTTTTTTCTTTGCCTTTATTCTAGAGACTTTGCTCTCTTTTTAATTTTTTTTTAATATCCTTTCTTCATAACTTTTGTCCTTCGTTCTTGTGCCCAGAGAGGAAGTGATAGTTCACTGAAAATAGGCCTTTGACCTATCAAAAACAATCGGGGATTCGGAATCTTTTAACAAGTGCTTTTGAAGTGATTTTGATCGATCTGTCTCTTTATTGATCTCTGGATCTTTTGAAAAAATGGTAAAGGAATGAAGGTGAATAGGTAGTGTATTTTAGGAGTGAATTTGGGGTGAGTATTTTCTGATTCATTAACTCTTTAGTGTGAGTTGGTCGTTTTAAATGAGTGGAGTGGAAACGGAAATGGATGGTTTTTGTCTTTTCTATTCAGAATGATTTCGGAAGGAGGATCGCACTTACACCACGTATGGTTCTTACTAACCATTGTGTAGTGACCCGAACTTTTCCATGTTTATATATATTAATTGAGATTGATGTTTACATGATTAAATGTTTCCAACATGTTAAGCAATCAAACTTGTTAAGACTTGATTAATTGAAATAGGTTTCATATAGACAATTGACCACCCAAGTTGACCGGTGATTCACGAACGTTAAAACTTGTAAAAAAAAACTATATGATGACATATATATGGTTATATATATAGTTAACATGATATTATGATAAGTAAACATATCATTAATTATATTAACAATGAACTACATATGTAAAAACAAGACTACTAACTTAATGATTTTGAAACGAGACATATATGTAACGTTTATCGTTGTAACGACATTTAATGTATATATATCATATTAAGAGATATTCGTACATCATAATATCATGATAATATAATAATTTAAAATCTCTTTTGTTATTATAAACATTGGGTTAACAACATTTAACAAGATCGTTAACCTAAAGGTTTCAAAACAACACTTACATGTAACGACTAACGATGACTTAACGACTCAGTTAAAATGTATATACATGTAGTGTTTTAATATGTATTTATACACTTTTGAAAGACTTCAATACACTTATCAAAATACTTCTACTTAACAAAAATGCTTACAATTACATTCTCGTTCAGTTTCATCAACAATTCTACTCGTATGCACCCGTATTCGTACTCGTACAATACACAGCTTTTAGATGTATGTACTATTGGTATATACACTCCAATGATCAGCTCTTAGCAGCCCATGTGAGTCACCTAACACATGTGGGAACCATCATTTGGCAACTAGCATGAAATATCTCATAAGATTACAAAAATATGAGTAATCATTCATGACTTATTTACATGAAAACAAAATTACATATCCTTTATATCTAATCCATACACCAACGACCAAAAACACCTACAAACACTTTCATTCTTCAATTTTCTTCATCTAATTGAACTCTCTCAAGTTCTATCTTCAAGTTCTAAGTGTTCTTCATAAATTCCAAAAGTTCTAGTTTCATAAAATCAAGAATACTTTCAAGTTTGCTAGCTCACTTCCAATCTTGTAAGGTGATCATCCAACCTCAAGAAATCTTTGTTTCTTACAGTAGGTTATCATTCTAATACAAGGTAATAATCATATTCAAACTTTGGTTCAATTTCTATAACTATAACAATCTTATTTCAAGTGATGATCTTACTTGAACTTGTTTTCATGTCATGATTTTGCTTCAAGAACTTTGAGCCATCCAAGGATCCATTGAAGCTAGATCCATTTTTCTCTTTTCCAGTAGGTTCATCCAAGGAACTTAAGGTAGTAATGATGTTCATAACATCATTCGATTCATACATATAAAGCTATCTTATTCGAAGGTTTAAACTTGTAATCACTAGAACATAGTTTAGTTAATTCTAAACTTGTTCGCAAACAAAAGTTAATCCTTCTAACTTGACTTTTAAAATCAACTAAACACATGTTCTATATCTATATGATATGCTAACTTAATGATTTAAAACCTGGAAACACGAAAAATACCGTAAAACCGGATTTACGCCGTCGTAGTAACACCGCGGGCTGTTTTGGGTTAGTTAATTAAAAACTATGATAAACTTTGATTTAAAAGTTGTTATTCTGAGAAAATGATTTTTATTATGAACATGAAACTATATCCAAAAATTATGGTTAAACTCAAAGTGGAAGTATGTTTTCTAAAATGGTCATCTAGACGTCGTTCTTTCGACTGAAATGACTACCTTTACAAAAACGACTTGTAACTTATTTTTCTGACTAGAAACCTATACTTTTTTTGTTTAGATTCATAAAATAGAGTTCAATATGAAACCATAGCAATTTGATTCACTCAAAACGGATTTAAAATGAAGAAGTTATGGGTAAAACAAGATTGGATAATTTTTCTCATTTTAGCTACGTGAAAATTGGTAACAAATCTATTCCAACCATAACTTAATCAACTTGTATTATATATTATGTAATCTTGAGATACCATAGACACGTATACAATGTTTCGACCTATCATGTCGACACATCTATATATATTTCGGAACAACCATAGACACTCTATATGTGAATGTTGGAGTTAGCTATACAGGGTTGAGGTTGATTCCAAAATATATATAGTTTGAGTTGTGATCAATACTGAGATACGTATACACTGGGTCGTGGATTGATTCAAGATAATATTTATCGATTTATTTCTGTACATCTAACTGTGGACAACTAGTTGTAGGTTACTAACGAGGACAGCTGACTTAATAAACTTAAAACATCAAAATATATTAAAAGTGTTGTAAATATATTTTGAACATAATTTGATATATATGTATATATTGTTATAGGTTCGTGAATCAACCAGTGGCCAAGTCTTACTTCCCGACGAAGTAAAAATCTGTGAAAGTGAGTTATAGTCCCACTTTTAAAATCTAATATTTTTGGGATGAGAATACATGCAGGTTTTATAAATGATTTACAAAATAGACACAAGTACGTGAAACTACATTCTATGGTTGAATTATCGAAATCGAATATGCCCCTTTTTATTAAGTCTGGTAATCTAAGAATTAGGGAACAGACACCCTAATTGACGCGAATCCTAAAGATAGATCTATTGGGCCTAACAAACCCCATCCAAAGTACCGGATGCTTTAGTACTTCGAAATTTATATCATATCCGAAGGGTGTCCCGGAATGATGGGGATATTCTTATATATGCATCTTGTTATTGTCGGTTACCAGGTGTTCACCATATGAATGATTTTTATCTCTATGTATGGGATGTGTATTGAAATATGAAATCTTGTGGTCTATTGTTACGATTTGATATATATATAGGTTAAACCTATAACTCACCAACATTTTTGTTGACGTTTTAAGCATGTTTATTCTCAGGTGATTATTAAGAGCTTCCGCTGTCGCATACTTAAATAAGGACAAGATTTGGAGTCCATGCTTGTATGATATTGTGTAAAAACTGCATTCAAGAAACTTATTTTGTTGTAACATATTTGTATTGTAAACCATTATGTAATGGTCGTGTGTAAACAGGATATTTTAGATTATCATTATTTGATAATCTACGTAAAGCTTTTTAAACCTTTATTGATGAAATAAAGGTTATGGTTTGTTTTAAAAATGAATGCAGTCTTTGAAAAATGTCTCATATAGAGGTCAAAACCTCGCAACGAAATCAATTAATATGGAACGTTTTTAATCAATAAGAACGGGACATTTCAGTTGGTATCCGAGCGTTGGTCTTAGAGAACCAGAAAATTTGCATTAGTGTGTCTTATCGAGTTTGTTAGGATGCATTAGTGAGTCTGGACTTCGACCGTGTTTTCTTTAAAAATGATTGCTTAACATTTTTGTTGGAAACTATATATTTTTAACATATGAATATTATGTGATATATTAATCTCTTAACGTGTTTGATATTATGTGATAGATGTCTACCTCTAGAACAAGTCCCATTGACTCACCTAATAATAATGAAGAGTTAAATGTAAATTGGAATGATTTGTGGACTGATTCACAAGTTCCCGAAGAGGAACCGGAAGAAGAGTCGGAACCGGAAGAAGAATCGGAACCGGAAGAAGAATCGGAACCGGATGAAGAAATAGAACCGGTGGGGGAAATAATAAAACGGTTAAGTAAAAGAGAATCCTCAACCAACCGACCAAGGTTAATTATGGTCAATGGTGTTTCCGCCAAGGAAGCAAAATATTGGGAGGATTACCAATTCTCCGATGAATCGGATTCCGACGAGAATTCCAATGATGTTATAGAAATTACCCCAACTGAATTTAAAAAGGCAAAAGAAAATAATAAGGGAAAGGGCATAAAAATAGAGAAATCTAATTCCAACCCCGATGAACTTTATATGTATCGTCAACCCCCGAAGTCCTTAAGTTGTAACAATGACCCGGGAACCTCTAAACCACCAGGTTTTTCTAAACCAATGTGGACAACGACGGCTCGTATTAGGGGAACATCATATATCCCTAGAAACTTGGCAAAACGAACCAAAACCGAAGAAGAAGAAACGAGCGAGTCGGAATAAGATAGTTGTATTCGTGTGGTGTAATATATGGAATATAGTGTTCTTATGCTTTATGATATATGTAAAAATTGCTTGTATTAATAAGTATTTTTTTTTATGAATCTAACTCTTGTCTATTTTACAGTTTAAAAACACAAAATGGATAGACAACCCAATATTTTAAGAGACCTACCCGGAGACATGATTGATGAAATCTTGTCTAGAGTCGGCCAGAATTCTTCGGCACAACTATTTAAGGCGAGATCAGTTTGTAAGACATTCGAAGAACGTTCCAAGAATGTCTTGGTTTATAAGAGACTTTCGTTTGAAAGATGGGGGATATCACATTGGGAAACCCATAAGTTACGATGTGTTTACTTTGACGCATATATTGCGGGGAACCCAAATGCTATTTTACGCAACGGGTTAAGAAATTATTTTGACTCAATATATCCGAATATTGGACTTCGTGATTTAGAAAAAGCGGCCAACATGCAACATAAAGAAGCATGTTATGCTTACGGATTAGTAATGTTCGCTTCTCACCAAAGTGAGAACAAGAACATCGGGCTACAACTATTAAACAAAACGTTTCCACAAGTGACGGAGTCGGTAATTGGGGTAAGAAATGAGGTTTTTAGATTATTACGGGACTGTTGGACATTACGTAACCCTCATCCCTTTGACGACGTTACAACACGCTGTCTTATCAACGGCCATAACGGTTATGTTGCACAAGACCAAGGATGGGAAGTAGTCCTAGTAAAACCAGAATGCATGACTTGTTTCTGGACGTATGAATTACGTGTCTTTATTGCCTTTGCTGAACGACTTGTGTACTAGCTAGAATTGTCTTCACAACTATCTTGTATCAAAGTTATTGTGTGCTATATTTCATGCTTTATGTAAAATAAGCGGTATTGTAAGTTTGTAAAATATTGTATAAAAGTTTGAACGCGAAATATTATTATAATCAGTTTTTCATATAGAATTGTAGTAGTTGAATTGTATATTAGCTACTAAGTATGAACTTAACGGGTAGGTACTACCCGAATTTAAACTTATAAAACGCTAATATGAAGAAAAAGCTTTTATAAATGAGTTCATATTATGCTACGAAATACTATTAACTACTCTTAATATTCTGTATGATTAACTTGTTCCATTTAACTATTTTGAAGGAAATGGCACCGACTACTCGACACACCGTGAATATGAATGAAGAGGAATTCCGTACTTTTCTAGCTTCAAACATAGCCGCAGTACAGGCTGCGCTACATACCAACAATAACCTTGGATCTAGCAGTACAGGAAATCGTGTAGGATGCACCTACAAAGAATTCACTGCCTGCAAACCTTTGGAATTTGATGGAACCGAAGGACCGATCGGATTGAAACGGTGGACCGAGAAGGTTGAATCGGTGTTTGCCATAAGTAAGTGTACTGAAGAGGACAAAGTGAAGTACGCTACGCATACCTTCACAGGTTCTGCGTTAACATGGTGGAATACCTATCTAGAGCAAGTGGGACAAGATGATGCGTACGCACTACCGTGGTCAGCATTCAAGCACTTGATGAACGAGAAGTACCGTCCCAGAACCGAGGTCAATAAGCTCAAGACAGAACTTAGAGGGTTACGAACCCAAGGATTTGATATTACCACGTACGAAAGACGATTCACAGAATTGTGCCTATTGTGTCCGGGAGCATTCGAAGATGAGGAAGAGAAGATCGACGCGTTTGTGAAAGGATTACCGGAAAGAATCCAAGAAGATATAAGTTCACACGAGCCCGCCTCCATACAACAGGCATGTAGAATGGCTCACAAACTAGTGAACCAGATTGAAGAAAGAATTAAAGAACAGACTGCTGAAGAGGCCAATGTGAAGCAAGTCAAAAGAAAGTGGGAGGAAAACGGTGATAAGAATCACCAATACAACAACAACGGCAATTACAACAATAATCGCAACAATTATCCCAACAATCGCAACATCAATCGCAACTACAACAAACGGCCCAACAACAACAACAACAACAACAACAGCAACTACAACAATCATCCCAACAACAATAATAACCGCAACAACAACAACAATCAGA
Organism: Rutidosis leptorrhynchoides; assembly: GCF_046630445.1. NCBI lineage: Eukaryota > Viridiplantae > Streptophyta > Magnoliopsida > Asterales > Asteraceae > Rutidosis > Rutidosis leptorrhynchoides. Next base: position 178,802,036 of record NC_092341.1, read on the forward strand.
AGCAACTATGCCAAAGGTGTGAAAAGAATCACTCGGGGTTCTGCACCAAATTTTGCAACAAGTGTAAAAGAAATGGTCATAGCGCGGCGAAGTGTGAGGTCTACGGACCAGGGGTTAATAGAACGAAAGGAACAAATGGTGTCGGAACGAGTAATGGCGGAGCAAGTAGTGTCGGAGCAAGTTATGCCAATGTAGTTTGTTATAAATGTGGAAAACCAGGCCACATTATTAGAAATTGCCCGAACCAGGAGAACACGAATGGACAAGGCCGTGGAAGAGTTTTCAATATTAATGCGGTAGAGGCACAGGAAGACCCGGAGCTTGTTACGGGTACGTTTCTTATTGACAATAAATCTGCTTACGTTTTATTTGATTCGGGTGCGGATAGAAGCTATATGAGTAGAGATTTTTGTGCTAAATTAAGTTGTCCATTGACGCCTTTGGATAGTAAATTTTTACTCGAATTAGCAAATGGTAAATTAATTTCAGCAGATAATATATGTCGGAATCGAGAAATTAAACTGGTTAGCGAAACATTTAAGATTGATTTGATACCAGTAGAGTTAGGGAGTTTTGATGTGATAATCGGTATGGACTGGTTGAAAGAAGTGAAAGCGGAGATCGTTTGTTACAAAAATGCAATTCGCATTATACGAGAAAAAGGAAAACCCTTAATGGTGTACGGAGAAAAGGGCAACACGAAGCTACATCTTATTAGTAATTTGAAGGCACAAAAACTAATAAGAAAAGGTTGCTATGCTGTTCTAGCACACGTCGAGAAAGTACAAACTGAAGAAAAGAGCATCAATGATGTTCCCATTGCAAAAGAATTTCCCGATGTATTTCCGAAAGAATTACCGGGATTACCCCCACATCGATCCGTTGAATTTCAAATAGATCTTGTACCAGGAGCTGCACCAATAGCTCGTGCTCCTTACAGACTCGCACCCAGCGAGATGAAAGAACTGCAAAGCCAATTACAAGAACTTTTAGAGCGTGGTTTCATTCGACCAAGCACATCACCGTGGGGAGCTCCTGTTTTGTTTGTCAAGAAGAAAGATGGTACATTCAGGTTGTGTATCGACTACCGAGAGTTGAACAAACTTACCATCAAGAACCGCTACCCACTACCGAGAATCGACGACTTATTTGATCAACTACAAGGCTCGTCTGTTTATTCAAAGATTGACTTACGTTCTGGGTATCATCAAATGCGGGTGAAAGAAGATGATATTCCAAAGACTGCTTTCAGAACACGTTACGGTCATTACGAGTTTATGGTCATGCCGTTTGGTTTAACTAATGCACCAGCTGTGTTCATGGACCTTATGAACCGAGTGTGTGGACCATACCTTGACAAGTTTGTCATTGTTTTCATTGATGACATACTTATTTACTCAAAGAATGACCAAGAACACGGTGAACATTTGAGAAAGGTGTTAGAAGTATTGAGGAAGGAAGAATTGTACGCTAAGTTTTCAAAGTGTGCATTTTGGTTGGAAGAAGTTTAATTCCTCGGTCACATAGTGAACAAAGAAGGTATTAAGGTGGATCCGGCAAAGATAGAAACTGTTGAAAAGTGGGAAACCCCGAAAACTCCGAAACACATACGCCAGTTTTTAGGACTAGCTGGTTACTACAGAAGGTTCATCCAAGACTTTTCCAGAATAGCAAAACCCTTGACTGCATTAACGCATAAAGGGAAGAAATTTGAATGGAATGATGAACAAGAGAAAGCGTTTCAGTTATTGAAGAAAAAGCTAACTACGGCACCTATATTGTCATTGCCTGAAGGGAATGATGATTTTGTGATTTATTGTGACGCATCAAAGCAAGGTCTCGGTTGTGTATTAATGCAACGAACGAAGGTGATTGCTTATGCGTCTAGACAATTGAAGATTCACGAACAAAATTATACGACGCATGATTTGGAATTAGGCGCGGTTGTTTTTGCATTAAAGACTTGGAGGCACTACTTATATGGGGTCAAAAGTATTATATATACCGACCACAAAAGTCTTCAACACATATTTAATCAGAAACAACTGAATATGAGGCAGCGTAGGTGGATTGAATTATTGAATGATTACGATTTTGAGATTCGTTACCACCCGGGGAAGGCAAATGTGGTAGCCGATGCCTTGAGCAGGAAGGATAGAGAACCCATTCGAGTAAAATCTATGAATATAATGATTCATAATAACATTACTACTCAAATAAAGGAGGCGCAACAAGGAGTTTTAAAAGAGGGAAATTTAAAGGATGAAATACCCAAAGGATCGGAGAAGCATCTTAATATTCGGGAAGACGGAACCCGGTATAGGGCTGAAAGGATTTGGGTACCAAAATTTGGAGATATGAGAGAAATGGTACTTAGAGAAGCTCATAAAACCAGATACTCAATACATCCTGGAACGGGGAAGATGTACAAGGATCTCAAGAAACATTTTTGGTGGCCGGGTATGAAAGCCGATGTTGCTAAATACGTAGGAGAATGTTTGACGTGTTCTAAGGTCAAAGCTGAGCATCAGAAACCATCAGGTCTACTTCAACAACCCGAAATCCCGGAATGGAAATGGGAAAACATTACCATGGATTTCATCACTAAATTGCCAAGGACTGCAAGTGGTTTTGATACTATTTGGGTAATAGTTGATCGTCTCACCAAATCAGCACACTTCCTACCAATAAGAGAAGATGACAAGATGGAGAAGTTAGCACGACTGTATTTGAAGGAAGTCGTCTCCAGACATGGAATACCAATCTCTATTATCTCTGATAGGGATGGCAGATTTATTTCAAGATTCTGGCAGACATTACAGCAAGCATTAGGAACTCGTCTAGACATGAGTACTGCCTATCATCCACAAACTGATGGGCAGAGCGAAAGGACGATACAAACGCTTGAAGACATGCTACGAGCATGTGTTATTGATTTCGGAAACAGTTGGGATCGACATCTACCGTTAGCAGAATTTTCCTACAACAACAGCTACCATTCAAGCATTGAGATGGCGCCGTTTGAAGCACTTTATGGTAGAAAGTGCAGGTCTCCGATTTGTTGGAGTGAGGTGGGGGATAGACAGATTACGGGTCCAGAGATTATACAAGAAACTACCGAGAAGATCATCCAAATTCAACAACGGTTGAAAACCGCCCAAAGTCGACAAAAGAGCTACGCTGACATTAAAAGAAAAGATATAGAATTTGAAATTGGAGAGATGGTCATGCTTAAAGTTTCACCTTGGAAAGGCGTTGTTCGATTTGGTAAACGAGGGAAATTAAATCCAAGGTATATTGGACCATTCAAGATTATTGATCGTGTCGGACCAGTAGCTTACCGACTTGAGTTACCTCAACAACTCGCGGCTGTACATAACACTTTCCACGTCTCGAATTTGAAGAAATGTTTTGCTAAAGAAGATCTCACTATTCCGTTAGATGAAATCCAAATCAACGAAAAACTCCAATTCATCGAAGAACCCGTCGAAATAATGGATCGTGAGGTTAAAAGACTTAAGCAAAACAAGATACCAATTGTTAAGGTTCGATGGAATGCTCGTAGAGGACCCGAGTTCACCTGGGAGCGTGAAGATCAGATGAAGAAGAAATACCCGCATCTATTTCCAGAAGATTCGTCAACACCTTCAACAGCTTAAAATTTCGGGACGAAATTTATTTAACGGGTAGGTACTGTAGTGACCCGAACTTTTCCATGTTTATATATATTAATTGAGATTGATGTTTACATGATTAAATGTTTCCAACATGTTAAGCAATCAAACTTGTTAAGACTTGATTAATTGAAATAGGTTTCATATAGACAATTGACCACCCAAGTTGACCGGTGATTCACGAACGTTAAAACTTGTAAAAAAAAACTATATGATGACATATATATGGTTATATATATAGTTAACATGATATTATGATAAGTAAACATATCATTAATTATATTAACAATGAACTACATATGTAAAAACAAGACTACTAACTTAATGATTTTGAAACGAGACATATATGTAACGTTTATCGTTGTAACGACATTTAATGTATATATATCATATTAAGAGATATTCGTACATCATAATATCATGATAATATAATAATTTAAAATCTCTTTTGTTATTATAAACATTGGGTTAACAACATTTAACAAGATCGTTAACCTAAAGGTTTCAAAACAACACTTACATGTAACGACTAACGATGACTTAACGACTCAGTTAAAATGTATATACATGTAGTGTTTTAATATGTATTTATACACTTTTGAAAGACTTCAATACACTTATCAAAATACTTCTACTTAACAAAAATGCTTACAATTACATTCTCGTTCAGTTTCATCAACAATTCTACTCGTATGCACCCGTATTCGTACTCGTACAATACACAGCTTTTAGATGTATGTACTATTGGTATATACACTCCAATGATCAGCTCTTAGCAGCCCATGTGAGTCACCTAACACATGTGGGAACCATCATTTGGCAACTAGCATGAAATATCTCATAAGATTACAAAAATATGAGTAATCATTCATGACTTATTTACATGAAAACAAAATTACATATCCTTTATATCTAATCCATACACCAACGACCAAAAACACCTACAAACACTTTCATTCTTCAATTTTCTTCATCTAATTGAACTCTCTCAAGTTCTATCTTCAAGTTCTAAGTGTTCTTCATAAATTCCAAAAGTTCTAGTTTCATAAAATCAAGAATACTTTCAAGTTTGCTAGCTCACTTCCAATCTTGTAAGGTGATCATCCAACCTCAAGAAATCTTTGTTTCTTACAGTAGGTTATCATTCTAATACAAGGTAATAATCATATTCAAACTTTGGTTCAATTTCTATAACTATAACAATCTTATTTCAAGTGATGATCTTACTTGAACTTGTTTTCATGTCATGATTTTGCTTCAAGAACTTTGAGCCATCCAAGGATCCATTGAAGCTAGATCCATTTTTCTCTTTTCCAGTAGGTTCATCCAAGGAACTTAAGGTAGTAATGATGTTCATAACATCATTCGATTCATACATATAAAGCTATCTTATTCGAAGGTTTAAACTTGTAATCACTAGAACATAGTTTAGTTAATTCTAAACTTGTTCGCAAACAAAAGTTAATCCTTCTAACTTGACTTTTAAAATCAACTAAACACATGTTCTATATCTATATGATATGCTAACTTAATGATTTAAAACCTGGAAACACGAAAAATACCGTAAAACCGGATTTACGCCGTCGTAGTAACACCGCGGGCTGTTTTGGGTTAGTTAATTAAAAACTATGATAAACTTTGATTTAAAAGTTGTTATTCTGAGAAAATGATTTTTATTATGAACATGAAACTATATCCAAAAATTATGGTTAAACTCAAAGTGGAAGTATGTTTTCTAAAATGGTCATCTAGACGTCGTTCTTTCGACTGAAATGACTACCTTTACAAAAACGACTTGTAACTTATTTTTCTGACTAGAAACCTATACTTTTTTTGTTTAGATTCATAAAATAGAGTTCAATATGAAACCATAGCAATTTGATTCACTCAAAACGGATTTAAAATGAAGAAGTTATGGGTAAAACAAGATTGGATAATTTTTCTCATTTTAGCTACGTGAAAATTGGTAACAAATCTATTCCAACCATAACTTAATCAACTTGTATTATATATTATGTAATCTTGAGATACCATAGACACGTATACAATGTTTCGACCTATCATGTCGACACATCTATATATATTTCGGAACAACCATAGACACTCTATATGTGAATGTTGGAGTTAGCTATACAGGGTTGAGGTTGATTCCAAAATATATATAGTTTGAGTTGTGATCAATACTGAGATACGTATACACTGGGTCGTGGATTGATTCAAGATAATATTTATCGATTTATTTCTGTACATCTAACTGTGGACAACTAGTTGTAGGTTACTAACGAGGACAGCTGACTTAATAAACTTAAAACATCAAAATATATTAAAAGTGTTGTAAATATATTTTGAACATAATTTGATATATATGTATATATTGTTATAGGTTCGTGAATCAACCAGTGGCCAAGTCTTACTTCCCGACGAAGTAAAAATCTGTGAAAGTGAGTTATAGTCCCACTTTTAAAATCTAATATTTTTGGGATGAGAATACATGCAGGTTTTATAAATGATTTACAAAATAGACACAAGTACGTGAAACTACATTCTATGGTTGAATTATCGAAATCGAATATGCCCCTTTTTATTAAGTCTGGTAATCTAAGAATTAGGGAACAGACACCCTAATTGACGCGAATCCTAAAGATAGATCTATTGGGCCTAACAAACCCCATCCAAAGTACCGGATGCTTTAGTACTTCGAAATTTATATCATATCCGAAGGGTGTCCCGGAATGATGGGGATATTCTTATATATGCATCTTGTTATTGTCGGTTACCAGGTGTTCACCATATGAATGATTTTTATCTCTATGTATGGGATGTGTATTGAAATATGAAATCTTGTGGTCTATTGTTACGATTTGATATATATATAGGTTAAACCTATAACTCACCAACATTTTTGTTGACGTTTTAAGCATGTTTATTCTCAGGTGATTATTAAGAGCTTCCGCTGTCGCATACTTAAATAAGGACAAGATTTGGAGTCCATGCTTGTATGATATTGTGTAAAAACTGCATTCAAGAAACTTATTTTGTTGTAACATATTTGTATTGTAAACCATTATGTAATGGTCGTGTGTAAACAGGATATTTTAGATTATCATTATTTGATAATCTACGTAAAGCTTTTTAAACCTTTATTGATGAAATAAAGGTTATGGTTTGTTTTAAAAATGAATGCAGTCTTTGAAAAATGTCTCATATAGAGGTCAAAACCTCGCAACGAAATCAATTAATATGGAACGTTTTTAATCAATAAGAACGGGACATTTCACATTGGTCTTGAAACGTATGTCAAAAGTAAGTTCTAACTCAAACTGTACACCGGCACGCACATCAAATGAATTAACAAAGTACTGTAGATTTGATTGGCCATACAGGTACTTTGGGTCCAAGAATTCCTCACTTTTTGGGAGTAGGGGTCGTGCTTGGTCATGCGTAGCCTTTTAAACATTTATTCGAAAGAAATCTTTTGACACAAATCATGAGTTTTAGCTTAATCATTTCGTTCTAATGAATGTTCCAAAAATTGATTTCTAGCAATTTTATAGAATCTTTTGGGTGACTTGAGGTAAGAATTTTTTGAAATCCCCTAATATTCTTTGCTAATTACTTTTTAGACAAAAGAATTTTTCAAAATTTTGGTGTTTACGGTCAATGTTTCTTAAACGTTTACCCAATACCTCACACTTAGAAGAACATTGTCCCTAATGTTCTCTGAAATAGAATATTTGAATACTTTAATAAATTAAGGACAAAATATTTGAAAGAGGTTTGAGGATAGATTACTTCCCTATAGTTAAGTTACTCTCCTAGTGCTGGGCTTTACTACGGTCATTTTCCGAGTGGTGGAAAGGACCAGTCTCTTTGATAAAATTCTGCATGAAAAACAAAAGAGAGTAGCATTTCCACTAGATATTTAACTTTTTATACAATGCTTTAAATATAAAACTAGAAGAAAAATAAAGTAGTCTACGAAATACTCTCCTGGCCAAATTGTAGAGCGGTGTCTGTGAAGTATCCATTAGGTTTAAAGATATCATCGTCGTCCTAAAGTCTCGGTAAATACTCAAGTGGCTGTCATGCATCCATCTCAGGTGCCAAAAGTGTGTTTAGACAAAGGTCCAATGGCAACTCCAGGTGTGAGAGGCTCGGGAATGGCTCCTCATCAGGGATGCTCCCGGAGATCTCAAAGACCTAGGCCATAGGTGGCTCAACTTATATAGGAACTGTGACTAAGTGGCAGCCCTCAGGTAACTCATGAGTAGGGACTGTCTCAATGACTAGAGCAGGAGAACCATGCAGCGTGATAGTAGTGGCATGAACTGGGGCGACTGATGAGGCTCCTGAATGAAATGAGACTGGAGTAGAGCACCGAGGAGTAGCTTGTCGTGTCAGCGGAACGCGACGTGCTAGTCTGAAGGATGAAGGGCCTAAAGTACTCTGGGCATTCCTTCACGCTAAAGATATGCTCTGAAAGCTCTGTAGAGTCTCTGATGATTTCTAAGTACTGCCCATGTAACAGTTGGATCATTCATGGTAGCTCCATGTTGAATCATAATTTGTGGCTCACGTGGCTCTAATGGCTCTGGATGCTCATATCCTCCTCAACACTCTCTAGAATCAAATGTCTCGGGCCTAGCTGTCCTATTGAAGGCCTATGATGATATGAACTGCTCTCGGATAGGTAAACCGGGGAGTCCTCCTCCTGCGAATGGGAAATGGTATAAGAAGCTCTTGAACTTGGCATTTTGCCTGGATACATTTCAACAAACTAGTAAGTACTAAGCCCAAGTATGGCTCTTAGGGTTAGTGCACAATAAAATATTTTGTAGAATGAAAATAAATTGAAATAAAATTAAGAAACTAAAAGGATAAGCAAGGGGTGCCTCCCAAGAGCGCTTTGTTTATCAAGTCATTACAACCCAACTTTTTCTTGCATGTCTTCAAAATGGATCAAAGGAGAAGAGGTGCTCCTACCCGAAGGATCAAGGTTGTAGGTTTTCAATGCCCAGAGAGCTTTATACTATAGTTCTAGTGGAAGGTGACAAGCTTTTCCATAGATCATTCAGTAGGGTGTAGTTCCTAGAGGATTCTTGTAAGTAGTCCGGAATGCCCACGGAGCATCATCTAGTTTTTCGGCCCATTTATTCCCATGATGGCTGACGGTGCGTTCTAGAATTCTCTTGAGTGCTCTGTTAGTGACTTCTGCTTGTCCGTTGGTCTGCGGATGATAGGCAGGGGACATCTTGTGGGTAACTTCGTATTGTTGCATCACCTTCATGAATTCAGAAGTGTGTGCTTCTATCACTTATTATAGCGCAAGGAGCTCCGAATCAGCAAAAGAGTCTCTTTAGGAAGTTGGTGACGACCCTGGCATCGTTGGTTGGAAATGCTTAGGCTTCGACCAATCTGGAGACGTAATCTACTGCTACGAGGACATATTCTTTCCCATTAGACTTGGGGAACGTCCCCATAAAGTCTAATCCCCATATATCGAAGATTTCGCAAGCTTGGATATTAGTCCGAGGCATCTTATTCTTCAAAGAGATAATACCTTGTCTTTCCCAAGCGCCGTAATGCTTTACAAGCTCTTGCACATCTCGAAATATAGAAGGCCAATAAAATCCTGAATCGTAAACTTTTCTTGAGGTTAAGTTTGCTCCATGATGACCTCCAGTTGGTCAGTGGTGACATTGGTGAAAAATCCCCGTTGCTTGTTTTTCATCTACGCACCTCTTGATTATGTGATCAGGGCAAATTCTGAACAGGTACGGATCTTCCTAGTAGTACTTAGCATCCCTGAAGAACTTCCTTCTTTGGGATGTGCTCATTCCTTTTTGTACTACTCCCGCAACTAGGTAGTTGGCTATGTCAGCGTACCAAGGGGTATCAGTGAATTGTGATCCTATGTTGGCTTGTCCTATGCTCATAAGCTGTTCTTCCAGAAATTTGTCTCTAATATCTTGCTCAGCAAGTTGTTTCGTCGTTGGGTTCTCCATGCGACTAAGATGATCTGATGCGACATTCTCTGCTCCTTTTTTTTTTATCTTTAATCTCTATATAAAATTCTTGAAGGAGTAAGATCCATCGTAGAACTATTGGTTTAGCATCTTGCTTAGTGAATAGATATTTTAGGGCTGAATGATCTGTGTAAACCGTAGTTTTGGACAGGATGAGATAGGAACGGAATTTATCGAAGGTGAAAACTACTGCTAGCAGCTCCTTTTCTGTTAATTCTCTTGAGCTCCGATTAAGGTTTTGTTGGTGTAATAGATTGGATGGAAATGTTTATCTTTCCGTTGTCCTAGTAACGTTCCAACTGCGAAGTTACTCACATCACACATGATTTCGAATGGTAAGCTCCAATCAGGAACTATCATGATCGGTGCATGTGTGAGCTGTTCCTTTAGATAATTGAACGCTCGAGTACATTCTTCATTAAAGGCAAACGGAACTTCATTTCCGAGGAGATGAGTGATAGGTCGTGTGACCTTTGAGAAATCTTTGATAAAACGTCGGTAAAAACTGGCGTGTCCAAGGAAACTCCTCACAATAAAAAGCTTTGACTGTGGTAGGTTCTGGAAGTTTGGTTATGGTTACAATCTTAGCCTTATCGACTTCTATTCCTGACTTCGATATCTTATGTCCTAAAACTATTCCTTCTTTAATCATGAAGTGAAAATTTTCCCAATTTAGAACTAAATTCAAATCTTCACACCGGGTGAACATCTTGTCAAGGTTAGAAACGTACAAATCAAAGGTACTACAAAAGACTGAGAAGTCATCCATGAAGACTTCCATACAACGTTCAATCATGTCATGGAATGTAGCTACCATGCATCGCTGAAATGTAGCAGGTGCATTGCATAACCCAAAGGGCATGCGTCGGTAGGCAAATTTTCCGTAAGGACAGGTGAAGGTTGTCTTTTCTTTGTCCTTTGGATCGAGGAGAATTTGAAAGTAGCCAGAAAAACTATCAAGGAAACAATAGAACTCATTTCTTGATAGGCGTTCTAACATTTGATCAATGAATGGTAATGGAAAATGATCTTTCCGGGTTGCATCATTTAGTTTACGATAATCTATGCAAACCCTCCAACCGGTGACCTCCCGTGTTGGAATAAGCTCATTATTCTCATTTTTGATTACGGTCATTCCTTCCTTCTTGGGTACAACTTGAACAGGACTGTGCCATAGCGAATCAGAAATAGGATAGATCAGACCAGTGTCCAGAAGTTTGATTACTTCTTTCTTGACAACCTCTTGAATCATTAGATTGACCATTCTTTTCCTCTGAAATGATTGTTTGAAATCATCTTCCATGAAGATCTTGTTGGTGCAATAGTTTGGACTGATTCCTTTTATGTCGGAAATCTTCCAAGTGATTGCCTTCTTATGTGATTTCAGAACCTGAATCAGTTTAGCCTTCTCGTGTGGCGCGAGGTCTTTATAAATGATTACAGGGAGTTGCGATTTTCCTTCTAAGAATGCATACTCTAGATGTTCGGGTAACTTCTTCAACTCCAATTCCGGAGGTTCCTCGATAGATGGCTTCATTCTTGCTATCTCCTTTCTATATAACGAGTCATATCTCTCCTAGAATTCTAATTCTTCTTCTTCCTTAATAGTGGTCACTGATGCTATCTGTTCATTGGTTCTGGAAATATTCCTTCTTAATACTTCGTCTTTAGAAACGTCTTCCGTAGTTTCGAAGGTCGGCTCAAGAATTTCATCACAGTCCTCATTTAACCAAGGTTTCTGGAATACCAGAATGAAATCTATTTCTTCATTCGGTCTTTTCCTTAACAGAGGTAGGGGAATGCCTTGGCCTAGCGGTGCTATACGGGTAGTTTTGCCGAGAAAGTTACTTTCGGAGAGGGGAGATTTATATTGACCAGGATCTATGGCTGAATGTTTGTCAAGATTTCCTTCAGGATGTGTAAGGAACAGATCCTCAGAAATTTGATCTTGACTACATCTAGCCATGGTATCCTCCTAATATTCGTTGATGAGTTCTTGAAAAGAATCAGCGAGATTGAGATCTTCCTCGTGAGGATGGGTTATGAGTCGGTCGACATTGAATGTGACTTCTTCACTTCTAACTCTTAATTTCAGTGATTTCTTGTGTATATCAATTTGTTGGGATTTAACAATTTTCATGATACTTAAAACCATTTAAGAACCAATTAAAAGCGGAAGCATGTAATTACCATTTTAGAACATGTTAATCTTTAACCATTTAAAGTTAAATCCCAATTAGGATCAAGTTGTGATATATACTTACAAACTACAAGCAAGTAAAGTGTTTATACCTTCTCCAAGCTATGTAGTTGATGATGAAGATGATGATGATGAATGGAGCTCCAAAACAATGAAACCTCAAGTGATTATACCCCAAACTTTGCACCAACACCTTGTACTTTGGTTAGGATTTGATAACACTTGAATATGGCTTGCAAAAATTAAATTTGTGAACCACCTATGGCCCTTAAACCCCACGGCTTTCAGCAGCTGTTGGGAGAGTTTTTTTGCAGAATTTTGAAGTGTTAATTGCATGTGTTCGTTCCTACAAGAGTCAAGATGCTTACATATGGAATTGAGAAAGTATGGGTGAAAGATTCCAAGTCTAAAGCATGTGTATCTCATTCCCATGCCACTTCTCTTTCAAGTATTATTAAATAAGTTTTATAAAATGGGAGGATTAAATTTTATAAAACTTTTATAATACTTCCATATATATATTTGTTATGTACATTTATATTTTTTATAAAACCAAACTTTATAAAATGTAGCATAACAAAATCAATTATTTAACCTATAAATAATTTAAACTCTTGTTATATATATAAATTAATCCATAATTTATATATATATATACACATCAAGTAATATTTCAGAAAACCATTTTTCTTGAAGTTCAAGTGTCGCGTATTTGATCAATGAACCAATCGTTAAAATCAAAGACGAATAAGGTGTCGGTAAGTTTGTTATTGGGTATGACCCGACTTGGATCATAATATATTAGCCACATTAATTAAATATGTCTCTCGGGCATACGAAATACCTTCAATCTCCCACTTGCACGAGAAACATAAGAAATTAATGCAAGTGATGGATACAGCCTAACACACCGTCCATCACCCCTAATATGTTATGACTTTGTGCCATTCAATAACATCATCCCTTTCGAGTTCCCATCTCGAATATGATTAGGTGAATCTTTCATTATTTCCTTTCGTCCTAGATGTCATGTTAAATCCAAGAGATACAGAGTGATCACTCTCTTATAGATTTAACTTTTCAGGCCTTAGACATCTGACTCTCAACGAATAAGAGGGACAAATTCCATCTTGACTACATACGTCCTAGATATACACTTTGTAATATACCTGAGTTCTTCCTTATGTACTACCATGTTTCAGAATAGCGAAGGAAGGAATCAAGGCACAGTACTAGGTGAATATCCGAACCCAATATGTATCTCAGGTCAGAGGATACAATGATATTCGCCTTTACTCAAGATTACATGTGATCAACCACAAAGGCTCTATACAGTAATTCTTGAGAGCGGGTCTTCCAATATTTGTGTCCCACAAATATCTATGAACCTTGGTAGCAACCTTGCCCCACATTCACCATTTGAATGTTAACCAATCCAAGTTCATAATAGTCTAGACCTCACACTTGTTCCCATAAATGTGATCAACTACGGAATTTAGAATAATGGTTTATTCATGGATAAAATATGCAAAATTGGAACATGACTCATAAATAAATTAATACCATAATTATATTAATGAGTTTGAACTAATTCGTTCCGTTACAATACATAAAATAGATCAATTCCAATCACTAGAATATCGAAGCCCTAATGCACAAACATGTCCCTCATGTTTTGGCCCATGTAAAAGCTTCGTGAGTGGATCCGCAACATTATGATCTGTATGAACTTTGCGAATACATATCTTTCCTTTTTCAACTTCATCCCTTATGTAGTTGAATCTCCGCTCAATGTGACGAGTCTTTTGATGGGCACGAGGTTCCTTGATTTGAGCAATCGCACCCTCGTTGTCACAAAAGATCTCAAGGGGGTCCTGAATGGAAGGGACCACTCCTAAGTCGTCGATTAATTTCTTCATCCATGCAGCTTCTTGAGCTGCCAGTGAGGCGGCAATGTACTCCGACTCTGTAGTGGATAACGCAACAACCTCCTGTTTCGAGCTCTTCCAAGAGACCGCACCACCATTTAACATGAAGACATAACCGGATTGTGATCGAGAGTCATCTCGATCAGTTTGGAAACTCGCGTCCACGTAACCTTTTACAGCGAGTTCCTCCTCACCAGACCCATATATTAGAAACATATCCTTAGTCCTCCTAAGGTATTTCAATATGCTTTTAACAGCAATCCAATGACTATTTCCTGGGTTATTCTGGTATCTACTTGTCAAGCTTAGAGCGCATGACACATCCGGTCTAGTACATATCATTGCATACATGATAGACCCAATAGCAGATGCGTATGGGACTTTCTTCATTCTCTCTTGTTCATCTTTCGTAGCAGGACACTGAGATGAACTGAGAACGGTTCCCTTTTGAATAGGTACCAAACCTCTCTTAGAGTTTTCCATCTTGAACCTTTTCAAGATTTTATCAATGTATGTACTTTGACTTAAACCTATCAATCTCTTGGATCTATTCCTATAGATCCCTATCCCCAATATGTATTGTGCATCTCCAAGATCCTTAATGGAGAAGCAACTCTTTAGCCAAGTTTTGACTCCTTGCATTGTGGTAATATCATTCCCAAATAATAATATATTATCCACATATAGTACAAGGAATATGATAGTGCTCCCACTAGCTTTCTTATATACACAAGCTTCATCACCATTTTTAATGAAGCCAAATTTCTCGGCTTCCTCATTAAAACGATGATTCCACATTCTCGATGCTTGTTTCAATCCGTAGATTGACTTTTTTAACTTGCATACACTTTTAGGATATTTTGGATCAACAAAACCTTCAGGCTGGACCATATAGACATCTTCCATAAGATATCCATTTAGGAAAGCGGTTTTGACATCCATTTGCCATATTTCATAGTCGTAGTGAGCAGCAATGGCAAATAATATCCTAATAGACTTTAGCATTGCCACAGGCGAGAAAGTTTCATCATAATCAACCCCTTGAGTTTGAGTGAAACCTTTTGCAACAAGTCTAGCTTTATATGTATCCAAGTTTCCATGTATGTCGGTTTTCTTCTTGAAAAGCCATTTGCAATCAACTAGCTTAGAGCTAGGAGGTTGCTCAACAAGTTCCCACACTTGGTTTTCATACATGGATTGCATCTCGGTGTTCATGGCTTCCTGCCATTCATCTTTATCAATCCTTGATAAAGCATCTTCGTAGTTTGTCGGTTCATCCAAATCAACCGTGTAGCAACCATCCACGAGAAACCCATATCTCTCGGGAGGATTACTAATCCTACTAGATCTTCGAACGTCTTGTGTACCTTGATCATCCACTTGATCACTTTCAACATCCTCATGTTGAGTACTAGTGCCAACCAATTGTGTATCATCGGCTTGATCTTGTACCTCTACAAGATCTACCTTCCTTTCACCATCACCTTCCATAAGGAACTTAGTTTCTAGGAATTCCGCTTTCCGAGCAACAAATACATTCTGCTCGGATGGATCATAGAAATAGTATCCCATATCATCCTTGGGATATCCTATGAAGATACACTTCGTGGATCGAGCATGTAGCTTATTTGCTACATAACGCTTAGGATAAGCTTCACATCCCCATACTTTCAGGTATGAAAGAGAAGGAGGTTTCCCAAACCACATCTCATGAGGAGTTCGTTCCACTTTCTTGGTTGGGGCCATATTTAAAATACGAGCCGCGGAGCTTAGACAATAACCCCAAAATGATAGAGGTAACGAGCTTCTTGCCATCATAGATCGAACCATATCCATTAGGGTTCGGTTCCTCCTTTCGGAAACTCCATTAAGTTGGGGTGTTCCGGGTGGAGTAAGTTGTGAGATAATCCCACAACTCCTAAGATGATCTTGGAAGGCATCGCTTAGGTATTCACCTCCTCTATCGGTACGAAGTACCTTAATTGTCCTATTGAGTTGATTTTGTACTTCGTTTTGATATTCTTTGAATGCTTCAAACGTTTCGTCCTTATGTCTTAATAAGTAGACATATCCGAAACGACTAAAGTCATCAATGAAAGTAACAAAGTATCTTTCACCATTCCTAGTCATGGGTTTAAAGGGTCCACATACATCCGAATGTATTAATCCCAATAAATCTTTAGCTCTTTCATAGGTCCCTTTGAAAGGTGCTTTAGTCATCTTGCCTTGTAAACAAGATTCACATACTTCAAACGAATCCATTTCATTTGACTTCAAAAGTCCATTCTTTTGAAGTGTATGTATTCGGTTCTTGTTTATGTGACCAAGGGGACAATGCCATAAGTAGGAATCACTCAAATCCCTTTTGAGTTTCTTGGTGCTTGTATGGTACATTGAGCTACTAGATGATGTGTCATCATGAACCAATTCATAAATTCCATTTGAAGGTGAAGCCTTGAAATAGAATACATTATCTAAATAAATATGGATATCGTCATTAACAAAATTAAGATTAAAACCACATTGTTTCAAACGGGAAATGGAAATAATGTTTCGACATAAATCGGGTGCATACAAAACATCTTTCAAAATAAGTTCCAAGCCACTTGGAAGTTTTAACACAAAGTCTCCTTGAGCCTTCACTTGCACTTTGGCTCCATTACCCATGTAGAGACTTGATGTTCCCGTTTGCTTGCTACTTCTTTTGAACCCCTGCAATGAATTGCAAATGTGAGTTCCACATCCCGTGTCTAATACCCATGTATTAGAAGAAGTAATACTAAGCTCTATATATACCATATATATATTACCTGAGGTTTGCCCTGCATCCCTCTTGTCCTTCAACTCCTTAAGATATACCGGACAGTTTCGTTTCCAATGACCCATCTCACCGCAACCGAAACATGGGTCTTCCTTGGGGTTTGCCTTCTCGGCTACCTTTTGCTTCTTAGCCTTGTTGATGGTTGGGGTAACCATCTTCCCTTTCCCTTTGCCTTGATGGGCGGGTCCTTTTCTCTTAGCCACCTTTGGCTTAGAGGTCTTACCTTTGGACCCACCTTGATCGATTGTTAACACGGGTAAAGCCCTTTTACCCATGCTAGTTTCGGCCGTTCTAAGCATACCGTGAAGCTCACCTATGCTCTTATCCATCCCATTCATATTGTAATTAATTACAAATTGATCAAACCTTTTTGATAGGGAGTTAAGGATAAGATCGGTGGCTAACTCATTGGAAATGTTTAGGTTAAGACGGTTAGCACGATCGATAAGGCTTTTCATCTTAAGTACATAAGATGAAACCGATTGGGTATCGTCCATACGACAAGCATGTAGTGCCCGAACCGTTTCGAAGCGCTCGACACGCGCTTGTTGGAGGAACATCTCCTTCAATTGCGTTATCATGTCGTATGCACTATGATGTTCGAAATCCTTTTGGAGTTCGGGTATCATAGTCCCAAGCATTAAGCATGAGACTTGAAGGGAGTCGTGGCAATACTTATCGTAAGAGGCCATTGCCTCCACATCATTCTCATTCGGTTGATCGGGAATGGGGTCTTCAAGCACATACATTTTATCCTCTTGTTTGAGGACAATCCGAAGATTGCGGAACCAATCCATAAAGTTGGTATGGTTGAGTTTGTCTTTCTCTAAGAGAGACCTTAATGATAGGTGGTTTAGGTTAAGTGGTGCGTTTGGAATGTTGTTGTTGTTATTAGCGGCCATCTACAAAATTAACAAAGTTCGTTTAAGTATCGATTTTAATTTAACATTCAATACCCTTTTAAATTTTAATTGACTTATTAAATATTAGAATCCAACGGTAAATCAAATTTCGGTTAGGTGACCTTTATCCCGTTATTTGATTTAGCTAGGTAGTCATTATATGACAATTGCAATCCTTTTGCAACTTCTAAGTTATGGGATCATGCAATCCTTTTGCATGGCATATTTATCCCATCAACGCCTATTTGTTCATCATGCTTCGGTGACCCTAAGTTCATGATTCCCAAATCAAGTCGTCCTACTTGTGTAAACATGTAGACTTAACATACAAGTGGTTAGGTGACCTTTATCCCACATGTATGCGAAGTGTACCTTATTCATATTAGTTCGCTCATGACGGTTAGGTGACCTTTATCCCATCAAGAGTTTCCTAATACGTCTAAGTGTTTCCACAAAAAGGAAGGCGTTTAACTTGTTTGCCTTGTTGGTAAGGGATTTTGAGTTTTCGTTAATTCTAGTTTGAGAAAACTTTGCACCATACACCAACATGCATTTAGTGTATGGTTTATTTGAAAATCCATTTTCATGTTATGTAATAAAGCCAATTTTATTACTTTGATATAAACCATTTTATATGTATGATCCTTATCATGTTCTTAATAACCGATTATTAATGTCCTTTTAGCCGTTTTTAATTTAACCATTTAAATTGACGTTTTGCATGTCGTTAATAATGTCAATTTTAACCAATTTAAATTGCCATTTTAGTTTGTTGTTAACTTGTGTGATTAACTTGTAGCATACAAACATACAATCCACATAATCATACAAAACAACCACGCATGCAAAATCATATGTTCACAATCAAGCCATTTTTGGTAGACATTTGTTTAGCCGAAAACAAATGCCACCGGTTAAGGGGTTATAACACAAAGTAGGAGGTTTTAACCTCCCACTTAATCTTGCATCCAAATGCTTCTTCATGTGTTCTTCAAATCTTCATCATCTTCATCATTTTACAAAATATATCCTAATACATTTTGTCTAGAAAATGAAAATACAACCTAATCTATTTTACATACCAAATATAAAATAAATTACATAACCAAATGAATAATATTACAAACCAAATTGCATGAATATTACAACCACATGAATGAATTAATATTACATACCAAATGAATGAATTAATTCAACCAAACATGCAACCATTCAAACAAAAGGCCAAGGCTTGATTGTGAACTTCAACATACAACAAAATGACCAAAATGGAAGAACCAAACCCAATTTTTGGAGCTTCCAAATTCGGCCAAGACATCAAACCACCCAAAACCAATAATTTTTGCATTTTATTATCATGCATGTACATAAAATGCAAAGTTATGGTGAGTTCAAAAACCATCTCGAAGCATATTTCAACAACTTCGGCTCTAGATACCATTGTTGGGATTTAACAATTTTCATGATACTTAAAACCATTTAAGAACCAATTAAAAGCGGAAGCATGTAATTACCATTTTAGAACATGTTAATCTTTAACCATTTAAAGTTAAATCCCAATTAGGATCAAGTTGTGATATATACTTACAAACTACAAGCAAGTAAAGTGTTTATACCTTCTCCAAGCTATGTAGTTGATGATGAAGATGATGATGATGAATGGAGCTCCAAAACAATGAAACCTCAAGTGATTATACCCCAAACTTTGCACCAACACCTTGTACTTTGGTTAGGATTTGATAACACTTGAATATGGCTTGCAAAAATTAAATTTGTGAACCACCTATGGCCCTTAAACCCCACGGCTTTCAGCAGCTGTTGGGAGAGTTTTTTTGCAGAATTTTGAAGTGTTAATTGCATGTGTTCGTTCCTACAAGAGTCAAGATGCTTACATATGGAATTGAGAAAGTATGGGTGAAAGATTCCAAGTCTAAAGCATGTGTATCTCATTCCCATGCCACTTCTCTTTCAAGTATTATTAAATAAGTTTTATAAAATGGGAGGATTAAATTTTATAAAACTTTTATAATACTTCCATATATATATTTGTTATGTACATTTATATTTTTTATAAAACCAAACTTTATAAAATGTAGCATAACAAAATCAATTATTTAACCTATAAATAATTTAAACTCTTGTTATATATATAAATTAATCCATAATTTATATATATATATACACATCAAGTAATATTTCAGAAAACCATTTTTCTTGAAGTTCAAGTGTCGCGTATTTGATCAATGAACCAATCGTTAAAATCAAAGACGAATAAGGTGTCGGTAAGTTTGTTATTGGGTATGACCCGACTTGGATCATAATATATTAGCCACATTAATTAAATATGTCTCTCGGGCATACGAAATACCTTCACAATTATGGCCTTGGCAGTATTTAAGAATGGTCTACCAAATATGAGTGGAACCTTCGTGTCTTCCTCAATATCCATAATGACGAAATCAATGGGGAATGCAAACTTATCCACTATGACTAGGACATCCTCGGCTATTCCTCGAGGAATCTTAACTGATCTGTCTGCGAGTTGGATAGTCATTCTAGTAGGTCTTAAGTCATTAAGTCCTAGCTTTTTGAATAATGAATTGGGCATTAGGTTTACGCTGGCTCCTAAGTCTACTAATGAATTGCTAATTTGGACATCTTGCAGGTAGAAAGGTACCGTGAATCTTCCTGTATCTCCTAACTTAGGAGGAATACCATGTTGTAACACTAATGAACATTCCTCACTTAAGGGTAAGCTAACTATTTCTCTTAATCTCTCTTTGTTTGAAAGCAATTCTTTGACAAATTTAGCGCAGTTTGGCATTTCTACTAAAGCATCTACTAGTCGTACATTCAAATATAGTTTTTTAATAATATCCCAATACTTAGCGAATTGAGCTTCTTGGTTTTCCTTCCTAAGCCTACCTGGAAAAGGTATGCGGGCTCGCAAAATGATTTCTGGAGCTTTAGGAGAGTTAGGTTCCGGTGGATTGACAACTGGGTCAATTGGCACAGGTTCCGTATCGGAAAAATCTTGTATGGGTATATTAACAGTTGTTTCCTCCCCACCTCTAGTGACTACTAGGGCATCAAACTCACTACACTCTATCTCAACTTTAGTGGTTAAGCGTTTAAGCGCAAGCTGAAAATTGGTTATTAATTCTTCAAAAGTCTTTATCAAAGTATCAAAATTATTTTGTCATTCTATGACTTGAAGGTTTATCATGTATTGCTTTTTCATAAAGTCGACTAATGTTTCCTTAGAGTGGAGAGTAGGTTGGTGTAATTGGAAGATTATATTAGAGTCCAAGCTATTCTGCTGTTTATATGACCATCTAGGGTAAGGATACCTTAGATTGGTTCTAGTAGCGTCGGGTTTTTTAGGAATTGGTAAACTTTGAAGAATGAGGGTGAGATCTTGTAACCTGGTTTTCAGCATTTTTAGCAATTGAGTGAAGATGTCATCCTTCTCAGCAGCTTCATTGCTCCAATCTTCCTGTTGTGCAGCTATTGTTTCTAACAGATTCCATGATTCGTCTGCTGTTCGTGACATGAAATTACCTTGTGAGGCCATGTCTAGGAGATACTTATCATCCTTGGTCAAACCATTGTAAAACGTGCAGATTATGTCTGCCCGACTTAACGAATGATTCGAACATCTTTTAAGCATCACCTTTACTCTATTCTATGCTAGACACAATGACTCGTTTTCTTTTTAAGTAAAGTTTGTGATGTCATTTCTTAAACAGGTTTGCAGGGAGGGTGGATAAAATTTGTTTAAAAACTTTGTGGTTAATTCCTCCCATGAATGTATTGAATTTGGTTTAAGCTCATCAAACCATGTTAAAGCGCGTCTATACAAAAAATATTGGAAAAGATGAAGTTTTAAAATGTTTTCCTTGTTTTCTTCCTTCTTAAAAGAGTCAATCAGACTAATAAATTTATTCAAGTGAAAGTTTGGATCGTCGGTCAGGGATCCTTGAAATTTACAGATCATACTGACCAGTTTGATCATATGTGAACTGATTTCAGGAATTCCTTCGGTTCCTAAGGTGATTGGTCCTCCTCTTTCTTCTAAGCATGACTTTTGCATAGAAGCAAGTGTGTTTTGTTGTTCCATTTTTTTTTAAATTTTCTGTTTAAAAGACTTGTAAAGTTACTTTTAAAAAATATTAATTAACTAAAAGGATCGATAATTTAATTAAAACAATTATTCTTAAAATTCGTTCGCTAACCTTATCGGATATTTCAACTGATAGAATTTCTTACAGATTACTTTATATTTAAGTGGCCAGGCCGACTACAGAGAGGCAGGATCCTTTTGGATCCAATATAATTGGAGACTGTTCGAAAAATCCAATAACCAAGTTCGTGTATAATTGTCTTTCTTAGACACCACCAAACAATACTTTTGTCTATTTAAAATCTTTCTCAATCAATTTACTTAATTCCCCGGCAGCGATGCCAAAAACTTGTCTTACCCTGATATGACCGACACGGACGGTTTTATTTATGCGGTGTAGTTAGGCCGCAAGGCATCAGAATCAGCTAATCAAGGGAGAGAACAGTGGTTTATTATTTATATTTTGCCGGGCCTAAATTTACTTTTAACTTTCTAAGGTAGAAGGTGTAAGTTAACCTAGGGTCGTAGTTTTGAATTGTTTAACGAATTGAAGATCAAGTGGATAATTGTCTTTGGATAAAATCACCTAGATAAATGATAGTATTTGGTTTTAAGCTAATAGTCCTAAATGCAAAAAAGTAAAGGAGGTGGAAGGATATTCGGAGTATGCAGATCAGGGAAATATTGACCAAGATATCAGTTTTGGCTAAAAGGTAATTATGTTTATGTTAAAGCTATGATTAGAATGGTGTAGATCTGGTCGGATGAGCCAATTACACAGACCTACTTATCTCTGGACTCTCGGAGTTCTCGTTGAGTAGTGAAAAGTATGTCACTTGGTTGTGTAATTGAAAGGTAACTATACCTCGGAGGTTACAATAAGTAAGTACTAGGTTTATTAGTGAGTTGAGTTCTAATCCTAACCCTCTTTATCAGTTTGGATAACTTAATAACAACGTGTCGTGTTGATTGAACACTGATCACAAATGGAAAGAGCCCGTCGGGTTAAGTTGACAAAACCTTAGTTGAAAATTAAACAACCATTTCATCATACTAATGAGATCATACCAATCTAAACATTATATAGCATTGCAATTGATATACTAAAATTAAAGTAGTTAGAAACCTAATAGATACCTAAACCGTTGAGATGACTTAATCCTAGGGCAACAATCTAACAAGAACATGCAATAGGTTTGGGTGACACAGTTAAGGCACTAACTAGATCTTAACAACTCCTAAGAGGTCTCTTCAGAACAGTCATTAGACATACTTCATGTCTTAATTTCTGGGTTCCGTGTCCTAAAAGCGCATTAGATGCCTCTCGGGAACTCCGGCTATACCGAATTAATAGAATCTTCAGATACAGTATAACCAAGGGTCTTAATCCTATGAAGTAGCTAAGTTCATGTAGGTGGACAAGTCCTAATCACAACCTAGGTTGGTTAATCTTTAAGATACTAGCATACAGATCTATCGGGGTCACTAGTTCAGCATAAAAACAGTAATCGTACTAATTTGACATAATTACACTAATCCAAACTTCTATCATGGCAACATACAGATTAATTAAGATAACACGG
The DNA here is from genome assembly GCF_046630445.1 of Rutidosis leptorrhynchoides. Classification (NCBI taxonomy): domain Eukaryota; kingdom Viridiplantae; phylum Streptophyta; class Magnoliopsida; order Asterales; family Asteraceae; genus Rutidosis; species Rutidosis leptorrhynchoides. Next base: position 178,825,293 of record NC_092341.1, read on the forward strand.
TAATATCATAATGCATTATTAAACATAAATGATAACAATACATGTTTAATCAATAAGACAAGCGTTTCGGATAAATACCTGAACAAGCTGAAGAAATCTGTCCGAGATCGCTAGGACTCGCCGGGATATCCTCCGGAAAAGAAAAGCCAAGCTAGCTACTACTAAAAACTAACTAGAAAGCTTGAAAATCTAAATTGAAGTGAAAATTTAGTGTGTGTAAAAATGAATGCAAAAAAGCCCTTTAAATAGACTTGGGAATTGCCTGTATACGGCTGACAGGCCGTATGGGCTGGCAAGCCGTTTTTCATGCCCGTTTGCTGAGACCATATGTCAGGCCTTTTTCATACTGGCAGGCTAGATGGCAAGCCGTATGGCCTGCCCTGTCAGCTGTGTTTCCTGGATCGTAACTTAATTTCCTTGGTCGTAACTTGTCTTTCACCATTTTTGCCCTAGAATCTTCGTTGTACCTCTGTTTCACTTGATTCTTTTTGCATCACCTTTGTAATCACTTAATCTACAATTTTAAACAAAAAAGAAATAGATTATTTTGCCACAAAAGTTTGGAACTTTATGGTTTTAGGGCTCAATATCGGAGGTAAAAATGTAACTTTTTGGCCGATATCATGATTTCATGTGTAGCAAGATGTGACAATGTGCAACTCCTCAGACTTTGGTATTGCATGACAAATTTGGCTCTGAAATCAAGAAAACTGGTAATACTCCTAGGCAGAAGACTTGCAAACCATTCTCTTGCCATCTTCTGCAACACCATGGGAAACATATGACATGCAACCTCATCCTCCCAATGCTGCAATCACATAACTCCTTCAATTATAGTAAGGAAATCCTATGGATCAGTCGTTCCATCATACACACCAATAGATGGTATCCCAAGGTTTCTTAAGAGTGGATAATCTACAATTCGAGTGACAAAAAACTGAGTCGATTCTGCCATTGTTGGAGGCTTAATAGCTTCATCTCTTGTGATCAAAGCAAACAAATTATCCACCGCCGTTGCACGGATGGCGGACTGCGCTAGCTTTTTCTTATATTTCAATGGCGCCGTTTTCGTCAAGATCCCATCTAACAACTTTCCTACCATTTCCTCAGACATGAATGGTTGTTCTTCTTCTCTGCCATATTTTCATGTGTTTTCCAGAAAACCATCATCATTATGCTCATGCTCAGAATCATCCACCAAAGTATTAACTCATTGAATAGATTGGACAACTGCTGTTTGGAAATTGCCTTCCCTTTACTTGTGTGCTTAGCGTTTACATCAGATGTTCTTTTAAAAGAGATGTTGTACGTTCCACGCCGTGCTTGTGTTGCATCAGCATTCACCTGATCCTCTTCTTCAATTGAAGTCCCTTCCAAAGTTAACTGGTCAATTGGTATGTTCTCGATAAGGTTTTCAGTAATTTGATCAAGTGGTGTTCGTGCTGAAGTCATGTCAGTTGCTTTTGCGTACTTGGTATTCTTGTGGTTCTTCAAAACGGATGGCGCCATATGTTGTTACTATTTTCTGTATAGCGGATGAAAGGTACCAATACAGTATTATAACAACTTAACGTTGACTGATGTTTTCCCTCAGGATTGGATCCCTGTAGACTCAGAACACGGATGAGAAATCCGTGGGATTGTCTCAATCAGACTTTAAACCAAGCTGAAGTTGGTCCGTGTAGCGTTCTGATGCTAAGCGGTTAAAGTTTTAGAGTGAGAGAGTACTGTGTGAGAGAGAAAGTGTACTTCTCTCTGAATGAAGTTCAGATGTGAAATGTGGTGACCCAGGGGGTCTATTTATAGGCGTAGAATGTCCGAAATTCTCGGGAACACGTGTCAAACACTGATTAATACAGTTATGCGATATATCCAGAACTGCCTTTAGCTTGTGCTAACGTGGCTGCGTGCCGCTCATGTGCTTAATCAAAAGGGCTGCCTAAAGGTCTTACGCATGACGCTGGGCGGCCTGGCTGAGAGCTGGACGGATAATGCTAAAAACTGCCAAAATTACTATCTTTTATGTGTTTTGATCCTTTCCTTTGTGTAAGAATGACGTTTTTATGCGTTTATCCCCTAGAATACACCATTATTATTCCTCATGCTCGTTAAAAATCTATTTGTCAACGAGTATTCATTGAATAATGTTGAGTTCACTATGCTATTTTCATTTTATTTCGATTTTGTTTCAGGTTCGAACTAATAATACTTTGCAACCTCTGAGTTGGAATTGTGGCAAAAATGGAAGGATGCATTCAAAGCCTGATTAATGACCCTACATAACCTCATATACGATTTAAAAATATGCATGATGATTGTGATTCGACTTCTCATTTGTTTAAAGTTTATTAGTTTAAACTTCATTACGTACTGTAACTAAATATTAATACGTATAGTTCTTAAAATCTATTGATCCATTACAATTGATTTTCTTGCAATATCACGCGAATTCGCGGGTTATAAACTAGTAAAGTATAATAACGGATATCATCCTTAATCATAATAGAAGATAATTTGTAAAGATCATCTGGATGTATTGTTTCACACTATATGCTTATTGAGTTTCTCGAACATTGTTTTATGAATAAATGGCATGGAATTTCTCTTCCTTTTGTTGCATCACATGTTTCTCATAAATTGAAGATGAAATTACGCCATTGTTCCCTAAAGTTTGCATACAATTACACGAATGACCTTAAAGTTTAAAATTGATTTGGATGACCTTAATGTTTCAATTCGTCTCAATTCAGACCTCGGATGTAAGTGTCGTTATTTCTTTGCCGTCTAGTTGAATCACGTGCTTACCACGTGAGAATATTTTGCGTCCTTTTACGTTAACCCTTCTTTACACCAGGTGAACAATCAGTCATTTCATTTTACACCTTTTCTTCTTCCATCAATATCACGATTCCCGCTCACTTTTACCCTAAAATGTCGAATCTTACTCAACCATCTGAAATCAAAATCAAACTATGTGTTCATGTTATAGAATACGACAGGATAATGAAGCATTCGAGGCAAAGGATTATTACGGTATGATTTAGGGTTATTGTTTTTTATGTTTCAAAAAATTAATCGAATCTGGCCAATATATTAACTTGCAAAAATTTTGATTTTTTTTGTTTACATGTTTATTTGCAGATACATATGATAGTCTATTTTCATAAAATTACATCCTGGTGATATTTTAGTCATCCTCTAGGTATTGAATACTTAAACGGAAAAACTACGTTTATTGATGTCATTAATTCTGACAAGTTTTCATTACTTGATGTACGATATTACGCAAAATTTAGGGTATGACGACTTAAAAAATGTATTACCATTTTCTACGACCTAACACGATTTTGGATTATGGATTATGTCCACTTGGTAACGATTCAGATGTTAATAATCTAATACAATATGTGGTGGAATGTAAGGAAATCAGTATCTACCATGAATATGAGAAAACAAAGTTAAACACTTCTACAAGTCCAACTCAAACTAAGGTAGTCATTCGGGAGATTTATGATGATGAGGTTAGACCAAAACAGAGTAAGGTTTAGAAAAGGTTGCTTCTTGGATTGGACACAAGAATCTGGTGTTGGTACTGGTAATCAAGATGATGTCAACATAACACGGGATATCATAATTGATAATCTACCAACTGATGAGGTACCAAAACAGACAAAGGGTAATCATATTGATGAGGGAAGTAATGAGGATTAAGATTACTTAGTTGATAAAGATAATACCATTTTAGATGTGGGTGTAGACATGAAGCAATTTCATTTTAGCATAGATAAGGATGTTGATGTTGAGTCCCCGAGGATGAATTAATTGTTTTTAGAACTTTAGAAGATGGTCTTAAAGATGAGGGCTATATATAGGACCTCAAGGTCTCCTAACTTATTGCTTATAGCCACTAATATGTAATGTTGTTAAAGAGAACTGTGAAAATAAATGTTAATCATTTGACTTATGCTCTCAAACATTCATATCATGTTTATCCATATTCATGTGATAATCATAAAATTCATACCCCAAGGGTTCTAAGATTTGATATCAAGAGCTAATCTAGAACGAAACCTAAAGAGATCCTTATGAATTTGATATTTATTCATGGATTTCATTCCAAAATATCATCACCACCACCGAATCCTATCATAAAACTCATCACTAAATCCTCATAATCACAAAATACCCTTAAAGATCACCACATTTTCACAAAAATATTCCTATTTTTCATCATCAAATAATTATCATTTTTATTTTCAGAAAATTAAAAAAATAAATAAAAGGAAATCAGATTTTCTTTTAACTAGTACTCGTTCATCTTCATAAACCTAAAATTTTCAAATCTTTATCTTGATGATCGAATAACATATTGAGACCAGATCTGTGATAACCAGAAAATTTCCGACCAAATTTAAACTTAATCTTTATATATTTCCGACACGATAAGCAAAGTCTGTAATAATGAGTCACAAAAGTTTTGGAATTATATTCATATAATCAATTACCCTTTGACTGTGCTGACGATTCACGAACCATTATATAAATGGATATAATTATATATGTTAACAAAGTATTAAATATATAATACTTTACATGAACGTATTTGTTTCAATATGTTTATCGATGGAATTAGAAGATAATATCAAAAATTGAATTATCAGATTCATTATGATATGATTACGGGTCTCTGTAGTAAGGTCCACTATGATTTAAGAAATCTTTTCCTTTTAACGATATTCGGAATAACTGATAAGGTGATCTGTAAGTAGGAACAAAGTGTCAAATAACAAAAGCTAGACAAAAGTTAGTGGAGATTCTTGTTTGATCTCCAATACATACTTTATAATAATTTCCTCGTGTCTTTTGATAAGTTAATTATTTAGCTTTCGTAATGATTGATCATATAGAATGAATAATTGGTATAAGGTTCGTCGACTAGATAAACCCATTTGACATGTTACATTAGGATGATTGCATACGTTTGATTATCCTTTAGACTTAACCTTACGATTAACGAATAAACTGTAAGTTAAAAACATGAAACCTATTATGATTTATATATGATTTTTAGTTTCCTAAACAAAATGGTTTTTCAATATAATAGACTTTTATTATTAAAAACATGTTATGATATAACAACTACTACTAGTATATTTTGAATATAATTTGATTATCAAAATGTTTTAATAAAACGTTTGTGCATAAAAGAGTTATATCAATTTTAAGCTTAGAAAGGGAAACGTTACAAAATACTACTTCCTATTATTTAAATGATTTCAAACATATCTTTAAACTTTATAATATTATTTGATTTCATTTCAAACATATGGAAACAATTTCAAGAACTGAGTTATTAAACCTGTTGTTTATAAAGGTAAATTATTTATATAGAATTAAAAGAATTTAATTAAAGCTTTATATTATAAATTACAAATATATATATATATATATATATATATATATATATATATATATATATATATATATATAGTTTCAAAAACGTAAACGTAGTACGACATAATATTTTCTATTATTTAAACGATCATAAATGAAAGTTGAAATATAATTAGTTTTGAAAAACTATATATTATATTATTAAATAAATATTTTAATTATATATAATATGTACAAATTTATATTTTTTAATGAATATATATATATATATATATATATATATATATATATATATATATATATATATATATATATATATTACAAAGTGATTAAATATAATATTAACTAGATACAAAACGTTTTGATTTAAATTAATATTATCATATATAAAAATAATGAGAAGTTGATTTAAAGAAGCAAATGACCAAAACACTCAAATGAATAAATTACATTTTGAGTGGGATAGTTTTTCATTGATTTGAGTCTTGTTATGTATAAAGATACATTACACGAAATATAAAGTACAAGTTTTCTAAGCGTACGAAAATGCGTTCGAGAAACCGAAAGCGGGACATGAGTCGAGCGTCATCGTACAAATCGTTGGAACAAAAGTTACAAGTCCACTTTGCACGTAAATATTATATTATATATAATTAATTATATAAATGAAATATATTATATATTAATTATAATTAAAAACTGTCGGCAGCCATAAATTATTGATGTGTGAGCTGGAATAGGCTGCTCCCGATCGCGGAGCAGTATACCACAAACCCATCGCAATCACGGAGCTCATGGGTCCATGACTGGGCTATAAAGTTCGAACGCGTTTTAGTTTCAATTCACTCAAATGTTTTCAATCTCACGAACTCTCTATATATATACATATTATCTATATTATTATTTATATTATTATTATTATTATTATTAAGATTAAGATTATTATTATTAATCGTATTTTTATTATTAGTAGTATTATTATTTATTAGTATTGTACATAAAATACTACGACGAGGTCATGAGCGATTATTTTCAAACGGGTTTTTCGAGCGAGATAAAGCTAAGGAAATTATGAGTTATAGCTAAGGAGGTTATGGGTATGGTTCGAGGGTATTGCTCTTGAGGTCAATCTAGTGGTTATCATCTCCGTTGCGTTTACGTACTTTCCTGCAATATTGAATCACAATATTGATACGTGAGCATTCATATCTTATCTTTTATATAATAATAGTGCATCCCTGACTAGTGCTTGAGTATATATGTTTATGCATGCTTGTATGCTAAATTTTATCGTTAAATAATTTATGATAAATCACGAATTTGATACATATGCTACTGAGATAAGGTATATGATATGCATGTCGTTGGAAAGCTGGCGAAAAATTAATAACTTTTCATTTAGAAATCGTGTGATTTCGATTAACGGATTAAAAAATATTTTCAACTGAATTATTGTTATTATTATTATTATTATTATTATTATTATTATTATTATTATTATTATTATTATTATTACTATCGTCGTTATTGTTATCGTCATTATTATTATGATCTAATCATTATTATTATTATTATTATCATTATCATTATCATTATCAATATAAGTAATATAATTAAAATTGTTGTTACTAATACTATCGTTATTGTCACTAAGGTTATTATTATTATTATTATTATTATTATTATTATTATTATTATTATTATTATTATTATTATTATTATTATTATTATTATTATTATTATTATTATTATTATTATTATCATCATCATTATAATAATTATTAGTATTATCATTAGTATTATTATTATTATTATTAGTATCATTATCATTAAAACTAATATTAGTATTATCTAATTATTATTATTATTATTATTATTATTATTATTATTATTATTATTATTATTATTATTATTATTATTATTATTATCATTATTATAAATGCGATATAAAAGAGGACTAAAGGCTATTAAATAAGTCGATTAGGAAATAATGAGTATAAGTATCAGGATGCAATTAAAATATTGTAAGATATTGATTTAGATAAAAATATCATTTTCATTATTTTTATCATTATTATTATTATTAAAAGTATCATTAATTTTTAATAGAAACATCATTGTTATTATAAAATATCAATATTATTATTATTTTAGTATTATCAATATTAAAAATTATCATTTTGAATAGAATTATTATTTTTAAAAATATTATTATTACAGTTAATATTAAAAAAATATCATTATTATTAAAGTTATCTTGATTAGAATTATCATTTTATTATTATTAATATTAGTAAATATAAATATTGTTATTGTTATAAGTAGAAAAATAATAATTATTATTATTACAAAATAATACAACTTTTACTCATTATTATTATTATCAATATTATATTATCAAATAAATATGTGATACAAAGATATTTTTACCACACGTAATATAATTACATTAATAATACATACCACTATATTTTATGGTATTAAGTAAAATTAATAAATTTTATTACTTGAGATATATAAAAATATATTTTTATCATATATAAATTTTAATATAAATTTTTATTAATAAATGACTTTTATTATTTACTCTAATAAAATTTGATAAATATATTTAAATATATAAAACGACTATAATAAACATGTATTGATTTTGAAAGTCATTTTTGGTCAAGTTGACTTTTACATGATAATCTCGAGCATTAGGATTGTGACACACTACGACTTGACCTAAATTGTTAGACAGATATTGACCAACATATAAATATATATAGTTAATATAGGTTCGTGAATCCGAGGCCAACCCTACACTTGTTCAATGTCGTCATTTGCATTAATGCTACGAAATACAGTATTGTGAGTTTCATTTGCTCCCTTTTTAAATGCTTTTGCAATATATATTTTTGGGACCGGGAATACATGCGCTGCCTTTATAAATGTTTTACGAAATAGACACAAGTAATTGAAACTACATTCTATGGTTGGATTATCGAACCGAATATGCCCTTTTTTAGCTTGGTAGCCTAAGAATTGGTGTTTATTATAATTGCCACCAGTTGACGCGAATCCTAAAGATAGATCTATGGGCACTAACAAGCCCCAGTCAGAGAATTTGAACTGCTTTAGTACTTCGATTTATCATATCCGATGAGAGTCCCAGAATGATGGGGATATTCTATATGCATCCTGTTCAGGTCGGTTACCAGGTGTTCAATCCATATGAATGATTTTTATTCAGACTGCTATAAGCATGCATGATGTTTATGAGAAATGAAATGAAATCTTGTGGTCTATTAAAATTATGGAAATGATTGATTAGGATAAACTAATGAACTCACCAACTTTTTGGTTGACACTTGTAAGCATGTTTATTCTCAGATATTAAAGAAATCTTCCGCTGTGCATTTGCTCATTTTAAAGATATTACTTGGAGTCATTCATAGCATATTTCGAAAGACGTTGCATTCGAGTCATTGAGTTCATTAAGATTAATAATAAGTCATTCATAGTTTGGATATATTATGAGATGGTACGCATGCATGTCAACTTTTGTTGTAATGAAAGTTTGTCTTTTAAAAACGAATGCAATGTTTGTAAAATGTATAATATATAGGTCAAATACCTCGCAATGTAATCATATGTTATTGTATTCGTCCTTATGGATTAGGACGGGTCATCTCATGTGGTATCATAGCGGTGGTCTTAGCAAACCAGGTCTTGCATTGGTGTACCTAACGGATAGATATTAAGATGCATTAATGAGTCTGGACTTCGACCTTAGCTGCATGTCAAAAATTTATGCTTATCATTTCTTGTCGAAAATTACATGCTTATCATTCTTAGTCTGGACATATCATATTGCATTGATTGCATAAATAGTGTATAGACAAAATTCGTATATTAGCGTATCTGCTAATTCATATCATAACGTATCTGTTATTGTAAACTTTGCCTGACATATTTCAAAGATTCCTCCTTAATTTAGGGGATTTTGGTATTATGTATACAAATGTAATTTACGTATTAAAGAATACCAAATCTAAGTCTTATAATCTTCCTCATATCAAAAAATCATTTCCCTACTCTTTAGAGATGGATCCTGCAACCAGTTCCAGTTCCTCGAATTCCGACAGCTATTTCGATACGGAGTTTCACTCGAGCTCCGAAAGCAGTGTGACTGGAATGAATCAACCAATCAGCCATCACCTATTTTGGATGAATTGAGGATGGGTTCGTAGCCTACTTAATCATTGGAGATAAGAAGAAGGTGATCCCTTTCATCCACCACATTTCCCTCTTGGCGAAGAACCTGAAGCACTTACCAGCGAACCCATTCGAAACACCATTTACTCTCTCATTTCCAGAGTATCTCTTCACGATTATATACTATCTCAAATTCTAGATCTTATTCACCCGCTCATCCAAACCACCGATCATCCTGGTGTAATAGAAGAAGTCAACGAGCTTCGTGCTCGAGTATTGGCTTTGGAGAATATGGTGCGAAGGTTACAAGCACCAGCAGCATCACCGGCATCAACAGTACCACCATTATCAACACCAACAGTACCATTAGCACCACTAACAACAACATCCACATCATGCGCCGAAACATCACAATCTGTACCTCAAACATCAACATCATACGCACTATAGATACCAAAGAATATCAACAACAACAAACAATGAAGTATTGATTCATAACTTCAACGAAGAAATATTCTTCTGAGAATATGTAGTTTCTAAAAGTTTTAGAAATTATATATTCTAGTTCTAATTGTGAACCAGATGAGTGAGCGAATAGAAAAGATGAAATGAAACCCTAAGCGGAATGGTGCACGATTTACAAGCTAGACTTGTTTTACCAGCAGCATCAACAGTACCGTCAGCATCACCAGCACCGTCAGTGCCGTCAGCTTCGTTAGCATCAGCAACACCTACAACATCACAAACTCCACCAGATCCATAATCACCCTAAACATCTTCACTAATCAACAATGCATATATTGTATCAACGAGTTATGAAGTATTAACTCATTTCCCCTGAAGAAATTATATGTATATTTTACATATATGAATTTTGAGATAAAAATAATGTAGCGACCCGGCCAAAACCGTCATTGACGGCGCCGACTACTTAGGTCCCGTTGCGTGGTCATAGTCCCTATATGAGACTCGTTTGACCAAAGTTATGTCGCATTCATTTGAAACGTACAAGACTTGCAAAGTTTAGTTTACAAATAATTCGACAACAAGTTTAAGATTACAAAAATTGTAAAGTATAAATGAAATAACTTGCGACATAATATAAGTTGAAAATCACAGTTGCTATAAATAGCGTAAGTATGTATGCTTTAAGGTTTAATCCAAAAGTGCTATCACTAGCGTATGCATGTATGCTTGACCTCAAGCAAGAAATCAAAGTGCGCGGAAGCATGTATCAAGTAGCCAAGTATGAACCTGAGAAACATATAGAAAACTGTCAACGAAAAACGTTGGTGAAATCATAGATGCATTAGTAAAAGTTATATTTTGAACCACAAGATTTAGTATTTCCATAAATTGATCATCCAAAAGTTGCATTCCAAAAGTTGGTTCGCGAGCACCCAATTATCAAGACTTAACGTTTCCTTCCATAGAACCCCATCACAATAGTGTTAGAACATACACTGTTTCCCGAAAATATATTTCATCCGTAGACGGTAGCGAACCGTCCGTAATGAGGGTTTGTCAAACCCGTATGGCCACACAATATAAGTTCTCGCTTACACCCTGCAAGTGTATCTAATGATAATCGAATTGAGGATTTTTGTTCTAACTCGCTGTGGAGTGTTTGTTTTCCTTGTACTTGTGTTCAAAGTATAAAAGTAAGTAGTACAAAATGTAACCAAGTATATGTTTCTCAGCCCACAATTTAAAAGTATAAAAAGTTGTTGAAAAAGTGGGACTATGATCTCACCTCGAGTGCACGAGTATAAAAGTACTTCAACAAGTAAACGTGTGCATGAAAGTTGCTTAGCCTTGACCTAAACAAGTAAGTTATATCAATTAACCGGTTACGACACAAGGTCGGGTGAAATGTGTTCAATTAGTCCTATGGCTCGTTACGACTCAATTAAGTATAGCATGTGAATCACGTTGTCAAGTTTCATACAAGAAACAAGTATAAAAGCATGTTAGAATGATTGTATAAAAGTTTGGTTAAGTTTGACTAAAAGTCAAACTTGGTCAAAGTCAACGAAAAAGTCAACACGTTCGGGTTCGGTCCCGAACTATTTTTCTGAGGTTTTTATTCATATATAAGCATATTAGAACAAGTTTCATGTGAATCGGAGGTCGATAGCTAGTCAAACATTTCGCGTGAAATGCGCCAAAGTGAGCAGAATCTGGCCAGGCGATTCTGCGCGCCGCGCGGGGATGTGGCGCGCCGCGCCACTACCTGGCCAGAGAATTCTGGTCAGTTTTCAAAGTATGCACGAACCAAAACACAAACAATCACATTTTATGATCCGCAAACAATTAGAACATGTATTTTATATCATCGGAAAGCTATTTCGACAAGGAATACAACTAACCACATATCATTAATCAAAAACATCATTTACAATAACCGAAAACTCGTCAATTGATCAAGAAGGGTTTATTTTCAAAGTTTCAAGTTCGTAAAACGTATTTTATGATTCGGGAATCCAATTTACACATACGATATGCCGTTTTGAAGGTAATGAGGCATACATTACAACTAAACAATAACAATTAACATTCCATTTCATTCAAGCATCCAAAAATTCATGTCAAGAACTATCAAACCCTAGTCAAACATCACAAAATCAATATTCATGTTTTTGAAGTTTTCTTAATCAACCTACGCATCAAAACGAAGCTAGTGATACTAGTAACACAATTAAAACATGAACTTTAACAATCTAACAACATTAACTCATCCAAAATCAAGGATTAAGCACACCCATTTCAAGTTCATGCTAGTTACACCAAAAACAACAAATCGAGCAAACCAAACATATATTCATGTTAGACTTGAGCCATAGACACTAACTAACACCATTTCAAATCAAAAACAAGAATTTAGAGAAATCTAGAGTTTTAGAAATGTTACCCAAATGAGATGAAGTTGGTATCAAATTGTAGAGTATGAAGAGAGGATTCCAAATATGTAATTTGTTTTGAAGTTTGCTTCCAATCCCGAATTTAGATGATGATTCTATGAAGTTGGGGTTTGTGTGTGTTCTTGCTAGAGAGAAAGAGAGAGAGATGGAGGGATTGAATGGTGGTGATTGGGGTGGACTAGTTGACCTAGTCAACTAGTTTGCCCCGTGTCAATTTTAGTCCCTCGAGTTTAGAAGCGGGTGCGGGATTTAACCAAACGAATATTTTAAAAACGCTCGAGTAGACGAGTGATGTCAAAATTAAATAGCGGAAATATAATGAACGTTACTCACGGAAACTATTAATTTAAATACGAAAGATTATGTTTTTAAAAAAAAAAGACGGTGTTAAAATTAAATTTAACGGAAAAACGCGGGATGTTACATTATCCACAACTCAAAAGAAATTTCGTCCCGAAATTTAGTTGGAAGTAGTAGTTGTTGAATCTTACTCGAGATCTTGCGTTGCCAATTCTACGAGTGAGGGAGAAGTACGTCCTAGGGTGTTTCAACGAATTTTGACGGTCGGGATCATATGTTGTTTTAAGGTTTGGCTTCACGATTTATGGTTTCAACCGGTCCTCCTAGGAAGTGAGGGTTATCGTCGATAGTGAGTTCATCAAAGGAGATAACAAGTTCTCGTTTCACAAAACACGCCTTTACGTTGATACATCGAATGTAGGATAAACGGAGACCCAAAATGAGTCGGAAAAGTCTAAACGGCTAGCGACGGGTCCAAAACACCCCAAGAATTTAAAGGATCAAAATATCGCGGATTTAGCTTCCTACGTTTCCCGAAACGGATTGCACCTTTCCAAGGTGCGACTCTTAACGTGACGCGGTTTTCTCACGTGGAATTTGAAATGTTTACGTCTAACATCGGCGTAGCTCTTGGTGATTACGAGTCGCGTAGGGTTTTACCTGAATATGAATAAATTTTCTCGGTTGCTCATGAATAACCTCGGCCCCGGTGAATTGATCATCGTTTACTTGGTTCGACAAAGGAGAATGACGTTTCCGGTCACATGTGGTTTCAAAAGGAGTGACGTTAAAACTCGAGTGAAAATCATTGTAGTACGAGGATTCGGTTTAAGGAAAATACTTTTCTCAAGTAAATTTGAAGTTGGTAATACAAATTCGTATTATGGTTTTCAAGACTTAAATCGTATGTTTGTTCGGTCCGTCGGGTTGTGGATGGTACGCGGTACTCATGTCTAAACGCGGTCCCGAGGCTTTTTGTAAGGTACTCCAAAATCTAAAAGTGAAACGAGTCTCGATCCGAAACGGGGTACATTCCGTAAGGTATATTTGGACAAGTTTGTTAGGACAAGTTTCTCAAGAAAATTCGCGTCGCGAAAGATTTATCAGTTTCCAAAAACGTTCGTCGGGGCAAGTTCTCATCGGTTTCTGAAAGAAAAACGTTCGTCGGAACTATTCACCCTCGAGGTGAATACTAGTATAACGTGAAGAGTCCCTCCCCCCATTGAGAGTTTAGAGTAAAGATTTCCTGAACCGGAAGTACGAGTGTGATGAGAGGGAAGTTTCCGCCTCGGTGCGAGCATAACGAGTAAATCGTAATTAGTCAAAAAGACTGTGCGAGGACGAGATAGTATACACGTGTAACATACGGTTGAAGTCGGGAGGAATCGGTAATTCATTCGGAAGCATAAGTATAGTTCGACAAAAGTCGAAGGGGTGTCCCCGGTATGGTTGTTATCAATATTCTCGGAGTTTTCGGATGTCCAAACATGAAAGGATGAAGTCATGTACATGGCACATGGTGGTGTTTAGGTTGATCGAGTCTAACCACCATCACGCGTCACTAGAACTTTGGTATGTCTTACCGTTATATAACCACGTTGATCGAGTGTCGTTATATTACGCTAACTCATACCTCCATTCCCACATCACTCTATAGATTCAAGTTCGTGTCATCGCGAAAATCTAAAATGAACAAAATGTAACGACGTCTCAAACGTGACTCGTATTAAATCGAAATAGTTTCTACAACTCTAAAGAAGCGTTTCCCCGCGGGAAGTGTATAAATGATTGTTAACGTCAAATCGGTTCGATTCAAACAATAATGTATTTAGGTATGAAAAGAGTAACGAGTCATGATAACGAGTAGCACGCAACCGTAGTGATAAATGTTGATGACGATAATCACCTAGAGTAGTGATGGTAGTAATACCAAAAAAAATAGATAGTAAGAAACACCAGTGGGAAACCGATAGTAAGTTGAAACGGTGGCAAATAACAATCCGGGAGACAGAGTTCCCGAACAAGTGTGACTAATGAAGTCGTCGTCATCCATACGTGTATGAATCATGAATTTACGTGTGTTACCAAAAAGTGGCGGAATACGAGTTCGTATGATGAAGGTTGGGTACCATTAAAAAGTTTTCCTAAGAATGATTCAAGTATAATGCACAAGTAGTCAAGTAAGTGCTATCTATAGCAAATGTATGTCAGAATGCAAATGCTAACTATCCGGTTGTAGTCTAGACTCACTAATGCATCCTAACGACTCTGTTAGGCACACTAATGCACGTCCTAGTTCCCTACAACCAACGCTCTGATACCATCTGTAGCGACCCGACCAAAACCGTCATTGACGGCGCCGACTACATAGGTCCCGTTGCGTGGTCATAGTCCCTATATGAGACTCGTTTGACTAAAATTATGTCGCATTCATTTGAAACGTACAAGACTTGCAAAGTTTAGTTTACAAATAATCCGACAACAAGTTTAAGATTACAAAAATTGTAAAGTATAAATGAAATAACTTGCGACATAATATAAGTTGAAAATCACAGTTGCTATAAATAGCGTAAGTATGTATGCTTTAAGGTTTAATCCAAAAGTGCTATCACTAGCGTATGCATGTATGCTTGACCTCAAGCAAGAAATCAAAGTACGCGGAAGCATGTATCAAGTAGCCAAGTATGAACCTGAGAAACATATAGAAAACTGTCAACGAAAAACGTTGGTGAAATCATAGATGCATTAGTAAAAGTTATATTTTGAACCACAAGATTTAGTATTTCCATAAATTGATCATCCAAAAGTTGCATTCCAAAAGTTGGTTCGCGAGCACCCAATTATCAAGACTTAACGTTTCCTTCCATAGAACCCCATCACAATAGTGTTAGAACATACACTGTTTCCCGAAAATATATTTCATCCGTAGACGGTAGCGAACCGTCCGTAATGAGGGTTTGTCAAACCCGTATGGCCACACAATATAAGTTCTCGCTTACACCCTGCAAGTATAACTAATGATAATCGAATTGAGGATTTTTGTTCTAACTCGCTGTGGAATGTTTGTTTTCCTTGTACTTGTGTTCAAAGTATAAAAGTAAGTAGTACAAAATGTAACCAAGTATATGTTTCTCAGCCCACAATTTAAAAGTATAAAAAGTTGTTGAAAAAGTGGGACTATGATCTCACCTCGAGTGCACGAGTATAAAAGTACTTCAACAAGTAAACGTGTGCATGAAAGTTGCTTAGCCTTGACCTAAACAAGTAAGTTATATCAATTAACCGGTTACGACACAAGGTCGGGTGAAATGTGTTCAATTAGTCCTATGGCTCGTTACGACTCAATTAAGTATAGCATGTGAATCACGTTGTCAAGTTTCATACAAGAAACAAGTATAAAAGCATGTTAGAATGATTGTATAAAAGTTTGGTTAAGTTTGACTAAAAGTCAAACTTGGTCAAAGTCAACGAAAAAGTCAACACGTTCGGGTTCGGTCCCGAACTATTTTTCTGAGGTTTTTATTCATATATAAGCATATTAGAACAAGTTTCATGTGAATCGGAGGTCGATAGCTAGTCAAACATTTCGCGTGAAATGCGCCAAAGTGAGCAGAATCTGGCCAGGCGATTCTGCGCGCCGCGCGGGGATGTGGCGCGCCGCGCCACTACCTGGCCAGAGAATTCTGGTCAGTTTTCAAAGTATGCACGAACCAAAACACAAACAATCACATTTTATGATCCGCAAACAATTAGAACATGTATTTTATATCATCGGAAAGCTATTTCGACAAGGAATACAACTAACCACATATCATTAATCAAAAACATCATTTACAATAACCGAAAACTCGTCAATTGATCAAGAAGGGTTTATTTTCAAAGTTTCAAGTTCGTAAAACGTATTTTATGATTCGGGAATCCAATTTACACATACGATATGCCGTTTTGAAGGTAATGAGGCATACATTACAACTAAACACTAACAATTAACATTCCATGGCATTCAAGCATCCAAAAATTCATGTCAAGAACTATCAAACCCTAGTCAAACATCACAAAATCAATATTCATGTTTTTGAAGTTTTCTTAATCAACCTACGCATCAAAACGAAGCTAGTGATACTAGTAACACAATTAAAACATGCACTTTAACAATCTAACAACATTAACTCATCCAAAATCAAGGATTAAGCACACCCATTTCAAGTTCATGCTAGTTACACCAAAAACAACAAATCGAGCAAACCAAACATATATTCATGTTAGACTTGAGCCATAGACACTAACTAACACCATTTCAAATCAAAAACACGAATTTAGAGAAATCTAGAGTTTTAGAAATGTTACCCAAACGAGATGAAGTTGGTATCAAATTGTAGAGGATGAAGAGAGGATTCCAAATATGTAATTTGTTTTGAAGTTTGCTTCCAATCCCGAATTTAGATGATGATTCTATGAAGTTGGGGTTTGTGTGTGTTCTTGCTAGAGAGAAAGAGAGAGAGATGGAGGGATTGAATGGTGGTGATTGGGGTGGACTAGTTGACCTAGTCAACTAGTTTGCCCCGTGTCAATTTTAGTCCCTCGAGTTTAGAAGCGGGTGCGGGATTTAACCAAACGAATATTTTAAAAACGCTCGAGTAGACGAGTGATGTCAAAATTAAATAGCGGAAATATAATGAACGTTACTCACGGAAACTATTAATTTAAATACGAAAGATTATGTTTTTAAAAAAAAGACGGTGTTAAAATTAAATTTAACGGAAAAACGCGGGATGTTACAAATAAATCTTCTCGTACTAAGCTATTATGTATGAATTGAAAAAGGGTAGATACTACTCGGTTAAATTCATATTACTAATATGCTATGATGTACATCCTTAGTTAACAACTTAACCATCATTAACTACAATACCTGTTTCAACTCAATGAATTCCATTTCATAATAAGCCAAGTGTATTACTCAACTATATGTTTGATTTTACACCTTCATTTCTGACGTATTCGAAACTTTCTAGAAAACATCATTATATCTTGCGAAGTTCACAAGAATTCCACAAACACCAACATCATTCATCAAAGATATATCAATAGATGAATAATGAAATGTCCCGTTCTTATTGATTAAAAACATTCCATATTAATTGATTTCGTTGCGAGGTTTTGACCTCTATATGAGACGTTTTTCAAAGACTGCATTCATTTTAAAACAAACTATAACCTTTATTTCATCAATAAAGGTTTAAAAAGCTTTACGTAGATTATCAAATAATGATAATCTAAAATATCCTGTTTACACATGACCATTACATAATGGTTTAAAATACAAATATGTTACAACGAAATAAGTTTCTTGAATGCAGTTTTTACACAATATCATACAAGCATGGACTCCAAATCTCGTCCTTATTTAAGAATGCGACAGCGGAAGCTCTTAATAATCACCTGAGAATAAACATGCTTAAAATGTCAACAAAAATGTTGGTGAGTTATAGGTTTAACTTATATATTATCAAATCATAATAATAGACCACAAGATTTCATATTTCAATACACATCCCATACATAGAGATAAAAATCATTCAGATGGTGAACACCTGGTAACCGACATTAACAAGATGCATATTTAAGAATATCCTCATCATTCCGGGACACCCTTCGGATATGATATAAATTTCAAAGTACTAAAGCATCAGGTACTTTGGATGGGGTTTGTTAGGCCCAATAGATCTATCTTTAGGATTCGCGTCAATTAGGGTGTCTGTTCCCTAATTCTTAGATTACCAGACTTAATAAAAAGGGGCATATTCGATTTCGATAATTCAACCATAGAATGTAGTTTCACGTACTTGTGTCTATTTTGTAAATCATTTATAAAACCTGCATGTATTCTCATCCCAAAAATATTAGATTTTAAAAGTGGGACTATAACTCACTTTCACATATTTTTTTACTTCGTCGGGAAGTAAGACTTGGCCACTGGTCGATTCACGAACCTATAACAATATATACATATATATCAAAGTATGTTCAAAATATATTTACAATACTTTTAATATATTTTGACGTTTTAAGTTTATTAAGTCAGCTGTCCTCGTTAGTAACCTACAACTAGTTGTCCACAGTTAGATGTACAGAAATAAATCGATAAATATTATCTTGAATCAATCCACGACCCAGTGTATACGTATCTCAGTATTGATCACAACTCAAACTATATATATATTTTGGAATCAACCTCAACCCTGTATAGCTAACTCCAACATTCACATATAGAGTGTCTATGGTTGTTCCGCAATATATATATAGATGGGTCTACATGATAGATCGAAACATTGTATACGTGTCTATGGTATCTCAAGATTACATAATATACAATATAAGTTGATTAGGTTATGGTTGGAATAGATTTATTACTAACTTTCACGTAGGTAAAATGAGTAGTTTTTATCAATCTTGTTTTACTCGCCATTTCTTCGTTTCTAATCCGTTTTGAGTGATTCCAGTGGCCACGGTTTCGTACTGAACTTAAATTTATGAATCTAAATAGAAAAAGTATAAGTTTATAGTCAGAAATACAAGTTACAAGTCGTTTTTGAAAGAGGTAGTCATTTCCGTCGAAAGAACAACATCTTGATGACCATTTTGAAAAACATACTTTCACTTTGAGTTTAACCATGATTTTTGTATATAGTTTCATGTTCATAAGAAAAATTATTTTTCCAGAAGTATAACTTTTATATCAAAGTTCTTTTTAGCTTTTAATTATCCCAACCAAAACAGCCCCCGGTTTTACTACGACGGCGTATATCCAGTTTTATGGTGTTTATCGTGTTTTCGGGTTTTAAATCATTAAGTTAGCATATCATATAGATATAGAACATGTGTTTAGTTGATTTTAAAAGTTTAGTTAGAACTATTAACTTTTATTTGCGAATAAGTTTAGAATTAACTAAACTATGTTCTAGTGATTACAAGTTTATAACGTTGAATAAGACAGCTTTTTATGTATGAATTGAATTGTAGAGACCCGTCCAAATCCATCTGGACGAAGTCCATATCAATTATAAACGATTCACAACAGTTGCTTACATCGCGAGGTACTTGACCTCTATATGATACATTTTACAAACATTGCATTCGTTTTTGAAAAAACAATCTTTCAATACATCGAAAGTTGACGGCATGCATACCATTTCATAATATATCTAACTATAATTGACTTAATAATAATCTTGATGAACTCAATGACTCGAATGCAACGTCTTTTGAAATATGTCATGAATGACTCCAAGTAATATCTTTAAAATGAGCAAATGCACAGCGGAAGATTTCTTTCATACATGAGAATAAACATGTTTTAAAAGTGTCAACCAAAAGGTTGGTGAGTTCATAGGTTTATCGTAAACAATAAAAGTAAGTGATTTTGATAGACCACAAGATATAAATGTGCATAGTACAAATCCTATACCCACAAGATATAAAAGTAAGATATAAATCCTATACCCACCTGTAATGTACATGCGATATCTTTTTAAATACAGTACACCTTTCTCATGTACAAAATCATCTTTCATAAATCTTAGTAACGGTACACATATCTCGTGCACAAAAATAACATACACATAACCTGTGTATAAAATCATTCTCTCGATACATAACATTTGAAATGTCCCGTTCTTATTGATTAAAAACGTTCCATATTAATTGATTTCGTTGCGAGGTTTTGACCTCTATATGAGACGTTTTTCAAAGACTTCATTCATTTTTAAACAAACCATAACCTTTATTTCATCAATAAAGGTTTAAAAAGCTTTACGTAGATTATCAAATAATGATAATCTAAAATATCCTGTTTACACACGACCATTACATAATGGTTTACAATACAAATATGTTACAACAAAATAAGTTTCTTGAATGCAGTTTTTACACAATATCATACAAGCATGGACTCCAAATCTTGTCCTTATTTAAGTATGCGACAGCGGAAGCTCTTAATAATCACCTGAGAATAAACATGCTTAAAACGTCAACAAAAATGTTGGTGAGTTATAGGTTTAACCTATATATATCAAATCTTAACAATAGACCACAAGATTTCATATTTCAATACACATCCCATACATAGAGATAAAAATCATTCATATGGTGAACACCTGGTAACCGACAATAACAAGATGCATATATAAGAATATCCCCATCATTCCGGGACACCCTTCGGATATGATATAAATTTCGAAGTACTAAAGCATCCGGTACTTTGGATGGGGTTTGTTAGGCCCAATAGATCTATCTTTAGGATTCGCGTCAATTAGGGTGTCTGTTCCCTAATTCTTAGATTACCAGACTTAATAAAAAAGGGGCATATTCGATTTCGATAATTCAACCATAGAATGTAGTTTCACGTACTTGTGTCTATTTTGTAAATCATTTATAAAACCTGCATGTATTCTCATCCCAAAAATATTAGATTTTAAAAGTGGGACTATAACTCACTTTCACAGATTTTTACTTCGTCGGGAAGTAAGACTTGGCCACTGGTTGATTCACGAACCTATAACAATATATACATATATATCAAAGTATGTTCAAAATATATTTACAACACTTTTAATATATTTTGATGTTTTAAGTTTATTAAGTCAGCTGTCCTCGTTAGTAACCTACAACTAGTTGTCCACAGTTAGATGTACAGAAATGAATCGATAAATATTATCTTGAATCAATCCACGACCCAGTGTATACGTATCTCAGTATTGATCACAACTCAAACTATATATATTTTGGAATCAACCTCAACCCTGTATAGCTAACTCCAACATTCACATATAGAGTGTCTATGGTTGTTCCGAAATATATATAGATGTGTCGACATGATAGGTCGAAACATTGTATACGTGTCTATGGTATCTCAAGATTACATAATATATAATACAAGTTGATTAAGTTATGGTTGGAATAGATTTGTTACCAATTTTCACGTAGCTAAAATGAGAAAAATTATCCAATCTTGTTTTACCCATAACTTCTTCATTTTAAATCCGTTTTGAGTGAATCAAATTGCTATGGTTTCATATTGAACTCTATTTTATGAATCTAAACAAAAAAAGTATAGGTTTCTAGTTGGAAAAATAAGTTACAAGTCGTTTTTGTAAAGGTAGTCATTTCAGTCGAAAGAACGACGTCTAGATGACCATTTTAGAAAACATACTTCCACTTTGAGTTTAACCATAATTTTTGGATATAGTTTCATGTTCATAATAAAAATCATTTTCTCAGAATAACAACTTTTAAATCAAAGTTTATCATAGTTTTTAATTAACTAACCCAAAACAGCCCGCGGTGTTACTACGACGGCGTAAATCCGGTTTTACGGTGTTTTTCGTGTTTCCAGGTTTTAAATCATTAAGTTAGCATATCATATAGATATAGAACATGTGTTTAGTTGATTTTAAAAGTCAAGTTAGAAGGATTAACTTTTGTTTGCGAACAAGTTTAGAATTAACTAAACTATGTTCTAGTGATTACAAGTTTAAACCTTCGAATAAGATAGCTTTATATGTCTGAATCGAATGATGTTATGAACATCATTACTACCTTAAGTTCCTTGGATGAACCTACTGGAAAAGAGAAAAAATGGATCTAGCTTCAATGGATCCTTGGATGGCTCAAAGTTCTTGAAGCAAAATCATGACACGAAAACAAGTTCAAGTAAGATCATCACTTGAAATAAGATTGTTATAGTTATAGAAATTGAACCAAAGTTTGAATATGATTATTACCTTGTATTAGAATGATAACCTACTGTAAGAAACAAAGATTTCTTGAGGTTGGATGATCACCTTACAAGATTGGAAGTGAGCTAGCAAACTTGAAAGTATTCTTGATTTTATGAAACTAGAACTTTTGGAATTTATGAAGAACACTTAGAACTTGAAGATAGAACTTGAGAGAGTTCAATTAGATGAAGAAAATTGAAGAATGAAAGTGTTTGTAGGTGTTTTTGGTTGTTGGTGTATGGATTAGATATAAAGGATATGTAATTTTGTTTTCATGTAAATAAGTCATGAATGATTACTCATATTTTTGTAATCTTATGAGATATTTCATGCTAGTTGCCAAATGATGGTTCCCACATGTGTTAGGTGACTCACATGGGCTGCTAAGAGCTGATCATTGGAGTGTATATACCAATAGTACATACATCTAAAAGCTGTGTATTGTACGAGTACGAATACGGGTGCATACGAGTAGAATTGTTGATGAAACTGAACGAGAATGTAATTGTAAGCATTTTTGTTAAGTAGAAGTATTTTGATAAGTGTATTGAAGTCTTTCAAAAGTGTATAAATACATATTAAAACACTACATGTATATACATTTTAACTGAGTCGTTAAGTCATCGTTAGTCGTTACATGTAAGTGTTGTTTTGAAACCTTTAGGTTAACGATCTTGTTAAATGTTGTTAACCCAATGTTTATAATATCAAAAAAGATTTTAAATTATTATATTATCATGATATTATGATGTACGAATATCTCTTAATATGATATATATACATTAAATGTCGTTACAACGATAAACGTTACATATATGTCTCGTTTCAAAATCATTAAGTTAGTAGTCTTGTTTTTACATATGTAGTTCATTGTTAATATAATTAATGATATGTTTACTTATCATAATATCATGTTAACTATATATATAACCATATATATGTCATCATATAGTTTTTTTACAAGTTTTAACGTTCGTGAATCACCGGTCAACTTGGGTGGTCAATTGTCTATATGAAACCTATTTCAATTAATCAAGTCTTAACAAGTTTGATTGCTTAACATGTTGGAAACATTTAATCATGTAAACATCAATCTCAATTAATATATATAAACATGGAAAAGTTCGGGTCACTACTGAAATGTCCCGTTCTTATTGATTAAAAACGTTCCATATTAATTGATTTCGTTGCGAGGTTTTGACCTCTATATGAGACGTTTTTCAAAGACTGCATTCATTTTTAAACAAACCATAACCTTTATTTCATCAATAAAGGTTTAAAAAGCTTTACGTAGATTATCAAATAATGATAATCTAAAATATCCTGTTTACACACGACCATTACATAATGGTTTACAATACAAATATGTTACAACAAAATAAGTTTCTTGAATGCAGTTTTTACACAATATCATACAAGCATGGACTCCAAATCTTGTCCTTATTTAAGTATGCGACAGCGGAAGCTCTTAATAATCACCTGAGAATAAACATGCTTAAAACGTCAACAAAAATGTTGGTGAGTTATAGGTTTAACCTATATATATCAAATCGTAACAATAGACCACAAGATTTCATATTTCAATACACATCCCATACATAGAGATAAAAATCATTCATATGGTGAACACCTGGTAACCGACAATAACAAGATGCATATATAAGAATATCCCCATCATTCCGGGACACCCTTCGGATATGATATAAATTTCGAAGTACTAAAGCATCCGGTACTTTGGATGGGGTTTGTTAGGCCCAATAGATCTATCTTTAGGATTCGCGTCAATTAGGGTGTCTGTTCCCTAATTCTTAGATTACCAGACTTAATAAAAAGGGGCATATTCGATTTCGATAATTCAACCATAGAATGTAGTTTCACGTACTTGTGTCTATTTTGTAAATCATTTATAAAACCTGCATGTATTCTCATCCCAAAAATATTAGATTTTAAAAGTGGGACTATAACTCACTTTCACAGATTTTTACTTCGTCGGGAAGTAAGACTTGGCCACTGGTTGATTCACGAACCTATAACAATATATACATATATATCAAAGTATGTTCAAAATATATTTACAACACTTTTAATATATTTTGATGTTTTAAGTTTATTAAGTCAGCTGTCCTCGTTAGTAACCTACAACTAGTTGTCCACAGTTAGATGTACAGAAATGAATCGATAAATATTATCTTGAATCAATCCACGACCCAGTGTATACGTATCTCAGTATTGATCACAACTCAAACTATATATATTTTGGAATCAACCTCAACCCTGTATAGCTAACTCCAACATTCACATATAGAGTGTCTATGGTTGTTCCGAAATATATATAGATGTGTCGACATGATAGGTCGAAACATTGTATACGTGTCTATGGTATCTCAAGATTACATAATATATAATACAAGTTGATTAAGTTATGGTTGGAATAGATTTGTTACCAATTTTCACGTAGCTAAAATGAGAAAAATTATCCAATCTTGTTTTACCCATAACTTCTTCATTTTAAATCCGTTTTGAGTGAATCAAATTGCTATGGTTTCATATTGAACTCGATTTTATGAATCTAAACAAAAAAAGTATAGGTTTCTAGTCGGAAAAATAAGTTACA